>NC_090438.1:443248248-443873248 GCF_031143425.1 Pleurodeles waltl | reverse complement strand
TTTTCTGACCGTGAAGAAATACCTACAGTTATTAAGAATGTAATGGACTTCTCAGAAAGTCTAAAAATCTCTTCTGTGTCAAAGCAAACCATGTAGGTTTCAGACAAGGAAGAACGCCAGCAATCTGAAACTAAACAGCCTGTCATAAGAAATGAGCACCTTCTCCTAGAACTGGAAACAGTTCCAGCCTCAACCACAGATCCTGACTTGCTGTTCCTTGCCCCTGTGTATCTTGTTTCCAGCTCAACGGTTAGTGAAGAACAGATCTTTGAACTACTGGTATCTGATCTTGATGTAAAACCAGCCACACCAATGCCACCTGCTGTGTCTCTCAAATTAGACTCCTGAAAACCAGCACTCTGAAACAGAAGTATTGCAGAAAGTAATGCCTCCCACCACAATTAAAGACATGAACTTGAATCTTGTATTCGAAGATCTGATGATAAGTACTGTACTTAGGCCCTCATTACAAACCTGGCGGTCGGTGTTAAAGTGGCGGTAATACCGCAAACAGGCCGGCGGAGAAAAAAATGGGATTACGACCGTGGCTGAAACTGCCAACATAAACAGCCACTTTAACACTCTGACGGCCACGGCGATACAAACAAACAGCGCAGCGGACACCATCAACAGACAGGGGGAAGACAATGTACTGCCCACCCTATCACAACAGGCATATCTGCCACCTTTTCCGGGGCGGAACCAACGTGAACAAAGACATGGCGGAAACATTACACGGAAGGGAAAACACTCACCTCTCCACACCCGAATTGCAGATACTGCCGATGATGGTCTTCCTTTTCTTCTATCAGGAGCTCCAACGACGGCGGCGACGACCACGGTGAGTACTGCACCTACAGGGGAGGGGGAGGGAAAAGAGAGTGACACACACATGCAACACGCAACACCCCCACCCTCACCCACAACAACATACACACAAATACATGCAACAACATTACATATACACCCCCCCCTTGAAGAACGCAAGGACAAAAGGAATTGATTTGAACGAATGTAATCATGTGAAATCTCATTATCAAAGTTCAAAATCCAGTAAATACAATTATTTACACCAACTACACAAGTCCGGATAGTGCACCAATCATTACACTGGGCACAAAATGCATGGGCCAAGCCCACACTAGATACCTGACTCCAAACGGAGAGAACACTGCTGGGGCATCAGAACGAAAATATACAGGCACCTCATGGGGAGGGAGAAGAGGGGCACCTCAGCCAGATGAATGCACAACGCACTGCTGCACGAAGGGGCTCCATGCCCCTTGCTGTATCCTGGGGAGTACAAAGCAACAGTCTCTCAAGTCTTTCCAGTGGGTGGTTTGTCCACTGCTTTATCCTGGGGAGTGCAAAGCCACAGTCTCTCAAGTCTTTCCAGTGGGTGGTTTGCCCACTGCTCTATCCTGGGGAGTGCAAAGCCACAGTCTCTCAAGTCTTTACAGAGGGTGGTTTGCCCACTGCTGTGTCCTGGGGAGTGCAAAGCCACAGTCTCTCAAGTCTTTCCAGAGGGTGGTTTGCCCACTGCTTTATCCTGGGGAGTGCAAAGCCACAGCCTCTCATGTCTTTCCAGTGGGTGGTTTGTCCACTGCTCTATCCTGGGGAGTACAAAGCCACAGTCTCTCAAGTCTTTCCAGTGGGTTGTTTGCCCACTGCTCTATCCTGGGGAGTGCAAAGCCACAGTCTCTCAAGTCTTTCCACTGGGTGGTTTGCCTACTGCTGTGTCCTGGGAAGTGCAAAGCCACAGTCTCTCAAGTCTTTCCAGTGGGTGGTTTGCCCACTGCTTTATCCTGGGGAGTGCAAAGCCACAGTCTCCCAAGTGGATAACAGTCTCCACTGGTTCTGGAAGAGGCTTTGTGCTCAGAGTGCTTCATCCTGCCAAGGACTGAGGAAGTGGATGTCATTCTCCACTGGTTCTGGAGGGGACTTTGTGCCCAGAGTGCTCCACGTGCAGTGTGGTTGGTACAATACACTCGCCTGGGTGTGTGTTCCACAAGATTGCCGAGGTACAGGTAGCATGATACGCCATGGAGGCAGAGACATACCCCACACTGCTGTGGCTTCGCATTCCATATGCAGGTGACAACTGTGATGACAGTGATGCTTCATGGCAGCTGCCCGGGGTCCTAGAACTCACCAGCAGCCCCGGACGACTGACCACTGGGGATGGTAGGCATGTCTGTGATGGTGCCACTGTCTGAGGACGTCATGGGGCCTCTGACGGTGCTTGCGGCGGTGTAAGTCATGGCGGTGCTTGCGGCGGTGTCAGTCGTGGCATTGCTGGCTGCGGGGTCTGCGGCAGCAGTGCTGTCTGTGGGGTCTGTGGCGGCAGTGCTGGCAGCGAGCTATGTGGCGGCGGTGCTGGCGGCAGGGTCTGTGGCGGCGGGATCAGTGGCGGTGGTGCTGGCTGTGGGGTCTGTGGCGGCGGAGCATGTTTCAGCACCTGCTGAGTGAGAAAGCAGGATGTCTCCTGCAGCCTCGGACGGCTGCCCACCGGGGAAGAGACTGGGTATTGTCGCAGCGGCTGTAGACGTGCCAGAGGCGGTGCAGGTGGCAGTGCAGGTGGCGGTGTTCGCCGCCGTACAGGTTGGCGTGGAAGTGGACAGAAGGTGTGACGCTGGTCCCTCAGTAGGTGCCACCATGCCCTCTCCTGACCTGCTCTTCAGTTTTTTGCCCTTCCCCACCTTTGATGGTGGCGCAGTTGTCTTGCCACTATCCCCTTTCGTTTTCGCTGACCCCTTGGCGGCAGGTGTTTTCGCCCTCCAGGATGTGGTCACCTTTTTAACCTTGGTAGGTGGCGGAATGTCCTTACCTTCACTCCGTGGCTCACTGGCAGCCCTGATGGTTGGTGCACTCCATGACCCCTCAGTTGCTGGCACCACTGTGCCTGGAGATGTGGTGGCTGAGGTGCTGGGCTGGGACCTGGAAAGCCTGGCCCTAGAGGAAGGATGGGGGGAGGTGATGGGAAAAGGTCAAGGTTTGACAGGGAAAGTTGTAGGAGGTGTACGTCTGCTGAATTTGGGTGAGGGTGCATGGGCTGGAGGCTGTTGTGAGGTGGATGGCTGTTGGGTGGGTGTGTGCCTACGTTTGTGTACTTTTGGGAGGAGGGCTCACTGACACACTGGGAGAGGACACTGGGGATGTGTGAATGGTAGTGGGGTGGTGAGTACACATGAGCGGTGTGTGGTGATGGGCATGCTGGTGATGGAGGTAGTGATTGAGGATGCAGTGCATGCAGGTGTGAGAATACATGAGACGGGGAGGGAGGAGGGAGACGTGGAGGAGGGGGACACAGAGGAGGAAGTGGATGTTGGTATGTGTGCATGGGTATGATGCTTGTGTGAGTGCCTGTGGGATGTGTGGTGCTTATGTTTTCCTGAGCCACTCTTGTGTGTTGATGTGTGTGCATGCTGGTCTGATGGTGTGCTTGGGATAGGCTGAGGTACAGGGGATTGGGTCTGGATGGAGGAGGTTGGAGGGGGGAGGCTGGACACAGGGACAATGGCTGCCATCAGGGCTGAGGCCAGAGCCTGAAATGCTCTCTCTTGGGCTGCCTGGCCAGAATGAATGCCTTCCAGGTATGCATTTGTTTGATGCAAATGCTTCTCGATACCCTGGATAGCATTCAGAATGGTAGACTGCCCAACAGTGAGGGATCTCAGGAGGTCAAAAGCCTCCTCACTGAGGGCAGCAGGACTGACTGGGGCAGGGCCTGAGGTGCCTGGGGCAAAGGAGATGCCCACCATCCTGGGTGAACGGGCATGGGAAACACACTGAGGGGCTGCTGGGAGGGCGGTGCTGGTAGGGGGAGTGGCGGCTGTACCTGTTGATGCGGTGGGCACAGAGGGGCCTGCCACAGCAAGGGAGCTCCTATCAGAGGAGGAGTTGCGGTCGCTGGTCTCTGCTCCTGTCCCCGCTGTGGATCTCCCCTCGCCCTCCGTCCCAATGGTAGCTTCAGACTCCGTTGCTTCACCCTCCAGGGCCAAGTGGGATGCAGCTCCCTCCTGCTCCGGTGCCAGTGCTCCTCTGCCTGATGATGGTATTGAAAACAAGAACAGGGAGACCACAAAAAGGGGGGGGGGGGCAAGATAAAAACATGTTCAGTGCATGCAACACCACTACCTTTGGCGGACACAACAGACATAGCAGCCCTCTGCACTACGCCATGCACTTATAGTTCCTACATTAATCACATGCCCATGGGGTACAAGGCCTAAGCCCGATTGCTGCATGTGAGAAAGTAGCCTCTTTCTAGCCTTGTTACCCCCACTTTTGGCCTGTTTGTGAGTGTATGTCAGGGTGTTTTCACTGTCTCACTGGGATCCTGCCAGCCAGGGCCCAGTGCTCATAGTGAAACCCTATGTTTTCAGTATGTTTGTTATGTGTCACTGGGACCCTGCTAGCCAGGACCCCAGTGCTCATAAGTTTGTGACCTATATGTATGTGTTCCCTGTGTGGTGCCTAACTGTCTCACTGAGGCTCTGCTATTCAGAACCTCAGTGGTTATGCTCTCTCATTTCTTTCCAAATTGTCACTAACAGGCTAGTGACCAATTTCACCAATTTACATTGGCATACTGGAACACCCTTATCATTCCCTAGTATATGGTACTGAGGTACCCAGGGTATTGGGGTTCCAGGAGATCCCTATGGGCTGCAGCATTTCTTGTGCCACCCATAGGGAGATCTGACAATTCTTACACAGGCCCGCCAGTGCAGCCTGAGTGAAATAACATCCACGTTATTTCACAGCCATTTACCAATGCACTTAAGTAACTTATAAGTCACCTATATGTCTAATCTTTACCTGGTAAAGGTTGGATGCTAAGTTACTTAGTGTGTGGGCACCCTGGCACTAGCCAAGGTGCTCCCACATTGTTCAGGGCAAATTCCCCGGACTTTGTGAGTGCGGGGACACCATTACACGCGTGCACTATACATATGTCACGACATATGTATAGCGTCACAATGGTAACTCCGAACATGGCCATGTAACATGTCTAGGATCATGGAATTGTCACCCCAATGCCATTCTGGCATTGGGGAGACAATTCCATGATCCCCCGAGTCTCTAGCTCAGACCCGGGTACTGCCAAACTACCTTTCCCGGGGTTTCACTGCAGCTGCTGCCAACCCCTCAGACAGGTTTCTGCCTTCCTGGGGTCCAGCCAGGCCTGGCCCAGGAAGGCAGAACAAAGGACTTCCTCAGAGAGAGGGTGTTACACCCTCTCCCTTTGGAAAAAGGTGTCAGGGCTGGGGAGGAGTAGCCTCCCCCAGCCTCTGGAAATGCTTTGATGGGCACAGATGGTGCCCATCTCTGCATAAGCCAGTCTGCACCGGTTCAGGGATCCCTCAGCCCTGCTCTGGCGCGAAACTGGACAAAGGAAAGGGGAGTGACCACTCCCCTGACCTGCACCTCCCCTGGGAGGTGCCCAGAGCTCCTCCAGTGTGCTCCAGACCTCTGCCATCTTGGAAACAGAGGTGCTGCTGGCACACTGGACTGCTCTGAGTGGCCAGTGCCAGAAGGTGACGTCAGAGACTCCTTCTGATAGGCTCCTTCAGGTGTTGCTAGCCTATCCTCTCTCCTAAGTAGCCAAACCCTCTTTTCTGGCTATTTAGGGTCTCTGCTTTGGGGAATTCCTTAGATAACGAATGCACAAGCTCATCAGAGTTCCTCTGCATCTCTCTCTTCACCTTCTGCCAAGGAATCGACTGCTGACCGCGCTGGAAGCCTGCAAAACTGCAACAAAGTAGCAACGACGACTACTGCAACCTTGTAACGCTGATCCTGCTGCCTTCTCGACTGTTTTCCTGGTGGTGCATGCTGTGGGGGTAGTCTGCCTCCTCTCTGCACTAGAAGCTCTGAAGAAATCTCCCGTGGGTCGACGGAATCTTCGCCCTGCAACCGCAGGCACCAAAGAACTGCATCACCGGTCCTCTGGGTCTCCTCTCAGCACGACGAGCGAGGTCCCTTGAACTCAGCAACTCTGTCCAAGTGACTTCCACAGTCCAGAGACTCTTCAGTCCAAGTTTGGTGGAGGTAAGTCCTTGCCTCCCCACGCTAGACTGCATTGCTGGGAACCGCATGTTGTGCAGCTACTCCGACTCCTGTGCACTCTCTGAGCATTTTCTTTGTGCACAGGCAAGCCTGGGTCCCCGGCACTCTAACCTGCATTGCACAATCTCCTGAGTTGTCCTCCGTCGGCGTGGGTCTCTCTTGTGCAACTTCGGGTGAGCACCGATTCACTCCAATTTGTAGTGCCTGTTCTGGCACTTTTGCGGGTGCTGCTTGCTTCGTGGGCTCCTTGTCTTGCTGGATGCCCCCTCTGTCCCCTCACGTAATTGGTGACATCCTGGTCCCTCCTGGGCCACAGCAGCATCCAAAAACCATAACTGCAAGCTTTGCAGCTAGCAAGGCTTGTTTGCGGTCTTTCTGCGGGAAAACACTTCTGCACGACTCTTCACGACGTGGGACATCCATCCTCCAAAGGGGAAGTTTCTAGCCCTTGTTGTTCTTGCAGAATCCTCAGCTTCTACCATCCGGTGGCAGCTTCTTTGCACCCACAGCTGGCATTTCCTGGGCATCTGCCCACTCCCGACTTGATCGTGACTTTTGGACTTGGTCCCCTTGTTCCACATGTACTCTCGTCTGGAAATCCATCGTTGTTCCCCTATCACGACTTCTGTGCTCTTTGGGGAACTTAGGTGCACTTTGCTCCCACTTTTCAGGGTCTTGGGATGGGCTATTTTTCTAACCCTCACTGTTTCCATACAGTCCCAGCGACCCTCTACAAGGTCACATAGGTTTGGGGTCCATTCGTGGTTCGCATTCCACTTCTAGAGTATATGGTTTGTGTTGCCCCTATCCCTATGTGCCACCATTGCATTATATTGTGACTATACATTGTTTGCACTGTTTTCTATTGCTATTTCTGCATATTTTAGTATTGTGTACATATATCTTGTGTATATTTGCTATCCTCATACTGAGCATATGACACTAGTGGTACTGTAGGAGCTTCACTCGTCTCCTAGTTCAGCCTAAGCTGCTCTGCTAAGCTACCTTTTCTATCAGCCTAAGCTGCTAGACACCCCTCTACACTAATAAGGGATACCTAGGCCTGGTGCAAGGTGTAAGTACCCCTTGGTACTCACTACAAGCCAGTCCAGCCTCCTACACTGCACACCTGGAAGTCACAGGAGCCTGACAAGGTGTAGATGGCTTGAACTACTAGTGGGGTTGGGGTGCCACATAGCCTGCCTCACAAGGGACCTTGCCTACCAAGATTGCCCTGGCCTAGGGAAACCCACTGCCCACCTCCCCCACCGAGACACCTCGTAATGCGTGCAGAGTCAGCTGAATGAGAGTGTACTGACCCCCTTGTGGCTGCTGTGATGCCCTCATTTACCCATCCAACTCCGGACATGCCACCGCCAGGATCCAGAACATCAGGGGGGGTCATGGTGCGACGGGCACCCCTCCCACGTTGGGAGTCCAGCCACAGTTGGGCCTCCGCCGTCTTCTTGCTCCAGCGGCGCAGGTCCTCCCATCTTTTATGGCAGTGGGTGCTCCGTCTGTGGTAGACCCCCAGGGTCCAGACGTCCTTGGCGATGGCACGCCAAATAGCCTTCTTCAGGTGGGCACTAACCTAGAGGAATTGTACAGCGGGAACGGAAATTCTTTACCCGTCCGGACCGTCACACTCATTGACCCCCACTCCTACCCTTGCCCTGACGCACATACACTCATCGTCCGCACATGCAGGCCGCAGCCCCCCCATTTATCTTCCATTCACACTACTCCAAGCAGGCATTGCCCATGCAGCATGTTCACAGTGTGCTCACCTGTTTGTCTGGAGGACCGTACAGTTGTGCGTACTGGGGGAGCACCCCATCCCCTAGTTTCTCCAACTCCTCCGAAGTGAAGGCAGGGGCCCTTTCCCCAGACACTGTAGCCATTGTCGCTTCCAGACACAGGTCACAGCAGCACTTGCAGTGTAGGTCCTCTCCTGTTGAAGGTCAGGTATCAAGTGACTGAACAGACAGAAAATAGTGGTGACGTCCGCGGCGGTGCATACCATCACCACCGGCGTACATCGTCATTGGCTCCTCGGACCCATAGGACCCAATGTAAACCAATGCATAATTGTGCATCAATCTTCGACCGCCCACCGCGACCGTGTAGAATGCCAGCGCAGTTATCTCATATCCCCTTGTCCCACCTTATGGGTCAGGCAGCCACCATTTCAGGAGGCCACATGGCAATAATAATAACTGCGTCACACCATTGTAGGCCTGGAATACACACGGTAACAGGCGCATTGCGGATTAATAAATGTGTGCAAACTACATTTTGTGATACCTCAGTGTTGGATGACTGTCTGCTCGCCGTTCTCCTCCATAGGGCATGTCTGCTGGGGCAGGTGATGAGATGGTGGCATCCTCCGGTGTACAGACCGCTGGTGGACCTGTCAACAATGGAAGAAAGACATATCATAGTCACATACAGACTTGATCGTGCAACAATCCAGTAACTGTGTGCCCAGTTGGAGCCAGACCTGATGTCAGCTATCCGCCCATCCCACAAGGATCCCCCCCTCTAATGCAGATCCTGTCAGTACTCCATTTCCTGGCAAGTGTTTCCTTTCAAACAACAGTGGCCATTGCACCAGGGATGTCCCAGCCAATGTTCTCTAACGTGTTGGCCAGAGTGTTGTCTGCCCTGCTGAAACACATGCGTAGCTACATTGTGTTCCCTCAGGTGGATGATTTGCTCACAGTGAAAGATGACTTCTATGCCCTGGGACATATCCCCAACATCATTGGTGCCATTGATGGGACACATGTGGCATTGATACCCCCCCAGAAGTGAACAGGTATACAGACACCAGAAGAGCTACCATTCGATGAATGTGCAGATGGTGTGTTTGGCAGACCAGTACATCTCCCATGTTAATGCCAAGTTTCCTGGCTCAGTGCATGACGCTTACATTTTGAGGAATAGCAGCATCCTTTTTGTGATGGGGCAACTCCAGAGGTACCGTGTGTGGCTAATAGGTGAGGCCAAGGACCCTATACAGTGTGAATAGGTGTCTGGGTATAGGGTTGTCCCTAAGGGTTAGTGTGTGTCTAACAGTTGTCCCTCGATATTTGCAGGTGACTCTGGTTACCCCAACCTGTCATGGCTACTGACCCCAGTAAGGAATCCCAGGACAAGGGCAGAGGAACGTTACAAGGAAGCACATGGGCGAACTAGGAGGGTGAAGGAACTAACCTTCGGCCTCCTGAAGGCCAGATTCCGGTGCCTCCATATGACAGGTAGTTCTCTCTACTACTCACCAAAGAAGGTTTGCCAGATCATCGTGTCCTGCTGTATGCTGAACAACCTGGCTTTGCGACGCCAGGTGCCTTTTCTGCAGGAGGATGGTCCAGCTGGTGGTCTTGTGGCAGCTGTGGAGCCTGTGGACAGTGAAAAAGAGGAGGCAGAAGAAGAGGATATCGACAACAGAAACAACATAATCATGCAATACTTCCAGTGAGACACAGGTAAGAAGATGTCACTGCCTCTCATATCTCATATTTTTATTGGAGCTAGCAAAAGTCTGTCATTTTCACTCAGTGTAAGGACCCTGACTTGTCACTTTGCCTTTCCATTGCACAGATGTGGGTCCCACTTTGTGCCCTCTGCTATATTTCCTCCAGGCCTACAGCTGTGTTACATTGGTATGTGCACAAGTAAATTGACATTGCTATATTCCATGGTTATTGCAATTACACATTTGTGAAAGCACAGACTGACTCCAGGTTGTTTTGTGATTGAAGTGTGTTTATTTCTGTGCAAATAAGTGGAGGGGGTTGTAAAATGGGCTGGGGGATTGTGGAGAAATGTCCATGGCGGAGTCCAGTCTATTTGTTTCACAGGTGCATTGTCCAAGGGGGCATAGGAAGTGGAGCAATGGCAGTTGAAGGATGGACAGGGTGATAAAGATGGACAGAAGGGTGACATTCAGGGGGGTCTCATTTCTTGGCGGGGGTCTTGGCAATGTCCTCTGTCTTGTTTCTGGATCTCAGGGACCGTTTGCAGGTGGTTCTCCATCTGCAGCGGGTGGGGTGTTGGTGTGGTGTTCCTGTGGCGGTGCCTCCTGTCCACTAGCGCCGGCAGAGGTGGAGGGCTGTTCATCATCCAGGCTAGTGTCAGGGGCCCCTTGTTGTGCCACTGTGTCCCTCCTGGTGTTGACAAGGTCTTGCAGCACCACTACAATGGTGACCAGGGTGTTGTTAATGGACTTCAGGTCCTCCCTGATCCCCAGATAGTGTTCCTCCTGCATCCGCTGGGTCTCCGGAAACTTGGCCAGTACCGCTGCCAACGTCTCCAGGGGAATGATGGTAAGCTCCCATGATGTTGGAGAGTACCTCGTGGAGAGTGGGTTCCCTGGGCCTGTCCTCCCCCTGTCGCACAGCAGTCCTCCAAGCTTTCCTGTTTTCCTGAGCCTATGTCCCATGAACCGTGTGCCCACTACCACTAACCCAGGTCCCTGATCGTCCTGTGTTAGTGGAGTTGCTAGGGTTCCCTGAAGTGGTTGACACACTGCTGATTGACGTGTCCTGGGGACAGAGGTATGGGCCCGCTGGGTGGGTGCTGTGGTGGTGTTTCCTAAGGGGGGAGGCTCTGTGGTGGCTTGTACCAGTGTCAGGGGAACCGACTGTCCTGAGGTCCCTGATGGTCCGGGCTGGTCATCTCAAACCAGTTGTGAAGAGCTGCTGTCATCACTATGGGTCTCTTCTGTGGGGGGAATGGATATGTCTGATACCTCCTGTCGAGTGATGTTGGGTATGGGTCCTGCAGGGGTGTAAAGGCATGATTATTGCATCTGTGTGTGCCATCATGTGCAATGGGTGAGTGACCCTGTACTCCAGTGCTTGCATTCTTGGCTTGGTCCTTGTGTGATATTTGCTTTGGGGTCTGTGTGGGTATCTGTAGTGGACATGCTTTGGTGATGGGTGTCCATGCTTTGGTGTTGCATGCAGGGCTTGGTATTCGGATGGGTGGGTTGTGATAGTGGGACATATGTGAGGTGTTGGAGTGATGGGGCTGAGGGTTAGGGTGTGGGTGTGGGTATGTGATGGCATGCAGGTGGGGTGGAGGATATGGTAATTAAGATATGACTTACTAGATTCCAGTCGTCCTGCTACTCCTGCGAGGCCCTCAGGATGCAGTATTGCCAAGACGTGCTCTTCTCATGTTGTTAGTTGTGGGAAAGGAGGTGGGGGTCCACCGCCAGTCCTCTGTACAGCAATCTGGTGTCTGGAGACCACGGAACGCACCTTCCCTCGTAGGTTGTTCCACCTCTTCCTGATGTCATCCCGTGTTCTTGGATGCTGTCCCACTGCATTGACCCTGCCGACAATTCTGTGCCATAGCTCCATCTTCCTTGCAATGGAGGTGTGCTGCACCTGTGATCCGAATAGCTGTGGCTCTACCCGGACGATTTCCTCCACCATGACCCTGAGCTACTCCTCAGAGAATCTGGGGTGTCGTTGAGTTGCCATGATGTGGTGTGGGTGATGTGTGAGGTGGTGTTTGTTGTGATGTGTTAGGGGAAGTGTTGGTGTGTGTTGTTTGAGGTGTGTGGATGTTGTGTAAGTGATGGTGTTGTGTGTCTATGAATGCTGGTGTTATTTAAGGTAGTGTCTCTCTCTGGTGTGGTTTCAAAATTCTGGTAGTAAGGTTTTGTGGATGATGTGGGTGTGTGGGTGCGGTGTGTGTATGTGTATCAGGTGTGTGTATTTTGATTTGTCCAATGTGGTTGTGTTTTGTGAATGTGTGTGTATTTTGAGCGCGGCGGTGTGTACCGCCAATGGAATGGAACACAAATTGCCCATGTCTCCCAAGTCTCCATGCTTTGCAAGCCTCATACCACAATCAATTCAAATACTGCTGCAGAAACCAACATATCCTGCTTGTTGGAAGGTGTTACAGACCTGACAGTTACTAATACGTCAATTATCTCCTCCAAAGAAGAAAGTACTGAACAGAAACTAATGTCCTAAAGAATGCTGCCCATAATGCCATTCCAGATCTCCTTGCTCCTGAATCCACTTCACCAGAAACCAACTCCATGCACTCCTCCCATATAAATCGAACAATAAAGAGGAAAGATATTGGATCCCATTTGGGTATTAATACATGCTTTGCTCATTGGAGTATTCACCTATGGCAGGACTGTAAACTAATCCACCAAGGTTGGTGTTGGATTTTCATGCTGTGGCTATTCCTCTTCAACTTTTTTCAGCCAACGGATCGCTTTTTCTTCTTGAGCAGACTGGTGGGGGTTATACTGTTACGACTCTGTCACCCCATTTCTAGGGGG
Organism: Pleurodeles waltl; assembly: GCF_031143425.1. Taxonomy (NCBI): domain Eukaryota; kingdom Metazoa; phylum Chordata; class Amphibia; order Caudata; family Salamandridae; genus Pleurodeles; species Pleurodeles waltl. The sequence goes on along the minus strand of NC_090438.1, from coordinate 443,860,863 downwards.
CGCTGTAAGGGGACAGTCGGAAGCCTGGGAATCACCTTGAACACTTATCTAGAGTCCCTTGCTGACTCGCGTTTGTTTCTCTTTTCGCCATGATATGCTTTTGTAGTATAACATGTGCTTCCTGGGACTGCAAATCCCATAATGCACAGCCTGGAAGTCAGGAAAGCCTAGATTCTGTTTTACATTATTTGTCTATGGGAGAAATCCAGTTGCTCCTTTTCACCCGATTCTCTCATTCAGGACTTGCGAGTGTCTAAAACTACACACACCTGAGACCTCTCATGTGCAGCCCAGTCATGTGATTCCTCCTGGGGTCTTCTGCAGCTTGGAAGTGCTTATAAGCAGCCATTTCCTTAAGATCCCTTGTCGTGCATTGGATTTCGATTCCTTCGTGTTACAGACCCCTTATCGGATGGTGTTCCAGTCTTGTTCATGTTCTGTTCCAACTTGAAATTGTTTCCTGTTTCTTTGTCCTGCTCCTGATTGTTCCAGCCAGAGTCTGCTCCCTATCTCTTAGCCTTGAATCTGTTTGTTTCTTCCAGAGCCTGCTCCCTGTTTCTCTGTCCTGCTCCTGCCTTATTTCAGCCTGAACCTGCTCTCTGTTTCCAAGTCCTGTTTTCTGTTTATTCCTACTTCCTGTATTCTAGCCCTGGCCTTGCTTGTTCCAGCCAGAGCCTGCTCTCTGTTTCCCAGTCCCGTCTCTGTTTGCTCCAGCCAGGGGTTTGCGCCCTGTTTTCCAGTCCTAGTCCTGCCTTTGCTTCAGCCTGAGCCCTTAGTTTGTCCCTTCTGTTTCTGTTTCCTCTCGGTATTTGTGTCTGGTAAGTGTTCTATCAGTCTTCACCAGTGTATAGTGTCCTCCTTTATACTTCGGTTGGCTCCTGGTTTCCAGGGGGCAATTCCAGCCCCCATCCTTGTCTAATGTTACACGTTGTCTTTCGTGCCTAACAGTGACAGTGTGCTATTGCTGATTTTCCAGGAATCGCCACTGTGTTTCCAGCTGGACCTACAAGAGCTTGTCTCGTGTATGGAAGTACTATCCTTGTTTGTGCTCTAAGGTCCAGAGACAGAATCACTTCTGCTGCCTCCTTTCTTTGGGGCTGGCAGGGTGACTATCTGTGAGAGCAAACTGCACAGAGGCATTAACATTTCCTGTCACTGTGGGAGGTTTTGCACCTTTCTCTGTGTACAACCCCAGCGTGTTTGTCAATTAGTAATCTGTTTCCTGTTCACAAAAGGGTTGCTCTGCTTTTACTTTCCTGTTTCCTGTGCCTGTCCATAGCTGTCCTTTCCGTGTATGCCTTTAGCTGCTCTTCTGCCCCAGTACACTACCTCTTTAGGATATTTGGTGACCTCAAGGGGTGTCCCAACCAGAGTCCTGATCAGACCCGCCCGAAACCGTGACAGCATGGGCACAGATGTAGTCATTGCACCTGAAATGTGTTACTCTGGGCCCTGTGTACCTATATCAGGTATTGTAAATCACACTTTGTCACATTCATTAACTTAGAATTGCCAAGTTGGGTGATCTATGGTAATACAACCAAACTGACACTGTCCACTAATTAAAACATGGGTTAGCAAACATCCTACTTCTGCAATCTTGATGAGGTAGGTCTCTATTTGAAAGCACCTTGTGAATGGCGGCACTCACAGGAATGCTGGTCTGTTGATCTGAGCATCCCACCATGTCTGTGATAGCCTTCATACTCAGAAGTTAATATTGTAAATATGCTGCACTATATCAGCAGGGGTGTACCAAAAGTAAAATAACAACCTATTTTGTCACTTAAATTCTATAGTGGAAGCAGTCAGTGGTCCCTAGCACAACATCATGCAAATAAATAGTTTGTGACCATGCATTCACAAATCGCAGGGATCCCATGATGGCCTATTCACTTTATGAAATTGTTTGGCTATAAAGTGACACAGATGGTAACTGCACCAGCTCTGTACCAGCAATTGCGCCCAATGCAAAAATGTTGTTGGGCCATGCTACACAATGATAGTATTTCAACAGCTGCTCCGAAAAACCTTGAGATTAACCTGTTTTGTGCTACTGCAATCTGATGGCATCTGGGCACAATTGGGTTTGGCCATGTGAAAGATTATCTGTCCAGACGTAAACACACAGAAACAATGAACTTAGGGCCAGATGTGTCTTTTTTTGTGTTGCATTTGCTTCATCTGTTTACGCTACAGCTATGGAAATGAGCACCAAAAATGTGATTGTAGCAAGTGTGCTATACTTTGGCATCCAGAAATAATGCAAATGCTGCACAAAAAAAGTAGAAATATCGGCCTAAGATATTGGCAGAGGTTAGGAAGAGCTTTGTACGTATGGCCATGAATACTGTTCAGACATGGTTTAAAATGAGGACTACATTGGTTCCTTGTATTGGCATGTGAAATACATCCCATTGCTGGTACACTCACAGGCCCTGAATCATTAATTTGTTTGTGCCGCATTACTATCATCTCTTGATGCCAAAGCGGCACTAATTTACTAGATAAAGTTGCTTTTTTTGAGTCTGTCCAGCTTTAGCGTCAACAAATGACGGTAATGTGTTGCAAAATTTGTATAAATCAGGGTCACAGCTTGTTCAACCTGCATTCCACATGTCCTCAAACATTGCATGCAGTGTCACAAAATCTGCTACTGTCACTCCAGAGCATTGTACTGTACACATTAGTCAAATTTGTACTCACCAACAGGGCCACCAATAACCACACTCAGGTGGTCCAGCAGGTCCTGCTCTCGGGCCACCAGGTCAGTACAGCGATGTTTCAGTTGGTGGTCTTTGCGCTGGCTGTTGAAGATTCTTCTCAGGTGGAACAGCACCTCTGCCCACCTGCGCCTCCTTGCCTCTGTGTGATACCTCTTTATCACCCAGCCCCCAGCCTCCTACATCAGGGGGAGGAAGTGGCGCACCAGCCAAACAAAAGCCCCTAGCTTCTCCTCAACCATTCTCCCTAGACGTGTTTCCTTCCCAACATCTCAAACAAGATAGGAAAGGGTAAAGAGGGAAAAACAGGGAAAGGAGTTATGAAAAGGAAACTTAACTAAACCACAGACATCCCAACAGTACCCTAACTAACAATACCCTCAAACACACTCCCAACAGAACAAAGACAAATCTAATCACAGTAAATGACAAACAAACACTAACACAGATTAACACAGACACAAAACAACAGAATACAACAGCAATAGCACACAGGAAACAAAAGCACAATATTCACAGAGACAACTCAATACACAGCCACACAGTCTAGAATAATCACAGACTGCAAAGTGAAAGTGAAAGTACACCCACTGTACCATTTCTGTAAACAGGATATCCTATTACATCACTTCCTGTCTCAATTGTGGGGTGTTTTTTATATTGCGTGTAATTTTATGACGCTCACGGGGGTTGCGTCAATGTTTTTTTATGCATCTGCATGAAAATTCCCCCGCATTCAAGGACCAATACATTTTTTATGGATAACCGATTTCCTGGGGTGCGGTGTTGGAATTAACGCTAGGGACCAATGAACGTATTGTGGGTGTGAGAATTGTTTTTTAAGGCATATGCATTAGATTTCAACGCATATGAATCTGTCTTCAACTGTGTTTGTGTGATTTTTCATTTTTTTACATGCACACAGCCTATAACTATAAAAAGATAGGATGGTATGAGCTGCAGTGTGTGTTCTAGTGTTTGGGCACATGTGGCAGACAATACTACTGGGGACTATAATACTCATGTTGTTGTGCCGGATTAGCTCTCTTAACTGACACAACAGCAACACAAACTTTTGGAATAAAATTTGTATTTCCTAGTCTGAGCAGGTGTTGGATCAATAGAAGATAGCAAGGCAACACAACTAAAAAAATAAAAGACTCATGGCCTGTGTGTTTATGTCTGTAAATTGGCTCTTCAAATTGTTGTTGTGCCTCTGTGGGAATGTCACAAGAACATTTTGACGTAATGTACATGTATGAATGTGTTATAATTGTGTATAACCTTCAGATGCTATTCATTGAGGTACATCAGTTATGATATGTGTTTGTTATATCTGTTGCGTCTTATGCTGTGTGTACTTCCTTGACTTTGGGAACAAAACATTTCCCATGATGAACTATACAAAGGATAGATAGAGGACAGTTGATAATGGCTATGTCAGATATGTAACCCATCGGATTTAATGGAATGTTGAATACCACTTCATGGTCACTTGTGTGTATACTACCCATGAGTCCATCATTTAAACATGCTAGGTAGGTATAGTGTTTTTGACACAGAGCCTCAAATCTAATTCAAAAATTGTTCTGTACCCCATAGTTTGAGTCTTGTAAATGACCTATGTTTCTCCTGTGGGTGTGGAGGACCAGCAGACCATACTGCATGTGTTCACATTTTTCCAGTGGTTAATTGCACAAAGGTGTCCAGTTCAAGTGTGTGGCCATGTGTATCCTGTGTCAGTATTGGCCTCCATGTTGTCACATTTAAGTGCATGTCTAGTCATGAGTCTGTGGAGCCAATCCCTGAATTAACAGAGTATCCTTCGAAGCAGAATTGACCTAAAGCCAAAGATCAACTAACGACACACAAGGGGATAGTCCAGCTATGGCACTGAAGACCTTTTATAAGGCTGACGACAGAGCAACCTTGGTGTGCTCAAAAACGTTATGGATCAGTAATAGGAAACAGGCAGCTTTCATCACAACATTTGTACACGGGTTGGGCTCTAAAAATTCCCACTACAACAGGGAACATCAGTGCCTCCTTGCTGATTAATCTCACAGCTAGTCGCCACGCAGAAGATGGCGGCAGAAGTGAATCTGTGTGTGGACCATCAGGGCACAAAAATGTTTTGTCCTTACATACACATTAGCAACCCTTGTTTGTTGTGCTGTAGGCACCATACCGAATCCATACATACAGCCATAGCACACTGTCACTGTTTGGTACTAATGAATACATGTAAAACCAGACAAGGGATGGGGGCTGGATTAGGCCATTCAAATACATGTCCCAGAACAGAATACGATAAGTAAACTGATTAAACTATACTATACATTTGAGGAGTTATCGTAGACCTACCAGACACAATACCCAAGAGGAAACAGAGGGCATGGAAGGCAACTATGAGACAAATGTAGCCACAGGGAACCTCTATGTTTAATGCAAAGACTGGAACGGGTCTGGCTAACAAGATGCTGGCTCTGTCAGAAACAAACATGAACCAGACAAATACACAATGAGCAGACTCTGACTGGGACAAGCAGGAACAAAACTGTGGGAACTAAAAACAGTTTGTGTTGTGGTCTGCAAATTTACACAATCCCCCAAGGGCTCTGGTACACAAGTGATATGTACGCCAATGCACAACAAGGAGATTTAGAAAATGGCAGCCTCTGAGCAGTTCCAGGCAGCAGCATGGGCAGGATAGGTTGAAATGACTGGTCTGCATGGAAATGCTCATAGGTGTGTGCACCTTCTGTCTTTCACAAGTCCTGGAGTTGAGAATCAAGTTCAAAGGACCAACTGGACCTTTCACATGGGAAGCAAAGGACAGCTGATTAATGGATCCTACCGACTAGCAGGCAGTGCATTATCGGACCTGAAGTCTATGCAGACTGATGAACTATGACTATGGCATGCCATACTGAAGAGGTAAGCACACAGGAGTCAGATGGTATGTGTAGATGAAGATTCTCAGGGCACAGATATTCCATTTACAAGGCCCCCTACAGAAGGGAGGGCAGAGACTTTAAACATCGCAGTGGCAGGACTTGTTACCTGGGATGGAGTGCGCAGGGCATGTCTTGTGAGCAATGCTTGTGATACCTGGGGCATTTGTGCTATCCATTCTCATATTTGATGCACTTCTTGTCACACATGCTCCTTGCAGAGATAGTTGATGTCACACTTACTGCTGTCAAGGGTCTGGTGATACATTCCTGTTGCCAATGCAATTGCACATCCACTGCCTCATGTAAGAAACACTTTTTTACCTTATGATTGATGGTGTCTTAGTTGTGTGTCATATTCAGCAATGGACCATGTTGACAACGTGGATGTGTCTCATAGCTGTGTTCCTCTGATATTGCCCTTCAAACGTGAAATAGACAGGCTATATGTCATTAACACTGTGTGTGATGTTTGCTGTACATTCATACCAATCAAATGTGATGTGGCTTTTTCAGTATGGAAATTTGTATTTCTGGAATGCTCCATGAGGCAAAACTCTGATTATGATTTCTAGATATCATGTGATGCATAAATAATTACCCAGACCATGATTGAGTGATGGAGTGAGGTGTTTAATTACATATGATAACAAAGTGGTGATGGTGACTATAGTTGGAAGAAGTTTTGTATGATGTGTTCTCTCCGATGCAATCCTGCAGCTGTGTTTGGCTGTTCCCCCTCATTTTCACGAACAGCATCCTCTTCCTCTTCTTCAGGAATTTGTTGATCCGGTTCATAGTGGGGAATGTTCCTTCTCACACAAATGTTGTGCAGGATGGCACAGGTCAAAATGATCTTGCAGACCAGTTCAGGGGAATGTAGGAGGCTGCCTCCTGTTATGTCCAGGCACCTGAATGTGGACTTCAGGATGCCAAAAGTCCTCTCAACTATGGTGCATGTCCTATGATGTGCCTCATTATAGGCACACTCTGCTGCTGTGCTTGGGTAGGCAATTGGGGTCATGATCCATGGCTGGATCCCATAACCCTGGTCAGCTGAAAGAGAAAATGAGGGTAAGTATTTTGTTGTTGGTTGTACCGTGATTGTCACTTTGCATGGCAGTTGTTATCTTGTGTCGTCTGTGACTCCTCTGTGTTTGTGGTAATGTGTGGGAACCTAGGATTCTGTGATGTTATTTCTGCATTGGCTTGTTTAACTATCAAAACTGTTGTTTGGCTGATTGACATGAATGATATCAGTGGTATATTTAGAAACTTGCAGTTCAGTGTGCATCTCCCATGCATTATGTAATGTGAAAGAAGTGTCTGTGGGGCTTCACTGGGGGTGACATGATACTTCCACACACACAATCGATTCCACTGTGGTGGTAACATGGTTGCACTATATGGGCTGAACATCCCATCCAGTTCGACATATATAATTGCATGTGAAATGCAACAGTGAGGCCCTTGGATTTGGCTAGGTGACAATGCACAATACATCTCCATAAGTTGGCAGCACTGAAGTGTTCACAATTGACAAGGCACATGTGTGACAAGTTCTGTGCCAATCTATTTTTGTGCTCTGACCGGGTTGGCTCATGTGCAAATGTGTACCTACACTACTGAACTTGCTCCAGGCAAGCTGGCTAACTTGGTTTTGGGGGTGAAGGTTTTAGTGTCTGAAGGTCCATCTGCCTGTACATCTGTTATGTATGTGGGCAATTGTCTCAATCCGTACATGTAGCAGTGTGCACTTTGCATTAGTGTCACATCCACATGTTTTCTTAGCACAGTCCACTTCCTTATTGCTAGCTGGCAATGTCACCCCCAGAGTGATGTGAGATGTTGGTACTGCCTCAATGATTCCATGTCACCTTCATTAGAGTCAGAGTCATCATGCTATGTGTCTCATGGTGTTTGACCTGCAGCAACACACATTACACACCCCTTACACAGGACGTATTGCTTGGAAGGGTGTGGGATTGAGTGTTATTGATGTGATATTGAAAGATTCACCTTCCAAGTTGTATGGCCAGTTAAGGCCATGTCATTGTCACTGTGTGGTTTTAAATTGGTCCTGTGTGGCTCAAGAGTGGCATCTCTTGTTATTTGCATCCGTCATTTGTAAATAGGTGTATCCCATTGGGTCAGGATATCAAACATGACTACCAGTGTCACACCTCAGTGTCTTCCTGGCCATGTGTCAATGTAGTGGTGTATGTGTGGGGTGTCCTACAGGGTTGCTGTGTTGTGTGTAAATAACTAGGTTTCTGTACTTACCTACAATAGGCCATTGCCATATAGTCCATCCTGGAAATGTTGATTGATGGTGCTGTGGCGGAAGATGAATGAATCATGCAAACTCCCTGGATACTTTGCCATGAAGTTGGTGAACAATTCATGGTGATCCACAATGGCCTGCACATTGATGGAGTGTGTGAGCTTCCTGTTGAAGTATAGGTGCTCGGTTGCAGCAGGTGGCAAAATTCGAACATGTGTGCAGTCAATGGCACCAAGCACGTTCGGGAAGCCATGAATTTGATACAACCCCTGTTTGGTCTCCTGCTGCTTCTGCTGTGTGTTGGGAAAGCTGATGTGGAGGGGTGTGAAGGAGATGATGGCATCAAGTACCTTGGGAATGAGGGCTGTGAGATCCCGGCAACCAGGGCACCAGTGGTTTGAAAAGAGCCACTTGCCAACATGTGCAGGACAGCTAGCAACTTGGTCTCCCGTAGAATGATGCAGGGTGTCTGCAAGCTGGGTGCCAACTGTGGCTCAATGTGGCCCAATAGCTGCTGTATGGCTTGCCAGTTTAGTCTGTACCTCTGGATGATGTCATGTTCCCTGAGGCCTTGAAGGGTTGTCCTAGTCCTGAATATCCTCTCCTGCCTTCTGCGTTGCCTTTGGGGTCCATGTTGGTGTGGTGCTAGCTGCAGCTGTTGCTCCTGTGCTTTGCGTCTTCATGCATGCCGCATGAATATCACCTCCATGTCTTCCTGTTTGAGCTCTAATGTTGCTTGTGTGAGTTTTCCTTAAGTAGTGGTGTGTTTGCCCCATTTTAATGCCTGCCCTGACCCAGGCGTTACAGTTTGGCGCAAACCGGGATTTGTGCCATTTTCCAGCTCCACCTCCCAGGCGTGCTCCATTTTTTTGCAGTTGGATAAATATGGCGCACGGGTGTTTCGATTATTTTTTAGACGGGAACACCTACCTTGCATCTCATTGACGCAAGGCAAATTCACGCATTCCAGAAAATGGCGCACTCGTGGATATTTTGACATTAGATAGGTCTAGAGTCAAAGTATAAATATGGTGTTAAGTTTGCACCAGAAAAAAATTACGCTAATCCGGCGCAAAGGGAGTATAAATATGGGCCATAGTGTCATCTGCGATAGATAATCAGACAGACATTTCTCGTTCATATCATGGACAACGTCAGCTGCGTTCCATCATGCAGTTAGGTTGGGCAGTACAGACATAAAAAAATGGCCGAATTCTATGGAAATACATTATTGGTAGTGAATTGTTAACTGCTTTTAATTTATCCAAGGAACAACAGATAATGGCTAAAAGTGAACCGAGTTCACCATGCTTCAAATAGAAAAGTTAGAAAAGTTGCCCTTCACAGTCGCAGAGAGTCCTTCAACAGTTTGGCTCCTACATGGCATTATTAATCTGCCCATTTCCACTTTTCGTTTTTCGAAATGTCTGAAACATCTTGCTGTGGACAGGTATGAGTAACTGGGAGATAGCTATATTAAATAATAGTGGGAGTTGCCCTTTGATTCTATGTGTCTGAACGGCGAAACAGAAGTCTTTCTTAGCAGACATGAATGTGAGACTACTGTTAGTCATTCAATGATTTGCAAGCAGGTGTCCCTTCAAGGCCTTTGCAATGCGGGGGTCGTGAACTTGTCCTGTTTTCTGAAAGGTACTCCCGTCCCTTTGATTCGACCGTCATTTCATGTACTTTCGAATTGAAGTTATATGGTGCTGAGGGACCATAGCTGTTGCGGTATGCGACCAGGAATTGCCTATGCAATTTCAGTCTCTAAGGTTGTTACGTTTTTGGACAAGTTTTATTTTCCCCCCACAAGAGATAAAAGTATCAGACATGTGGCCTCGCATTGATACTATCAATGTAAATTATGACAAGCTGAGCAGAGTAAAGCTGCTACTGTTTCAGAACAGAGTCAAGTTGACATCAGCTAGAGAGACGTATGCTCTGCAGATACAATACCTATTAAATACCAGCTCCCCAAGCACTTTGGAGAATTGGTTTCTAGAATTGTTAACACATAGAGCACTCCTGGGATTGTATATTTCTTTAAGGCTGTTGGGTCTGGATTTGTGTCCATCTTCCAGACTGTCTACAGAGTCATCCATTCACTCTTTTCAAGTGTGTTTGGTGACTTTCCAATTATTTTGACTTTGATTTGCGGGATACTGCTGCTATTTCTTCAGATTCACAGTGGTTGTGTCTTTTCAGCTACACAAAGCAATGGAGCAGCTGCCACCAGCTCAACTGTACCAGGATCGCGGGGTTCCGATCTTCAATGCTTCCTTGCTGGTGGAATTGTAGTGTGATTGGTCATTGACATTCCGACCACTCCATGGTGTGTGCAATCAGTATTTGTTGCATATTATGCCTCTTTAAACAGTTGCCTACAGTGTGTCTTGCTGTAATGCCAGTGCCTTTTGTGGACCAAGAACTGCTGATGTCCCAGATGAGGGTTCATTCATGGTCTTGCCCCTTGAGACTAAGGCTGATTCGCAAGGCCTCTTATGAGCATTCCTTGCTCACTGAGTTGGCTCGTTACATACTATGGAGGATGGCACCACTGCAGGTGGACATGCACAAGAGTATACTATGCACTGCTGCTCCGTGGACCCATCTGCCCATCCTGTGATCGATTCATTGACTCCAGACATGCTCTTCAAGATCATGACTATTGTAAATAATTTGATGATTGGCTATTTATAAAAATTTAGAGTATACATTTATTGTCCTTACTTTGGCCTGCTGTGCTTGTCATGGTCGACATTATGGCCCTCATTACAACCCTGGCGGTCAGTGATAAAGCAGTGGTAATACCGCCAACAGGCCACCGGTAACACAAATGGAATTATGTCCACGGCAAAACCGCTTAGACAGATAGCCACTTTAACACACTGACCTCCACAGCAGTAGCAACAAACACCACGGTGGTAACCGCCAACAGCCAGGTGGAAGACAATGTACCACCCACTGTCATTATGACAGCCTATCCACCAGCTTTTCCAGGGCGGTACCAAAGACATAAAAAGCACAACAGAAACAGAACACAGAAGTCAAAGGACTCACCTCTGGAGACACAGGGAACAACCAGGACGCCATGGAGCCCAAGTCGCACATATTTCCCATGCTTATCTACCTTTTCCTGCATTACGAACACCAACACCAATGCCGGCGAAGACGACCACGGTGAGTAATGCTGCCTAGCACACAAGGGAGGGGGGAGGAAAATGAGAGTGACTCAGACATGCAACACCCCCAACCCCAACACCATACACACAACCAGATGTAGTAATATTACACATCCACCCTGTACCCCCAGGAATAATGCAAGGACAACATGACTGGAACAAAGTGAGTGTAATACGATTAAAGAACATGAATAAGTGCATCAAATTACAAACGTATATACATATTTACAAAGGTTGGGACACTGCCCAGACCTCAATGTACATGGGCCACAGGGCCACAACTAATAGGCCAAGGCCCCACCTCACTCCTGCAACAACACGGACAGAACACTGCAGGGGTATCAGGTTGAAAATACACAGGCAGCTCAGGGGGGCAGGGAATGGGGGGCACCTGAGCCTGAAGATGGTACAACGCCACTGGTCCTGGAGGGGGCAACATGCCCTGTGCTAGGTCCTGGGGGGTGCAAAGCCACAGTCTCTCAAGTGGGTGGCTTGCCCACTGCTTGGTTCTGGGGAGTGCAAGACCATAGTCTCTCAAATGGGTGGTTTGCCCACATGCTCTGGAGGGGGCAACATGCCCTGTGCTTGGTCCTGGGGAGCGCAAAGCCACAGTCTCTCAAGTGTATGGCTTCTCCACTGGTTTTGGAGGGGGCCTTGTGCCCAGTGTGCTTCATCCTTGGAAGAATGGGGTGAATGGATGGCTTCTTTCACTGGTTCTGGAGGGGGCCTTGTGCCCAGTGTGCCTCATCCTGGGAAGGATGGGGTGAGTGGATGGCTTCTTCCACTGGTTCTGGAGGGGGGCCTTGTGCCCAGTGTGCTTCATCTTGGGAAGGATGGATGGCATCCCTACTGGTTCTGGAGGGGGCAGTGTGCCCTGTGATGCAGATCTTGGGGAGTGCAAGGTCACAGTCTCTCACATGGGTGTCACACCCACTGGATTTGCAGGGGCCTGGGCGCATAGCAGCCCATGGAGGCAGGACTACACACGGTCCGCCGGAGGTGATGGTTGCTCAGTGGTAGCAGTGGCGTGTGCTGGTGGAAGTGCTGGCAGTGGTGGGGTGAGGCTCCAGCCCATCCCCTGCAGCCTCGGACTGCTGAACCACCATGTTTGGTGGTGGGGGCTCAGAATGAGTCCCAGCACCAGATCTTCTGTCCTATCTGCCTACTGGTGCAGGCCCATTTCCCTTCCTGTCAGCAGCTGGGGATTTCCCCTTGACCTTCATACCTGCAGCTCATGGTGCCTCCTTGTCCTTCCTAATCGCAGCTGGTGGTACCTCCTTGCCCTTCCTATTCACAGCTGTGGTGCCTCCTTGATTGATGCACCTAGTGCATGCCCCCTGTCAATGTTGCTGCCTGGTGCCCGGGATACTTTCCCACCTGCAGTAGCTGTCGACACTACTGTGCCCCTGGATTGGGTGGCTGAGGTGCTTGCCTGGGGTTTCTTCACCTTAGCCTGACGTGAAGGACGAGGGGAGCAGGGGCAGGGAAGAGTTCAATGGTGGAGACGAAAAGCTTCTTAGGGACATTGGGAAGTAAGAGGGTGAAGGTTTGGGAGTGGAGGAAGAGGAAGTGGTTGTAGGAGGTGTCTGCTGTATTCGGGGGCAGGTGCATGGCCTGGATGCTGTTGTGAGGTGGATGGCTGTTGGGTGTCTGAGTGGTTGCGTTTGGGTACCTTGGGAGGAGGGGGCATGGACACAGGGGACGTGTGCATGGAAGTGGGGGTGGTGACTGCCAGTGAGGGGCCTGTAGTGGTAGGCGTGATCGTGGTGTTGGATGAGGATGTTTTGCATGCAGGTGTGAGTGTAGATGCTACTGGGAAGGAGGTGGATGAGGAGGAGGAGGGGGACACAGTGGAGGCAGTGGATGTTGGTATGTTTGCATCTGGATGATGTGTGTGTGAGTGCCTGATGGGGTGATGTGTTGTGTTTGTGTTTGCCTGAACCACTCCTGTGGGTTTTCCTGGGTGCATGCTCATCTGTCTGTGTGCTTGGGATAGGCTGGGGTTGAGGGGAATTGGATTGGGCAGAGGAGGTTGGAGGGGGGAAGCTAGAAACGGGGACAATGGCTGCCATCAGGGAGGAGGCCAGAGCCTGCATTGATCTCTGTTCGGCCGCCATGCCAGAGTGAATGCCCTCCAGGAATGCATTTGTTTGTTGCAAATGGGCTGCCAGCCCCTGGATGGCATTCACAATGGGTGACTGCCCAACAGAGATGGATCGTAGGAGGTCAAAAGCCTCCTCACTCAGGGTAGCAGGGCTAACTGAGGCAGGGCCTGAGGTGCCTGGGGCAAAGGAGACACCCACCCTCCTGAGTGAGCGGGCACGGGAAACACGCTGAAGTGCTGCAGGGATGGCGGTGCTGGTACGGGGTGGCAGCTGTACATGTAGTTGGGATATGCACAGAGGTGTCCACCACCACCAGGGTGCTTCCATCTGAGGAGGTATCACTTTCAGAACTGTCCCCTCCAGTCTCCGCCATGGTGCTCTCCTCGCCATCCGTCCCACTGGTGCCCTCACCGTCAGTGGATTCGGCCTCCTGGGCCCTGTGGGATGCAGCTATCCCCATTGCCTGTGCCTCTGCTCCTCCGCCAGATGATGCTAATGCACATAAGGACAGGGTGACAAAACAAAAAGGGGGTGAACGAGACATTAGATACCCTTGATCAATGGCGGCAACAACACCACTGTTGGTGTACACAACACACACAGGGAACAGCCCTACGCACTAAGCAATATACTACCAGTCACAATGCTAGTCACCATGGACATGAATACCTAACACCAACTGCAGCATACCTGAGACCCACAGACCCTTGGTGTTGTGATGAGGTTGACATCAGACCCTGCCCAACATGGCCTTACCCTGCACTGGCCGGCTTGCCCTGGGGCACCCTCAGGTCCACATCCCCCACCCGGATGCCACCCCACCACGTGCAAGTAGTATATTGGGGCACTGTACTCACCTCCTTGTGGCTGCTGTGATCCCCCAAGTGCCCATCCAGTTCTGGATAGGCCACCGCCAGTATGAGGGCCATCAGGGGGGTCAGGGTTCGACGGACACACCTTCCTCGTTGGGAGGCCATCCCCAGCTGGGCCTCAGCCGACTTCCGTGCCCATCGTCTCTGGTCTTCCCACCATTTGTGACAGTGGGTGCTCCGCCTGCCGTAGGCCCCCAGGATCCACACTTCCTTGGTGATGGCACCCCATAAACCCTTTTTCTAATGAAAATACAGAGAAATACACATGGGAAAAGGTATCAGTCAGACTATCGTGCCTGTTACACTCATGGCCCACCATAGCCCTCACATCCCCTTAGGCAAGACATTGCCAACCATATAGGCAGCAGGCTGCCAGGGCCCATACCCCAACTCCCCCACCCTACACAAGGCCCTCACACACAGCACTCCATGCATTTATGCCCCATTCATCGTGCTCACCTGTTGGTCTTGAGGCTCATACAGCATTCAGTACTGGGGCCCTTTCCCCAGTGACACGAGCCATGGTCGGTTCCAGACATGGGTCACAGAAGCACTTGCAGTGTAGGTCCTCTCCTGTTGAATGTCAGGTAGCAAGTGAGGAATCAGATAGAAAATGGCAGTCACGTCCGGGCGGTGCGTACCATCACCGCTGGTGTATATCACTATTGGCCACTGTAACCCATAGGGCCCAATGGTATCCAATGGGGAGTTGCACGTCGATTTTCGACCGCCTCTCGCAACGGCGCACAACGTCAGCGGAATTACTTCATTTCCACCTTTCGCTCCATACAGGACAGGCGGATGCCATTTCAGGGGGAGGGCAGGCCATGGCACATAACTGTGTCACAGTACACATAGGCACCATTTGGGCCTATACAACAATATTGTGCTACAGTCACAACATGCAATGCAGTGTAGTGTTTGGAAATATGGAATACTGACCATCTACTCACTGTTTATCCCATAGATTGCAACTACTGCGGATGAATAGGAGATGGAGACATCTTCCCGTGTACAGGACCCTGGTGGACTTGGCAACAATGGAGGACAGGCACATTATCTTCATTTATAGACTGGACAGGGCCACTATCACAGAGCTGTGTGCCCAATTGGAACCTGACCTGATATCTGCTATCCGTCAACCCACCAGGATCCCCCCTCTTGTGCAGGTCCTATCTGTGCTCCATTTCCTGGCAAGTGGCTCCTTCCAAGTGACAGTGGGCTTGGCAGCAGGAATGTCTCAGCCATTGTTCTCAATAGTGCTGACCAGAGTAGTGTCTGCCCTGAATAAACACATACACAGCTACATCGTTTTCCCCCAGGTAGAGGATTTGGCCACAGTGAAAGCGGATTTCTTTGGAATGGGACATATCCCCAACATAATTGGGGCTATTTATGGTACACATATTACACCCCGCTGGAGAAATGAACAGGTGTTCAGAAATAAAAAGAGCTTTCACTCCATGAATGTGCTGATAGTGTGCCTGGCGACTAGTACATCTCCCATATCATTGCAAAGTATCCTGGGTCTGTGCATGATGCCTTTATCCTGAGGAATAGCATCATCCCATATGTGATGGCTCAACTCCAGAGGCACAGGGTGAGGCTAGTAGGTGAGCCCTGGTTCCCACCCAAGGATTGTTGGTGTATGGGTATGGTGTGGGCCCTAAGGGCTAGTGTGTGTCTAACAGTTGTCCCTTGATATTTGCAGGTGACTCTGGTTACCCCAACCTCTCATGTCTACTGACCCCTGTGAGGAACACCAGGACAAGGGCAGAGGAACCTTACAATGAGGCACATGGGCAAACAAGTAGAATTATAGAAAGGACATTCGACCTCCTGAAGTCCAGTTTTGTTGCCTCCATCTAACAGGTGTATCCCTGTAATACTCACCCAAGAAGGTGTGCCAGATCATCATGGCATGCTGCATGTTGCACAACCTTGCCTCACGTCACCAAGTGCCTTTTCTGCAGAAGGATGAGGCTGGAAATGGGCGTGTGGCAGCAGTGGACTCTGTGGACAGTGAAGATGAGAATGGCAGAGGATGAGGACAACAGAAGTGCAATAATATGACAGTACTCCCAATGACACACAGGTAAGACACTGTATTTACACTTATCATTGACAGTTTTGTGTTTGAAATTGTCACTGGCAGGCTGATTTTCCCACTACTATGGCCACTTACTGTACCTTTTGGCATCTCTATTTTGTAATATTTGTGCCCAACTATCGCTCCTGGTATGTTGACTGCAGCCAAGTACAATTCATTCCTATGTATACATTGCTGTACAGTTATATTGCAGTGCTTATAGCTTGTTAAACGAATACATGGTTAAATGATTTGACAGACTCCATACTTGCTAATGAGTGGAGGGGGATGTGCAACGGGCTGGGGTGATGATGGAGGAATGTCCAGGATAGAGTCCAGTCTATTTGTATCACAGGTGCATTGTCCAAGGGGGCATAGGAAGGGGAGCATAGGCAGTTCAAGGTGGAAAGGGTGACAGAGTGGGACACAACAGTGACATTCAGGAGAGTGTTATTTCATGGTGGGGGTCTTGGCAAAGTTCTCTGGCTTCTGCCTACTGAAGGGGGTGGCGTGCTGGTGGCCTGTTGTTTCTGTGACGGGCCTCCTGACCACTAGTGGCAGCAGAGGTGTAAGGCTGTTCATTGGTTTGGCTAGTGTCAGGGGCCCGGTGGTGTGCCACTGCCTCCCTCATGGTGTTGGCCATGTCTGCCAGCAGCCCTGCAATGGAGACCAGGGTGATGTTGATGTCCTTCAACTCCTCCCTGATCCCCAGGTATTGTCCCTCCTGCAGCCGCTGAGTTTCCTGCAACTGGTCCAGTATCTGGCCCATCGTCTCCTGGGAATGTGGTATGCTCCCAGGATGTTGGTGAGTGCCTCCTGCAGAGTTGGTTC
Organism: Pleurodeles waltl; assembly: GCF_031143425.1. Classification (NCBI taxonomy): domain Eukaryota; kingdom Metazoa; phylum Chordata; class Amphibia; order Caudata; family Salamandridae; genus Pleurodeles; species Pleurodeles waltl. The sequence goes on along the minus strand of NC_090438.1, from coordinate 443,843,820 downwards.
CATGGGCGTGCCCTCCCCCTGTCGCACAGAAGTCTTCCCAGCTTCCCTGTTGTCCTGTACCTCTGTCCCCTGAACAGTGTGCCCACAAACACTGACCCCAGATCCCTGATCGTCCTGTGTTTGTGGGGTGGCCTGGGGTCCCTGTAGTGGTGGACACACTGCTGATTGACGTGTCCTGGGGACAGATGTATGGGTCCGCTTGGTGGGTGCTGTGGTGGTGTTTCCTCAGAGGGAAGGCTCCTTGGTGGTATGGGACTGTGCCTGGTTTACCGACTGTCCAGAGATCCCTGATGGGCCAAGTTGGTCATCCAGATCCAGACATCCAGAGCTGCTGTCATCACTGTGGGCCTCTTCTGGGGGTGGACTGGAAGTGGCTGGCACCTCCTCTCCGGTGACATTGGCTGGGGGACCTGTGGGGATATAAATGCAGTGTTATTGTTTGTGTGTGTCATCTTGTGCATGGGTGTGTTGCCCTGTATCATTGCTATTGCCCTGGCAGCTTTGCCTGTATGAGTAGTTATTTTGTGGGCTAGGTGATTCTCTCTAATGTGCATGCTTTAGTGATAGGTGCCCATGCAGGTCTGTGATGGGGGTCCGTGCATTGGTGTTACATGCAGGGCTTGCTATTGGGATGAGTGGGTTGTGATGGTGGGGTATGTGGGAGGTGGTGTAGTGATGGGAGTGAGGGTAAGGGTAGGGGGTTTGTGATGGCATGTAGGTAGAGGGGGGTGATAGTAATGGAGATTTCACTTACCAGAGTCCAGTCCTCCTCCTCCTACTCCTGCCAGGCCGTCAGGATGCATGATTGCCAAGACTTGCTCCTCCCATGTTGTTAGTTATGGGGGAGAAGGTGGGGGTCCACCACCAGTCCTCTGTACAGCTATTTGGTGTCTTGCTGCTGTGGAACGCACTTCCCCCGTAGGTCGTTCCCCCTCTTCCTGCTGTCATCCCTTGTTCTGGGGTGCTGTCCCACAACGTTGACCCTGTACACGATTCTCCACCATATCTCCATCTTCCTAGCAATGGACGTCTGCTGCACCTGTGATTCGAATAGCTGTGGCTCTACCAGAATGATTTCCTCCACCATGACCCTTAGCTCCTCCTCAAAGAACCTGGGGTGTTGTTGTGGTGCCATGGGTGTATTGTGAGTGGTGTGTGTGAGGGTGTGTGGGCTGCTGTGTGTGATGTAGGATGTGTGGATGGTATATAGGTAATGGTGTGTGGTCTTGCCTGTGGTCTAGTTATCTCTCTTGTGACACTTGTTTTTATTGGTAAAGGGTTGTGGATAATGTGGGTGTTTCTTTTATAGTGGTGTGGGTGTGTGGGTGTGGTGTGTGTCAGGTGTGTGTAGTTTGAATTGACCAATGTGGTGTTGTTTTGTATGTGTCTGTGTATTTTTAGTGCAGCAGTATGTAGCGCCAATGGTTTAGGGCCATTGAATGTCCGCCGTTGTGACTCAGAACAGAGCTGCACGTCTCATCCTCAACCTCCTCCACAAACAAATCTCCGCTCACCTCAGATCCCTATACTGGCTTCCCATTAGCAAAAGGATCTTCTTCAAAGTCCTCATCCACGCTCATAAAGCCCTCCACAACACTGGCCCGGCCTACCTCAACGAACAAGTAAACTTCCACACTCCAACTCGACATCTCCGTTCCGTTGACTTCACCCTCGCCACAGTCCCCCGCATCCAATGCACCACCTCGCCGCCAAGACCTGGAACTCCCTCCCCACCAACCTACACAAGACTCAGGGCCTCCTAACTTTCAGAAAGCACCTCATGACATGTCTTTTTGAGCAGTAACAGTGTTCAGTATTTAGGGAAAGATGCGGAAGACATTGTAACGCAAAGGGTTAATTAGCTTGAGCAGTGTAGATGAGCGTAATGCCTGTTGAAACCCCCTCCCAAACATCGTGGAAAAGTTCATGATATTATTTTCACGCTTGTTTGTGTAGAAGACTCCGTCTCAACCTTGGGAACGAGAGTACAGGGAGAAGATGGAATGTAAACAAAGGCTGGAGCAGAGCAGAGCAGCCAAGTACTGATAACATTAGCTAGAAAATGCCAGAATGAGATAGAATCCAAGCTTTGAGTTATTTAAGCACTGAACTGTGTGTGAGGGATTTGGAAGCTTGCAGATGGAATTGTGGAAGCTGCCATGGCCCAGCGCTGCCTCCCTGTTTTCTCGTGGTGCTTGAGGGGGAGAGAAGTCCAAGCAGGTGGTAGAGGGCTCCCCAGCATGTCGTGGATTAAGTTAAGTTTCCACACAGGGATAAAATACCTTTGTTTCTCTGCTCTATTATTATGACTGATTATTTATGCCTGCACCGTGTTTATAACCTGAAGTATTCAGCTCGTTTATATTTTGCTTTCTAAACCTATTAGTGTGAACTGCTTCAATAACTGAAACATTCATTTTGGTGTGCAGTAAATCAAAGCTTAACCCCTTCGCTGCCAGGCCTTTTCCCCCTCCTGTGCCGGGCCTTTTTTTGCCTATTTGGGGCAGTTCGTGCTTAGGCCCTCATAACTTTTTGTCCACATAAGCTAACCAAGCCAAATTTGCGTCCTTTTTTTCCAACATCCTAGGGATTCTAGAGGTACCCAGACTTTGTGGGTTCCCTTGAAGGAGGCCAAGAAATTGGCCAAAATACAGTGAAAATTTCGTTTTTTTCAAAAAAATTGGAAAAAGTGGCTGCAGAAGAAGGCTTGTGGTTTTTCCCCTGAAAATGGCATCAACAAAGGGTTTGCGGTGCTAAACTCAGCAGCTTCCCAGCTTTCAGGAACAGGCAGACTTGAATCAGAAAACCCAATTTTTCAACACAATTTTGGCATTTTACTGGGGCATACCCCATTTGTGCAATTTTTTGTGCTTTCAGCCTCCTTCCAGTCAGTGACAGGAATGGTCATGAAACCAATGCTGGATCCCAGAAACCTAAACATTTCTGAAAAGTAGACAAAATTCTGAATTCAGCAAGGGGTCATTTGTGTAGATCCTACAAGGGTTTCCTACAGAAAATAACAGCTGAAAAAGAAAAATATTGAAATTGAGGTGAAAAAACAATCAATTTTTCTCTACGTTTTACTCTGTAACTTTTCCCTGCAATGTCAGATTATCGAAAGCAATATACCGTTACGTCTGCTGGACTCCTCTGGTTGCGGGGATATATAGGGCTTGTAGGTTCATCAAGAACCCGAGGAACCCAGAGCCAATAAATGAGCTGCACCCTGCAGTGCGTTTTCATTCTGTACCGGGTATACAGCAATTCATTTGCTGAAATATAAGGAGTAAAAAATTGCTATCAAGAAAACCTTTGCATTTCCAAAAAGGGCACAAGATAAGGTGTTGAGGAGCAGTGGTTATTTGCACATCTCTGAATTCCGGGGTGACCATAGTAGCACGTGAATTACAGGGAATTTCTCAAATAGATGTCTTTTTTACACACACTCCTATATTTGGAAGGAAAAAATGTAGAGAAAGACAAGGGGCAATAGTACTTGTTTTGCTAATCTATGTTCCCCCAAGTCTCCCGATAAAAATGGAACCTCACTTGTGTGGGTAGGCCTAGCACCCGCGACAGGATATGCCCCAAAACACAACATGGACACATCACAGAAAACAGAGCTGTTTTTAGCAAAGTGACTACCTGTAGATTTTGGCCTCTAGCTCAGCCGCCACCTAGGGAAACCTACCAAACCTGTGCATTTCTGAAAACTAGAGACGTAGGGGAATCCAAGGAGGGGTGACTTGTGTGGCTCGGACCAGGTTCTGTTACCCAGAATCCTTTGCAAACCTCAAAATTTGGCTAAAAAAACACATGTTCCTCACATTTCTGTGGCAGAAAGTTATGGAATCTGAGAGGAGCCACAAATGTCCTTCCACCCAGCGTTCCCCCACGTCTCCCGATAAAAATGATACCTCACTTGTGTGGGTAGGCCTAGCACCCGCGACAGGATATGCCCCAAAACACAACGTGGACACATCACAGAAAACAGAGCTGTTTTTAGCAAAGTGACTACCTGTAGATTTTGGCCTCTAGCTCAGCCGCCACATAGGGAAACCTACCAAACCTGTGCATTTCTGAAAACTAGAGACCTAGGGGAATCCAAGGAGGGGTGACTTGTGTGGCTCGGACCAGGTTCTGTTACCCAGAATCCTTTGCAAACCTCAAAATTTGGCTAAAAAAACACATGTTCCTCACATTTCTGTGACAGAAAGTTCTGGAATCTGAGAGGAGCCACAAATTTCCTTCCACCCAGCGTTCCCCCACGTCTCCCGATAAAAATGATACCTCACTTGTGTGGGTAGGCCTAGCGCCCGCGACAGGATATACCCCAAAACACAACGTGGACATATCACAGAAAACAGAGCTGTTTTTAGCAAAGTGACTACCTGTAGATTTTGGCCTCTAGCTCAGCCGCCACCTAGGGAAACCTACCAAACCTGTGCATTTCTGAAAACTAGAGACCTAGGGGAATCCAAGGAGGGGTGACTTGCGGGGCTCGGACCAGGTTCTGTTACCCAGAATCCTTTGCAAACCTCAAAATTTCGCTAAAAAAACACATGTTCCTCACATTTCTGTGGCAGAAAGTTCTGGAATCTGAGAGGAGCCACAAATTTCCTTCCACCCAGCGTTCCCCCACGTCTCCCGATAAAAATGATACCTCACTTGTGTGGGTAGGCCTAGCGCCCGCGACAGGATATGCCCCAAAACACAACGTGGACATATCACAGAAAACAGAGCTGTTTTTAGCAAAGTGACTACCTGTAGATTTTGGCCTCTAGCTCAGCCGCCACCTAGGGAAACCTACCAAACCTGTGCATTTCTGAAAACTAGAGACCTAGGGGAATCCAAGGAGGGGTGACTTGCGGGGCTCGGACCAGGTTCTGTTACCCAGAATCCTTTGCAAACCTCAAAATTTGGCTAAAAAAACACATGTTCCTCACATTTCTGTGGCAGAAAGTTCTGGAATCTGAGAGGAGCCACAAATTTCCTTCCACCCAGCATTCCCCCATGTCTCCCGATAAAAATGATACCTCACTTGTGTGGGTAGGCCTAGCGCCCGCGACAGGATATGCCCCAAAACACAACGTAGACATATCACAGAAAACAGAGCTGTTTTTAGCAAAGTGACTACCTGTAGATTTTGGCCTCTAGCTCAGCCGCCACCTAGGGAAACCTACCAAACCTGTGCATTTCTGAAAACTAGAGACCTAGGGGAATCCAAGGAGGGGTGACTTGCGGGGCTCGGACCAGGTTCTGTTACCCAGAATCCTTTGCAAATCTCAAAATTTGGCTAAAAAAACACATGTTCCTCACATTTCTGTGGCAGAAAGTTCTGGAATCTGAGAGGAGCCACAAATTTCCTTCCACCCAGCGTTCCCCCACGTCTCCTGATAAAAATGATACCTCACTTGTGTGGGTAGGCCTAGCGCCCGCGACAGGATATGCCCCAAAACACAACGTGGACATATCACAGAAAACAGAGCTCTTTTTAGCAAAGTGACTACCTGTAGATTTTGGCCTCTAGCTCAGCCGCCACCTAGGGAAACCTACCAAACCTGTGCATTTATGAAAACTAGAGACCTAGGGGAATCCAAGGAGGGGTTACTTGCGGGGCTCGGACCAGGTTCTGTTACCCAGAATCCTTTGCAAACCTCAAAATTTGGCTAAAAAAACACATGTTCCTCACATTTCTGTGGCAGAAAGTTCTGGAATCTGAGAGGAGCCACAAATTTCCTTCCACCCAGCGTTCCCCCACGTCTCCCGATAAAAATGATACCTCACTTGTGTGGGTAGGCCTAGCGCCCGCGACAGGATATGCCCCAAAACACAACGTGGACATATCACAGAAAACAGAGCTCTTTTTAGCAAAGTGACTACCTGTAGATTTTGGCCTCTAGCTCAGCCGCCACCTAGGGAAACCTACCAAACCTGTGCATTTATGAAAACTAGAGACCTAGGGGAATCCAAGGAGGGGTTACTTGCGGGGCTCGGACCAGGTTCTGTTACCCAGAATCCTTTGCAAACCTCAAAATTTGGCTAAAAAAACACATGTTCCTCACATTTCTGTGGCAGAAAGTTCTGGAATCTGAGAGGAGCCACAAATTTCCTTCCACCCAGCGTTCCCCCACGTCTCCCGATAAAAATGATACCTCACTTGTGTGGGTAGGCCTAGCGCCCGCGACAGGATATGCCCCAAAACACAACATGGACACATCACAGAAAACAGAGCTGTTTTTAGCAAAGTGACTACCTGTAGATTTTGGCCTCTAGCTCAGCCGCCACCTAGGGAAACCTACCAAACCTGTGCATTTCTGAAAACTAGAGACCTAGGGGAATCCAAGGAGGGGTGACTTGTGTGGCTCGGACCAGGTTCTGTTACCCAGAATCCTTTGCAAACCTCAAAATTTGGCTAAAAAAACACATGTTCCTCACATTTCTGTGGCAGAAAGTTATGGAATCTGAGAGGAGCCACAAATGTCCTTCCACCCAGCGTTCCCCCACGTCTCCCGATAAAAATGATACCTCACTTGTGTGGGTAGGCCTAGCACCCGCGACAGGATATGCCCCAAAACACAACGTGGACACATCACAGAAAACAGAGCTGTTTTTAGCAAAGTGACTACCTGTAGATTTTGGCCTCTAGCTCAGCCGCCACATAGGGAAACCTACCAAACCTGTGCATTTCTGAAAACTAGAGACCTAGGGGAATCCAAGGAGGGGTGACTTGTGTGGCTCAGACCAGGTTCTGTTACCCAGAATCCTTTGCAAACCTCAAAATTTGGCTAAAAAAACACATGTTCCTCACATTTCTGTGGCAGAAAGTTCTGGAATCTGAGAGGAGCCACAAATTTCCTTCCACCCAGCGTTCCCCCACGTCTCCCGATAAAAATGATACCTCACTTGTGTGGGTAGGCCTAGCGCCCGCGACAGGATATACCCCAAAACACAACGTGGACATATCACAGAAAACAGAGCTGTTTTTAGCAAAGTGACTACCTGTAGATTTTGGCCTCTAGCTCAGCCGCCACCTAGGGAAACCTACCAAACCTGTGCATTTCTGAAAACTAGAGACCTAGGGGAATCCAAGGAGGGGTGACTTGCGGGGCTCGGACCAGGTTCTGTTACCCAGAATCCTTTGCAAACCTCAAAATTTCGCTAAAAAAACACATGTTCCTCACATTTCTGTGGCAGAAAGTTCTGGAATCTGAGAGGAGCCACAAATTTCCTTCCACCCAGCGTTCCCCCACGTCTCCCGATAAAAATGATACCTCACTTGTGTGGGTAGGCCTAGCGCCCGCGACAGGATATGCCCCAAAACACAACGTGGACATATCACAGAAAACAGAGCTGTTTTTAGCAAAGTGACTACCTGTAGATTTTGGCCTCTAGCTCAGCCGCCACCTAGGGAAACCTACCAAACCTGTGCATTTCTGAAAACTAGAGACCTAGGGGAATCCAAGGAGGGGTGACTTGCGGGGCTCGGACCAGGTTCTGTTACCCAGAATCCTTTGCAAACCTCAAAATTTGGCTAAAAAAACACATGTTCCTCACATTTCTGTGGCAGAAAGTTCTGGAATCTGAGAGGAGCCACAAATTTCCTTCCACCCAGCATTCCCCCATGTCTCCCGATAAAAATGATACCTCACTTGTGTGGGTAGGCCTAGCGCCCGCGACAGGATATGCCCCAAAACACAACGTAGACATATCACAGAAAACAGAGCTGTTTTTAGCAAAGTGACTACCTGTAGATTTTGGCCTCTAGCTCAGCCGCCACCTAGGGAAACCTACCAAACCTGTGCATTTCTGAAAACTAGAGACCTAGGGGAATCCAAGGAGGGGTGACTTGCGGGGCTCGGACCAGGTTCTGTTACCCAGAATCCTTTGCAAATCTCAAAATTTGGCTAAAAAAACACATGTTCCTCACATTTCTGTGGCAGAAAGTTCTGGAATCTGAGAGGAGCCACAAATTTCCTTCCACCCAGCGTTCCCCCACGTCTCCTGATAAAAATGATACCTCACTTGTGTGGGTAGGCCTAGCGCCCGCGACAGGATATGCCCCAAAACACAACGTGGACATATCACAGAAAACAGAGCTCTTTTTAGCAAAGTGACTACCTGTAGATTTTGGCCTCTAGCTCAGCCGCCACCTAGGGAAACCTACCAAACCTGTGCATTTATGAAAACTAGAGACCTAGGGGAATCCAAGGAGGGGTTACTTGCGGGGCTCGGACCAGGTTCTGTTACCCAGAATCCTTTGCAAACCTCAAAATTTGGCTAAAAAAACACATGTTCCTCACATTTCTGTGGCAGAAAGTTCTGGAATCTGAGAGGAGCCACAAATTTCCTTCCACCCAGCGTTCCCCCACGTCTCCCGATAAAAATGATACCTCACTTGTGTGGGTAGGCCTAGCGCCCGCGACAGGATATGCCCCAAAACACAACGTGGACATATCACAGAAAACAGAGCTGTTTTTAGCAAAGTGACTACCTGTAGATTTTGGCCTCTAGCTCAGCCGCCACCTAGGGAAACCTACCAAACCTGTGCATTTCTGAAAACTAGAGACCTAGGGGAATCCAAGGAGGGGTGACTTGCGGGGCTCGGACCAGGTTCTGTTACCCAGAATCCTTTGCAAACCTCAAAATTTGGCTAAAAAAACACATGTTCCTCACATTTCTGTGGCAGAAAGTTCTGGAATCTGAGAGGAGCCACAAATTTCCTTCCACCCAGCGTTCCCCCATGTCTCCCGATAAAAATGATACCTCACTTGTGTGGGTAGGCCTAGCGCCCGCGACAGGATATGCCCCAAAACACAACGTGGACATATCACAGAAAACAGAGCTGTTTTTAGCAAAGTGACTACCTGTAGATTTTGGCCTCTAGCTCAGCCGCCACCTAGGGAAACCTACCAAACCTGTGCATTTCTGAAAACTAGAGACCTAGGGGAATCCAAGGAGGGGTGACTTGCGGGGCTCGGACCAGGTTCTGTTACCCAGAATCCTTTGCAAATCTCAAAATTTGGCTAAAAAAACACATGTTCCTCACATTTCTGTGGCAGAAAGTTCTGGAATCTGAGAGGAGCCACAAATTTCCTTACTCCCAGCGTTCCCCCACGTCTCCCGATAAAAATGATACCTCACTTGTGTGGGTAGGCCTAGCGCCCGCGACAGGATATGCCCCAAAACACAACGTGGACATATCACAGAAAACAGAGCTGTTTTTAGCAAAGTGACTACCTGTAGATTTTGGCCTCTAGCTCAGCCGCCACCTAGGGAAACCTACCAAACCTGTGCATTTCTGAAAACTAGAGTCCTAGGGGAATCCAAGGAGGGGTGACTTGCGGGGCTCGGACCAGGTTCTGTTACCCAGAATCCTTTGCAAACCTCAAAATTTGGCTAAAAAAACACATGTTCCTCACATTTCTGTGGCAGAAAGTTCTGGAATCTGAGAGGAGCCACAAATTTCCTTCCACCCAGCGTTCCCCCACGTCTCCCGATAAAAATGATACCTCACTTGTGTGGGTAGGCCTAGCGCCCGCGACAGGATATGCCCCAAAACACAACGTGGACATATCACAGAAAACAGAGCTGTTTTTAGCAAAGTGACTACCTGTAGATTTTGGCCTCTAGCTCAGCCGCCACCTAGGGAAACCTACCAAACCTGTGCATTTCTGAAAACTAGAGACCTTGGGGAATCCAAGGAGGGGTGACTTGCGGGGCTCGGACCAGGTTCTGTTACCCAGAATCCTTTGCAAATCTCAAAATTTGGCTAAAAAAACACATGTTCCTCACATTTCTGTGGCAGAAAGTTCTGGAATCTGAGAGGAGCCACAAATTTCCTTCCACCCAGCGTTCCCCCACGTCTCCCGATAAAAATGATACCTCACTTGTGTGGGTAGGTCTAGCGCCCGCGACAGGATATGCCCCAAAACACAACGTGGACATATCACAGAAAACAGAGCTGTTTTTAGCAAAGTGACTACCTGTAGATTTTGGCCTCTAGCTCAGCCGCCACCTAGGGAAACCTACCAAACCTGTGCATTTCTGAAAACTAGAGACCTAGGGGAATCCAAGGAGGGGTGACTTGCGGGGCTCGGACCAGGTTCTGTTACCCAGAATCCTTTGCAAACCTCAAAATTTGGCTAAAAAAACACATGTTCCTCACATTTCTGTGGCAGAAAGTTCTGGAATCTGAGAGGAGCCACAAATTTCCTTCCACCCAGCGTTCCCCCACGTCTCCCGATAAAAATGATACCTCACTTGTGTGGGTAGGCCTAGCGCCCGCGACAGGATATGCCCCAAAACACAACGTGGACATATCACAGAAAACAGAGCTGTTTTTAGCAAAGTGACTACCTGTAGATTTTGGCCTCTAGCTCAGCCGCCACCTAGGGAAACCTACCAAACCTGTGCATTTCTGAAAACTAGAGACCTAGGGGAATCCAAGGAGGGGTGACTTGTGGGGCTCGGACCAGGTTCTGTTACCCAGAATCCTTTGCAAACCTCAAAATTTGGCTAAAAAAACACATGTTCCTCACATTTCTGTGGCAGAAAGTTCTGGAATCTGAGAGGAGCCACAAATATCCTTCCACCCAGCGTTCCCCCACGTCTCCCGATAAAAATGATACCTCACTTGTGTGGGTAGGCCTAGCGCCCGCGACAGGATATGCCCCAAAACACAACGTGGACACATCACAGAAAACAGAGCTGTTTTTAGCAAAGTGACTACCTGGAGATTTTGGCCTCTAGCTCAGCCGCCACCTAGGGAAACCTACCAAACCTGTACATTTCTGAAAACTAGAGACCTAGTGGAATCCAAGGAGGGGTGACTTGTGTGGCTCGGACCAGGTTCTGTTACCCAGAATCCTTTGCAAACCTCAAAATTTGGCTAAAAAAACACCTGTCCCTCACATTTCTGTGGCAGAAAGTTCTGGAATCTGAGAGGAGCTACAAATTTCCTTCCACCCAGCGTTCCCCCAAGTCTCCCGATAAAAATGATACCTCACTTGCGTGGGTAGGCCTAGCGCCGGCGACAGGAAACACCCCAAAGCGCAACGTGGACACATCCTAAATTTTGGAAAAAAACAGAGGTGTTTTTTGCAAAGTGCCTACCTGTAGATTTTGGCCTCTAGCTCAGCCGGCACCTAGGGAAACCTACCAAACCTGTGCATTTCTGAAAACTAGAGACCTAGGGGAATCCAAGGAGGGGTGACTTGCGGGGCTCGGACCAGGTTCTGTTACCCAGAATCCTTTGCAAACCTCAAAATTTGGCTAAAAATACACATGTTACTCACATTTCTGTGGCAGAAAGTTCTGGAATCTGAGAGGAGCCACAAATTTCCTTCTACCCAGCGTTCCCCCAAGTCTCCCGATAAAAATGATACCTCACTTGCATGGGTAGGCCTAGCGCCGGCGACAGGAAACACCCCAAAGCGCAACGTGGACACATCCTAAATTTTGGAAAAAAACAGAGGTGTTTTTTGCGAAGTGCCTACCTGTAGATTTTGGCCTCTAGCTCAGCCGGCACCTAGGGAAACCTACCAAACCTGTGCATTTCTGAAAACTAGAGACCTAGGGGAATCCAAGGAGGGGTGACTTGCGAGGCTCGGACCAGGTTCTGTTACCCAGAATCCTTTGCAAACCTCAAAATTTGGCTAAAAATACATGTTACTCACATTTCTGTGGCAGAAAGTTCTGGAATCTGAGAGGAGCCACAAATTTCCTTCTACCCAGCGTTCCCCCAAGTCTCCCGATAAAAATGATACCTCACTTGTGTGGGTAGGACTAGCGCCCACGAAAGGAAAGGGCCCAAAACACAACGTGGACACATCACATTTTTTTATAAAAAGCAGTGCCTACCTGTGGATTTTGGCCTGTAGCTCAGCCGACACCTGAGGAAACCTAGCAAACCAGTGCATTTTTGAAAACTAGAAACCCAGGGGAATCCAAGATGGGGTGACTTGCGGGGCTCTGACCAGGTTATGTTACCCAGAATCCTTTGCAAACATCAAAATTTGGCCCAAAAAACACTTTTTCCTCTCATTTCGGTGACAGAAAGTTCTGGAATCTGAGAGGAGCCACAAATTTCCTTCCACCCAGCGTTCCCCTAAGTCTCTCGATAAAAATAGTACATCACGTCTGTGGGTAGGCCTAGCGCCCACAAAAGGAAATGGCCCAAAACACAACGTGGACACAACATATTTTTTCACAGAAAACAGAGGTGTTTTTTGCAAGGTGCCTACCTGTGGTGTTTGGCCTGTAGCTCAGCCGGCCCCAGGGGGGGGGGGGGCAGAAATGCCCTAAAATAAATTTGCCCCCCCAACCCCCACCCTCCCCCGCCGGGAGCGACCCTTGCCTACGGGGTCGCTCCCCCTGCGTGACATTGGCACCAAAAAACAAATCCCTGGTGCCTAGTGGTTTCTGCCCCCTTGGGGGCAGGTTGACCTAAACTCAGCCAATCTGCCCCCAAGGGGGGCAGAAATGGCCTAAATACAATTTGTCCCCCAGGGGAGCGACTTTTGCCTGATGGGTCGCTCCCCATCTCTAAAAAAAAAAAACAAAGAAAAAAGAAAAGAAAAAAAAGAAAAATTCCCCTGGCGCCTAGAGGTTTCTGCCCCCCCCCCCCCGGGGGCAGTTCGGCCTAATAATAGGCCGATCTGTCCCCCGGGGGGGCAGAAATGGCCTAAAATAAATTTACCCCCCCAACCCCCACCTCCCCCCCGGGAGCGACCCTTGCCTACGGGGTCGCTCCCCCTGCGTGACATTGGCGCCAAGAAACAAATCCCCGGTGCCTAGTGGTTTCTGCCCCCTTGGGGGCAGATTGACCTAAAATTTGCCAATCTGCCCCCAGGGGGGCAGAAATGGTCTAAATACAATTTGCCCCCCCAGGGGAGCGACCCTTGCCTGATGGGTCGCTCCCCATCTCTAAAAAAAGAAACAACAAAAAAAAAAAAACACAAAAAAAAAAATTGCCCTGGTGCCTAGAGTGTTCTGCCCCCCCCCCCCGGGGGCAGTTCGGCCTAATAATAGGCCGATCTGTCCCCCGGGGGGGCAGAAATGGCCTAAAATAAATTTGCCCCCCCAACCCCCATTCCCCCCCCGGGAGCGACCCTTGCCTACGGGGTCGCTCCCCCTGCGTGACATTGGCGCCAAAAAACAAATCCCCAGTGCCTAGTGGTTTCTGCCCCCTTGGGGGCAGATTGACCTAAAATTGGCCAATCTGCCCCCAGGGGGGCAGAAATGGTCTAAATACAATTTGCCCCCCCAGGGGAGCGACCCTTGCCTGATGGGTCGCTCCCCATCTCTAAAAAAAGAAACAACAAAAAAAAAAAACACAAAAAAAAAATTGCCCTGGCGCCTAGAGTGTTCTGCCCCCCCCCCCGGGGGCAGAAATGGCCTAATAATAGGCCGATCTGTCCCCCGGGGGGGCAGAAATGGCCTAAAATAAATTTGCCCCCCCAACCTCCACCCCCCCCCGGGAGCGACCCTTGCCTACGGGGTCGCTCCCCCTGCGTGACATTGGCGCCAAAAAACAAATCCCCGGTGCCTAGTGGTTTCTGCCCCCTAGGGGGAAGATTGACCTAAAATTGGCCAATCTGCCCCCAGGGGGGCAGAAATGGTCTAAATACAATTTGCCCCCCCCAGGGGAGCGACCCTTGCCTGATGGGTCGCTCCCCATCTCTAAAAAAAGAAACAACAAAAAAAAAACACAAAAAAAAAATTGCCCTGGCGCCTAGAGTGTTCTGCCCCCCCCCCCGGGGGCAGAAATGGCCTAATAATAGGCCGATCTGTCCCCCGGGGGGGCAGAAATGGCCTAAAATAAATTTGCCCCCCCAACCCCGACCCCCCCCCGGGAGCGACCCTTGCCTACGGGGTCGCTCCCCCTGCGTGACATTGGCGCCAAAAAACAAATCCCCGGTGCCTAGTGGTTTCTGCCCCCTTGGGGGCAGATTGACCTAAAATTTGCCAATCTGCCCCCAGGGGGGCAGAAATGGTCTAAATACAATAATTTGCCCCCCCAGGGGAGCGACCCTTGCCTGATGGGTCGCTCCCCTTCTCTAAAAAAAGAAACAACAAAAAAAAAAAAACACAAAAAAAAAATTGCCCTGGTGCCTAGAGTGTTCTGCCCCCCCCCCGGGGGCAGTTCGGCCTAATAATAGGCCGATCTGTCCCCCGGGGGGGCAGAAATGGCCTAAAATAAATTTGCCCCCCCAACCCCCATCCCCCCCGGGAGCGACCCTTGCCTACGGGGTCGCTCCCCCTGCGTGACATTGGCGCCAAAAAACAAATCCCCAGTGCCTAGTGGTTTCTGCCCCCTTGGGGGCAGATTGACCTAAAATTGGCCAATCTGCCCCCAGGGGGGCAGAAATGGTCTAAATACAATTTGCCCCCCCAATGGAGCGACCCTTGCCTGATGGGTCGCTCCCCATCTCTAAAAAAAGAAACAACAAAAAAAAAAAACACACAAAAAAAAAATTGCCCTGGTGCCTAGAGTGTTCTGCCCCCCCCGGGGGGCAGTTCGTCCTAATAATAGGCCGATCTGTCCCCCGGGGGGGCAGAAATGGCCTAAAATAAATTTGCCCCCCCAACCCCCACCCCCCCCCGGGAGCGACCCTTGCCTACGGGGTCGCTCCCCCTGCGTGACATTGGCGCTAAAAAACAAATCCCCGGTGCCTAGTGGTTTCTGCCCCCTTGGGGGCAGATTGACCTAAAATTGGCCAATCTGCCCCCAGGGGGGCAGAAATGGTCTAAATACAATTTGCCCCCCCAGGGGAGCGACCCTTGCATGATGGGTCGCTCCCCATCTCTAAAAAAAGAAACAACAAAAAAAAAAACACAAAAAAAAAATTGCCCTGGCGCCTAGAGTGTTCTGCCCCCCCCCGGGGGCAGTTCGGCCTAATAATAGGCCGATCTGTCCCCCGGGGGGGCAGAAATGGCCTAAAATAAATTTGCCCCCCCAACCTCCACCCCCCCCCGGGAGCGACCCTTGCCTACGGGGTCGCTCCCCCTGCGTGACATTGGCGCCAAAAAACAAATCCCCGGTGCCTAGTGGTTTCTGCCCCCTAGGGGGAAGATTGACCTAAAATTGGCCAATCTGCCCCCAGGGGGGCAGAAATGGTCTAAATACAATTTGCCCCCCCCCAGGGGAGCGACCCTTGCCTGATGGGTCGCTCCCCATCTCTAAAAAAAGAAACAACAAAAAAAAAACACAAAAAAAAAATTGCCCTGGCGCCTAGAGTGTTCTGCCCCCCCCCGGGGGCAGAAATGGCCTAATAATAGGCCGATCTGTCCCCCGGGGGGGCAGAAATGGCCTAAAATAAATTTGCCCCCCCAACCCCCACCCCCCCCCCGGGAGCGACCCTTGCCTACGGGGTCGCTCCCCCTGCGTGACATTGGCGCCAAAAAACAAATCCCCGGTGCCTATTGGTTTCTGCCCCCTTGGGGGCAGATTGACTTAAAATTGGCCAATCTGCCCCCAGGGGGGCAGAAATGGTCTAAATACAATTTGCCCCCCCCCAGGGGAGCGACCCTTGCCTGATGGGTCGCTCCCCATCTCTAAAAAAAGAAACAACAAAAAAAAAAAACACAAAAAAAAAATTGCCCTGGCGCCTAGAGTGTTCTGCCCCCCCCCCGGGGGCAGTTCGGCCTAATAATAGGCCGATCTGTCCCCCGGGGGGGCAGAAATGGCCTAAAATAAATTTGCCCCCCCAACCTCCACCCCCCCCGGGAGCGACCCTTGCATACGGGGTCGCTCCCCCTGTGTGACATTGGCGCCAAAAAACAAATCCCCAGTGCCTAGTGGTTTCTGCCCCCTAGGGGGAAGATTGACCTAAAATTGGCCAATCTGCCCCCAGGGGGGCAGAAATGGTCTAAATACAATTTGCCCCCCCCAGGGGAGCGACCCTTGCCTGATGGGTCGCTCCCCATCTCTAAAAAAAGAAACAACAAAAAAAAAAACACAAAAAAAAAATTGCCCTGGCGCCTAGAGTGTTCTGCCCCCCCCCGGGGGCAGTTCGGCCTAAAAATAGGCCGATCTGTCCCCCGGGGGGGCAGAAATGGCCTAAAATAAATTTGCCCCCCCAACCCCCACCGCCCCCCCGGGAGCGACCCTTGCCTACGGGGTCGCTCCCCCTGCGTGACATTGGCACCAAAAAACAAATCCCCGGTGCCTAGTGGTTTCTGCCCCCTTGGGGGCAGATTGACCTAAAATTGGCCAATCTGCCCCCAGGGGGGCAGAAATGGTCTAAATACAATTTGCCCCCCCAGGGGAGCGACCCTTGCCTGATGGGTCGCTCCCCATCTCTAAAAAAAGAAACAACAAAAAAAAAAAAACACAAAAAAAAAATTGCCCTGGCGCCTAGAGTGTTCTGCCCCCCCCGGGGGCAGTTCGGCCTAATAATAGGCCGATCTGTCCCCCGGGGGGGCAGAAATGGCCTAAAATAAATTTGCCCCCCCAACCTCCACCCCCCCCCCGGGAGCGACCCTTGCCTACGGGGTCGCTCCCCCTGCGTGACATTGGCGCCAAAAAACAAATCCCCGGTGCCTTGTGGTTTCTGCCCCCTTGGGGGCAGATTGACCCAAAATTGGCCAATCTGCCCCCAGGGGGGCAGAAATGGTCTAAATACAATTTGCCCCCCCCAGGGGAGCGACCCTTGCCTGATGGGTCGCTCCCCATCTCTAAAAAAAGAAACAACAAAAAAAAAAAACACAAAAAAAAAAATTGCCCTGGCGCCTAGAGTGTTCTGCCCCCCCCCCGGGGGCAGTTCGGCCTAATAATAGGCCGATCTGTCCCCCGGGGGGGCAGAAATGGCCTAAAATAAATTTGCCCCCCCAACCCCCACACCCCCCCCCCCGGGAGCGACCCTTGCCTACGGGGTCGCTCCCCCTGCGTGACATTGGCGCCAAAAAACAAATCCCCGGTGCCTAGTGGTTTCTGCCCCCTAGGGGGCAGATTGACCTAAAATTGGCCAATCTGCCCCCAGGGGGGCAGAAATGGTCTAAATACAATTTGCCCCCCCAGGGGAGCGACCCTTGCCTGATGGGTCGCTCCCCATCTCAAAAAAAAGAAACAACAAAAAAAAAAAACACAAAAAAAAAATTGCCCTGGCGCCTAGAGTGTTCTGCCCCCCCCCGGGGGCAGTTCGGCCTAAAAATAGGCCGATCTGTCCCCCGGGGGGGCAGAAATGGCCTAAAATAAATTTGCCCCCCCAACCGGCACACCCCCCCCCGGGAGCGACCCTTGCCTACGGGGTCGCTCCCCCTGCGTGACATTGGCGCCAAAAAACAAATCCCCGGTGCCTTGTGGTTTCTTCCCCCTTGGGGGCAGATTGACCTAAAATTGGCCAATCTGCCCCCAGGGGTGCAGAAATGGTCTAAATACAATTTGCCCCCCCCAGGGGAGCGACCCTTGCCTGATGGGTCGCTCCCCATCTCTAAAAAAAGAAACAACAAAAAAAAAAAACACAAAAAAAAAATTGCCCTGGCGTCTAGAGTGTTCTGCCCCCCCCCCGGGGGCAGTTCGGCCTAATAATAGGCCGATCTGTCCCCCGGGGGGGCAGAAATGGCCTAAAATAAATTTGCCCCCCCACCCCCCCCCGGGAGCGACCCTTGCCTACGGGGTCGCTCCCCCTGCGTGACATTGGCGCCAAAAAACAAATCCCCGGTGCCTAGTGGTTTCTGCCCCCTTGGGGGCAGATTGACCTAAAATTGGCCAATCTGCCCCCAGGGGGGCAGAAATGGTCTAAATACAATTTGCCCCCCAGGGGAGCGACCCTTGCCTGATGGGTCGCTCCCCATCTCTAAAAAAAGAAACAACAAAAAAAAAAAACACAAAAAAAAAATTGCCCTGGCGCCTAGAGTGTTCTGCCCCCCCCCCCGGGGGCAGTTCGGCCTAAAAATAGGCCGATCTGTCCCCCGGGGGGGCAGAAATGGCCTAAAATAAATTTGCCCCCCCAACCCCCACCCCCCCCCCGGGAGCGACCCTTGCCTACGGGGTCGCTCCCCCTGCGTGACATTGGCGCCAAAAAACAAATCCCCGGTGCCTAGTGGTTTCTGCCCCCTAGGGGGCAGATTGACCTAAAATTGGCCAATCTGCCCCCAGGGGGGCAGAAATGGTCTAAATACAATTTGCCCCCCCCAGGGGAGCGACCCTTGCCTGATGGGTCGCTCCCCATCTCTAAAAAAAGAAACAACAAAAAAAAAAAACACAAAAAAAAAAATTGCCCTGGCGCCTAGAGTGTTCTGCCCCCCCCCCCGGGGGCAGTTCGGCCTAATAATAGGCCGATCTGTCCCCCGGGGGGGCAGAAATGGCCTAAAATAAATTTGCCCCCCCAACCCCCACACCCCCCCCCCGGGAGCGACCCTTGCCTACGGGGTCGCTCCCCCTGCGTGACATTGGCGCCAAAAAACAAATCCCCGGTGCCTAGTGGTTTCTGCCCCCTAGGGGGCAGATTGACCTAAAATTGGCCAATCTGCCCCCAGGGGGGCAGAAATGGTCTAAATACAATTTGCCCCCCCAGGAGAGCGACCCTTGCCTGATGGGTCGCTCCCCATCTCTAAAAAAAGAAACAACAAAAAAAAAAAACACAAAAAAAAAATTGCCCTGGCGCCTAGAGTGTTCTGCCCCCCCCGGGGGCAGTTCGGCCTAAAAATAGGCCGATCTGTCCCCCGGGGGGGCAGAAATGGCCTAAAATAAATTTGCCCCCCAACCGGCACACCCCCCCCCCGGGAGCGACCCTTGCCTACGGGGTCGCTCCCCCTGCGTGACATTGGCGCCAAAAAACAAATCCCCGGTGCCTTGTGGTTTCTTCCCCCTTGGGGGCAGATTGACCTAAAATTGGCCAATCTGCCCCCAGGGGTGCAGAAATGGTCTAAATACAATTTGCCCCCCCAGGGGAGCGACCCTTGCCTGATGGGTCGCTCCCCATCTCTAAAAAAAGAAACAACAAAAAAAAAAAACACAAAAAAAAAATTGCCCTGGCGCCTAGAGTGTTCTGCCCCCCCCGGGGGCAGTTCGGCCTAATAATAGGCCGATCTGTCCCCCGGGGGGGCAGAAATGGCCTAAAATAAATTTGCCCCCCCACCCCCCCCCCGGGAGCGACCCTTGCCTACGGGGTCGCTCCCCCTGCGTGACATTGGCGCCAAAAAACAAATCCCCGGTGCCTAGTGGTTTCTGCCCCCTTGGGGGCAGATTGACCTAAAATCGGCCAATCTGCCCCCAGGGGGGCAGAAATGGTCTAAATACAATTTGCCCCCCAGGGGAGCGACCCTTGCCTGATGGGTCGCTCCCCATCTCTAAAAAAAAAAAAAGAACAAAAAAAAAAAAAAATTGCCCTGGCGCCTAGAGGTTTCTTCCCCCCCTGGGGGCAGATCGGCCTAATAATAGGGCGATCTGCCCCCAGGGGGGGCAGAAAAGGCCTTCCCAAAAAATTGCCCCCCCTGGGAGCGACCCTTGCCAAATGGGTCGCTTTGTTGCGTGACATTCGCGAGCAAAAACAAACTCCCTGGTGTCTAATGGTTTCTTATCAAAATAGGCCAATCTGCCCCCAAGGGGGGCAGAAATGGCCTAAATATATATTGCCCCGTAGGGGAGCGACCCTTGCCTAAGGGATCGCTCCCCACCTAAAAAAAAAGAATTCATCACCAAAAAAAAAAAAAAAAAAAAATGGTCCCTGGTGCCTAGAGGTTTCTGCCCCCCTTGGGGGCAGATCGGCCTAATAATAGGCCAATCTGCCCCCAGGGGGGGCAGAAAAGGCCTTCCTAAAAAAATGCCCCCCTGGGAGCGACCCTTGCCCAAGGGGTCGCTCCCTTTTGCCAATTTCAAGAAAAAAAAAAAAATCCCTGGTGTCTAGTGGGGTTTCAAAAGCCGGATTGCAAGCAATCCAGCTTTTGAAACCTGTGAGAGACTTCAAAGGGAAGGAAATACATTTCCTTCCCTTTGAAGCCTCTCGGGGCCTCCCCCATGGGATTGAAAAAGAAATGCAAAAGCGCGATGGGGGAGACCCTGTGACTAATCAGCGCGCGCTCGCGCGCTGACGTCACAGGGGGGGTTGGGGGGGGTCGGGGGTGGGAGGGGAAGGGCTTCCCCTTCCATCCCTGACTTGGGGGGGTGGGGGGGAACCCCCCAGAGGGAGCGAGAGCGCTCCCTCTGGGCTGTGTGCCGAGGACGTAGTGGTTACGTCCTCGGCACAGCAGCACTGTGCCGCAGGACGTAACCACTACGTCCGCGGCACAGAAGGGGTTAAATGAAGTATTCAGTTTGTTTATACTTTGCCTCCTGAACATCGTAGTGAGAGCCTGCTGCAGTAATTGAAACATGCATTTTGGTGTGCAGTAAATCAAAGCTTATCTGAAGTATTAAACTCATTTATATTCTGCTTCCTAAATATCGTAGTGCAATGCATTCTAGTATACAGTTAATTAAAAGTGATATCTGTCAATGAATTCTTTGCTTACATATATAAATAGATGCTTTTCATTGCTATTCTTATTCTACTATTGTTAATGTGCTAAATGCCTACATTTTACCTGCAATTCTAGTAAAGCTAAATTGTATTTATGATTGGCGTGTGGTCCTTCATTTAGCGTCCTTATTGACTTATACCGAACAGGTGTCAATCAGACACCTGGATAAGACATTTGGTACCAGAAGTGGGGTATAAGTCAATAATGCCTCTTTGGGGACGTAAGAAAAGTGAGGCGGAGAGCGGAAGGCAGCATGGGGCAGAAGTCAGATCAATTCCCAGGTGGTTAGCAACTGACCTGTTCTCTGGTGTGGCAGGACTCCTGAACCGGTGGGCAGTGCCGGTGGTTAGATGAGAAAGTGACTCCTCTCTTAGTGGAAGATGCGGTTGAAAGTGTGAAGCTAAGAGGGGCAAAGCTGGAGCTGAAAGCAGCAGGGCAAGTGGGATGGCTTTACCTGTCTGCGCTCCGTACGGTATACAGGAAAACATTAACACACAATGCAGAAATAATAAAACTGCAGGATGAGGTTGCAGCTTTGCAGGAAAGGCAGTTACTTATGAAAGAGACCATAGAAAGTGCAGTGACTCGGGGTGATCAAATGGAGGCAAGGTGCACCACATTAGCAGTACGAGTAGCAAACCAGAAGAGTAGGCAGAAGCCTAAAATGCCCTCAACTGTGCAAGTGAGGGCACTGATACGCAAACAGAAGAGTAGGCAGAAGCCTAAAATGCCCTCAACTGTGCAAGTGAGGGCACTGATACGCAAACAGAAGAGTAGGCAGAAACCTAAAATACCCTTAACTGTGTAAGTGAGGGCATTGGAACACAAAGAAAATTGGGATCCACATACTTGGGAGGATGAGGTGGAAGTACGTGTAACAGAACTAGGTGGAGTTGAAAGTGGAGAAGGACGTGTAGGTGAAATTGAAGGTGAAAAGGGAGCGAATGGCGGCCAAATACAGAATTCTTGTTTGGTAAGAGATTATATGCAGAGTGAGTTGTTGCAGAGAACCCGTATGTTAAGGCAGATGCCTGCAGAGCCTTTGTTTAAATGGTTGGTGAGGTTGTGGGACACTGGAGCAGAAGATGCATTACAGAATCCTTTTACGTTAGGTCCCATCACAGAAGGAGACCTGTTTTAGCTGGAAATGATAGTACAGGATGATGTAGATGATGTAGTGATGTGGAGCCTATGGCAGAGGCAGGAAAAAAAGAGGGTGCCACAAGATTGGGCCTTAGTGGAAATAGAACGCATAACTGATGATCGGCCGGTCACTTTAAAAACATGGGTCCCCTTATTAGGTTGGACAAGAGAAGGAGGGGTTGGCAATAAAGTAGGCAGAGCGCAGGAGTTTGCCATCGTGAAGTGGAAATGGTATCTGCAGCAGAGGGCAAAAACCGGGCCAGCAGGAGTATTGAAGTTACAAGAAGTTATGCTGGGGGCAGTGGACTTACAAGCAATGGTCCCCTCACCAGAGCCATCTGAGATGGAGGCCTCACTATTTAAAACAGCCCCGCCTTTTGAACAACTCACCGAAGAAGAACGGCAAAATGTATGGTTCACAGATGGTACTGCCCAGTACTATCAAGGAAAAAGACAAAGGCAAATAGTCGCATTCCAGCCTGCTACAGAAACTATGTTGCTGCGAGAAGGGGATAAAGAATCAAGCCAGCTTGCAGAACTGCAGGGGGTAGCAGCAGTGACCAAACAAGCCCCCATCAGAGAGAAAACATTTGTGTACACTGACAGTCGGGCCACTTACCAAGGACTAGCAAACTGGGCCCCGACTTGGCGCAAGGATGGCGAGCAGCTATGGGAAGAGATGTGGGAGAAAGGGCACAAATGTCAAATCTATGTGGGACATGTGTGTAGGAAAGTACCATCTTGCCTGGCATGTTACCCCCATTTTTCACTGTATATATGTTGTTTTAGTTGTATGTGTCACTGGGACCCTGGTAACCCAGGGCCCCAGTGCTCATAAGTGTGCCTGAATGT
Organism: Pleurodeles waltl; assembly: GCF_031143425.1. Lineage (NCBI taxonomy): Eukaryota > Metazoa > Chordata > Amphibia > Caudata > Salamandridae > Pleurodeles > Pleurodeles waltl. The sequence continues at coordinate 443,821,359 of NC_090438.1, read as the reverse complement.
GTTACCTGTGTAGTGACTAACTGTCTCACTGAGGCTCTGCTAATCAGAACCTCAGTGGTTATGCTCTCTCATTTCTTTCCAAATTGTCACTGACAGGCTAGTGACCATTTTTACCAATTTACATTGGCTTACTGGAACACCCTTATAATTCCCTAGTATATGGTACTGAGGTACCCAGGGTATTGGGGTTCCAGGAGATCCCTATGGGCTGCAGCATTTCTTTTGCCACCCATAGGGAGCTCTGACAATTCTTACACAGGCCTGCTACTGCAGCCTGAGTGAAATAACGTCCACGTTATTTCACAGCCATTTTACACTGCACTTAAGTAACTTATAAGTCACCTATATGTCTAACCTTTACCTGGTAAAGGTTAGGTGCAAAGTTACTTAGTGTGAGGGCACCCTGGCACTAGCCAAGGTGCCCCCACATTGTTCAGAGCCAATTCACTGAACTTTGTGAGTGCGGGGACACCATTACACGCGTGCACTACATATAGGTCACTACCTATATGTAGCTTCACCATGGTAACTCCGAATATGGCCATGTAACATGTCTATGATCATGGAATTGCCCCCTCTATGCCATCCTGGCATTGTTGGTACAATTCCATGATCCCAGTGGTCTGTAGCACAGACCCTGGTACTGCCAGACTGCCCTTCCTGGGGTTTCACTGCAGCTGCTGCTGCTGCCAACCCCTCAGACAGGCAGCTGCCCTCCTGGGGTCCAGCCAGGCCTGGCCCAGGATGGCAGAACAAAGAACTTCCTCTGAGAGAGGGTGTGACACCCTCTCCCTTTGGAAAATGGTGTGAAGGCAGGGGAGGAGTAGCCTCCCCCAGCCTCTGGAAATGCTTTGTTGGGCACAGATGTGCCCAATTCTGCATAAGCCAGTCTACACCGGTTCAGGGACCCCTTAGCCCCTGCTCTGGCGCAAAACTGGACAAAGGAAAGGGGAGTGACCACTCCCCTGACCTGCACCTCCCCTGGGAGGTGTCCAGAGCTCCTCCAGTGTGCTCCAGACCTCTGCCATCTTGGAAACAGAGGTGCTGCTGGCACACTGGACTGCTCTGAGTGGCCAGTGCCACCAGGTGACGTCAGAGACTCCTTGTGATAGGGTCCTTCAGGTGTTAGTAGCCTCTCCTCTCTCCTAGGTAGCCAAACCCTCTTTTCTGGCTATTTAGGGTCTCTGCCTCTGGGGAAACTTTAGATAACGAATGCATGAGCTCAGCCGAGTTCCTCTGCATCTCTCTCTTCACCTTCTGATAAGGAATCGACCGCTGACCGCGCTGGAAGCCTGCAAACCTGCAACATAGTAGCAAAGACGACTACTGCAACTCTGTAACGCTGATCCTGCCGCCTTCTCGACTGTTTTCCTGCTTGTGCATGCTGTGGGGGTAGTCTGCCTCCTCTCTGCACCAGAAGCTCCGAAGAAATCTCCCGTGGGTCGACGGAATCTTCCCCCTGCAACCGCAGGCACCAAAAAGCTGCATTACCGGTCCCTTGGGTCTCCTCTCAGCACGACGAGCGAGGTCCCTCGAATCCAGCAATGCTGTCCAAGTGACCCCCACAGTCCAGTGACTCTTCAGCCCAAGTTTGGTGGAGGTAAGTCCTTGCCTCACCTCGCTGGGCTGCATTGCTGGGAACCGCGATTTTGCAGCTACTCCGACCCCTGTGCACTTCCGGCGGAAATCCTTTGTGCACAGCCAAGCCTGGGTCCACGGCACTCTAACCTGCATTGCACGACTTTCTAAGTTGGTCTCCGGCGACGTGGGACTCCTTTGTGCAACTTCGGCGAGCACCGTTTCACGCATCCTCGTAGTGCCTGTTTCTGGCACTTCTCCGGGTGTTACCTGCTTCAGTGAGGGCTCTTTGTCTTGCTCGACGTCTCCTCTCTCTTCAGGTCCAATTTGCGACCTCCTGGTCCCTCCTGGGCCCCAGCAGCGTCCAAAAACACCAAACGCACGATTTGCGTGTAGCAAGGCTTGTTGGCATCCTTTCGGCGGGAAAACAATTCTGCACGACTCTCCAAGGCGAGAGGGATCCGTCCACCAAAGGGGAAGTCTCTAGCCCTTTTCGTTCCTGCAGAAACCTCAGCTTCTTCTGTCCAGTCGAAGCTTCTTTGCACCCGCAGCTGGCATTTCCTGGGCATCTGCCCATCTCCGACTTGCTTGTGACTTTTGGACTTGGTCCCCTTGTTCCACAGGTACCCTAGATTGGAAATCCACAGTTGTTGCATTGCTGATTTGTGTCTTTCCTGCATTATTCCTCTAACACAACTCTTTTGTCCTTAGGGGAACTTTAGTGCACTTTGCACTCACTTTTCAGGGTCTTGGGGAGGGTTACTTTTCTAACTCTCACTATTTTCTAATAGTCCCAGCGACCCTCTACAAGGTCACATAGGTTTGGGGTCCATTCGTGGTTCGCATTCCACTTCTGGAGTATATGGTTTGTGTTGCCCCTATCCCTATGTTTCCCCATTGCATCCTATTGTAACTATACATTGTTTGCACTGTTTTCTAAGACTATACTACATATTTTTGCTATTGTGTATATATATCTTGTGTATATTTCCTATCCTCTCACTGAGGGTACACTCTAAGATACTTTGGCATATTGTCATAAAAATAAAGTACCTTTATTTTTAGTATAACTGTGTATTGTGTTTTCTTATGATATTGTGCATATGACACTAAGTGGTACTGTAGTAGCTTCACACGTCTCCTAGTTCAGCCTAAGCTGCTCTGCTAAGCTACCATTATCTATCAGCCTAAGCTGCTAGACACCCTATACACTAATAAGGGATAACTGGGCCTGGTGCAAGGTGCAAGTACCCCTTGGTACTCACTACAAGCCAGTCCAGCCTCCTACAATGTGGACGTCCATTTCCCATTGGACACCTCACTTGCATCTCTTTTCGACAACACCGTAGATCAGATGGCCAAAACGCGAACAGTGGTCATCAAGGAGGAAGCTGAAGTCACTTAGCAAACAGGGCCCATGCAACATCCAGACATCCAGGAGAGAATGGCACTTATTCATGGGCACAGCTACGACAAATTCCAGCCACTAAAGAACAAGTGCAAAAAGCAGTAAAGGAGTATCCCTCATGCAACCGGATTAGACAAATGCCCTTGCAAAAGAAGCCTGGTGGCCATATCAGAAGAGGAACTGCAGCTACTACAGTGTGGCAATTGGACTATATCGGGCCACTACCAAAGGAAGGAGGAAAAAGCTACGTCTGACCATGGTGGACACCTACTCTGGCCTTATGTTCGGTATACCCTGTAAGTCTGCAGACCAAAAGTCCACTTTGCGAAGGCTAAACTACCTGATAAAACATTATGGGGCACATGATGAGATCCAAACATATAGGGGCACACACTTTTCAGGGAAAACAGTGCAGGGCTGGGCGCAGGAACAAGGAATTCAGTGTATTGTGCACCTTAGTTATTATCCACAAGCTGTAGGCATGATTGAGAGATATAACGGATTGTTGAAAGAACAGCTAAAAAAGTTATCAGCACATGATAGACTTTCACAAGTGATTTGTGAACAAGCGTACACCCCTCACATTGAAGAAAGATCTGCCTCCCCGATAACACCCAGAGAGGTGAGGGAGGATTTGGAAGCACAGGAAGGAAAGTATGGGTGAACTATCCAGGAAAAAAAAAAGCCAGAGGCAGGAGAGCTATTGAGTCAAGGGGTGGGGAGTACGTATATTATACTTTTAAAGAACTCAAATGTACCTGTGTTTGTACTTGCAGTGAGACTTACCCTACGGTCGTAAATGATGACATCTGCATCGATGACGTGGTTCATGATTATAACTGGAAAAAGTGTATGAGTCCGACCGAATATAGTCCGTCATGTCACTTGTGCACCTCAAGCAGCTAACATAACTGATGACCAGGGAAATGTTTTACTTTGCAACGTGGAGGTACCTGGAGGCAAGTGGATGGCTGCCAAAGCTGTGACCTGGAAGGTAACTGCACAGCAATTCCGACATGCCAACGGACTAAACGAGTTGCAGGGGACGCCAGCAATAGTACAGGCTTTGAATTATATGCTAAACATGATATGTAAATATTGTGATACCAGGACACATGGTGGTTGTTACAATGAACAATAGAATACCAGCCTTCATGTTTTATATAACCGAAAGACACATGGTTAACAACTTAAGCAACGTTTCTATAATGCGATATAGAATAGGATGTAAGCAAGTTCTGCATGCAAGCATAATTAATCGTATTGTGTTACAGATACATTTTGTCAAGGGGAATGTCTCAAAGTATGATCTATTATGTGCACCATGGATACCACAGTCAACCAGACACCTGGATAAGACAAACCGGCAAATCCCCCCCCCCCCACAGCGCCTTGAGACCCTAACGGGTGAGTAGTGCTCGTAAGGAATTATTTTTATTGATTGATTCAATCTTGGGTCATAATGCAGTGGGCGTAGTTCTGTTGGCATAACAGTGTGGGTTTTGGTACCGCCAGTTTATCAAGACCTTTGGTCTGGTGGACTTGTGTGTGTGGCTGTATAGTGATGGATTGGTATGTGTGGGTCATCATATGTATGGCGGTAATATGCCGCCGCGGAACTATGTTGGCGGCAGTCAGCATGGCGGAAAGCGGTGCATACCGCCAATGTCATAATGAAGGCCTATATCTCTTTATATATTTTTAGCTATTGATTTTAACATGTTTTAAAGAGGTTTTTGTAACCAGTTTTTATGCTTTTAGCTTTTAGTCCAGAGCATTTTTAGCATTTGGATTCATTCACCTTCAGTGGCGTCAAGATGTGGCATCATACTTGTTACGGCAATGGGGACGGTGTAGTGAATCCTAGTTGGTGTAATGGGATACAGGAGTTAGCTTATCCTGTGGCTTGCAGACTCGTGCCCCCGTCACCCAGTGACTTTTACCATACTTAGCTTGCTCTGCTTTAGCGCATTTATTTAATTAAATCTTTTAAGATGGCTGCCTTAATTTGGGTTAGGCCCATGTTTTAGTTTGCATTGTCAGTTTTAACCCGCTATGGCGTCAAGATCAAGAGACAAAGACAAACAAACTGTAGGTGTTGACTTTAGGTACTTTCCCTCTTCATGCTTTTGAAGGAATTGTTTATATTAATTACCGTCTCAAGCACACTGAGATGTCACACTCTTGAGTCCATGCGTATAGGCTGCCATAAATCACTTTTTACTGTTTCAGGTTTTTGGTGAGGTATTACTTGTAAGCCAGAAGGGTTGGGACGACAGTTGCATTTTGTTGTAGGACTGGCATAGTCACCAAGAAACATAAGTACTGCCATCCTTGAACCAGCAGTCTTGCCTAGAGCAAGAGTCCAACTACAACACCAGGTTCTCCCGGGTGAGACTCCTGAAGCAGGCAGTCTGGTTTCTCAGAGTCAGCATGTAACTGAATACATCTTGGGTGGGGTTGCTAGGGGCTTTCTCCAAAGCCTCCTTGACCAGACTCAAAGGTCCCCTCACAGGGCGGCCATATAACAGCTCAAAAGGACTAAAGCCAAGCCCTTTTTGAGTCACCTCCCTCTAAGCGAACAGAAGGCATGGAAAAAGGATGTCCCTCTTCTGCCTCAAGGGTTCTGAGAGGCCCATTATCATGCCCTTCAAGGTGTGGAGACTCTCAACCAGACCATTGCTTTGGGAGTGCTAAGGTGTTGCGAACTTGTACGTTACCCCACACGCCTTCCACAGAGACTTCATATATGTTGATATGAAATTGGTACCCCTATCGGACACCATATCCTTGGGAACCCCATGCAGGTAAAAAAAAAACATTAATGCACAGCATCACAGGGGCAGTGATCGATCTCAGAGGCATGGCTTCCGGGTACCGGGTGGCATGGTCCACCAAGACCAGCATAAACCTGTTGCCCATGGCTGTCTTGGGATTCAGAGGCCCCACAATGTCAATACCAACCCTCTCAAAGGGGGCACTTACCACAGAGAAAGGTTAGAGGAGAGCTTTACATTTCCCCCCACTCTTGCCACTTGCCTGACAAGCTTGACAAGCCCTACAATGAACATCAGAGTGCCTGTGCATTTGGGGCCAATAGAAGTGTGTGTCAAGCCGCTCAAAGGCCTTGTCCTGAGCCAAATGACAAGCTAAAGTCAGGTCATGAGCCAGACCCAGTAGGAGGGCTCTGAAGCAGTTGGGTACCACCAGCACACGGGCTGACCCAGGCTAAGGAACCTTAGGCTCGCTATATAGGAGACCATCCTCCCAGTAAATCAAATGTGATCAATGCTCCTTGCCAGATGCCTGGTCTGCAGCGTGCTGCTGCAAACGCTCCAGAATGACTTCTGTGCCTCACAGAATGCTTCCCTGGTGGACCCCCCTTCCTGATGCCATTGTGATAACTCAGGGGCTTGACCCGGTTCAGCCACCTTTTCCCCTGGGCCTCCCCCTCAGGTTCAGCCTCCTCCTGGACCGTGGGAACTTCTGGGCCCGGTTTCCAACACATTCATCCACGCATGCATACATCCATTCACACACACATCCACACACACTGACATACATAAAAACACACATGCATTCATACAATACAACATACACACACTCACACATCCATACATGCACACACATACAACACGCATCACAAACCCGCAGACACGCACACACAGACATACACACACACACACCTTCAGACACACACACAACATTTCCCAACCCCCTTCCCCTGTCGGAGCATCCAACTTACCTGATGTCAGGGGGTCCTCAGCAGGAGATGGGATGGGGCGCTGCTGCCAGCAGCAGTGTCCACAAGCAGAACACCGCCAGGCCGTATCATGGGTCATGATATGGTCTGGGACGGTCTACTGGCGAGGTGCTGCTACTGACACCAGCACCACTGTACCGCCATCCGCCGGCATGACCACAGCCAGATTTCCACCAACCCTCTGTAGGGAATCCGGCTGTGGTCATAATAGGGTGGACGGCTGGTAGCCGCGGAGACGGTCTTTTGGTGGCCATCGCCACAGCGGTGGGTGGTTTTTACCGCCAGTCTCAAAATGAGGGCCTAAGAGTCTTAAAATCTTTAGAAAACTGTGAGAACACTGTTAGCGTGAAAAAGTACCTGGGTTGCCTCAAAATAGCACTGCATGGGCGAGTGAGCATTGGAAAAACCCTGTGATGCGTTGATTCCTCACTCTTAAGTAAGACCTTGTGTCGTTCCTCCTCCGGTTGGGTCAGCATGCGTCATTTTACCTTCCCACACCCAACGATGTTGCGTCGAAATCCGGTCACAAGGTGTCAAGAAACCACGCTGCGTGGGGCTTGCATCATTAACAGCAGCCACTGCGGGTGTTGTGTGTCATTTCCCCAGACACGTTGCGTCTATCTCCCAGCCGTGATGCAGGTGGAGGGTCAATTTTAGCTGCGAGGCCGGCGGTGTGTTGTTTTTTAGCCATGAAGCTGGTGGTGCATCAAAAATTTCCCACCACGACGGTCTCTGCGTAGATTTCTGTCCTTTTCCAGCAGCTGCACCTTTCAAGGACCCAGAGACAAGTTAGGGCACCACTTCGCAGGCAGGACTCTCAGCAGAAAGCCCAAGTGCTGGCAGAGAGAAGTATTTGCTGTCCCTGAGAATTCAACAACAGAAGGCTCAGTTTCAAGCCCTTGGAGATTCGTTACCAGAGGAAAGTCACACAGAAGTCAGTCTTTGTCCTCTCTCAGGTAGAAGCAGCTACTGCAGGCCACCCCAGCAAAGCACAGTCACAGGCAAAGGGGTAGTACTCCTCTTCCAGCCTCTCTAGCTCTTCCCTTGGCAGATATCCTGCTTGGTTTCAGAAGTAATCTACTTTCCAGGAGTTTGGGTGCTCTTCTTATACCCATTTCTGCCTTTAAAGTAGGCCTACTTCAAAGAGAAGTCTCTGTTGTTTTCAAGATCCTTCCTTGCCCAGGCCAGGCCCCAGACACACACCATGGGTTTGGTGACCACTCCTCCCCTCCCATCAGTCCAGATGGCTCATCACGATATGCAGGCTACACCCCAGCTCCCTTTGTGAGACTGTCTAGAGGAGAGGTGCAAACTGCCCAACTATCTAACTGACCCAGACAGGGAATCCACAAACAAGCAGAGTCACAGAATGGTTTAAGCAAGAAATTGCCTACTTTCTAAAAGTGGCATTTTCAAACACACAATCTAAAATCCAATTTACTAAAAGATGTATTTTTAAATAGTGACTTCAGAGACCCCAAACTCCAGATGTCTATCTGCTCCCAAAGGGAATCTAAGCTTTAATCATATTTAAAGGCAGCCCCCTGTTAACCTATGAGAGAGATAGGCCTTGCAACAGTGAAAACCAAATTTGGCAATATTTCACTGTCAGGACATATAAAACACATTAGTATATGGCCTACCTTAAACATACACTCCCACCTGCCCATGGGGCTACCCAGGGCCTACCTGAGGGGTATCTTACATGTAAGAAAAGGGAAGGTTTAGGCCTGGCAAGTGGGTACACTTTCCAAGTTGAATTGGCAGTATAAAATTGCCCTCACAGACACTCCAGAGGCAGGTCTGAGCCATGTTTACAGGGCTACTAAGTTGGGTGGCACAACCAATGCTACAGTCCCACTAGTAGCATTTGATTTACAGGCCCTGGGCACTTCTAGTGCATTTTTTGTAGGGACTTACTAGTAAATCAAATATGCCAATCAGATAAGCCAATGTACACATATAATTTATACAGGGAACACTTACACTTTAGAACTGATCAGCAGTGGTAAAGTGTCCAGAGAGAAAAAAAACAGCAAAAACAGAGTCCATCACACAGAAGACAACCTGGGAAGTAGAGGCAAACTGTTAGGGGAGACCATGCCAATGATGGCAAGTCTAACAGACCCCATTTCTAACAGTTAGGTATATGGGTTTATATGCAATGTTGGCTTCATGGCATTGCGTACTGTTTGGCATGGTAAGTATTTATTTTGCTGTTGTCAAATGTGGGCAGGTATGGTGTTAGACGTGGCCCCCTGTTGTGGCTATTATGTGCCTATTATGTACATTTGATATGTGTATTCTTGAGTTTTGTTATTGCAGACATGGAGTGTGTTCAATTGTGCTAAGCTGTTTGGCAATTGGATGTGCATGTGTCCCTTTAGGTGTGTGTTCCATGCAGCTAGTTCATATAGAGGTATGTCCCATGGTGTAGGAATTGTATGGGCTTTGTTGAGTAGCCCTTCCCCATTGTGTAGCTGTTTATGACAATTTGTTTTGGAATTTTGTCCGTGAGATCCATGTAGAACCATTTCCTGTGTGCATGTTGTTTGAGAGGCCTGTTCAACCTGACATGTGTCCCAGTGCAGCCTCCTTCCATGTAGACTCCTGATGCTCACATCCCAACTGTGCAGGTATTGTTGGTATGTCTATTTTGTCTGTTTGCCTCTCTGTCTATTGTGTATGCCATTGTGCTTCCATTGTAGTGTTATATGTGTGCTGTGTGTTCCCATTGCAGGGTTGTTTCATGGTGGTGTTGTATGCATTCCATGCAACATCAATAGATATGTGTGTTGTATATGTGAACAGTCCCTAGCTAGTGTTGAATGTGAGTGTGTGATTTGTATTTGTATATGAGCTGTAGGTGTGTTGATGTTGCTGTGTGTGACAGTGTTGTATAGCCTTCAGTGTTCCTGTGCCTGAGTTGTGTGGCTGTGTTTATTTCTGCATTGTTGCAGTGCAGTGTGAGGGTGCTGGCCAAAGTGTGCATATTGTGAGCATGTCGGTGTCCATGTTTCTGTATTTGTGTGAGTGTGTAGTTTAAGATGTTTAACTGCTGGCCATGGCGCCCCCCCCCATGATGTGCTTGCCAGCGCTACAAGCTGTTTTAAAGGTTAATGATTCAGGTAGGTGTGTGTACTTATGGTTTGTGTCGTCCACGACAGTGTTGATTTTGTTGCCTTTTGTCAAGCATGAGCAGAGGCATAACGTTTGCGAGGGGCTCCATGGTGGCTCTAGAAGTGTGAAGCTGTCTGCAGGTGAGTGTTTCACTTCATACTGTCCATTTCTGCTAGCTTCACGCTGGTGGTTGGACCGCCATTGTCACATTGGTGGTGTGGAACATCATAATGACTTTGCCAAAATATAGGCTCCGCTGGCCTGTTTGTGCTTCCAGGTGACTGTGGGGGTCTGTGATGGCTGGCGGTGCTGACTGACCGATGACGGTCTTCTATTTCAACGGCCACCAAACTCAGAATACGGCGGTCCACTCTGCCAGACCATTGGTAGTCAGACCACGATCGCCAATAAAGAAGTTACATGATCGCCAAACTCGTCATGAGGCCCTTTATTATATGAAAAATGTAATTGATTATACTATTGGCTACAAACATGCAGCAATTTTTTTTTTATATTTCTTATCACCAACAATAATAAATAACCCCTAACCATTTGTACTACAGACAAATAATAATAAAACAATTCAACTATCAACATAAATCATTTAGACACTGAAGCGATGACATCGAGGCCCCGATTAAGGGTCTGGCAGTCCTAGGACTACTGTGCAGATAGTGTGCATTTCAAGGATGCTGGTGCCCACTGTGTGCAGCAGCATTGCCACCTGCTGTATTATGAGTCAGCGGCAATGCTGCTGTACCTTTCCCACTGGGCTGACTGGTGGAAACCTTATATTCGGCATGCCAGCCCAGTGGGAAAGTTGTTATGGGGCTGGGGGGGAGGTTGCAGCAATGCAGCGACCTTCCCGTCAGGAGTTTGACAGACAGATGCTTCCATCTGCCAAACTCATACTCAGCACTTGACCATTCTCACTCCAATCTCAACTCATTTGGGGAATGTGTTGGACACTATTACTATTTCCAGTCCAGTCTAACCATAATGGGGAAAGATATTGAACACTAAAGGAGTAACATTTATTATTCCCACTCCAATCTAAACGAATTCAGGTAAGGTGCTAAATGATAAAGGGGTGACACTTACTATTCCTACTTTACTCTAAACTAATGCGGGGATCGTGTTTGTCACAAAAGGGCCAACATTTACCATTCTCACTCCAATCTAACCATACTGGGGCAAGGTGTTACATTTGCTATTCTTCACCCAATCTCAACCAATTTGGGGAAGGAGTTAGACACCAAAAATGTGATATTTACTATTCCTTTTCCAATCTAAGGGCCTGATTAGGAGTTTTGCGGTCGGAAAACCCGACCACCAGACCTGTGATGAGGAGACCGCCGCAGAGCTGATGGTCTTTCAATCTGCCCTTTGAGGATTTTCCAGTTGACTGAGTGGCAGAAACCAAGGTTTCCTCCAGTCAGCCCAGTGAAAAACGTGTGGCAGCATTGGACTCAGCTCTACGTGGAGCTGAGTCCAATGCCGTCGCACAGGGGGCCTCTGTAATACCCTCGGAACATGCACTGTCTGCTGTGCAGACAGTGCACATTTAGACAGTGCTGGGGAGAGGTGCCCCTGCACTGCCCATGACAATATTGTGGGTAGCACTGTGGCCCTCAGCACTTGTTGTCCACCAGCCTTTCCATAGCAGTTGAACTGCCAGACTCGTATTCTGGCCCTAAACCAGTTTGGGGAAGGCGCTGGCCGATAAAGGGGTGACATTTACTATTCCCACTCCAATCTAGCCATACTGGGGGAGGGTGTTGGACACCAAAGAGATGTAATTCACTATATCCACTCTAATCTAATCTTATTCAAAGAAAATGCTAGATGCTAAAGAGGTGCAATTTACAATAACCACTTCAAAATAAAATATTTTTATATAACGTATTACAAAATAAAAATATTATATACACAATCAATACTCCATGGGCCAGATGTAGGAAAATTCTGAAATGCGACTCGCAATTTGCGAGTCACAATTCAGGATGCAGGATGGTGTCCCTGACACCATCAGCGACTCGCAAGGGGGTCACAAAGGCCCACCTCATTAATATTAATGAGGTGGGTCGCAATTTACGACCCCCTTGCGACTCGTAGCACTCACAGGGATGGTGGCCTGCTGGAGACAGCAGACCACCACGTCTGTGACTGCTTTTAAATAAAGCTTAAAAATTAAAGGAAAACGAGATGCATTACAAAATGAAAAAAATGAAACGTTTCTGTTTCATTTTTTCAGAGCAGGCAGTGGTCCATAGGACCACCGCCTGCTCTGAAACTTTTTTTCCAGGTCATTCACAAAGGGGAAGGGGTCCCATGGGGACCCCTTCCCTTTTGCAATGGGTTACCACCAGTGTGACACTGGTGGTAACTGCGATTGGTTTGCGACCACGTTCGTGGTCAAAAAGCAATGTAGCATCGCGCTGCGACTCGCAATTAGGAAGGGGAACACCCCTTCCTAATTGCGACTCGCAGTCCCATTTTGGGAATCGGTAACAAGGTTACCGACTGGCAAAACGGGGATTGGGCATCCCGATGTGCTTTTTGCGCGTTGCAAACACCGAATTTCACTGTTTGCGCCATGCAAAACGTTTGCTACATCTGGCTCCATATTCACACAGTGTACTTCATATAAAATTAATTAAAATGTTATCTAAAACACAATAGTCTAGTCTATAAACCTTTATATACACATCTACATTTTAAATTATAAAATGATTACATTAATCAAGATATTTTTGAAACTATTTACTACCATTCATAAACCATAAACTCTAAAATACAAATTGAAAACTGTTAGATAAAATGCATATAAACAAAAAAATAAAATTACGTATACAATTGTAAATATTTTTTGAATAATGTAAAATGTTAAATGTTAAAAATATTTCGAAATATTCAATGTTAGTAAAATATTTGTATATGTTTTTAATAATGTCATATTTTTTTCTTAATTTACAAATATTGAATATCTTTAATATATATCTTAATTAAATTCAAATTAAAATATAATTAAAAATAATATAAGTACTACATTTAAAAATGCTAAATTATTATGTTACATATTTTTTAAATTATTACAGTAAAACTTTGATTGAAAACCTAATTAAAAAAATCTCCCTACCCTTATCTCCTCCAACATCCCCTAAAACTCAACACCCTAGTAAAATAAAATATTCAGCAATTGTAAACATTTATACAACTAGGAATACAAATTTCAACAGTTTCGGAAGTAAAAACTGATCTTACTAATAACACCTAAAAAATAATAAAAATATACAATCTTAAACACTACATCCCAGCCATGCCAGGATTAATCAACTTTAGTGAATTTGAGTCATTGAAACTTAACGGCTTTTAATTTATAGCGCTATGGGCCTCGTTACAAGTTTGGAAGTTCCAGCACCACCATGTAGGCAGTCCGGCCATCATCAGTCTGGCGGATGTGACCGCTGTATTACGAGTTTGGCAGCTGTACAAACAGAAGACCGCTAGCAGTCGTCTGGCACCACCAGGAAGCACAGACCACCAAGGTGTAGAAGAAGCATAAACAGGCCAGACGGGACAGTGTTTCCACTGGACTCATTACGAGATTTCACACTGCCAATGTGACCACAGTGGTCCAACCACTGTGTATCAGAAGGCAGAAATGGATAGTATAAAAGGAGACACTCACCTGCAGGCAGCCTTACACGTTTGATGCTACCATGGAGCCATTCACGAATGTCATGCCGCTGCTGATAATCATTGGAAGACTTCGAAATCAACGTCACTGTGGACCCCAACAACTGTAAATACACACATGTACCTGCATAACCAACTGTAAAACCAGCTTGTAGCACCAGAGAACACATCATAGGAGAGCATGCCATGGGCAGCTGGTACATGTCCCAAACAACACACATTCACAAACATACATCAACACGGGAACTACACAGTCAAAATATGCACACTTTGGGAAGCACACTCACATTGTACTGCAACATTACACAAATACACACAGCCACACAGCTCAGGGAGGCTGAAGGCTACACAATATTGTTACACACATCAACAATGCCACATCTTTTTTATGGGGAACAGGGCAAAGGTTAAGGTCAAACAATTTTTTTTTTCGGGACAAACAGGGACAGTCATCAAAAGGGAACCGGAATTTGAAGGTTGATGGAGTGGTTGTCTGATGTGTAGGTGTGGTTGTCGTGGGTGCATGCTTATGAGAGGTATTCTTGTATGTGGTGGGTATCTGTTGGGTGAGTGAGTGAGGGCATTTATGTGTCTTGAGCTTAGGGGGTGGAGGTGCTAGGGGATGCCATGGTGGGTGTGTGCTTGGCAGTTAGGGTGGTCAATGCAGGTATGGTGGATGTGGTAGATGTATGCATGTCTGTAGTTGTGGTGTCTGCAGGTGTGGTCCCCTGTGGTGGATGTCTGGGGGTCTGCTGGTGTGGTGTCTGTGGGAAGGATAGGTATGGTGGCTGTTTTCAGTGACTGTTGTGGTGGTGTCAATAGTTATGCTTGATGTTGTGTGTGTGATGCTGGGGGTGGGAGTGTCAGGGAAAGTTGTGATTCTTGCTGTGTCTGTAAGTGGATGCTGCTCGTGTGCACGCTGGTGTGTCTTTTGGTGCTTTTGTTTGTGTGTTCTCCGTTTGTCTGAGGTGGATGTCTGCAGATCAGTTATTGTGCTTTGCGTAGGTAAGGGAAGGGGGATTTGGACTGGGAAAGGGGAGTTGGAGGGGGATGGAAGGTTGGGGGTGACTGGAGCTTTCAGTGTGGATGCCAGATCCTGAAAATCAATCAATCAAGCATTTGTAGAGCACGTAACTCACCCGCTATGGTCTCAAGGCGCTGATTCAGGGGGGCAGGGAAATTGCTACTGCTCAAACAGCCAGGTCTTGAGGCGTTTCCTGAAGGTCAGCCGGTCCTGGGTCTGTCGTAGGTGGATGGGGAGGGAGTTCCAGGTCTTGGCGGCGAGGTGGGAGAAAGATCTGCCGCCGGCTGTAGTTCGGTGGATAGAGGGACGGTGGCAAGGGTGAGGTTGATGGAGCAGATATGACGGTTGGAAGGTGAGTCGCTCCTTGAGGTAGGCAGGGCCAGCTTTGTGAAGTGCTTTGTGAGTGTGGATGAGGAGTTTAAAGGTGATCCTCTTGTTGACAGGGAGCCAGTGTAGGTCTGTTAGGTGGGCTGAAATGTGGTTGCGGCGTGGGATGTCGAGGATGAGGCGCATGGAGGCGTTCTGTCTACGTTGCAGTTTTTTCAGGAGCTTTGCCATGGTTCCAGCGTAGTGAGTGTTGTCATAGGGTAGTTTGCTGCTGATGAGGGTGTGGGTGACCGTCCTTCTGGTTTCACTGGGGATCCATCTGAAGAACCTGCAGAGCACGTGGAGGGTGTTGAAGCAGCAAGATGACACGGCATTGAATTGCTTGGTCAAGGTGAGGGCTGAGCCTAGGATGAAACCTAAGTTGCGTGCGTGGTTGGTGGGTGTCGGTGCGGTTCCTAGGGTAGCCGTCCACCAGCAGTTGTCCCATTCGGAGAGGTTGGAGCAGAGGATGAGGATCTCTGTCTTGTCTGAGTTCAGTTTTAGGCGGCTCCTCTCCATCCAGTTGGCGATGGCCTTTATTCCGTTGTGGAGGTTGGTTTTGGCGGTGGCGGGGTCCTTGGTGAGTGAGGGGATCAGCTGGGTGTCGTTGGCATAGGAGATGATGTTGAGGTTGTGGGATCTGACGATGTTGACGAACGGTGCCATGTAGATGTTTAAAAAGGGTTGGACTGAGAGAGGACCCTTGAGGAACGCTGCAGATGGTCTTGGTGGCTTCAGAAAGCAAGGGAGGGAGGCGGACTCTCTGGGTTCTGCCAGAGAGGAAGGATGTGACCCAGTCCAGGGCTTTGTGGCAGATCCCTGCGTCATGGAGGCGTGTGTGAAAGGTGTGGTGACAGATGGTGTCAAAGGTAGCCGAGAGGTCTAGGAGGATGAGGGCCGCAGTTTTGCCTTTGTTGAGCATGGTCCTGATGTCGTCGGTCGCGGCGATGAGGGTGGTTTTGGTGCTGTGGTTCCTACGGAATCTGGACTGAGAGGTGTCCAGCGTGTTGTTGTCTTCCGAGAAGTGGGTCAGTTGGCCGTTGACGATCTTCTTGATAACCTTCACCAGGAAGGGAAGGAGGGAGATGGGCCGGTAGTTCTTGAGGTCTCCGGGGTCTGCTTTGGGTTTCTTTAGCAGGGCATTGACTTCGGCATGCTTCCAACTCTCCGGGAAGGTGGTGATCTCAGAGAAACTGTTGACGATCATACAGAGTTGGGGGGCAATGATGGGGCTTGCTTTGTTGAAGACATGGTGGAGGCAGGGTTCGGAGGGTGATCCGGAGTGGATGGTGCTCATGGTTTTGATGGTGTCCTCGTCGTTGATGTGGGTGCAGGAGAGCAGGAGGTTGATGTGGCTGGATGCGTTGGGGTTTGTGGTGGCCGCAGTGGTCGTGGGGATCGAGGAGTTGAAGCTGTTGGGGATGTCCATGATCTTGCGGTGGAAGAAGGTAGAGAGGGATTTGCAGAGGTCTTGCGAAGGAGGGGGTTGTATGGAGCAGGACCTGGGGTTGGCGAGTTCCTTGACGATGGTGAAGAGTTATTTGCTGTCGTGCACGTTGTTGTTGATGCAATCCTTGTAGAAGGATTTCTTGGTGGTCCAGATGAGCTGGTGGTGATTGCGGATGGCTATCTTGAGGGCGGTGTGGTTGTTTGTTTGTAGTGCCACTTCTTCTCGATTTTTCAGCACTACCGCTTGGAGTCTTGAAGGTTGGCCGTGAACCAGATGACCTTAGTGCTGGTGCGGGTGTTGGAGGGTTTCCTGATCTGGGCGAGGGTGTTGGCGCAGTCGTCTATCCATTGTCTGAGGTTGAGGGTGGCTGTGCTGGGGTCGGTGGTGATGGGTGGCGGGGCACAGGCGAGGGTGGGGATCAGCTGGTCTTCAGTGATCTTGGTCCAGCTGTGGCGGGGGATCTGTTTTGGATGGTGGTTTGTGGTGGGTTTCTCGAAGGTGAAGTGGACGCAGCAGTGGTCGGTCCAGTGGAGTTTGGTGGTATGGCTGAAGGTGACGTGACTGCTGGTGGAGAAGAAGGGCTCGAACGTGTGGCCGGAGGAGTGGGTGGGCATTGTGACAAGTTATTTGAGATCGAGGTTGGGAAGGTTGTCAATCAGGGCAGTGGAGTTGCTGTTGGCGTTCTCGAGGTGAAAATTCAGGTCGCTGAGGAGGATGTAGTCTGTAGAGGGAAGGGCATGGGTGCTGATTATGTCTGCGATGGAGTCACTGAACTGTGGCCGGGGGCTGCGGGGCCTGTAGACGAGGGATCCTCTGAAGGTGGTGTTGGCATTGATGTGAATCTGGAAATGTAAGTGTTTGTCGGCATCATGGACATCATTGGTGTTGGTCGAGATTCTGATGGTGTTCTTGTGGATTATGGTGATCCCTCCACCCGGTCTGTTATTGCTGTCTCAGCGGGTGATCTTAAAGCCTTCAGGGATGGCTATGGCAATGTTGGGTTCCGAGGAGGGGCTCATCCAAGTTTCGGTGAGGATGGCGACGTCTGGATGAGGTGAGTAGGTCCCAGAGTTTGATGGCGTGCTTGTGGACGGAGCAGGTGTTGAGTAGAATGCAGCTGAGGTGGTTGTGTTTGGCTCTGGCATGATGTTTGGTTCTGTCATGATGTCTGTAGGCCAGCCATTGCACTATGAATGCCTTCCAGGAATGCATTAGTCTATTGGAGCTGACTTGATTGGCTCCCAAAACGTGCCCGATGGTGTCCCGGGCCATCCCCAGTTGCCTCATGCCACTGGCCCATAACATCCCTTTGACATACCCTACCCCCATGTGCCTGCACCCTTGAGACAGCTTGCCCCCTACAACTGTTCCAGGACCATCATTGTCAGAGGTGTATTGCTGTGACTTTGGATTCTGGACTGGGGCACAAGATGGTTGTTACAGTCATCGGGACACAAGTTGAGGGGGCGAATGACTATCTAAGATGTAGATCCACCTGGTCTGGGAGGACTCCACGTGGTCTTGATGAGGCTCACTGGTGTCATCTGAGCAGGTTGTCTTGATGGGCCAGAAATGTTGTCAATGTCCAGACATCCAGAAGTGTTTTCCTCACTGAGGGCTTCATACATGGGGGTAGTGGCGGTCTCTTGAGTGGGCTTGGAGGTCACAGTGGCAGCTAGACCTATTGATGTGAGGGATACAATGTTGCAGGTTGTATTGTGACATCTACCTCCAACAGTTTACAGTGACATTTAGCAAAGGCCATGTACACATTGGATTTACAGGTTTATCTTATGTGACAGGTACACACAATATCAAATGTGTTGACATGAAATTTGAATGACATACAAATTCCATTTCATTCAACCAGCTGCAGATTGTATGAATTCATTAGCACTTGGGAGGATGATCATAGACTTACATCTTGCCAGCAGTGCAGGCGAAACAGTCGCTGGGCAGACTGTGATTTAGATCATTTTATGGCCTAGGTGACTGTTATGAATGGCAGACCCCGGACTTTATTGTATATGTGATTGTTGTCATCATGTGATCAGTGCATTGTGAATGTGTCTGCTGCCAATACCATTCAAGTGATGCATCTTGAGGCCTTTGATTTTTTTCTTTATTTTGCTGCACACAGGTTGAGCTTCCCTTCCTGTTCACAATAGTTTCATCTTGACTTAGCTGATAAAGATGGATCTAGGTGGTTAGCCACATAACAGAGTATACCATGAGCTATATCTTGGTCCCTTACAGTTGGGTGTACTTCATTTTTGAGTTCACATACAGATGCACAATGTCATTTGGACACTGGCCTGGTTATTTATGGTGCAGGGACTGGCCCTCCTGGGATCTACAGTTAGGTTTCTCTAAGTTCTACAGACAGTATACATAAGTCATCTTCTCAGGTGAGTACACTTCCATCGCAAGTTAACAGACAAGAATTTTTGGAC
The DNA here is from genome assembly GCF_031143425.1 of Pleurodeles waltl. NCBI lineage: Eukaryota > Metazoa > Chordata > Amphibia > Caudata > Salamandridae > Pleurodeles > Pleurodeles waltl. The sequence goes on along the minus strand of NC_090438.1, from coordinate 443,802,498 downwards.
TGGTGTACACTGGGCTTGTGTTTGGATTTGGGGAGACAGTTGCAGCCATGTAATTCCCATATCACACAGCCTATACTGAAGGTTCTCTCACAGGAGAGTAAAATTCAGTGATGTGCTGGTACACAGGTGTATTTTGGAGGACACAGGTTTGTTATTTATAGTTAGGGGGGCATTGCCTGCTGTGATTTGCAGTCCTGTCACTCTCACTGCTCCACAATACCTTACAGATGCCAAGTGCCCCCCTGCCTTCTCGGGCTTGTCAGTGCCTGTACCACACACACACTATACAGATGCCATCCTTCCAGGTGAGTGTCCTTCAATGGTGATTTCAGGTGCAAGGGTCATTGGAGCAGAGGACACTGGGTTGGTTGAGTGGAGTGACAGTAGCAGCGCCTCCTGGCCTTCTCAGTCCTGTCAGTGCCTGCAATGCACACACACTGTACAGATGTCATCCTTTCAGGTAAGTACCCCTCAATGGTAATTTTAGGGACAAGGGTCACTGGAGAAGAGGCCACTGTGTTGGATGAGTGGAGTGACAGTACCAGTGCCTCCTGACCTTATCAGTCATGTCAGTGCATGTAGTACACATACACTGTACAGATGTCAGTCTTCCAGATGAGTACTCTTCAATGGTCAGTTCAGGGACAAAAATCATTGGAGCAGAGGATGCTGTGTTGGCTGAGTGGAGTGACAGTTGCAGTGCCTCGTGGTCTTCTGAGTTCGTTTAGAGCCTGTACTACACCCACACTGTACAGATGTCATCCTTCCAGGTGAGTACCCTTCAATGGTGAGTTTAGGGATAGGGGTCATTGGAGCAGAGGGCACTGTGTTGGCTGAGCAGAGTGACAGTAGAAGTGCCTCCTGGCCTTATCAGTCCTGTCAGTGCCTGTACTACATATACACTATACTGATGGAGAGTTGACATGCAAGGTAATTTGAGCAGGATACACCAATCTGTTTTTTTTGTAATTGTAGAACAGTGCCTGCTGGGAATTGTAGTGCTGTCAATCCCTGTACTACACACACTATACAGATGTTGTTCCTGCAGGTGAGTCTACTTCACTTGTGAGATGCCAGACAGGGATCTATTGGCAGGTGGTCACTGGGCTGGTGAGTGGGGCGACAGTGAAGGTGGCAAAAGGTGATCAGTGAGCATACATGACAATACATTTTGGTGATATGTTTGTGTTGTGACTTATCAGACGCCACTCCTCCAGGTTTTCCCATCAAGCCGTCAGGATGCAGGATTGCCAAGAATTTCTCCTCCCAGGATGTGAGTTGTAAGGGAAGCGGGGGGGATCACCGCCAGTGTTCTGGAAAGACAGCTGCTGTCTGGATACCATGGAACGGACCTTCCACCTCAGGTCGTTCCACCTCTTCCTGATCTCGTCCTTTGTGCTTGGGCCTACAGAATTCAGTCTGTTGAATATTGTTTGCCAAATTTCCATTTTCATGATGATAGTAGTGGGCAGGACTTGGGCTCCAAATAAATGTGGCTCTACTATGGTTTCATCCACCATGACTCTTAACTCATCCTCAGTGAAATGGGATTTTTTTGGGGTTGAGGTGGTGGGGATAAAAAATAAGTGGTGGGTAATGAACAGGTGACATGTGTTAATATGGTTGGGAAGTGCAAATGCATCTGATTGGAAATAGGAATGAGTTGAGGGTGTGGGATGGGTGCTTAGGGAAAGTTGTGGAGGAGCCACATATTTTCTCTCATAATTTTTGGATGTGCTCTGGCTTGGGTGTTTGGTGTTATAGATGCAAAGGATTGTGGATAGTGAAGGGGTGTGTTTATGGTGTACTTTGAAGGTGTGTTGCATGTGGCAATGTGTGTCAGCTGTGTTGTTTTCAAATTGATCCAGTGTGGATTTGTGCATTACTTTGTTGAACGTGAATCACTGTGGTTTGGACAGCCATTGGAGAACCACCATAGGTATCTGCCACTACTGTTCGGTGGTTGGTTGATGGGCTGTCGGTACTGGTGGTTGGACTGCCTGATTCCCACCTGCAACAGTACTGGCTACGTGGGTTTGTTGGCTGGCTTTTGTCGGTCCTGGCTGTGTAACTCATAATACGCGGTCTGTGTGAACACCAACATGGCGGTCTTTTTGTGGCAGCCTGACTGCCAAACTCATAACCAGGCCCTCTCTGGTCTTTGCAGGTAGGTTGACACCTCAAATACACACATACAATTGCTCTCATGCAATAAAAATAGAATTGGGCAAAGGTTTTCATGAGAAAGTAAAACAGGTAATTCTGCTAAGTGGATCACAGCTAGACAGACTAGGTAGCTTGTGTCCCTGTAGTTCACACAGGGGGTCTGCCAACTGATCCTTGTGGTCACTCAGGTTAGCCTGGAAGGAAGGTAAGCAGGTCCATTCTCTCTACTAAGACAGTGGAGCAGTCCTCAAGGAGCAGGGCAGTTCTCTTGCAGACAGGTAGTCTGTGTTCTGCATTGTCCATATATCCATGCTAGTTCTGATGAGTGCTCTGGAGGTCCAATATTTATATCTGGGGACACACTGTTGGAGACCGGAACACTCTATGACCCACAGTTCTTTGCTGTTCCTGTTCTGTATTGCCGACCAGAACACAGGGCAGGTAGAGAAGGTGCATTTTAGTACGAAGAGTGATACTGCTGAGCGGGATATGCTGTTGGAGACTTGGGCACTTTATTGCTCACAGTCCCTTGCTTGCCTTAAGTTGTTTGCCCACCAGGATGAGAAGGTGTGACAGACAGCGAAGGGGTCACTGCAAGGGGCATGTTGGTGGGGATTGGGGCACTTGATTGTCCACAATCCCTTGATAGCCCTGTGATATGCTTCCTCCCAGCATGAAGAGAAGGGGTGGCCTGAAGAGAAGGCACATTTTGGTCTGAGGAGTGACACAGCGGTGTGGGACGTGCACGGGACGTGGTGTGGGATGATCCTGGGCACCACACTGGCAAAGAGCAGGCCAAGAAGGGGTCTGTCTGTGCCTGTCTGCAGCAGTTTGAGGATGGGTTGGGCAAAATCACTAAGTCTCGCCACAAAGGATCTGCATTTTACTTTCTCCATTCATGGCTTTAAAGCAGTAAGCTGTCTTTTGTTTCTGCTTATTATTTTCATTTTGCTTTCCTCGTTATTAACCGGGGGGCCAGCTCAGGGCTTTAGCACTGGCTGTGGTTTCAAGCTTTGTTGTATTTGTCTAAAATCATGGAGAAAAGAAATGCCCCACACTCTGAAATTAACTCAGGCCCAACAGCAAGACTATTGATACCTTCTTGGTCAGAGCTGTTGGTGTTCTCAGTAAGGAATTTAAACTGGCTGAAAGGTTCAACAAATATGCCTATGCCTGCCGAAATTAGCTCTGATACACATGGGAAATCCGTGGTTTATCAGGATAATGAGGTCAAACCTATGGACTATACACCCCCTGGATCTCCCCAGGAGCCATCAGCTTTGCAGTTGCCCCATATCTGTATGTCTGTAGCTAAGCACAAGAGGAAATCTAACCACCATTATTTTGGCTCTGAAGACACATGCAATCAGCCCTCCAGCCCTTCTGTTGCTACGGCCAACAATCTCACCAGAATCTAAGATGACTCTGCTTGATCCCATTTTTTTTCTCCAAATTAGTACCTGCTTTTAATAACTGCCTCATGCACTTAATAGAAAAACTTGTCAAGCTTGATGCTAAGATCACCAAGATCTCTAGAAGTTTTTAATACCTTACTTCTCTTTCCTTTTCCAATGCAGTCCCTACTACCACCTCAGCTGCAGTGGTGCCATATCAGCTCACAGTGAACCCTCTAATTCCTGAGAGGCTTATCTACTCAGTTAAATTGGAGAGTGTGGTCAATGTATCTGACCACAGTCATCTCCCCCTTAACTCTGAACGCTGCTCCTCATATTCTTTGCAGTGTATAAGCCTCCATTCTGAAAACAGTTCTTTTGTTGTTGTCTTGGCTAATGTTCTGAAGCTAGATATATTTAATTCTGAATCTACTGTCAATCTAAGGAACAAAGTATGTGACTGTTAGTCATTCAAGCTTTAGTGTGTGGGACTACAAGAATATTCTGATGGCCAAACAAGTGGACTAAATTGGGCCTACTGCAAAGTCATTATACAGCAATTATAATCAACTTTAGACATCTGAGCCTTGCTAGTCAAATGCTATTCCATCATCAGCAGCCTATGGTAATGGAAGACGTCTTGAGTGCCTTACCCCTGGGATTGTTTTATAGACATATACAAGGGCGCGTCTCCGACTTCTTTGTTAGGAACACAAGCCCTTGTCCTGCTAGAAGAGTGTAATAATTTATGAAGTAGCTGTTTTGCACCTTTCTTGAACCTCAAAACATGGATTGACATCACTGTCTTTTTATTGGCTAAAGGTACTACAGTTGTCCCAACTTTCCCTTGCAATCATGCAATTGAGGCTATATAGCCTTCTAATTAAGCTAATTAAGCTATCAACTCTTGGTCCAGCACCATGGGGGACTGCAGACCAGGTCCCCTGCTGAAACGGATTTGTTGGACATGTCTGTTCTGGTGTCCAAGATGGTGGGATTGGCTTACCTATGTTAAAAACTTAGATTTTATCATGCTTAAAACAAATTGGTTCTTGGAACTCCTCACATGGGATTAGAGTTTTTGTGTTCCAGACCACATATCTAATAGGGTAAGAGCTAGTGAAGAGTTAATGATATTTGTCCGTACAATTTGGGATTTTTTATTATTTCTATGCCTATAAACCACAAGAAGCTACAAATGCTTTGGGTGGTACAGAGGAACAAATTGAATTTCTTATTTATAATTTTTTATAATGCTGTTGGTTCTTCTTGCATGACCTGTGATATAGATGATCTCTTCAATGGAGTGCAATGTTTACAGAGAAGGTTTTTTTCATTATTTAACAATTTTAACATTTCAATTGGGGAGGTATTTTAATGCTAATCGAGGCCATAATCACATTGCATTTCAGCCCCTTCAGATACTTCAGGAGGATTATACATGCTTGGCACCTCTGACCGAAGGAGTGTAAACTTATTAAGTACCTTCTTGAATTTGGGTTGCATAATGCTACGGAATTGCACGGTGACATTGACTCTGACACCCCTACCTTTACTGAGGGGGACAGGGCTCAATTATATACTATAGGCCTGATTATGAGTTTAGGGGTCTGTGCATTGCCATGGTGGCGGCAGTACGACCGCCATCGGCTTGGTGGTCAGACTACAACATTACGATGTTGGTGAGTCTATGGAGGAAAGACCAGCGCAGTCCCGCTGGCACCGCAGTGCAGACCACTGCAGTGATGAGGCACTATGACGCCCCACACTGCAAATGTGCTCGTGCAGGTACAACCACCATATAATAGCTGGCAGAAATGGAGAGCATAAAGGAAGCAACACATCTGCAGGCAGTATTACATGTTCTGTGCAGTCATGGAGCCCATCGTACATGTCCTGCCGCTACTCATCGAAAGAGCCCAAAATCTATTACACCAGGGACACAACCGACTATAAGTACACAAACCTACCTGTGTCATTAAGCTCAACTACAGATTGTTGAGCCGTCATCCACATAATATGGGGCTCACGCCATGGGCACCAAATACACATGTCATTGTGTCCACAATCTGAGTCATTCACAAACAATGGCACATTCACAGTGAAAAAAACACTCCCTTTGGACAGGTCACTGACACTGCACCGCAACACTCAACAAAAACACATGTCTGACCATCTGAGATATAGGGACAGCAAAATGTACACAACATTGTATCACACAACAGCAAGAACACAGCAACATTACATCTACTAATTCAACTGACACTCTCACATTGCACACTGTCATCAGATTGAACACACATATGTGTGGATGTGTCATAGAAAACAAACACCCCTACCATGAAACAGTCCTGCAATGGATCCACACATCACCCACATTGAAATATAATAGAAGAACATTGTGATGCACATTAGTTTGAGAGACAGATATCCACAGCTCACCATGCAAACAATACCTGAACATTAGGAATGGGGGAATAAGGAACACTCATGGAAGGATGCTGCACTGGGACACACTACTGTCAGAGGCTGGCCCTCTATGCAGTGTGCAAAGCTAGGCACACAATGCAGGGGGTTCAGACAACCCCAAGTTGGTTTCCAAAGGTAAAAATTAGACCACCTAATGCTCCAATTTTTAAGGTATGTGGTGAAGCAGTTAGGGAGATGTGTTAAGTATTTGCTGTACTCACAAATCCAATCATGCACCACACACACTCAATGAATAACCCAAGACCAGATTTTTTAAAAATACTTAAGACTTCTATATACATTTTAAGACACAAATCTTTAAGATACGTTAAGTACTTTTTGAGATATGGCTTTTCAAAGTTTTAATAAAGTTAGTCTTTCTGTGTGTAATAACGCGCCATAGGCAGTCACTTTTAAACATGCATTAAAAATCGTACATTTGGGTTTATGAAGTTTACAACCATCATAAACAAAGACTTGTCATTCAATAGCAGGAAAGTCTCTTTGCCTAGTTATTTGCATCTAACACAAGGAGGATCTAGGACCCCAAAAAAATCACACAACACAATGTGAACAAGCACAACGTATAGGGGCATATATCCAAGAAATTCACACATCAGCCATGATACACCACTTTCCTTGTGCTCCTCTGTGTCCCCTAACTTCACAGTGAAAGCGCTGTCTGTACAATGCAGTCAAAATTTCTTATGCTATTGTGGTGCATCGGTTGATTTTATGGTGCTAGTCCAGCAATGCATGGGTAGACCCACTGGAAACAATGGGAGCCTCACTTTATTGCCTGCCTGTCTCATAAATTTCACTGTGCCATTTTTCTGGGCCTCCTAACGGGACAAAGCCCACCTTGCATACATTATGCCTGGCGCAGGCAAATGTAGTGCAACAGGTTACAAAGTGGTGCAATGCTTGCATTGCACTACTTTGTAAATCTGGTGTGGGGAAAAGGCCTCCTTGATGCTGCCTTAGCATAAAAACTATTATGCTAGGGCAGCACAAGGAGGTGCTAGGTGCTTGTAAACATTCCCCTTAGTACTGGTCATCAATACCTGCACCATGTACATCCCATTGATGCCACACAGACTGCAACAGAAGACGTCTAACTGGCACACAAGGGCTTGTTGTAGCCTGTGAGGAAGGACATGGTGGTGTTGAACAGAGTCATTTGTGCAAATGAGATACTTACATGCTCCTCTGGTGAGCCATTGAGCTGTCCATGCAGGGGAAGGACTTCATTCACAAGCCTCTCCAGCTCTGCTGGAGAGAAGGCAGGGGCCTTATCACCTGTTGGATGTGGCATGATTGCTCCCTGAGGTGGCACACAGCAGCTCAAGTATTGGAGATAATGTTGGCAGCAATGTCAGGATCCAAGTGACTGATTTTGCACAACATGGCTATCACTTCCGCCACATACGCAGTCATCACTGTCGACAGACACAGCCATTAGGCTGAGAGATGGAGGATGCAACAACCTTCTGTTTACCTTCCACTGCCAGACCTCAGACCATGGAGGAATGACACATCATCCAGTCATACCATCTGGACAGGCAAACAATAGTAGACTTCTGCCACAAGTTGGAGACAGATCTGATGCCAGCTAATTGTAATCCATCCTGCATACCACACATGGAGTGGGCTTTTGGGCTCCTGAAGACCAGATTTTGGTGTCTGGACAGGACTGATGGACCCCTCCTCTACTCACGTGGGAAAGTGTGTCAGAACACTGTGGCATGCTGCATGCTGCATGCTCCACAACATCGCCTAGCATTCCGTCCATCATCTGTTTTTTTTTGCATTTGTCACCCCAAGTGGGAAGGGTATGCCCAGATGTGGGTCCCGTGCTCACTGAACCACTGGATTCAAGCTAGCCTAGCTGATGAAGGGTGATACCCTGAAACCGGTCCTAGGATGCTTGTTTCCGGTCCAGGGAGGACCTGGCTTGGCAGTTCGGGCTGGACTGTTCCCATGGGGAACAGGGTCAAGACTGATTTGCATATGGCTGGGTCCAACCTGGGGTGGCGTGGTGAGCAAAAAAAACAATGGATTAAACCCAGATCTTTGTGACTGGGGGTGAATGTTTGATTTGCTCTGCATTCCGTCCATCATCTGTTCTTTTTCCATTTGGACATATGACATGTGATGGAACTTAGTAACAGTGAGGTTGGTCCAATGATACACATTGACAGTGTTTAAACTCAGATATTCTAGGTATTGAATGTTGGTGGGGTACATGTACAAGACAGGGACAAAAGGTGAGCTGTGAGCATGCATGATGTTGCATTTGTGTGACATTTTCTTTGTTGCAACTTACCAGACTCCACTCCCCCAGGTATTCCTAGCAAGCCCTGTGGATGCAGGATGGCCAAGACCTTCTTCTCCCAGGGAAAGAGTATTAATGGGGCACTGGGAGAGCCACAGACAGTCTTCTTGGCCTGCAGCTGGTGCCTAGAAACCAGGAAAGGGACCTTGTCCCTGAGGTCGTTACACCTCTTTCTAATGTCCTCCTTTGTGTGCAGGGTGGCACCTACAGCATTCACTTTGTTGACTATCCTGTCCCACACATTTTAATTTTCCTACTGATAGGAGTATGCTGGACTGTGCTCCAAACAATCTCCAAACTCTAAATCAGGTCCTATACCTACGCTTCCCCCACCATGGCCATGTTAGCTTATTCAGTAGCCACTTCAGTCAGCGCTTCTAGTAACCATAGCTCTATTGACCTTTCTTTTAATTTTCTGGTATCTGTCCACCCTCCGGAATTGTGGGTATTATCTCACATAATCATGTTAAGGATTAGGTGGTGAGATGCCATCTACGATAAGCTCTTTAGTGAAATTACTAAATTTAACGTTTCTTTTCAAGGACTATCTTCTATCATTAAACCAGCCACACAATTCAAAGGTTTTAGCTTTTCTCTCTTTGAACAATATTATTGAAATTGCACTACTGAACCCAGCTCCTGCCTTTTATAAACCTTATCCTGTCTACTTCAATGAGGATTACAGAGTGGCCAATGAGTGATTACGTGAAGCCATCAAATCATCCTTAAGGATGGGGTAAAATTGGCCACCTGTTCCGTTACTTATGGAAAACCCATTAGTGTCAGAAAGTTGGCCACTAAAGGGGAATCATGGGATACGCTTGTTGCCACAATTGCACCAAAAGACACCAGTGGCATTTAAAAAATTGTCAATTGACCCACAATTCTGAAACTCAGACTGAAGGTTCGGGATGAATATTAGTGGAGAGCTCTGGATCAAACATTTTGAAACTATTCTTACTCTGGCCCTTCAGATTGCTGCTCCGTAGAATCACCTCCTCCTTTTCCCTTAAAGATTAGATCCGATCTAACTGAGGTGGTTGAGGCTATAAGCTTCAGCCCCTCAAAGAAGGCCACTGGGATCCGATGGGGTCCCACTGGATCTTCACAAGGAGAACATTGAGGTTAGGGCAACTGTTATCACCAATATGGTTCACACTGTCTTTTTCAGAGGTCTCTCAACCCTTTGACATTCTGCTGTGATAATGCCAGTCTACAAGAAAGGATGTAGACAAGATCCCTAAAGTTACAAGCCTATCTCCCTACTTGACTCAACACTAAAAATCATTGGATGTATTGTTTTTTGTAGAATCAAGAGCTGGGTCGGCCTTAATTAAATAATTAAATGATGGGTCCTGTTCAATACTGGCTTAGAGAGGGGCTTGGCACCCTAGAACAGTGTCTTAACCTCTACCTAATCACCAAAAAATAAACAATGCGCTGCTCCTTTGCTTCATAGATTTGAGTAGCACTTTCCACTGAATCAACAGCAGTAAATTATGGAAAATCTAGTAAGATCTGTGGCTTGATGATTGCCTGGTCTTCTTTCTACAAGTGTGACACTGTTTTTTTTTTTAATTAGGGAATTTTCTCACGTCTGTACTACGCAAACATAACTTATTGCCCATTTCTACTTCGTCCCTTCTCTTTTATTTATTGCTCAAGTGTAGTTATGCTTCCTTTTAAATTATTTTGTATGCTTGTGTAGCTTTTATGATTGTTTTTAAATAATCAAATGAAGTTTTGATTTTGATTGATTGACTGATTGATTGAATGAGTAGCTCCACTTTGCTGGCAAGCCTGGGAAAGTGTGGTCTCCATCCACAAACACAAGGAAGGTGCTGATGTTTGGAAGGCCCAAAACAGTTCAGAAGGATCCAACTATAGAGAAATGTATCAATTGCTGGTGGCAACGAATCAGGACTGATGATTCATTTTAGGCCGCTCCACTAAAACTGTTTCCCTGCCATCAGCCAATTATAATGACTCTCTGTGGTTAGTTTTGCCTGATAGGCTGTTGGCAGACCATTCACGGATTGTCAAGCCGTCTACCTTCAATTACTACTTTGAGACTGACATCAGGGAAGTCAGTAACCTTGCACCTGTTTGCAGCAGTTCATGGACTGGTGCAAAATACAACTTCGCAATTTATTTCTGCAGAACAGTGAAAAAAGAAATATTCACACATTGCATCTACTTACAGGTAATAAGGAAAATGCATTCATCCAGACCTAAAGAAAACGTCATTCATTGCTCACAGATGCCATTTTTGGGTGGCATCTTTTCAATGAGAATAGTTTTTTAGTTGTGGGCAAAGCTTTGTATTGAAAGGTACTGAGATCCAGCTGGACTCCATGCTACTTGTAATCACAACACATGCTGCAGCATTCCTAGGTGCCAACTAATTTCAGCAAACTGTGTCACATAATTTTGCCCCTCGTTGCTACTTAATTCATTATTCTATATTAAAGGTCTGTTAGCTTTTTTGGATAGTTAATTAAGTATAACATATGAAAAACTTTTAGATTATGGGACCATCCTTTTCGGCCAATAATTAACTCGTTTAGGCATTATTCTTATAGTAGTGAGTTTTATTTGAAAGAACAGCTTCACTTTATGACAGTTATTGCGAAAAACATAACAATATGAATTAGCATATGTTTTTACTTATTTTTCTAACTAAAACCCTACATTGTCAGCACAATAAGACTAGAAGGGTTATACAATAAAATATATGCTGAATACTTACCAGAGAGTGGGCCTGATTACGACCCTGGCGGTAAAAACCGCCAGGGCCGTGGTCCGCGGGAGCACCGCCAACAGGCTGGCGGTGCTCCTTTGGGCATTCTGACCGCGGCGGTACAGCCGCGGCCAGAAACGGAAAGTTTCCGCTACCCAGGGGAACCCTGCGCTTGCTGCGCCGCCATGGGGATTCCGACCCCCATACCGCCATCCTGTTCCTGGTGGTTTCGGCCGCCAGGAACAGGATGGCGGTATGGGGTGTCGTGGGGCCCCTGGGGGCCACTGCAGTGCCCATGCCAATGGCATGAGCACTGCAGGGGCCCCCGTAAGAGGGCCCCACTTTGAATTTCAGTGTCTGCTTAGCAGACACTGAAATTCGCGACGGGTGCTACTGCACCCGTCGCACCCCTTCCACTCCGCCGGCTCCATTCGGAGCCGGCTTCCTCGTGGAAGGGTGTTTCCCACTGGGCTGGTGGCCGGCCTTTTGGCGGTCGCCCGCCAGCCCAGTGGGAAACCCAGAATGACTGCCACGGTCTTTTGACCGTGGTACGGTCTTCTGGCGGTTCCCGCTTGGCTTAGAATCAGGGCCAGAGCCTGTCGCGAGCAAACATTAAGCATTCGGTAAGATGCTTTGGGGAAAATAAATGTTTGGATACATTTCAAAGCCCATCAACAGACTGAAAACATTTTATTGAATAAATGTTTCTATGTTTCGTAATACCAACCATTTGCTAATTACATTAATTGCATGCACATATTGTAATTGTGATTTATTTTTATTAGAAAAAATGAAGATTAACACCTTTTTAATTATCAGGAAGAAGTTAGATTTTGACAGAATAATGCGATTGTCATAAACACCTGTTCTTTATTTCAGTAAACAATAAAGGCTGAGAACACACTTACTGTGCCTGAATGTTTAAAAAGTTTCCTTCAAAGTTGCCAATGGTTAGTTGACGTTTTCGTAAGTGTAACATGTAGGCAGGCCTCAGGATAATACAAAAGACTTAACAGGAGAAATTGAAGAAATCACCTATTTTGGTTCTCTTAGGAAACGCATTTTATTATGTCAGATACATTTTAGCACTCTGTCAGATTAATGTCAGCAGAAGATAACATTTCAAGAAACACTATATGGAAAAGTCGCTACATAAATGTTATAAGTTAAAACAAATACATAATTAGCGTTGTTGAAATCAATATTAATATTACAGTTGGAATGTGAAAACCTATATATTTTTATCATTGCAAATAGATAGTGCTTTAGTCCCATTAATGAGGTCCAAACTGATGTTCCCTTCTTCTTGGAAGGCATTCAGGTGCATGCGTTTGTTGTTGAGAGAGGTGTTTACTGAGGAGGCTTAAATATATGTAGATTTAGTACGGAGACTCTGCATGCATGCTCCTTTTGTATACCTGACATCCTAGGGGATGTAGAAGTGTAATATGTAGTTGCGTGTGGAGGAGAAAGAGGGAAATGCTAGTGTTGCTGTCAGTGATGAGAAGGCTGGAGATGGGTTTGCACAGTGATGACAAGCAAGCTATGTGTACCTGTAGATAACGTGTGGACTATCAAACGTATCCCATTCACAGCACAAAAGTGATGGACACTGCTATACAAGTTAGACAATTTACTTAGGGGCTGAGTTGAAAGATGACTCTTTTCAGATCAGCAGCTACCACTCCAATAATGTATGAGGGCCGCCCCAATGTTAACCTATGAAGGGAGCAGGCCGTACAGTAGTGTAAAAACGAATTTAGGAGTTTTACACTACCAGGACATGTAAACTACACAGGTACATGTCCTGCCTTTTACCTACACAGCACCCTGCTCTAGGGATTACCTAGGGCACACCTTAGGGGTGACTTATATGTAGAAAAAGGGGAGTTTTTTAGGCTTGGCAAGTACTTTTAAATGCCAAGTCGAATTTGGCAGTGAAACTGCACACACAGGCCTTGCAATTGCAGGCCTGAGACAAGGTTAAGGGGCTACTGAAGTGGGTGGCACAATCACTGCAGCAGGCCCACTAGTAGCTTTTAATCTACAGGCCCAGTGCACATATAGTGCACTCTAATAAAGTCTTATAAGTAAATTAAATAGCCCAATGTGGTGTGATCTAATGTTACCATGTTTAAAGGGAGAGAGCACATGCACTTTAGCACTGGTTAGCAGTGGTAAAGTGTGCAGAGTCTATAAACCAGCAAAAACAGCATCTCAAAAGTGGAGGGAGGCAGGCAAAAAGTTAGGAGTGACCACCCTAAGGCTGTCAGGTCTAACATGTGTCTCCCCAGCTGAAAGTGGGGAGAGCTACCCAACCTCCTGGGAGCTCTCATTGCTAAGGCGGAATTATCTAGAGAGACCATCTGCGTTGGCATGGTCAATTCCTGGGCGATGTTCCACCGTAAAGTCCATCCCCTGTAGGGAATTGGACCACCTCAAGAGTTTAGGATTCTCACCCCTCATCTGCATGAGCCATCTGAGGGTCCTGTGGTCTGTCTGATCCCGGAAGTGAGTCCCAAGCTGGTATGGTCTCAGATTCTTCACTGCCCAGACTACAGCAAATGCTTCTCTTTTAATAGTACTCCACCTCTGTTCCTGTGGTAATAGTCTTCTGCTAATAAAGACTACTGGTTGGTCTAGGCCCTCCTCATTTAGCTGTGCTAGGACCACCCCTATGCCATGATCTGAAGGGTCTGTCTGCATGATAAATTCCTAGGAGTAGTCAGGAGCCTTGAGCACAGGCTGTGCACATGGCTTTTTTCAGGGAGTCAAAGGCTTTCTGACAAGCCTCTGTCCAATTCACCAACCTAGGTTGCTTTTTGGATGTGAGTTCTGTCAAGGGTGTCACCATTGTTTCATAGCCCTTGACAAATCTGCAGTAATATCCAGTGAGGCCTAAGAAGGCTCTCACCTCTGTTTGAGTTCTAGGTGGTTGCCAGGCCTTGATAGTTTCAATCTTGGCCTGGAGTGGCTGCACCTTGCCACCACCAACTAGGTGTCCCAAGTACACCACGGAACCCTGCCCAATCTGGCACTTACTGGCCTTGAAGGTCAGGCCTGTCTGTTGCAGAGCCTGAAGCACCTCCTTGAGGTGGAGCAGGTGTTCCTCCTGCCGCGTTGGCTCTCATTATCCTAAATGAGACTACTGGATTTCTCGGTGTCAGACTCGTTCCTAGTGTGGGGGACTAAGTCTGACCCACGAAGAAGGACACCTGTCACCTTCAATCCGGTTTTGCTCTGGCTAACTAGCAGTGCCTCATCTCTCCCAAGGGGAAGGGATGATTTGGCAGCCGAGCGCATGACATCTTAGAACTTCTCAGGGAAGTCGTGGTCGCTCAGGTCCCAACCAGCTCTCTCATTTACAGTATGATCTCATATACAAATGACAGAAACAGTTTAAGTTTTATAGATTGATTTAATAAAACGACTGCATTCTAGATAATAAGGCGTGAGCCGCAATAACCAGAACCATACAACACAGTAGGATTAAAATAGTAACCAAGAGAGTGAAATATAGGAATAACGCTATCATAGTGTTAACCAACTACGTTCCCTCTAGTTTTGTTCTATTTCGAGCACAGCATGTTAAGCTCTAAGCTTGCCTTTCAGATTCCCTGGGAAGACATCAACCCTCATACCTGAGCAAAGGCCTGTGATCTGGATCAGCATCTGCAACAGGGCAGTCAGTGTATAGTTGTGGTTCCCTGGTCCCTGTATTAGGACAAGGAAGTGTTTTTATAACTAACATGTCGATGTGGTAACAAAACGTCCTACGCAAGAATGTGTATCATCTACAACCCAAAGACTAAACTCCTACCACGTCTATCGGCAATGTACCAGACTGTGGGCCTCATTCTGACCCTGGCGGACGGCGGAGGCCGTCCGCCAGGGTACCGCCGCTGAATGACCGCACCGCGGTCAAAAGACCGCGGCGGCCATTCAGACATTTCCTCTGGGCCGGCGGGCGCTCTCCAAAAGAGCGCCCGCCGGCCCAGAGGAAATGCCCCTGCAACGAGGACGCCGGCTCCGAATTGAGCCGGCGTAGTTGCAGGGGTGCGACGGGTGCAGTTGCACCCGTCGCGTATTTCAGTGTCTGCTTAGCAGACACTGAAATACTTTTCGGGGCCCTCTTACGGGGGCCCCTGCCGTGCCCATGCCATTGGCATGGGCACGGCAGGGGCCCCCAGGGGCCCCGCGGCACCCCCTACCGCCATCCTGTTCCTGGCGGGCGAACCGCCAGGAACAGGATGGCGGTAGGGGGTGTCAGAATCCCCCATGGCGGCGCAGCAAGCTGCGCCGCCATGGGGGATTCTAAGGGCAGCGGTAAACCGGCGGGAGACCGCCGGTTTGCCTCTTCTGACCGCGGCCGAACCGCCGCGGTCAGAATGCCCTGCGGGGCACCGCCGGCCTGTCGGCGGTGCTCCCGCCGACCCTGGCCCCGGCGGTCTTAGACCGCCGGGGTCAGAATGACCCCCTGTATCCTTGAATGAAGCACGAGAATGTGTTATTGAAAACTCCGATGCTGAAGTAGGCTAAACAGTGTGATATAAAGAATAAAACAAGACCGTAGAACTGGTTATTTAAAAATAACAGTACGAAGCTGAATAAAATGCATCTAGAACAAAGTGCACAGAGGCCCGATGCTGCGAGCAAAGAAATAAAATGCATCTAGGGCAAAGCGCACAAAGGCCTAATGCCTGAAGCAAGCGCGCAAAAGCTACATAAAAATGGCTACACTACACCCCCAGCTGTCACTGTAGACGGCTATGTCGTCCAGGTAGGCTGCGCTGAAGGCATCTTTGCCAGCTAGGACCCCATTAACCAACTGCTGGAAGGTCACAGGGCATTTTTCAACCCAAAGGGCATCACCCGGAATGGGTAATGGCCCTCAGGTGTGGAAAATGCTGATCTCTCGTTAGGTCCCTCATTCAAGGCGATCTGCCAGTACCCTGATGTGAGATCAAAAGTACTGAGGAATTTGGCAGCACCTAGTCTGTCTACGAGCTCATCAGCTCGGGGGGATGGGGTGAGCGTCAGTCAGTGTGACTGAATTGAGACCCCAGTAGTCCATGCAGAACCAAAGTTCTGGCTTGGCACCAGGGGCAGCAGCCTTGGGTACCAGCACCACAGGGCTGGCCCAGGGACTAATAGACTTATCAATAACCCCATAAGCCAACATCTTGGAGACTTCCTCTTTGATCCTGGCCTTCCCCTTATCTGACAACCTGTTAATTTTGTTCTTTACAGGTGGACTATCTCCTGTGTCAATATCATGGACACACAAGTGTGTGAGTACAGGGGTGAGGGAAAACATGGAGGAGTACTGTTCCAGTAACTGGTAGCAGCCCCCTCGCTGGTCTAGGGTCAGGGAGTCAGAGAGAATGACACCCTCCACTGACCCATCACCCTCCTTGGCAGCGAGGAGGTCAGGGAGAGGTTCACTCTCCACCTCCATACCCTCATCTATCACCAGAAGCATGTTGACTTCAGACCTCTCAAAGTGAGGTTTCAGTCAGTTGACATGGAGCACCCTTAGGGGGTTCCTAGGGGATTGGAGGTCCACTCGATAAGTGGCAGCCCCTTTCCGCTCCTTCACTTCAAATCGGCTAGACCAGCAGTCCTGGAGAGCTCTAGGCTCTACTGGCTCCATTACTCACACTTTTTCTCCAGGTTGAAACTCTACCAGGGTGGCCTTCTGGTCATACCAGCGTTTCATTACCTCTTGACTGGCCTCAAGGTTACTTTTGGCCGTTTTCCACAAGCGGTGCATCTGGTAGTGGATAGCCAGCATGTAGCTGACCACATCCTGAGGGGGTGCCTTTGGAGTTTTCTCCAACCACTCCTTGACAATGCTTTAGGGTCCCCTGACAGGGTACCCATAGAGAAGCTCAAAGGGACTGAACCCTACCCCCTTCTGGGGTACCTCTCTGTAAGCAAAGATAAGGCATGGTAAGAGGACGTCCCACTTATGCCTCAGGGCCTCAGGGAGGCCTGTGATCATGCCTTTCAAGGTCTTGCTGAATCTCTTCACAAGATCATTAGATTGGGGGTGATAGGGGGTGGTGAACTTGTAGGTTACACCACACGCATCCCACATAGACTTTATGTATGCAGACATGAAGTTAGTGCCTCTGTCAGACATTATCTCCTTTGAGAATCCCACACGGGTAAATAGCCCCATCAGAGTTGTGGTCACCACCAGTACAGTTGAGGTCCTCAGAGGGCTCTGGGTAACGGGTGGCATGGTCCACCAAAACCAGGATGAACGTGTTTGCCTGGGGCAGTTTTGGGGTCCAATGGTCTAACAATGTCGATGCCCACCCTTTCAAAGGAGGTGCCAACAACAAGAAGTGGAATCGGGGGGCCTTAATCCTTTTTCCTGTTTTACCACTGCCTGGCAGGAAGGACAGGACCTACAGAACGTTTCTGAGTTTGTCCTCATTCAGGGCCAAAAGAAGGTGGTGATAAGCCTAACAAAGGTCTTGTCTTGCCCCCAAATCTCGTGCCAGGGGAATGTTGTGAGCCAGTCCAAGTAGGAAGGTTCGGTAACACTGGGGGACCACCGGCGCACGTGCCGCCCCATGGCTGTAACCTTAGGCTCACTGTAGAGGAGATCATTCTCCCACTATATGTGGTGATCGCCAGAGGCTTCACCTGCTGCCTGGGCTGAGGCTTGCTTCCTCATGCCCTCTAGAGTGGTTCATTCTTTCTGCGCCTTGCAGAATTCCTCCCTGGTGGGCCCACCCTCAACTTGCCAGCCAACAAGCTCAGCTAGGTCACCTAGGACAGCAATGTCTTTCCCAGTTGGCTCGGGGGCCTCCTCTTCAGGACCCCCGTCAACCACTGTGGGAACTTCTGGGACCAGTTTCCCGCACACCTTGCCCCTCCTCTTGGCAGTTGTCTTGGCCATTGTTCCAGGCTCCAGATGCCCTTGACTTCCCTCCCGGGCAGCCATGGACCATGTGGTCATGCAGACCCACTCAGGCAATCTTAACATCTCCAAGTGAGACCTTAGCTCTACCTCCTTCCAGGTAGTGTGCTCAAGGTCGTTGCCTAACAGACAATCTACAGGCATGGCAGGACTCACAGCTACATTTAGAGTACCAGAGACCACCCCGACTCAAAGAGAACCAGAGCTACAGGTAGGTGGCTCTCACAATTGTCGGCGACTATAACTTGATGGAATGTATTTGGGAGGATCTGCTCTGCTGATACCAGCTGACCCTTGACAGTAGTCATGCTGGCTCCTGTGTCACGCAGAGCCTCCACCCTCTGCCCATTGATGTTGACCCACTGCCTATACTTGGAAGTATTGACAGGCATGTGGGTTTTTGGCAACATCTCTGCATCCCACAAGGACACTAGGGTTACCTCTGCCTGCTTCCCAAAATTGTCTGGGACCATCTCCTCCCCAAACTCTACGCTAGCCAACCCAGGTGTCTGCCCTCCTTTGGGGGGCTGTGCCCTCTTGGGACACTTGGAGTCACCCTCAGAGTGCCCATACTTATCGCACTCTGCACATTGGGGTACAAACCTCCCTGTCTTTTGGTCAGTAAAACCTCTCCTTTTGAAATCAGACCAGGACTGGTTACCACTACTCCCTTGGGAAGTATTTTGGGGGCCTTTTGAGAACTCCTTGTTTTTAAGTTTTTCTCCCCCTCTTTCCTCTGATGGGAACCCTGACCACCTTTGTGGGTGTACCCCCAAATACCTTTCTGGACACTTTGGTGCTAGTCCAGAGGTCCGCCTCCACAGTAAGCTTCCTGGGATCAGTCAGCTTACTGTCTACTAGGTGCTGGCGCAACTCTGTAAAACAAATACTGAACATATGCTCTCTCAGAATCAAATTTTACAATCCTGGATAATAATCTACTTTGCAGCCCTGCACCCTTCCACTCATCAACAGATCGAGCTGCCACTGGGCACACAGAGTCCACCAAACAGACACCCACTACCCCTCTGGATGAAGCACTCAATAATGATGACACTCATGGACTTCTGGATACGGAGGACTGTCCTGGCTCATCTGGTCAACCTGGTCAGGCAGCAAAAGTGAGTCTCACTGTGGCCACAATTACACCTCCCAGCCCTGTTGCATCAACATTCCAGCCAACAATATGCACCCTAAACCTGTGTACCTAGCACAGATTCAACCATCTTGTCCCTTCCTGTATGGTAACATAACACCCAAGTACATCTGTGGCAGGAAGGAAAACCCTGCCAGAGGCACAAACACCCACAGGCACCTCTGTCTCTGCAGCAGCTAATCTCCCCCTCACAAGCGGGGATGTCGAGCAAAGAATCTAGGAGGTGGGGATGGCAAGACACCCATCACTGCCAGCACTAGACACAGATGTGACTTACCAACCAGCAAGGCCCTCTCTGGTTACAGTTGTGACACCAGCTGATGTATGTTGCTGTTCTGCATTACAAAGGAATCATGGGCTCAACCTGGGAACCTAGGAACCTGGCACAGACATTTGAAATGCACAAATCTGGCAATCAGACAATTTTTACGCTGATAGATTGGAAGTGTTTCCTGTAGCATTAGACTTGTTCACTGGCCTGCAGTGACACCAAGGCAAAATGTGTGCCATCAATGGATCTCACCACATGTGGGAGGTGAGCAAAGCCACAGAAGTCAGCCTTCACATTGATTAAATCCTCACATCTAGGGAACCTGATATAACTGTCAATGTGTTTCATCACTGCTGATAGTACATCTCTTAACACAAAACTGAACATTGGTTGGGATATACCATCAGGTGGGGCCATTGTATTTTGGAAGGACCCTGTGGCCAGGTAGTGTACTGCTGACATGAGTCTCAGAATGGTAGGTATGGATGTTGGATCAGTGTTTTCAGACATTAGATATGGCTCCAACTGACAACATAATTCCACAATAGTTTGGCAATTCAGACTAAACTGTTTGATGATGTGACTTCTTCCATGGTTTGAAGGTCTGACAGTGGATGGTAGACTGGAGCTTGTCACCTGCTTCCTCTCCCAGGGTTCCTATTTGTGACATCAAATGAGTTGGAGAAATAGTAAATGAGTACATACCAACGTACATTATGTATAGGACAAAACTTCATGTGACAAAGTAGGAATGACTGGAATAACAGAACCATTACATATCAAAGCTGTCTAGTACTCAAGGGCCAAATGTGACCTCCTTGGCTGTCTACGCATGTGTCAACAACATGCATGTGGGCATCACCCAACTATATGCTCCTCATGTGTCCCCCGAAATTTGACAGTCTATTCCAATCGGCATGAACCAGCAAACATAATTTTATGCCATCTGTGACCAGCAATACACTATACACTACACTGTTAATTATGTATTAGAAACCAATACAATAAGGCTGCTTTATGATGTAGGTGATGATTATACACATATATTTGTGTTGCAACATATTTATCAGAGTCTAAAACTGTATTTCCCACCTCCAAAATGGTAGATGCCTGACCTACTTCACTGGACATTAGGTATTGCCCGCGGCCATCAGTGGAAGTTGTCCACACAGTGGGTAGTTTTAACCATGACAGACACAACCATAGGCTAACGGTGTTGCCTATTGAAGTTGCGGGCCAGTGGCTGTGCCCAACGGTCGTGATGACCGTGTACGTGGTGCACGTCCATGCCTTATTTTGTAAATTCACTCACTTGACTTCTGACACTGCTGCCATCAACACCTTCACCACTTCAGCTGCTTTGTGCCTCCCCTGGGAACAATCATACCATGCCAAGCAGGTGAGAAGAGCCCCTGCCTTCTCTCCAGAGGAGCTGGAGAAGCTTGTGGAAGAGGTCCTTCCTCTCTATGGTCCGCTCTATGGCTCATCACAGGAGCAGGTAAGAACTTCATAGGCATATTTGACTGTATTCAACACCATCCTTCCCCACCTCACACACTTCAACATGCCTCTATGTGCCAATTAGACTTTTTTTGTGCCTGCTGTCACATTTGTTGTGGCATAAATGGGATGTACATGCTGCAAGTAGTGGAGAAAAGTACTCATTGTATTGCACATTAACTTTGTATTGTGTGATATGTGTTAAGGGCTAGATCATCCTCTGTTGCATTCCTATATGTAGGCAACAAAAGATTACATCCATACACTGACACATCTTTGGATATGATGGTTGTAAATGTCAAACAATATATATGTGCATGACAATATGAGTGAGCTGTGTATGTATTTTGTTTGAGTCATTTGAGTATCTTGTAAGCAATGTCTGTAGTGCCACAGATCATTCAGCCCATATGAGGGGCCTTGCTAAAATGTTGTATATTAAGCATATAACAACTCACTGTGTCCTTCAGAGTGCCACACAAGCCTTAATGATGACCACATGATGTACTGTCATTCATGCAAGTGATGGAAATGTGAGTGTCATGTAGGTTCCGTATGTCAAGCCTGCAGAGGCCATGGCCTGCCAAATGTATCTCCCAGTATAGGACATAGTCCAGGCTGTGGCTATGCAACTGTAGCAACATGCTCACTCCCTGTAGACTTGCAGATCCTTGATTGAGGCCAAAATGAGGCTCCAGTGGCAAAGCTTGGCCTGGCTAGATTAGGAATGGGTACTAAGGTAAATCCCAGAACTAGTATATATGTGTATTTTGCTTCATTGCCAATGTGTGTCATTGACTTATGACAGGCCCCTTGCTCCCACAGCTCTGTTGTCAACTTTACATAAGTCATATTTGGCCAGTGCAAGCATTTTGCACAAGTGACAAACCTACAGCGCAGATATTTGGTAGATTCTAGGGAGGGCATGACATGTGACTCAATAGCTTGGTCACAAGGAATAAATCAGATCAAACATACCTTTGTATGTTGGATGCCATCTTTGTAGGTTTGCCACATACGGTCAAAAGAGTGTTCTGTGCCACAAGTACATACCACACAAAACCACCCTGAAGTGGCATGAGTCTAAAACGGGTAGGCCACATGTCCACACATGCACAGAGAAGAGACTTTCCATATCCACCATGGCAGCCTTTTCATTGTCACTCAAGTCTTAGGGTGAATGCTACGCTATGAGAGTTGCATGTAGGGACTGTATGCAGTGAGTCAATGTTGCAGAATGTAAATGTGACTGCCCAGTCAGGCTCAAGGAGTTTATCCTGCGGAAGGCCACAATGGTGTGTTGTATTTCACTGTGGCTCACATCACAGTACACATTGCTTGTACCTGGGCTGCCTGATGTCAATAGGCTTGCTTAGTCAGTGTAGGCCATGAGCAGGGTAGTGGGCTAGTCTGCAGATGACACCAAAAGT
The DNA here is from genome assembly GCF_031143425.1 of Pleurodeles waltl. Classification (NCBI taxonomy): domain Eukaryota; kingdom Metazoa; phylum Chordata; class Amphibia; order Caudata; family Salamandridae; genus Pleurodeles; species Pleurodeles waltl. The sequence goes on along the minus strand of NC_090438.1, from coordinate 443,780,103 downwards.
CTGTAGTCATGATCCTGTACTTACCAGCATGTGTGTTTTACATTTGTGGTGTATTGATAAGTTTACATTTCTGTGCTTGGTGTTTCTAAAATGAGTATGACACAACCATTTGGGCACAGAATTTTGTTTGTAATCTTTTGATTTGTCTTTTGCATCCGTACAGAAGAAGGGAATTTGGAGAGCCATCGCCTTGAAGGTGCAGACCTTGGGGTCCATAGCCTGCAGATCGCCCACTGTTGGAAGAGGTGGGATGAATAGAGGCGCCTGGCCTGGAAGATCGTAAAGGTCCAACTGGAGCTATCCTCCCAACGTGGACAAGGCGGGCAACAGAGCCTCACCCCACTAATGGCCCGCATTCTGGTGGTGGCCTATCCCGAGCTTTATGGGTGTTTGAGGGGAGTACAGCAGCTACAAGGAGTGAGTCCAAGGCCTATTCCTGCTTGTTGCATTGCCAAATTGATTTGTTATAGTCTGCCATCTGCCCCTGAAGATTGGGGATGGGTCATGTGTTACACACAAGATGAGGATTTGTTTGTTAGGTATGCAAGTTGGAACATGCAGATGTGCCTTGTCTATTAGTCCTTTGATCTATGACACAACCGAGTACAGTCCGCATCCAATTAACTCTCCAGGGCCAACACATGGCTGAGTACATTGGTCAATCAGGTCATGTTGTTTATTGTTGTGGGTGTAATTTGTATTCAACTGTCCGACACTCTTCTGAGTGACAGCCCAAACAGCATGAAATAATAGATCACTGTCCTCAGCCATGTGTCTGTTCAAATGAGTATATTTACATCTGTCCCCCATAGACCACCTGTCTTCAGTGTGTCATGAGTGCTGATGCCGCACTACTGTATTTCATGTGAAGCTGCCCATCATACATGTGACAGAGTATACATTGCTGTTTGGGTACAGCCTCAGAGCAAAACTTTACCTTGGTAAGTGGTGAATGTGCATTGACATGATTTTGTTGACATCACTTGCCATTGTTCCTTGTGCCTACATGTTACCATGTGTACGTTTCACTTTTGGCATATCATTTCCACTGCTGTTTCATGCATGGTCTACCTGTCTTCATGAGATGATGTCTGAATTCCCTTACATATGTGTGCATGCCAACATGTGTTTGGAACTTGACATATGTTATGGGGATACAGTTCATGTGGTGCCACATACAGGAGTGTATGACCATTGATTGGTGGCTCACACATACCTGCACCAGTCAATGATGTGATATGGCATGTGCAACTGCAGTAGCAATGAAGGACATGGCAGATAGGCCAACAGTTTTTAACCACAATGTGCATTTCCATGCCATTGATGTAGAATCATGTAGCAAAGTTCTTTGCACATGTTGAAAGGGGAAGGCTTGTTACTTAAGTGTTGACATGCTACAGGGAGTGACTTTCAGTAATGTCAGAATCATATGTGGTTATGCAAAACCATTCATTCAAGGGAATCCACATTTGCTTGACAAGAAGAGACAGTGTTTTGGCTTCTCACTAAGCAACATGTTAAAACTGCAATAAGTTCTTAAGAAACCACAGGACCTCTACAACATTCAAATGACTATTGGCTTTTACTGATGCAATCAGAGCATGGTATTGTCAGGAGAACCAATCAAGAGATAGGTTATCTCTGGGGCTAGCTGATTCATGGTTGTGTGGAGTCTGTAGACAAATCTTCCTGACATTTTGCCCAACTTATCTCCAGTGTACATTTCCACATAAGGTGTGTTATCTCTCTGAGCAACATTAGTACAACCTTCATGTGTCCATTTAGACAATGTCCACATAGTGAAGTGACCATTGTTGATTTGGTTCCAATGTGACATGAGAATTTCCAAGTCATCTTCTTCTGGCTACTGTACTTCTGTTAGCAACATGGCTGGATTATTTGGCCATTATTTCTTCATGATGTGATATTGGGTATAGGAAGACTAGCTGAATGAATGACCTTGTGAGGGATATGTGTACATGAACTTAGCATTGCCCTACTATTTCATGACAGCAGGTATCTGAGGGATGCTACTTGTACAAACCATTAAACTTGTTCAATGGATACTGTGATTGCACGGCTTCAGCCATGCAATTGGAGTTGTCTGTGATTCAGAATTTCCTGTGGGGAACTGTTGAAAGTTCATGTAGCATGCATGCATGTGGTATTGCAAATGTTGGAGCCACTTTCCTGGAGCATGAGGCTGAGGGCTACTGTATGTCATGGTAATGTTTGTTAATCACAGCTGTTGTTCAAATGTGATCAGGAACATGAAGTGACTGTGTTTGTCTTTGTAATTTCAGCATCATCCCAGGCATGTGGAATAGACAGGGTAGAACCAAGTGGGGAAGCAGCTGGCCATGGTACCTCTAGTCATGAGACAACGGACACCTAGGGTGCCAGTGGCCCGGAGGGTGAGGTGAGTGCCATGGAGGACATAGCATCAATGTCATCATCTTCAGGTCTTCCTCCAGTGGCCACTCCGTCAAAGTGGTAGACCCATCAGGACCTGCTCCATCCTTGTCCACCATTCCCAGTTCCATCACCACTCTCCCTGTTGCTCCTCACCCAATTGGCTGTGCGAAGAGGGTGGGCGTCTCCTTCACCCTAGACACCTTACCTGCTAACCCCATTAATCCTGCTGCCCTGAGTGTGGAGGCTACTGACCTCCTGAGGAGTATCTCTGTGGATCAGACTAGCTTTCCGAATGCTATCCAGGTGCACGGCAGCTAGATCCAGCAGATGGTTGCGTACCTGAAAAGCTTTCATTGTTCATTGTCTGGCTTATAGAGATGTTTTCAGGCTTTGGCCTGCTCACTGACGGCATCCATCTACCCCTCATAATCCCCCCCACCACCTAACTCTTCCTTATCAATTTCTCTATGCCCCTACCTGCCCCAAGCACACAGTCACATCTGTACTCACCCACCTCAACACACACAAGTAGCACACAGAAACACAAGCATCACAAGACACATAAGCACACAAGAACTCAACAGTCACTCACACACACCAAAACACCCACCATTTCCACAGACAGCACCCTCACCGACCCACACACCACAATCACCATACCCCAGACACTACCCCAACATTCACAGACACAGCTACCACTCACACCAGACCTCCAGACACCACCCCAACACCCACAGACACAGCCAACACATCCACTATACCCCCAGATACAACCCCAGCACACACAAACACAGCCACTACATCCACCATACCCACAAATACCACCCCAAACTCCCACAGACACAGCCACCACATCAACCACACTCCCAGACACTACCCCAGCACCCAGACACAGACATCACTCCCACATCACCCAGTACTCCACCTCACAGCTCCCATGAAATGCAAACACCCACACTCACAAATGCAACAGACACCACCCAAATTCAAACATACCTCAGACATGCACACACCATCAGCATAAAAACCTAGAGACAAGATAATCACTCTCTCAACCTCCCAAACCCTAATCCCTTCTGCAGACAAGGAGAGTTTCCTTTTTGACCTTGCCCTTAACCCTGTGATCACCATCTCTTGCCCAAAAGAAAGAGAACCCACCCACATTTGAACTCATGCCTTTCACATCCAAGTCCTCCCCTGTCACACCTCTCCCGACAAGCACCTATACTCCTCCACCCTAAAGAAGAAGCCACCCCTCCAAAGGAGAAGGCCACCCTTCCTAAGAGGAAGACTACCCCTCTCAAACCCAAACCCACCCATCCCACATCCAAACCCACCTAAGAATTATCCCTGAGGTGCTTGCGTGCCCACTTGATGCCCCTTCCTGTGGCAGTTTTCTGGCAGTGATCGGAGTCAACCTTGTGCACAGTATTTTGGATGGACTTACCTATGTACTGGCCAATGGCCTTTGATAGTCATTGTTTTATCTTAATAAACCCAAGGTGTTGCTTTTTGGGTACACATTTGTTTTGTCATTACTTTTCCACCTTTTTGTTGTTGCTGAGTAATTTGTATTGAATGCCTACAGTAAGCAGTGCTGCTGTCACCCAAGGCAAGGGTAGGTGTTCACTGGATGGATATGTGGGTGGTAATCCAATCAGGCTGGTATTGCATTGTGTTTTGTTTGATATGGTAAGCATTTAATCTTGGCTTAGCCAATGTCAGCATGTATTGTGTTTAATGTGTCCCTCTGACCTAGATTGGACATTCTTCTCATGTATGCAATCTAGAGTTCTGTTTGTCCACACACGGAGGGTGTTGAATTGCTCTACCTTTCTTTATGTTTGACTAACCATGTGTCCATTTTGATGTGTGTACCTTCCAGCTACTTCATCTAAATGTGTGACCCATGCTGTTGCTGTTGTATTTGCTTTCTTGACTTGCACTTACCGATTTTGTAGATTGGCATGTCACTTGGTTTTACTATTGGTTGTCCCTGAGATACATGAAGGCCCAGTTCCTGTGCAAATGGTGTTTTAGGGGCCCGTGCAAAGTGAAATGTGTCCCAGGGCAGCATCCTTCCTGGAGTGCCCCTGATGCTGCCATCCCTATTGTGAAGGTATTGTTTACATTGTGAGATTTGGATATCTGTCTCACAAAATATTGTGCATCCCATTGACCTTCCATTGTGTTGCAATGTGGATGATACGTGTAGGTCAATTACAGAGATGTTTCATAGAAGGTGTGGTTGGGTTAAATTACGCATCCATACCTATGTGTCTTTAAAATCATGCCAATCCATGGCATGTAGGGAATATGAGGGTGTCAGTTTAATTATGTGTAATGTTGATGTGGTATTGCTGATGTGTGACACAATGCTCTGTACACTTCACTGCCACTGAAACTGGGATGAGCAGATGGGTGTTTTTGAGGACTATTGTGGTGCAGTGTCAGTGACCTGCCCAAAGGGGGCATCATGTGGCTGTGTATGGGTCATTTATTATGAACGACTCTGACCCGAGACACAGTGACAAGTGTACTTGGTCCACATAGTATAACTCACATACCAGGTGGATGGCAGCGTGTCAATATGCTGTTGAGTCTTGGAACATGGGTAGGTATTTGATCTTACCATCGGTTGTGTCTACAGCAGTGTGGGTTTTGTTTCACCTATGAGTAGTAGCAGGACAGGTGTGATCTGCACCATGGCAGCACAGGACATGTGATGCTGCCTGCAGGTGAGTTCCTTCCTTAATATCCCTGTTTCTTCCAGCTGGGATGTGGTGGTTGGACCGCAACAGTGACATTGGCAGAAGTCAACATCATAATCTGTCTGGGGAAACACTGGCTCTAATGGCCCCATTGGCCTATCTCGTCACTGTGGCGGTCTGCGCTGCCTGTCAGTGCTGGCTGGATCACAGTGGTTTTTGGTCTATGGAACCACATGCATCATAATACGGTCACCCGACCGCAAACTCAACAGCAGTCAAACTGCTGCTGCTGCCATGGGTGTCCACACACTCATAATCAGGCCTTAGGGATTGGTTTACATTGTTACTAAACCCATCAATGGCAATATAGGATCATGATACCTGCTTCGGGTTATGTATTTTTTACATTACATCAACAGGATTTTTGTATTTAATTTGGAAATTATGAACACATTTTATAATAATGTTGAAAGGATACTGTAAGTAACCTTGCAGTTCCATGACCTTATAAAGAAACTCTATCATCTGCTTTTTTACTCTTTATGATCAGGGAACTTCTCAATGACTTCCAATATCCTTATAATGTATGAAGGGGGGTTCTGTATCCCAACTATATAACACCAACTAGAGGTTCTGGTGGCTACATTAAAGTAATTGTCATCAGAACCATGTGATGGTGTTGTATGATTATGTAAGAACAAAACCACAGCACATCATGGATTCCATATTGGTGTCTTTTAATTCTCCGTGATAAGTCAGATAAATGATCAACCAAACGTGTCGGCAGCAAGTTGGTTACTGAGAAGGAGGTCACCAAGCCAAGACAGTTCTTGTATTCAAAACATCGACAGCCGACACGTGTTTCGTCAGTAATGACTTTCTCAAGGCTAACTATGTAGGTTGGATAAGTAAGAGTAGGATGTTGAGGTTAGACGAAAAAGCGTCAATTTGTATGATGATCAATATCCTTCTTCTTGTATATTTGCCCAATAATTTGAAATTCCCACGGATTCTAGGAGTATGATGAGGTATTGCCCAAAAGCTTCAAAATGACCATCTGTACACAGATACAGATGCTGCTCCGATAGGACCCAAATGGATAAACTCCCGGACTTATCATGGTTGTTTTGAAGCCTTTTGTGGCAGTTGGACTACTGCAGCTGTGGTGAACCCACTGCCAGGTTACGAGATAGGTGGGTGGACCCACCTAAAGACCAGACCTTGATGGGGTGACGGTGGTATTGGTTGTAGTCAGCCAGGGTGCAGTTGAACTCAGCACCGCCTGGCTGATTGCAACCTTGTCCTCTGCCAGTCGTTTTAATGGCGGGGTTGAAAAGGCTGGTGGGGAACAAGCACTAGTACTTCCCATGTATATGGCATGGGCAGTGCAGCCCCCCCGCCCAGCACCATCAGAATGCACACTGTCTTCATTGTAGACAGTGCACATTCTGAGGGTGCTGGTTGGCCTCTTTGCGCTATGAGGTCGGACTCAGTTCCTTTAAGGGAGCCAAGTGCTGTCTCGTAGCACTGTTCCCATCACTCTGACTGGCAGGAAAATTGTAAAAGGGCGGGGGAATGCCGTTTTAATGGTGGTGGCAATCTCTCTGTGAGTTTGGTGGTCCCGTGGTGGGACCGCAAAACGGCTAATGAGGCCCTTAATCTTTCCAAAACACAGGTTACTTACAATTTTCAGTTTAACATTCCAATTCCGTGGTTAGTCATCTCTGCTACATATCTTGGCACCAAGCTCCATACCAATGTGGACCGTATTGTTTCCATGAACTATGAGCCTCTTTTAAAATCAGTAATAGAAAAGATGCAGTCTTGCGTCCCACTTAACCTTTTAGGATGCTGTAATATTGTAAAGATGAATAGCTTGCCTAAATTTCTTTATCTCTTTTGGGCTTTACCACTGCTGGTTCCTGATCACTTTTTTTGTCATCTCAAGGAGGCAATTGGCACCTTTATTTGGGGGTATCGGAGGACCAGAAGGGCCATTATTCTTTTTAAGCTTTTGCCTAACCAAGGCGGCTTTTATCTCCCTGATTTTAAGCTGTACTTCTGGGCTGCCTTTGACTCACGTCTTTAAAATGTTCTTACGATTCTTGATCCTGATGACTATGCCTTTTGTCACCAGTTGGCTCAATTTTTGATTCACCCTGAACTGATGCAGTTACCCCAATTATTTTAAGATGGTATTGTACAAGATTATCAAGGATGCTTTTTGGTTATTGTGTTAAATTAGTGCCGAGTATTCCTTGCAGGCTACCCATTCACTCACAACAATTTGGGGAAATCCTACCTTTCCATCTATTTTTACAGATTCTGTGTTCCTTAAGTTGGTGAGACAGTGCACTAGCACTATTGGGCAGCTTTTCGATTCAGATGGGGTATGTGCCTTCTTGTCACTGCAAACCTTATATGCTCTATCCCAGCAGTCTTTTTAAATAACTACAAGTCTGTGATTTTCTTTCACGTAACTCAGTCTCCATGGTCGGGGACAGTGATCAAAATAGTTTGGCTTATTTCTATACATTAGACTGTCAACCTTCCATCAGGGTTCGATATTTCTTGAAGGCTGACAGGCCAATGGTCCATTTTAGCTACTAAAAAGGGTGTTATGTTTGGCCAGGATTTCTCACTTGCCAAAATCTCAGCTGCTTTTGATATAATCAGTTTGTCAGTTTGTTCAGTCATTCTTAATTTGCAACACTTTCATACACTGTGTATGCTATATAACACCCCAGATGGATCTATAAATGGTCTAGAATTAACTTGAATTATAAGAGACATTGCTCCAAGTGAGCCCAACATGCTGCTAATGTTATCCATGTTTGCTGAATGCCCTGCACAAAATTTCTGTTCTGGTGTGACGCAGCTACTATCTATCCATTTGCAATATTCCGTTGAGTCATCTATCAAGGATATAATGATGGTTCATAAGCTTGATATTAACCCGAGGGTCATACTAGTTGTGTTGATAGTGATTATTTACAGCTTTCATATGTGTTGCAAGACCATTGGTACAGCCCATGCCTCCCACAGCTTCTGAATGGTGGCTATTGTTTTCACAGATTTATGAGCTTGAGGAAGCTATCCATACGTCTGGAGTCCTTATGACTTGTAGGCAGCTAAGTAGGGTCTGGGCTAACCTATTTCTATGAGAGTTGTTGTAGCTGTCTTTGAATTGTTTTGTTTATTTTGTTTTTGCATGTTTTTCAGGCGATCATTATACTACTGTGTATTTGATTTGATTTTTTGATTGCAACAACTTCAATAAAAATAATTTAAAAAAAATAAACAAATAATGGCACGGATGGCCTTCAATGAAAAACATGTTGTTTTGTATTTCACTCTTTTCTGCAAATTGTTTATTTTGGTGGGGTATTATCTTGCCTTGGGAGGATGTTTGTTGTTGTAAATATATACATGCATGACTTAATTTTAGGTTTTGGCATTGTTGAATTGATGGTAGCATCTTCTTCATTGTTTACCAAGCTTCCTTTGGTGAGTGTGTGTGGGTGAGTGTGTGTTTGCCAAAGGACACCATTTTGTATTTGTTGTCCATGCCAGTGACCATTTTGTGTAGACAGTGTCCATAGGCCTGCATATGTTCTTTGTAGCCAATGCCTTATTTCTTGTTGTTGTTTGAACATGTGGCCTGTGGCCGTTTTTGTGCAGTCAGTCATTGTGATTTTGCCATAGGCCTGCATGTGTTCTTGTTGACCATGGCTCCTTGCTTGTTTTTGTTGTTTGAACATATGGCTGGTAGCCATTTTGTGTGTTTAGTCAGTGTGCTTTAAGTTTTGTGATAAGCCTGCATGTGTTCTTTGTTGTCCATGGTTCATTGTTTCTTGCTGTTGTTTGATCATGTGGCTAGTGGCCATTTTACAGAGCCAGTCAGTGCGTTTTTTGTTATAGGCCTGCATGAGTTCTTTGTTGCCCATGCCTCTTGCTTGCTGTTTCTGTTTAATCATTCAAAAGGATATTATTTGTGTAGGCAGTCAAGGTGCTTTTCACATAGGACTTCATGTGTTCATTGCTTTCCATGGCGCCTTGCTTGCTGTTATTGTTTGATCATGGGACTAGTTATCATTTTGTGTAGCCAGTCAGTGTGCTTTTGCCATAGGCCAGTATGTATTCTTTGTTCTCCGTGCCCCCTTGCAAGCTCCTGCTATTTGAACATGTGGCCGGTGACCATTTTGTGTAGCCAGACAGTCTCCTTTTGCCATAGTCCTGACTGTGTTCTTTGTTCTCCATACCTGCTTGGTTGCTCTTGTTAAATTATGTGGCCAGTGGCCATTTTTAACCAGCCAACAAGTGTATTAATCTCTTTTTTCCAGTTTTCACATTTCCAGTTATCCAGATTTTTAGGGACATTGATAGAAGATGTCTATGCATTTTTTTTCTCTTTTGTCCCAGTTTAATGTGCTTGAGGATCATTGTGGTATATGTATGAATAGAATGTATAATATTATATGCATTTTTTCCATTTTCCCTTCACCTCCTTGCCTCCCAATTTATTTCTCATAGTCCCTAGTGATACACCAGCATTTTGTTTTTTAACATTTCCCCTCCACTTCCTGCCTGCCTTCTCTTAGGCAAAAGACGCAGATCTGCATTCATTTTTTAAGGATTGTGTAGTTTTCCCCTGCACCCCCTGCCTCCCCCTGCCACAAAGTAGCATTAATTTTTAAGGATTATTCTATTTTCCTTGCACTCACTGTAGGAGGCTGGCCTGGGTTGTAGTGGGTACCTAAGGTACTTACATGTAATACCAGGTCCAGTTATCCCTTATTAGTGAAATGTAGGCAGTGTCTAAAAGCCAGGCTCTCTAGGGGTAGCTGTAGCTGAGCATCCAAGGTTTATCTAGGAGACATGAAAAGCTCATGCAGTACAACTGTAGTCAGACAGTACTCACATACGAAGGAATACTCAGTCTTACAAAAATAAAGGTACTTTATTTTGGGGACACAAATGCTAAAAATACCAATAGAGAATATACTCCCTCCGGAGGTAAGTAATACACAAATTATATTCACACAATAGTTAGAAATGGGCCTGGGCGGAACACAAACTATACACTAAGAAAGTGGAATGCAAATATTGGTTTTCCAGTTAGGCAAGTATAGTGTGTAGAGGGGCGCTGGGAGTATTAGAAAAGACCAAAGGTAAGAAATAGAGCCCACCTAAGAGCCCAGGAAAGCAGGAGTAGATCACAGTAACTTTCTAGAACACACAAGAACACAAGAAAAAGGATAATGCAAGACCCAGAAGAGACTGCAAGACCCCAATGATGGATTCCTGGCCCTGAAGACCTGTGGAAGAAGGAGACCAAGTCCAAGAAGCACAGAATAGTCCAGGGAGAACAGGAGCCCTTGCTAACCCTGATGAAGGTGCAAAGGAAGAACCACCGGTGAAGAACAACGGTCAGTAGTGCACCCAAGAAGATGAATGCTGGTTCCTGGTTGGTGCAGATGATGTCCCACGCCAGATGGGTGATTGCAGTCTGGTTTGCGTCACTGGATTCTGCCAACAAGCCTTGGCGCACACAAAGCTTGTGGTAGGCATAAAATTGCACTGCCCAGGACAAGGAAGGACCTGGTGAACTCTAACCAGGAGGGGTAGTCAGAGGGGGCTCTCAGCAACTCAGAGTGCCCTCAGAAGACCAGGAAGCACACACAGGAGTCCCACAGCATGGGGACAAAGAAGGTGCAGAAGGTGGCCCACCAAGCACTATAACAAAGGGTCCCACGCCACCGGAGAACCACGCAGGAAGCTGTGCGTCGCAGCGAGGAGTGCTAGGGGCCGGAGCTGCATAGTGCCTGAAGAACTTTGTGGAAGAATGCCAACAAGCCTTGGCATCTACAGAACACGTGGTGCACAGGGATATTGTTTTGTGTGGGGAGGCAAGCTCTTACCTCCACCAATTTGGGCAGTTGGATATCAGGACCATAAGGCCCTTTTTAGTCCACAACTTGTGATTCAGGATCCAGGTGAGTCGTCACGAGAGGGTTCCCACACAACCGTTCGTCGTTACAGAGAGGTGCCTGCTGAAGCAGGGGAGTGACTCTTTCATTCCAAGGGAAATTCTTCTGGTGCAGGCCGAAAACAGGCTGTCCGCTGACAATGCAACAGTTGCGGTTGTTAGCAAGAGCTGAAGATACAATGTTCCAGAAGTCATCTTTGCTTCTTTGTTGCAGTTTGTAGGGGTCCTGGAGGGTCCAGATGCAGTTTCTTCAGTAAGAAGGTTAAGTAAAATATGCAGAGGATGCAGAGGATTCCTGCTGGAGTCTTGCAATCCAAATCTGAAGAACCAGCCAAGAGAGAGATCCATAATAGCCCAAAAAGGGGATTGGTCAGTGAACAGGCAAGCTCCGATCAGGGGAGGGCTCTGACGTCACCTGCTGGCACTGGCTACTCAGATGCTCCCAGAGTGCCCAGCCAACCAGGGATCCAGGATGGCAAAACGCAGGGACCCTCAGGAGGAGTTCTGAGCACCATCCCATGGGTGGTGACGGACAGGGGAGTGGTTACTCCTCCTTTCCTTTGTCCAGTTTCACACCAGAGCAAGGGCTAAGGTCCCTGAACTGGTGTAGACTGGATTATGCAAGGAGGGCACCAACTGTGCGCTTCAAAGCATTTTCAGAGGCTTGTGGAGGCTACCACGCCCAAGCCTGTAACACCTATTTCCACTGGGAGAGGGTGTAACACCCCTCTCCCAAAGGAAATCATTTGTTCTGCTTTCCTGGGCTTGAGCTTCTCAAGCAACAGGAGCACAGAAACCTGTCTAGGAGGTGGCAGCAGCTTCGGCTGCCTGGAAACCCTCAGAAGGCTGTAATGGCAATACTAGGGGTTATCTAAGGAGCCCCCAGAGTGCATGTAATCAAACAACCAATGCTTGCAAAAGCCTTGGTGTATGATCCCATCATGTTTGATACCAAACATGCCTATGTTCAGAGTTACCATTATGTAGCTGGACATAGGTAGTGACCTATGTCCAGTACACACTTAAAATGGCATCCTCGCACACACAAAGTCTGGGAAAATGTACCTGGAGTTCATGGGTGCACCTTTGCTAGTGCTGGGGTGCCCTCACACACAGGTACTTTGCTCCCTGCCCTCTGGGTTAGAAGGCCTGCCATAGCGGTGACTTATAAGTGACCTGGTAAAATGGAAAATTGAAGTGAAATGGTGCTTGCACCTTTTCACACAGGCTGCAATGGCAGTCCTTCAGAACCCTTTGCTTGGACTCCCTATGGGTGGCAAAATTTATGCTGCAGCCCATAGGGATTCCCTGGAAACTCAATGCCCTGGGTACCTAGTTACCAAATACCTGGGACTAATAATGGCACACGAGTGTGCCAATTGTGGATGAAATATAGAGTTTGGGGAGAGAGAAAATAATCACTGGGGGTCCTGGTTAGCAGGATCTGAGTGAACACAGTCACAGACATTGACATAAGGTAGAAAAAGGGGGTAACCGTGCTAAGAAAGAGGGTACTTTCCTACACACATTGACTGCGTGGTAGGTGGGAACCTCCACAATAATACCTGCCATAGGCTAACATGTGTGACAGCTATGCACTGACGCCAATGGCTATCTCCATCTCCATCACAGATAATTTCGGCCGTGTACTTTTACGCAGTGTATTGCAAAAAAAATTCACTTGCCTCCTAACACTGCTGCAAAACATACCTCCTCATGTTTTGCAGCTGTTTCCGAGCCAGGATGTCAGGCAAAACAGGTGAAAGGGCCCCTGCTTCAGCCTGGGGGTCCTGGAGATCCTTGACAGGGAGGTCCTGTCACTGTACAGTTAGCTCTATGGTAGCTCAGAAGAACAGGTACACGTCTGATTGGGGAATGTCAGCCTAAGTAACTACTTCCTTTTGAATTCACAAGATGATTTATTCTTTTTGAAATAATGGGGGAAGTGTTATAATTGGGGTTAAGGGAATGATGTGGCTGGGACATATTGTTGTTTTCCACTGTCTGAAATGTCTGTGTATGGAAATGTTAAGTCTCCTAAAAGTATAAGCTGTAATGTGTGTCCATGTAACACACAAATCATATGTCATCACACAAACTGCAGCCCACTGAGTCCCAGTTGCAACCAGACATTATACCAATAGTATGAATGACAACATGCAGCCCATGTTGAAATGATAGTTGTTAGAAATGGGGTGTTTGGTTGGCAGTCATGTTACCCCTTGTCCAAGCAAGGACCCTCACGCTAGTCAGAGTAAAGGAGACTCACCCTCAGTTAACCCCCGCTCATGCCCTTGGTAGCTTGGCACAAACAGGCAGGCTTAGCTTCAGAAGCAAGTTGTAAGGTATTTGTACCAATACACACAGTAACTGAATGAAAACACTATAAAATGACACAACAGCGATTTAGAAAAAAAGATAATATTTATCTGAACAAAACAAGAGCATAATGACAAAAAGCCAACATACACAAGTCAAGCTATGAATTTAAAAAGCAAAAGAGTCTTAAATACTTTAGAAAACAGTGAGAATGTTGTTCGCTCACAAAAGTACCTGGGTTGCATCAAAATAACATTGCATGGGTGAGTGTGTGTTGGAAAAGGCCAGCGTTGCGTCGATTTCTCACTCGCAAGTGAGACCGTGCATCGTTCCTCCTCTGGTCAGGTCGGCGTCTGTCATTTTTCCTCTCCCACAAGCTAGCGATGCGTTGATCTGAGCAGGCACCTCGGGTCCAGGCAGGCCTTGCATTGTTTTTCCACGCTCAGCGAGGTTGCGTTGAAAATCCGATTACACTGTATCACAAAACCGCGCTATGTGGTGTTTGCATCATCAGCCTCCGTTAGCGGATGTTGCACGTCATTTTCCAGAGGCATTGCGTTGAACTTCCAGCAGCGATGCAGGTGGAGCATTGATTTCAGTCACAAAGTCGGCGGTGCATAGTTTCTGAGCAGCGTCATGGAAGGTGCGTCAAATATTTCCCAGTACAGCAGTCTGTGAATTTTCAGTTTTGGTCTGCCAGTTTTACCTTTCAAAGGTCCAGTAACTGGATAGGGTACCACTTGGCAGGGCAGAAGTCTCAGCAGAGAGTCCAGGTGCTGGCAGGGGAAGTCTTTGATGGCCCTTAGACTTCAACAACAAGAGGCAAGCTCAGTTCAAACCCTTGGAGATTCTTCACAAGCAGGAATGCACAACAAAGTCCAGTCTTTGTCCCCTCCCACAGGCAGAAGCAGCAACTGCAGGATAGCTTCACAAAGCACAGTCACAGGCAGGGCAGCACTTCTCTTCAGTTCTTCAGCTCTTTAGCTCTTCTCCTCAGCAGAGGTTCCCTTGATTCCAGAAGTGACCTCATTTTCAGCAGTTTGGGGAATCTTCTTATACCCCTTTCTGTCTTTGAAGTAGGCCTACTTCAAAGGAAAGTCTCTCTTGTTTCTGAGATCCTGCCTTGCCTAGGCCAAGCCCCAGACACATACCAGGGGGTTGGAGTTTGCATTGTGTGACGGCAGGCACTGCCCTTTCAGGCGTGAGTGACCACTCCTCCCCTCCATCCTAGCACACATCGCTCATCAGGAGATGCAGGCTACACCCCAGCTCCACTGTGCAGAGAGAGGTGCCAACAGCCCAACTGTAAAACTAAGCCAGACCCGGAATCCACAAACAAGCAGAGTCACAAAATGGTTTAAGTAAGAAAATGCCTATTTTCTAAAATTGGCCTTTTCAAACACACAATCTCAAAACCAACTTTATTAAAAGATGTATTTTTACATTGTGAGTTCAGAGACCCCAAACTCCATGTCTATCTGCTCCTAAAGAGAATCTATGCTTTCATCATATTTGAAGGCAGCCCCCATGTTAACCTATGAGAGAGATAGGCCTTGCAACAGTGAAAAACAAATTTGGCAGTATTTCACTGTCAGGACCTATAAAACACATTAGTATATGTCCTACCTTAACCATACACTGCACCATGCCCATGGGGATACCTAGGGCCTACCTTAGGGGTGTCTTACATGCAGAAAAAGGGAAGGTTTAGCCCTTGCAAGTGGGTACACTTGCCAAGTCGAATTGGCACTTTAAAACTGCACACCCAGACACTGCAGTGGCAGGCCTGGGCTATGTGTACAGAGCTACTAACGTGGGTGGTACAACCAGTGCTGCAGGTCAACTAGTAGCATTTGATTTACAGGCCCTGGGCACCTCTATAGCATCAACTGTGCCAATCATGGAAATCCAATTACACATCCATTTTACATAGGAGCACTTGCACTTTAGCACTGGATAGCAGTGGTAAAGTGCCCAGAGTAACAAAAACAGTAAAAACAGAGTCTAGCACACATCAACAACCTGGGAAACAAAGGCAAAAAATTAGGGGAGACCATGCCAAGGATGCCAAGTCTAACAATAGTGATGTTGAGGGAAAAAAGTAGAGGGCCTTGAGTTGTCAGATGCTGTAACATCAAGTGAGATTCCAGCCCATCATGTGTATTATGCTGCTTTGTGTGGTTTCAAAGTATAGAATTGACTCTGCTTTATGCAAAGTGCTTTTAATTTGAAAACTGTTTGCTGATGATGCTATTTCTGCTAATGTGTGAGCCATGCACTTCCTCTCATTTGTGAGAGTGAGAAACATATGTTGTATAATGAACTTTTCTTTCTAAATGCATGCATAAGTGTTGCACATTAGTGATGGACATGATAGTTTTGGTGCAAGCATTCATCTTGTTAAAGGACATTTAACCAAACGTATGTGCCCTTCTGATATTGTGACTGAAGAATGCATGTGAGCTTATTTTGACATGCTGTGTCAATAATGTGCACATATTCACTACCCAGGGCATATGACACTTTGGAGTTCAATATTGTTAGACCTGACAGCCTTAGGGTGGTCACTCCTACCTTTTTGCCTGCCTCCCTCCACTTTTTAGATATTGTTTTAGCTGGTTTTAAGACTCTGCGCACTTTACCAGTGCATAAGTGCATTTGCTCTCTCCCTTTAAACATGGTAACATTGGATCATACCCAATTTGACTATTTAATTTAATTTTATGTCCCTAGTAGAGTGCACTATATGTGCCCATGGCCTGTAGATTAAATGCTACTAGTGGGCCTGCAGCACTGATTGTCTGATTGTGCCACCCAATTAAGTAGCCCCATAACCTTGTCTCAGGCCTACCATTGCCAGGCCTGTGTGTGCAGTTTTACTGCCAATTCGACTTGGCATTAAAAGAACTTGCCAAGCCTAAAAATCCATTTTTTCTACATATAAGAAACCCCTAAGTTATGTCCTAGGTAACCCATGGGGCAGGGTCTTGTTGAGGCAAAAGGCAGAACGTGTACCTGTGTAGTTTACAAAACTGCAAAATTCATTTTTTCACAGCTGTGAGGCCTGCTCTCTTCATATGCTATCATTGGGGCTGCCCTCATACATTGTTTGAGTGGTAGCTGCTGATCTGAAAGGAGTAAGAAGGTCATATTTAGCATGGCCAGGTGGTGATACAAACTCCTTCTGACTGGTGAAGTTGGATTTAATATTACTATTTTAGAAATGCCACTTTTAGAAAGTGAGCATTTCTCTGCACTTAAATCATTCTGTGCTTTACAATCCACATCTGACTGGGTTTAGTTGACAGGTCCCTTGTGCATTCACTTAGACACACCCCAAACACAGGATATTCAGCATCACTTGCACACATCTACATTTTGAATGGGTCTTCCTGGGCTGGGAGGGTGGAGGCCCTGACACTTGCATGGCAAAGGACAGTAGCCTGCATTCACACAAATGACTGCCACACCCCCGACTGGGACCTTGGCAGAGAGGATTGAACTGAAAGGGGACCTTGTGCATGTTTAAGCTACTCTTGAAGTCTCCCTCACTTCAAAGGCACATTTGGTTATTTAAGCAGGGCCTCTGCCCCTACCAACTCAGACACTTCCTGGAGAAGAAACAGGAATCAGGATCTGCATCCTGCCAATCAGAACTACTTGGCTGCCCAAAGGACTCACCTGTCTTCTTTCTGTGCAAGACTGCTGCCTTGCTGCTCTCTGGCTGTGGTGAAGAAGTGCTCTCCAAGGGCTTAGATAGAGCTTGGTCCATATCCTCTTCTAACAATCAGAAAAAGTCTTGGTGTTATTTATGTAAAGTAAAAGACCATTGGGCAAGTAATTCCACTTGTCCAAAGAAAAACACCAAACCCACCACCACCACAACCCCAACTGCAACCTCTAGTGCCTCTAGTAATAGCAGTGGTGGTGGGAAGTCTGCTACAAATAGCCAATCCAAGGGTGTAGCTGGGCTCACTATTGGCAGTGTAGTTGGGGTTGGTCTTGTTAGGGAGACCACAGAGGCTGTTTTAGTCTCTGGTAGTGGCATTGACTTTGCCACCTTGGTTACTTGTCCCCTTAATATGGGTAAGTAAAAGCAACTACCCCTAATCAACGGTGTTGAGGTTGAGGCCTACAGGGACAAGGGAGCCAGTGTAACTATGGTGATAGAGAAACTGGTTCACCCTGATCAACACTTACTTGGTTAGCAGTACCAAGTGACTGAAATGGGGGTAACATGCCAGGCAAGATGGTACTTTCCTACAGTCACTAAAATAAAGTACCTTTATTTTTAGTAACTCTGAATATTGTGTTTTCTTATGATGTAGTGATAAGTGATATAAGTGGTATAGAAGGAGCTTTGCATATCTCCTAGTTAAGATTAAGCTGCTCTGCTATATCTACATCTATCAGCCTAAGCTGCTAGAACACTACTAATCTACTAGTAAGGGATAACTGGACCTGGCACAAGATGTAAGTACCATCAGGTACCCACTTAAGCCAGGCCAGCATCCTACAGCTGCCATGTAGAAAAATCCACAAGACCTAGACACATCTGAAAACTAAACATCTGCGTGATTCCAGGTTGGTGAGTTTCACCTGCACCCTGTACCATCTTCTTACCCACAATGCCTTGCAAACCTCCAACTTTTCTGGAAGGCACACATTTTTCCCACATTTTTGTGATGGAACCTTCCGGAATGTTCAGGAATCCACAAAATTCCTACCACCCAGCATTGTCTCGTCTATACAGATAAAAATGCTGCTGCACTTGTCAGCCTAAAAATGTTTTTTTTTTCAAACTGCCCTTTGGGACCCGCTTTGGTTCTCCCTCAATTTCAACATGTTTTTGGCTCTTCCCTGTCACAAGCACTTGGTCCACCTACACAAATGAGGTATCATTTTTACTGGGAGGCTGAGGGGAACGTTTGAAATTTGTCCCAGTGCGGGAAAAATGTGGGAAAATTTGATTTTTTAGCTAAATTTGAGGTTTGCTGAGGATTCTAGGTAACAAAACTTTGGGAGAGCCACACAAGTCGCACCTCCCTGGACTCCCTCGTGTGTCTAGTATTCAGAAATGTCTGGATTTGGTAGGTGTAGGAAAGTCCTCCTTTTTGCCCTGGTCACCCCCACACTTTTTGGACAGGTACTGGTGGTTACTGACTCTTGGCTGTGCCCTGGGTACTGCTTACCAGTCCCAGGGCCAGTGCTCTGTGTAAAATGGATATGCAAATTAGGCTAATTATAAATGGCTAAGTTAACCTACCTATAAGTCCCTAGTATATGGTAGGGTTTAGGGACCACAGCATAGGTAGTGCACCCACAGGTGCACTGCTGAGGTGCCCAGTGTAATTTTAAAGGCAGGCCTGCCTTGCTGGCTGCTTTTAAATTAAAGTTATATGCAAATTCGACTTTGGAATTAAAAGTAGTTCCAAAGTCTCAAACTGCCTTATTTTTACATATAAGTCACCCCTAAGATGTGCCCTATGTGCCCCTAGGGCTGGGTGCCATGTAACTATAACCAGGGACTTTATAAAAATAGTTTTATAAGCCCTGGTGAGGTAAAAACAGCCAAATTTGTTTTTCCCTCATTGTGTAAATGGCCTTCATAGGCTAAAATGGGGAGACTTTATTTTAATTTTTAAAGTCTCCTTAAATGATGCATACCAAGAGTTTGGTATCAAATTAATTGTTGTAATAAGTCCCACAACTTCCAGTTGTTGGATTTAATATAACTTGTTCAGGTAAAGAGTTTTAAACTTTACCTGAAAAATTGCCAATTTCAGCCCTGCTTTGTTTTTGCTGCTGGGCTCTGATTTGCCAGCCTGAGCAGCTTGGCTAAGCTGCCTTGATGAGGTGTGAAGTGGCCTGGCTTCACACAAAGGAATGTGCCTGTGGGAAGGAATCTCCCCTCAGCAGATGGTGAGGCAGGAAGGGGAGGGCTGCCAAACTGGTCTTCAAAGGCAGAGAAGGACATTTGGAGCAACACCCCCACATCCTGCAACCCTAGACAACTAGGTGCCCCCTTGATTAAATTAGGAGAGGACAGGAGAGGGGTGTGTTTATGATTTTTAGCCACACCAGTGGGTGGGCTCAGCCAGATGTAACCTCCAAAAATCAGATTCAGCCATGTTGGATTTTTACAGAATGTTGCCTCCTGGGATTGATTTTTGCCACACTTCCCAGGAAGTGGTCATCACAGGGGGAAGGACCCTGCACCTGATTGGAGAACCAGGACGCCCCTGCTTTTTACCCAGGAGCAAGGATAAAACTGGCAGACCTGCACCCACACCTCAGATCCCCATCAGATTCCAACAAGGAAGAACCAAAGGAGAAGAAGGCCTGCCCTGCTGGACCCCTGGCCTGCACCTGGAACCTGCACTCAGAAGGACTGCACCAGCTGCGCACTTGGGCTTCACCACAAGAAGGACTTTGCCTGGCTTCAACTGGTTCAAGGAGGGACTCCCTGTTTGCTACAGGTGAAAAATTGCTATCCAGAGTCCCCTGCACCAACTCCTGAAGAAAGCGACCAGCTGACCACTGCCCAGTGGCCAAAAAGGAGTTTGTGCCAGGTGCATTCTGGGAGTCTCAGAACTTCTGGACCCTTGGGGGGAGCTGTGGACCCCAAAAGAACCTTAAAAGGACATCTGGGAGAAGCCCCAGAAGGTTGGAGAAGTTTGGAGAATTTTTGTAAAAAAGCTCCATAGAGGGACCGACCCGCCGCGGCAACTCTAGCCGGCTTGCCTCAACCGCGACCCGGACTGATTTGCTGGTTCGTCCCGGTAAAGAAAAATCTCAGAAAAAGAGACTAAGGCCCTCATTCTGACCTTGGCGGGCGGCGGAGGCCGCCCGCCAAAGTCCCGCCGTCAGGTTACCGTTCCGCGGTCGAAAGACCGCGGCGGTAATTCTGACTTTCCCGCTGGGCTGGCGGGCGGTCGCCTTCAGACCGCCAGCCAGCCCAGCGGGAAAGAGGCTTCCACGATGAAGCCGGCTCGGAATCGAGCCGGCGGAGTGGAAGCTGTGCGACGGGTGCAGTTGCACCCGTCGCGTATTTCACTGTCTGCGCAGCAGACAGTGAAATACATGTAGGGGCCCTCTTACGGGGGCCCCTGCAATGCCCATGCCAGTGGCATGGGCACTGCAGGGGCCCCCAGGGGCCCCGCGACCCCCCCTACTGCCATCCGGATCCCAGCGGTCCGACCGCTGGGATCTGGATGGCGGTAGGGGGGTCGGAATCCCCGCGGCGGTGCAGCAAGCTGCGCCGCCGCGGAGGATTCAATGGGGTGGCGGTACACTGGCGGGACCCCGCCAGTGGTGCCGGTCCGACCGCGGCTTTACCGCCGCGGTCGGAATCCCCATTGGAGCACCGCCGGCCTGTCGGCGGTGCTCCCGCGGTCCTCCGCCCTGGCGGTCAAAGACCGCCAGGGTCAGAATGACCACCTAAGTCCGAAGGTAAAAAGTTGACCGGGACCTCCCAGCCATCGTATCCGAGAAGGGCTCCATGGATGTCGGATCAAGATCCAGGTTTACCCCGGTTGAAGGATTTTCACCTCGAAAAAACGACTAAGTCCGAAGGTAAAAATCTCCACCGAGGATTCCAGCATCGCGTATCCAGAGAAGGGCTCCAGGAGGTCGGATTGGACTGGCAGGTTCGTCCCGCTGAAGAAAATCTTCGAAAAAAAGACTAAGTGTGAAGGTAACATTTTAACCGAGGCCTCCCGCGGCCTGTAGCCGAACAGGGCTCCATCGCGGTCGGCCTAAAACTTTGACTTTGCCCCGGTCGAGGTGCAACCAGATGACCCGATTGGCGCTTTTTGTTTCTAGGCGCTAAAAAAAAAATAATTCTTTAAAAATTCATATCTCCGGTTTCCCTTATCCGATTTTATTCGTTTTGGTGTCATTTTAAAGATAGAAATATAATCTATTTTTATAAATTGGTTTTGGATTTTTAAACTGTTTCCTGTGTTTTATTTCATTACTGTTTTGTGATAGTTGAATGCTTTACACTCCTAAGTTAAGCCTTGACGCTCATTGCCAAGCTACCAAGGGTTGAGCTGGGGTTAATTTACTGAGACCTAACTGGACCTTAGTGGAGGTTAGTGGCCTATTGCTAATTGTAGGTACCTACCTGCCCTTACCAATAACCCATTTTCCAACAATAGGTTTCCCCAGATGGCTGCTGAGCCCGGGACCAAAAACACAGGTGTCACCTCCCAGCAAAAACAGGTAGTTTTGTATTTGATCTTTTTGATGTGTCCAGATAGTGTTTTCGGACATTTCCTTTCGCGGGCAGTGGGCCTATCCACAAAATTGAGGTACCATTTTTATCAGGAGACTTGGGGGAGTGCTAGATGGAAGGAAATTTGTGGAAGGAAAAAGTGATTTTTGGCCACATTTTGAGTAACAGAACCTGGTCAGAGCCACACAAGTCACCCCATCTTGGATTCCCCTAGGTGTCTAGTTTTCAAAACTGCACAGAGGTGCTAGGTTTCCCTAGGTGCCGGCTGAGCTAGAGGCAAAAGTCCACAGCTAGGCACTTTGCAAAAAACAGCCCTGTTTTCTTTGTGAAAATGTGATGTGTCCATGTTGTGTTTTGGGGCATTTCCTGTCATTGGCGCTAGGCCTACCCCGAAAGTGAAGTACCATTTTTATCATGAGACTTGGGGGAACGCTGGTTGGAAGGAAATTTGTGGCTCCTCTCTGATTCCAGACCTTTCTGTCACCGAAATGAGAGGAAAAAAGATTTTTGGGCCATATTTTGAGGTTTGCAAAGGATTCTGGGTGACAGAACCTGGTCAGAGCCCCACAAGTCACCACATCATGGATTCCCCTAGGTGTTTAGTTTTCAAAACTGTGCAGGTTTCCCTAGGTGCCGGCTGAGCTAGAGGCCAAAATCCACAGCTAGGCACTTTGTAAAAAAACAGTTCTGTTTTCTTTCTGAAAATGTGATGTGTCCATGTTGTGTTTTGGGGCACTTACTGTCGGGGGTGCTAGGCCTACCCCCACAAGTTAGGGACCATTTTTATCAGGAGACTTGGGGAAACTCGGGGTGGAAAGAAATGTGTGGCTCCTCTCAGATTCCGGAACTTTCTGTCACCGAAATGAGAGGAAAAAGTTTTTTTGGGTCCAAATTTTGAGGTTTGCAAAGGATTATGGGTAACAGAACCTGTTCAGAGCCCCACAGGTCAACCCATCTTGGATTTTCCTAGGTGTCTAGTTTTCAAAACTGCACAGGTTTGCTAGGTTTCCTTAGGTGCCGGCTGAGCTAGAGGCCAAAACCCACAGCTGGGCACATTGCAAAAAACAGTTCTGTCGCGGGCGCTAGGCCTACCCCCAAAAGGGAGGTACCATTTTTAATAGGAGACTTGGAGGAACACTGGGTGGCAGGAAATTTGTGGCTCCTCTCAGATTCCAGAACTTTCTGTCACCGAAATGAGAGGAAAAAAGTTTTTTTGGCCACATTTTGAGGTTTGCAAAGGATTCTGGGTAACAGAACCTGGTCAGAGCCCCACAAGTCACCCCATCTAGGATTTCTTGAGGAGTCTAGTTTTCAAAACTGCCCAGGTTTGCTAGGTTTCCCTAAGTGCCGGCTGAGCTAGAGGCCAAAATCCACAGCTAAGCACTTTGCAAAAAACAGCGCTGTTTTCTTTCTGAAAATGTGATGTGTCCACATTGTGTTTTGGGGCATTTCCTGTCACGTGTGCTAGGCCTACCCATGCAAGTTAGATACCATTTTTATCGGGAGACTTGGGGGAACACAGAATAGCAAACAAGTGTTATTGCGCCTTGTCTTTTTCTCCATTTTATCCTTCCAAATGTAAGACAGTGTGTAAAAAGACGTCTATTTGAGAAATGCCCTGAAATTCACATGCTAGTATGGGCACCCAAGAATTCAGAGATGTGCAAATAACCACTGCTTCTCCACACCTTATCTTGTGGCCATTTTGGAAATAGAGAGGTTTTCTTGATACCTGTTTTTCACTTTTTATATTTCAGCAAAATAATTGCTCTATACCTGGTTCAGAATGAAAACCCATTGCAAGGTGCAGCTCACTTATTGGCTCTGGTTGCCTAGAGTTCTTGATGAACCTACAAGCCCTATATATCTCACAACCAGAAGAGTCCAGCAGACGTAATGGTATATTGCTTTAAAAAATCTGACATCTCAGCAAAAAGTTACAGAGTAAAACATTAAGAAAAATGGCTTTTTTTTCACCTCAATTTCAACATTCTTTTATTTCAGCTGTTATTTTCTGTAGGGAACACTTGTAGGATCTACACAAATGACCCCTTAATGAATTCAAAAGTTTGTCTAATTTTCAGGAATGTTTAGTTTTCTGGGATCCAGCATTGGTTTCTCACCCATTCCTGTCAACAACTGGAAGGAGGCTGAAAGCACACAAAATAGTAAAAATGGGGTATGTCCCAGTAAAATGTCAAAATTGTGTTGAAAAATAGGGTTTTCTAATTCAAGTCTGCTTGTTATTGAAAGCTGGGAAGATGGTGATTTTACTACCACAAACCCTTTGTTGGTGCCATTTTCAGGAAAAAAACACAAGCCTTCTTCTGCAGCCCTTTTTTCCCATTTTTTTTTTAAAACCTACATTTTCGCTGTATTTTAGCTCATTTCTTGGTCTCCTTCAGGGGAACCCACAAAGTCTGGGTACCACTACAATTCCTAGAATGTTGGGAAAAAAGGATGCAAATTTGGCATGGTTAGCTTATGTGGAAAAAAAGGTATGGGGGCCTAAGCGCAAACTGCCCCAAATAGCCAAAAAAAGGCTCGGCACAGGAGGGGAAAAGGCATGGCAGCGAAGGGGTTAAGTAAATATTGATGTTTATAAAAAATTATATTTCCTTACTGTAACGTCCCTATTACCTTTATTTTTTTCCATAAATTTCTATGTTTTTTAAAAATGTATAGTCATTTTCATTACTAAACGTTCATCCAACCAGCACCGCCCACACAGCCCTCGGCCATCTCCTGCGGCCAAGCCTTATAACTACCCAACCCAGCACTGCACACAGCCTTTGGCTGTGCACAGCATGGGTTGGCCACAGGGGCTGGCCTGCAGCCAATCCCTGTAATAAGCCATCCTCCCATCAGACCCCCAAGGTGATCTCGGCCTCAGGAGCCCCACCCCCCAGGGCCATAATAAATATTTTTCTTTTGGTGAGGGGGTCCATGTAGCAACCCCCAGCCTGATCTCGGCCCAAGGGATCTCATTCCCCAGGCCTGGCCTAAACATTTTTTTAAAATGTTCTGGGAAGGAGGCTGAGCGATCCTCCTCCCCATGCCAATCTCGCTCCGGAGAGCCCGCCCCCCAGAGCCTGGCTGAAATATTTAGGCCCTCATTACAACCCTGGCGGTAAATACCACCTACAGCCGTGCTGACGGCCAGCAACATACCGTGACCGCGGCAGTATTCCGCTACGGGTATTATGACCCATACTAAGAAATCTGCCACTATACAGACACCCACACATGTCCGCCAGACCAAAGGTCAGTGATAAACTGGTGTTACCGAAACCCACACCGTTACGGCAACAGGAATACGCATACAATATCACAACCCACGAATCACCGCATAGTCTTTCAACTGCGGTAAACCATTGGCGGTGCACACCGCCGCACTCAAAATACATACACACTTACAAGACAACACCACATTAGACAATTCAAACTACACACACCTGACACACATAGACACAATACACCCACATCCACACACCCACACCACTGTAAAAAACACACCCACATTACCCACAACCCCTTACAGCAAACAAAAAGATAGCAAGCAGAGAGAGACAAGCCAGGAGCACCCACTCAATCAGAGGCACAATACATTATCACCTATACACCATCCATGCACCTCAAAACAAAACACCCCACACATCACCCCACACATCCTCACATATACCACTCACACCACATCCATGGCACCCCAAAGACACCCCAGGTTTTCAGAGGAGGAGCTAAGAGTCATGATGGAGGAAATCATCCGGGTAGAGCCACAGCTATTCAGATCACAGGGGCAGCAGACGTCCATTGCAAGAAAGATGGAGTATGGCGGAGGATCGAGGACAGGGTTTAAGCTATGGGACAGCACCACAGAACTAAGGATGACATCAGGAAGAGGTGGAACGACCTATGGGGGAAGGTATGTTCGTGGTTGCAAGATACCAAGAAGCCATACAGAGGAATGGTGGTGAACCCCCACCTCCTCCCCCACAACTAACAACAATGGAGGAGCAAGTCTTGGCAATAATGCATCCTGAGGGCCTTGCAGGAATAGCAGGAAGACTGGACTCTGGTAAGTCAAATTGTTACTACTTTATACCCCCACCCTACCTACATGCCGTCATAAACTCCTACCCCTACCCTCACCCCCATCATTCCACCACCTCACACATACCCAACTATCACAACCCACCCATCCCAATCCCTGCATGTAACACCAATGCATTGACCCCCATCACAGACCTGCATGGACACCCATCACCACAGCATGCCCAGTAGGGAGACTCACCTGGCCCACAAAATCACCACACACAAGGCAAAGCTGACAGGGAAATCACAAACATACAGGGAAACACACCCATGCACAAGATGGCACATGCAGATACACTAACACTGCATTTGCATTCCCACAGGACCCCCTACTCAACATCACCGGACAGGAGGTGCCAGCTACATCTAGCCCCCCCCCCAGAAGATGCCCTCAGTGATGACAGCAGCTCTGCACACCTGGATCAGAATGACCAATCTGGCCCATCAGGGACCATTGGACAGTTGGTTACCCTGCCACAGTCCCGACCCACCACAGATCCTCCCCCCTCAGGAAACACCAGCACAGTACCCACCCAACGGGCCCATGCCACTGTCCCCAGGACACGTCAATCAGCAGTGTGTCCACCACTACAGGGCCCCCAGGCCACCCCACTAACCAAGGGCGATCAGGGACCTGGGGTTGGGGCAGTGGGCACACGGTTCAGGGGACAGAGGCACAGGACAACAGCGAAGCTGGGAGGACTGCGGTGCGACAGAGGGAGGATAGGCCCAGGGAACTGACCCTCCACGAGGCACTCTCCAACATCATGGGAGCATACCACCATTCCCAGGAGACCATCAAGTTGCAGGAGACCCAGCGGCTGCAGGAGGGACAGTACCTGGGGATCAGGGAGGACCTCAAACACATCTACACCATCCTGGTCACCATTGCAGGGGTATTGGCTTACATGGCCAACACCATGAGGGAGGCAGTGGCACAACAACGAGCACCTGACACTAGCTGCACCGAAGAACAGCCCTCCACCTCCACCAGCACTAGTGGGCAGGAGGCCCCGCAACAGGAACAACAGGCCACCAGCACCCCACCCCCTGCAGAAGGAGAACTACACTGCAAACGGTCCCTGCGATCCAGGCAGAAGCCAGAGAACATTGCCATGACCCCCGCCAGGAAATAAGACTCCCCTGAATGTCACCCTTCTGTCCCACTCTGTCACCTTCTCCACCTTGAACTGCCATTACTCCCCTTCCTATGCACCAACGGACAATGCACCTGTGATACCAAGAGACTGGACTCTACCCTGGACTTTCCTCCACCATCACCCCAGCCCATTGCACATCCCCCTCTACTTATGAGCACCTAAATAAACACCCTTAGAATAAATATGAATCTAGACTCTGTCAATGATTGAAATATGTATTAGTTCGACATTATCAGTATTAAATATACTTTGGAATGACCTTTGGTGGGCAGCAGTACACATAGCAGGAGCCAGAGTGGGACACAGAGATCTGAAAAAAAAGATGCTAAAGGGTACAGTAAGTGGCCATAGACATAGGGAAATCAGGCTGCCATGTACAATGTCCAACAGAAAAATGAAAAGTTAAGTGAAATTACAGTGTCTTATCTGTGTGTCACTCGAAGTACTGCTGTATTATATTACTTCTGTTCTCAACATCTTCTTCCTCTGCCTCCTCTTCCTCACTGTCCACAGGCTCCACCACTGCCACAAGACTATCTCCAGGCTCATCTTCCTGCAGAAAAGGCACCTGCCATCTCAAAGCCAGGTTGTGCAACATTCAACATGCAATGATGATCTGGCACACCTTCTTGGGTGAGTAGTACAGGTATCCACCTGTTAGATGGAGGCATCGGAACCTGGCCTTCAGGAGGCCGAAGGCCCTTTCATAAATCCTTCTTGTACACCCATGTGCCTCATTGTAACATTCCTCTGCCCTTATCCTGGTATTTCTCACTGGGATCAGTAGCCATGAGAGGTTTGGGTAACCAGAGTCACCGGCCAATATTGAGGGACAACTGTTAGACACACACTAACCCTTAGGGACAACCCCATACCCAGACACCTATTTTTACTATGTGGGGACCTTGGGCTCACCTATTAGCCACACCCGGTGCCTCTGGAGTTCGCACATCACATATAGGATGCTGCTATTCCTCAAGATAAAAGCGTCATGCACAGAGCCAGGATATTTTACATTAATATGGGAGATATACTGGTCCGCCAAACAAACCACCCGCACATTCATAGGGTAATAGCTTTTTCTATTCCTGAAAACGTGTTCATTTCTCGGGGGGGGGACAAATGCCACATGTGTATCATCAATGGCACCCATGATGTTGGGGATATGTCCCAGGGCATAAAATTCAGCTTTCACTGTGGCCAAATCCTCCACCTGGGGGAATACAATGTAGCTGCGCATGTGTTTCAGCAGGTCTGACAACACTCTGGTCAACACGTTGGAGAACATTGGCTGAGACATCCCTGATGCCATGGCCACTGTTATTTGGAAGGAACCACTTGCCAGGAAATGCACCTGCACTAGATTGGGGATACCTGTGGGCTAGCAGATAGCTGACAGCAGGTCTGGCTCCAATTGGGCACCACTCCCTGTTCCTCCACTCCCAAACCCTCTCCCTCTTCTCACCCCAGTGTCTCTAAGAAGCTTTTCCTGGCAAACATTGACCTCTTCCCTACCCCTCCACCCTGCCTTCCCCTTGGGCCAGGGTGTCCAGAACCCAGGCCAGCACCTCAGCCACCAAGTCGATGTCCGCTGTGGTACCTGCAGCTCACAGAGCCTCAAAGGGGACACCCGTCAGCCCAGCCAGTGTGCCACCAACCCCTGCAAAGGACAAAACCATTCCTCCACCTGCCAAACTGAAGAGGGGGACAGCATGCAGCAAGAGCAAGGAGCACGAACCACCCAGCAAGGCCTCTTCAAAAACTCCAGCTGCCAGAGCCAAGGTCACACCAACATCCGCCAAGGTGAAAAAGGGGCAGAAAACACCAGGCAAGGCACTTCAGCCGTGGGAGGCTGCATGCGGAGGCCTGGTGACTACCAGCACAACCACCAGCCCCACACCTGCACCGTGGCCAGCACCGCCAGCAGCCCCGCCGCTAGCACTCCCACCTGCACTGCCACCTGCACCTCCACTAGCACCACTATTGTCAGAAGCAGCAGCCCCAGTGGGCAGCTGTCTGAGGCTTCAGGAGAAGGACTGGAGCCTCCCTCCACCACTGGCAGCACCGGCACCTGCACCACGGCCAGCGCCGCCACCTGCACTGCTGCTAGCACCGCCACAGGCACCACCCCAAGCTCCCCCACCTGCACCGCTGACAGTAGGACCACTACCAGCAGCAGCAGCCCCAGTGGGCAGATGTCCGAGGCTGCAGGAAAAGGGCTGGAGCCTCCGACCACCACTGGCAGCACCCCCACCAGCACCAGCACTTCTACCAGTTTGCAGCCTTAGCCGCCGCAGGATGGAGTCTAGCCCTGCCTCCTTGGACTATCATGCAACCTGGTCCCTGCAAATCTCATGCCTCAGACACCCAGGTGAGGGACTGTGAACTTTCACACCCCAAGTGTTGCATCACTGGCACAAGGCCCCCTCCAGAACTAGTGGAGATATGCATCCACTCACCCTATCCTTGGCAGGATGAAGCACACTGGGCACAAGGCCCCCTCCAGAACCAGTGGAGATATGCATCCACTCACCCTATCCTTGGCAGGATGAAGCACACTGGGCACAAGGTCCCCTCCAGAACCAGTGTAAATATGCATCCGTTCCCCCTGTCCTTGGCAGGATGAAGCACATTGTGCACAAAGCCCCCTCGAGGACCAGTGGAAGAAGCCATCCACTTGGAAAACTGTGGCCTTGCACTCCCCAGGGCAAACCACACACTTGAGAGACTTGTGAGACTGTGACTTTGCACTCCTCTGGACCAAGCAGTGGGCAAACTACCCACTTGAGAGACTTGTAAGACTGTGACTTTGCACTCCCCAGTACCAAGCAGTGAGCAAACCACCCACTTGAGAGACTTTTGAGACTGTGACTTTGCACTCCCCAGGACCAAGCAGTGGGCAAACCACCCACTAGAGAGACTGTGGTCTTGCACTCCCCAGGACCACAGAGTGGGCATGGAGCCCCCTCAAGGAGCAGCGGGGTTATTCCATCTTCCGGCTGAGGTGCCCCCTCTTCCCCATCTCCCTGAGGTGCCTGTGTGTTTTCGACCTGATGCCCCTGCAGTGTTCTATCAGTATTGAGGCAGGAGTCAAGTGTGGGCTTGGCCCATGATTTTTGGCCCAGTGGCCCAAGGGCATTTTGAATGGACAATGTACTGTCTTCCGTACATATCGTATATTTTTGTAGTTACTGTTTTTCTATTTATTACGTATATCTGCTATTTCTAAAATATCACTGTTTAACTCAATTCCTTTGGTCCTTGTGTTCTTCCAGGAGGTTACAGGGTGTAAATGTAATGTTGTTGCATGTGTTTGTGTGAATGGTGTTGTGGGTGAGGGTGGGGGTGTTGCGTGTTACCTGTGTGTGTCACTCTCTTTTCCCTCCCCCCATCCCCTGTGTACCAGGTGCTGTACTCACCATGGTCGTCACCGGAGCCTTTCGTTTTCCTAGTAGATGAGGAGGTAGACCAGTATGGGCAGGACTTGCAGCTAGGGCTCCATGGCATCTTGGTTCTTCGTTGAGTATCCAGAGGTGAGTGGTTTCCCTTCCAAGACCTGTTTCTGTCGTGCTTTCGATGGCGTTGGTACCACCCTGGAAAAGCTGGCTGTTTGGTGTGTTGTGATTGGGTGGGCGGTACATTGTCTTCCGCCTGTCTGTTGGCGGTTACCACTGCGGTGTTTGTTGCTACCGCCGTGGCAGTCGGAGTGTTAAAGTGGCTGGCTGTGTTGGCAGTTTCCACTGTGGTTGGGATCCCATTTTTTTTACTGCCGGCCTGTTGGTGGTATTACCGCCGCTTTAACACCGACCGCCACGGTTGTAATGAGGGGCTTCATTTTTTGGGTGGAAGGGACTGCATGCCCCCCCCCTCCCCAGGCAGATATCTGCCCAGGAGACCCAAGCCCCTGAGGCCTGGTCGTTTATGTTTTTTTTGGGGGGGGAACAGGGCCGCGTGTCCCCACCACAAGCTGATCTCAGCCCTAGGGGCCCCTTCCCTCAGGTCTGAGGGGAATCCTGTGGGAGCCAGCATTGACGTCAAAGTTAGGGAGCTGCGCTGCAAGAGAAGTTTCTTCTGTGTCCCTGCCTGCATTATTGCAGGCAGGGAAACAGAGGAAACAAGGTGCAGGCAGGGAGACAGAGGAAACCTCTTGTTGTCGCAAGGGAGAGCTATTTGACAGCTTTCCCTCGCTGTGAGCAGAGTGTTTGCTGTGACTTGGCAGCAGCTTTTCGAGCTGCTACCAAGTCACATCAAACAGCTATGTTCCAAGATAGGCAATCAGGGACACAACACGAGCCAGCCCTAGGGAGTAGCGGTCCCCAGGGTTATCATTGGCCCCCCTCCAACATGCAAATAGCCCTGGGGTGATCTCCTGGGCTGCAGGGGGCTGTCTGCCCCCCTGCACTCAATATTCAAAGTGGTGGCGGTCCCAAGGGATGAGGGGAGGGCATGCGACTCCTCACATTATATTTAAAAAGTTCCCCAGGAATGTGGTGATTAGAGTCGCTGCAAGGGGACCATGCAGCCCCCTTACATAGAAATTCTGAATGCCCCTGGGACCTGGCCCGTCTGGGGGCTTGTAAAAAACAAGCACATGAGCCCACTCTTTTTTCTTTTACTTTTTTCCATGAAACTGCAACATCTTCACAAAAACGCTGGACACAAAAATAGTTTAGCCATGGGGGGTCCCTCTGGGATCCCAGCACCAGAGCTAAGGTGTAAGGGTGACTTTGCCCTGGCCTTTTTTAAAAACTTTCTTTGTGGGACTCAGCTGAAGCCGAGTCCCAAGATGGCTGCCAAAACTTCCTGGTTTGAAGTGTTGACAGCTAATTAGAGCTGTGAATTTCCCTGCACGAGCTCGTCATTATTCACATTCTTCAAGAATTTTGGACAGTGTTCTTTCCAATATATTATGCTGACTCAGAGGAAATGTGAAGTGCAGCTGCTAGGGCTTCTGTGCACTTTTGCAAGGAATCCTTCATGCACAGCCTGGCCCAGGCCCCCAGCACTCTGTCCTGCATTACTCAACTCGCTGAGTTGAACACGGGCTTTGTGGGACCCTCTTTTGTAGTGTAGATGACCGCCGTGCTCAGTTTTCTTGAATCCCTGTTCAAGTGCTTCTGCGGGTGCTGCCTGCTTCTGCGTGGGCTCTCCGTGTTCCTGAGCGCCCCCGCTGTCTCCTCCTCCAAGGGGCTACCGCCTGGTCCTTCCTGGGGCCGGGCAGCACCCATTTTCTTCAACCGCGACCTTTGCAGTTAGCAAGGCTTGTTTGTGGTTTTTCTGTGTGGAAACAACTCAGCATCCTCCAGCACGCCGTGGGACATCTTCTGTGCAAAGGTGAAGTTTCTGGCATCTTCTGTTGTTGCAGAATCTTCAGCTTCTTTCAACCGGAGGCAGATATTTTGCACCTTCATCTGGGGTTTAGTGGGCTCCTGCCCCCCTGGACACTTTCGTGACTCTTGGACTTGCTCCCCTTCCTTTATAGGTCCTTAGGTCCAGGAATCCGTCTTCATTGCTTTGCAGAATCTCCTATCACAACTTTAGTGTGTTTCTGGTGAAGTAAGGTAACTTTACTCCTACTTTTCAAGGTCTTGGGATGGGGTATCTTGGACACCCTTAGGCCCATATTTATACCTTTTTAGCGTGGCATCTGTGCCGCTTTTTGATGCAAAAACGGCGCAAACCTCACAAAATACAATTGTATTTTGCAAGTTTGCGCCGCTTTACGTAAAAAAATGACGCAAATGCGGCACTAAAAAAGTATAAATATGGGCCTTAGGCCCATATTTATACTTTTTGACGCTAAACTGCGCTAACGCAGTTTAGCGTCAAAAAGTTTTGCGCCGTCTAACGCCATTCTGAAGCGCCAAGCGGGCGCCGTATTTATGGAATGGCGTTAGACGGCGCAATCAGACCGGCGCTGCCTGGTTGCCTGGGAAAAAACCACGTAGACCAGACAGCGCCGGCGTAGGGGGAAAATGGCGCATGGGCGTCTTAAAATGGGGCAAGTCAGGTTACGTCGAAAAAATCGTCTTAACCCGACTTGCGCCATTTTTTAACGACGCCCATCCCCCATCAACATGACTCCTATCATTGTAAAGATAGGAGTCATGCCCCCTTGCCCAATGGCCATGCCCAGGGGACTTCTGTCCCCTGGGCATGGTCATTGGGCATAGTGGCATGTAGGGGGGCACAAATAAGGCCCCCCTATGCCACCAAAAAAAAATATAAAAAATAAAAAATTATACTTACCTGAACTTACCTGAATGTCCCTGGGGTGGGTCCCTCCATCCTTGGGGGTCCTCCTGGGGTGGGCAAGGGTGGCAGGGGGGGTCCCTGGGGGCATGGGAGGGCACCTGTGGGCTCATTTTGAGCCCACAGGCCCCTTAACGCCTGCCCTGAGCAGGCGTTAAAAAGTGGCGCAAATGCGCCGTTTTTAGCCACGCCAACTCCCGGGCGTCTCTTTTGCCCGGGAGTATAAATACCACGTAAAGGCCTGGGAGTCATTTTTTAGACGGGAACGCCTCCCTTGCATATCATTAACGCAAGGAAGGGGTTCACGCTAAAAAATGACGCACATTCCGGGAACTTTGGCGCTATTCGCCTCTAACGCCATAGTATAAATATGGCGTTAGTTGGCGTTAGTTTTGCGTCGAAATTGCGTCAAAAAAAACGACGCAATTTCGGCGCAAACGGAGTATAAATATGGCCCTTAGTGTTTTCTTACACTCCCAGCGACCCTCTACACACTACACTAGGCCTGGGGGCCCTAAGTGGCTCGCATTCCATTTTCTTAGTAAATGGTTTGGGTTGCCCCTAGGCCTATTGCATTCTACAGTGTTTGCACTACGTTTATAACTGTTTACCTACCTAATTTTGGTTTGTGTGTATATTTTGTGTATGTTACTTGCCTCCTAAGGGAGTATATCCTCTGAGATATTTCTGACACATTGTCACTAAAATAAAGTACCTTTATTTTTAGTAACTCTGAGTATTGTGATTCTCATGATATAGTGCTATATGATATAAGTGGTACAGTAGGAGCTTTGCATGTCTCCTAATTCAGCCTAAGCTGTTCTGCTATGGCTACCTCTATTAGCCTAAGCTGCTAGAACACTACTAATCTACTAATAAGGGATAACTGGACCTGGCACAATGTGTAAGTACCATCAGGTACCCACAAGCAGCCAGGCCAGCATCCTATATCCCCCTGCAGCCCCATGAAATTCATGACCCCATCACAAATTTACATTCAACTTTCTGCCCCTACAGAGGCCATGGGATCCTGAATCCCCAGAGGAGCACAGTAGATGCACACAAGTAGGTAATGGGGAAACGAAAAAGAGAAAGGGCAACAGTTATGGAACCTTTCAATATCTAAGCTTGGGTGTATGTGATAGCCCTCTCACCATGCCACAACTCCTCAGCAGTAGGGACCAACAATTGGGCTGCTCTCCACATCCCCCTACGGCTGAAAAACAAACAAC
Source organism: Pleurodeles waltl (assembly GCF_031143425.1). Taxonomy (NCBI): domain Eukaryota; kingdom Metazoa; phylum Chordata; class Amphibia; order Caudata; family Salamandridae; genus Pleurodeles; species Pleurodeles waltl. The sequence goes on along the minus strand of NC_090438.1, from coordinate 443,745,694 downwards.
CACAGACAGGTACTCTGCATCTGCATCTGGTCCCACAACAGAGCCTGAGGTGTTTAGCCAGCATCTGTGCTGTTGCTAAGTCTGTCCAGCACCAGACTGACCTGGAAAAAAGGCACTGAGGTCCAATGACTCCAGCATTTCTGATCTCAGCATTCCATCCGGGTACACCAGGATGCGGTTCCCAGCCTGTGTCTCTGGCCCCTCTTTGGTGGCCATCAGAGTTCTACCATCCCTGCCAAAGTGTTGCATTGGATGGGGTTGAATCACTTGGTGGCCAGGCCGATCAACTGAACTCTTATGGCCCACACTTTCAAGCCAGTCTGAAACCTTGTGGGAGGATTAGTAGAAATGCACGCTGCCTTAATGTTGAATGCGTAACTTGATAAGAAATAGTAGACAATGCATAATATTGTGATCCTTCAATTTTGTGTTGGCAGATAGGAATCTGTTACATAAATTCTGGACCTTATGGGTATAGTCACGGTATATAAAGATTTGCTTGTCCTCAAATCTAGGTGGGCATATATTGGAGGATGGTGCAATGGTCTCTGTAGTTGAAGAGATGAGCTATAATAGCTCAGAAAGGTGCACCAAGGCGCAGCATTGTCACTAGTCTCCTATGTGCAATCTCAATCGTGAAAAGGTTACTGTCATGGTGGCCTAAAGGTCCTTGTGTTCAGTTCTCTAGAAAAAGTTCCACTGAGAGGCCGTACACGCGCTCTGGGAAGCCGCCCAAGCATATATTGTTCCACAGTCTAACAGGAATCTATAGCCAAGAGTATTTCCTCTTTGGTCGAATCTGTGACTGCCCCTCAGTATCTTACAAATGCTTGTTCATGTATGTAGGCTGCATTTCAAGCCTTCCACCTTGGCCCTTAACACTTTTACCTCCTGCTTCAAGACATATATGTCATCCACGCCATGCAATCTGCACTTTCTGAAATTCCATTCACAAGACATTGATCTCAATAGCTATGTTGTTTGAATTAGATTTTAATTTAAAAAACAAAAGACAAGAGGCATCTTGCAGAGCAGGAAGCAGGTTGTTTAATCAAACATTGCGGCCAGGAATGCAGTTACAGAAGTCTGAGGGGGTCCAAAACATACCGATGTTGCATCACCATGAGGCATAAGGCTCTAAGTTCTTCCTCTGTTGCATTAAGGCCAAGCTCAGTATTGTTCATAATTTAAAGCATTTCCCACTGGGTTGTTTGCAACCTGCAGGCTTTCACTTTTTTCTGCAAGGTAAAGAATGGTACGGATCCTCCTGCTGATACCAGGGCATCTGTGAACAGTCTGAATGCCTCTGGAATGTCCTTGTCGTGAGCCCAGCCAAGATAGTCAGCACATTCTTTTCCTTCGAGTCTGCAGCAATAATGTTGTTTTCTTTCTGAGGAGGTGTTGATACAGTTCAGATAAGTCTTCTCCAGGGATGACCAGGGTTGGGGTGTAGATGGTGACAAGGGAGCAAAGGCTGCGCCATCCAGGGATAAGCTAGTTATGAGCAAACGTGCAGCACTACTAACAGATGTCCATGAACGTGGAGGCACCCCATTGCATATCCGGGATGTGCAGTATTGCAGAATTCGTACCCAGCTGAATGATTCCTTTGTCTCTGAAACATAATGAATACATTGTGAGTCTCTGTGCATTCATGGATTGCCTCCTCCCTTCTATCCATGTGTACCTGTGTATCTCAGTGTCCCAGATCTCCTAACATGGGTATCTGTGCTATTAGTTGACCCTCCTTGACGAGACGCATTTCCCTTCATATCATCAAAATGTATGGCCCTCCACTGAAACTCTATGTCCGGAGTTAATTTGTTATTAACTAAGACAGCCCAGACATGCAAAGGACTACCCAAAGACTGCAAGTGGAAGCTGGAGTAGATGCGTTTATGCACTGGCTAGGTAGTTTTTGCTACCTCTTAGAATCTCTTCTCCTGAAAGCCTCAGGGCCAAACAATGTCCTTCTCTATCGCACCCCCGCTGTGCATTCTGTCTAGCTCAGTTTGGATGTTGTTAGGCTCAATAAAAAGGTGAATTGACATAGGATTGGTCTCATAGCCTTCCTGCTTCTAGGGAGCGGCTGTAGCACTGCCCTGCCCCCATGGGATTCCCTCTCCCTGGGCTGTGGTTAGTTGGCCCGTCCCCAGGGGATCTGTAGCAGAGTTGACCTGGGCTATGGCAGGTACCCTGAATGGTGAAATTCTGCTAGGACACCCCATCAACAGCTGCACAGTATCTCAAATGGCAGATTCCAGAGACACCTATTTGCAAAAAAAGTTTTTGAATTCCTACTACTCTCTTGTTTATTCTTGCAGTCTTACTTCAGTGAATTTTAAGGGTGCAATAACTCAGACAGTAACACAGTCCCTCTTAACCCCTTCGCTGCCAGGCCTTTCCCCCCTCCTGTGGCAGGCCTTTTTTTTGCCTATTTGGGGCAGTTCGCGCTTAGGCCCTCATAACGTTTTGTCCACATAAGCTAGACAAGCCAAATGTGCGTCCTTTTTTTCCAACATCCTAGGGATTCTAGAGGTACCCAGACTTTGTGGGTTCCCCTGAAGGAGGTCAAGAAATTAGCCAAAATACAGTGAAAATGTAATTTTTTGGAAAAAAATTGGAAAAAGGGGCTGCAGAAGAAGGCTTGTGGTTTTCCCCCTGAAAATGGCATCAACAAAGGGTTTGCAGTGCTAAACTCAACAGCTTCCCAGGCAGACATGAATCAGAAAACTCAATTTTTCAACACAAATTTGGCATTTTACTGGGACATACCCCATTTTTAAAAAATGTTGTGCTTTCAGCCTCCTTCCAGTCAGTGACAAAACATGGCCATGAAACCAATGCTGGATCCCAGAAACCTAAACATTTCTGAAAAGTAGACAAAATTCTGAATTCAGCAAGGGGTCATTTGTGTAGATCCTATAAGGGTTTCCTACAGAAAATAACAACTGAAAAAGAAAAATATTGAAATTGAGGTGAAAAAAACATCAATTTTTCTCTACGTTTTACTCTGTAACTTTTTCCTGCAATGGCAGATTTTTTAAAGCAATATACCGTTACATCTGCTGGACTCCTCTGGTTGCGGGGATATATAGGGCTTGTAGGTTCATCAAGAACCCTAGGTACCCAGAGGAAATAAATGAGCTGCACCCTGCAGTGCGTTTTCATTCTATACCGGGTATACAGCAATTAATTTGCTGAAATGTAAAGAGTAAAAAATAGCTATCAAGAAAACCTTTGTATTTCCAAAAAGGGCACAAGATAAGGTGTTGAGGAGCAGTGGTTATTTGCACATCTCAGAATTCCGGGGTGACCATACTAGCATGTGAATCACAGGGCTTTTCCCAAATAGATGTCTTTTTTACACACTCTCCTATATTTGGAAGGACAAAATGTAGAGAAAGACAAGGGGCAATAACACTTGTTTTGCTATTCTATGTTCCCCCAAGTCTCCCGATAAAAATGATGCCTCACTTGTGTGGGTAGGCTTAGCACCCGCAACAGGAAATGCCCCAAAACGCAAAGTGGACACATCCCATTTTTTTAAAGAAAACAGAGGTGTTTTTTGCAAAGTGCCTACCTGTAGATTTTGGCCTCTAGCTCAGCCGGCACCTAGGGAAACCTACCAAACCTGTGCATTCTTTAAAACTAGAGACCTAGGGGAATCTAAGATGGGGTGACTTGTGGGGCTCTGACCAGGTTCTGTTACCCAGAATCCTTTGCAAACATCAAAATTTGGCTAAAGAAACACGTGTTCCTCATATTTCTGTGGCAGAAAGTCCTGGAATCTGAGAGGAGGCACGAATTTCCTTCCACCCAGCATTCCCCCAAGTCTCCCGATAAAAATGATACCTCACTTGTGTGGGTAGGCCTAGCGCCCGCGACAGGAAATGCCCCAAAACGCAACGTGGACACATCACATTTTTTAAAAGAAAACAGAGGTGTTTTTTGCAAAGTGCCTACCTGTAGATTATGGCCTCTAGCTCAGCCGGCACCTAGGGAAACCTACCAAACCTGTGCATTTTTCAAAACTAAAGACCTAGGGGAATCCAAGATGGGGTCACTTTTGGGGCTCTGACCAGGTTCTGTTTCCCAGAATCCTTTGCAAACCTCAAAATTTGGCTAAAAAACACATGTTCCTCACATTTCTGTGGCAGAAAGTTCTGGAATCTGAGAGGAGGCACAAATTTCCTTCCACCCAGCGTTCCCCCAAGTCTTCTGATAAAAATGATACCTCACTTGTGTGGGTAGGCCTAGCGCCCGCGACAGGAAATGCCCCAAAGCACAACGTGGACACATCCCATTTTTTGACCCAAAACAGAGCTGTTTTTTGCAAAGTGTCTACCTGTAGATTTTGGCCTCTAGCTCAGCCGGCACATAGGGAAACCTACCAAACCTGTGCATTTCTGAAAACTAGAGACCTAGGGGAATCCACGATGGGGTGACTTGTGGGGCTCTGACCAGGTTTTGTTACCCAGAATCCTTTGCAAACCATAAAATTTGGCCAAAAAAACACATTTTCCTCACATTTTGGTGACAGAAAGATCTGGAATCAGAGAGGAGCCACGAATTTCCTTCCACCCAGCGTTCCCCCAAGTCTCCCGATAAAAACGATACCTCACTTGTGTGGGTAGGCCTAGCGCCTTCAACAGGAAAGGCCCCAAAACGCAAAATGCACACATCACATTTTTTTAAAGAAAACAGAGCTGTTTTTTGCAAAGTGCCTACCTGTAGATTTTGGCCTCTAGGTCAGCTGGCACCTAGGGAAACCTACCAAACCTGTGCATTTCTGAAAACTAGAGACCTAGGGGAATCCAAGATGGGGTGACTTGTGGGGCTCTGACCCGGTTCTGTTACCCAGAATCCTTTGCAAACCTCAAAATATGGCTAAAAAAAACAATTTTCCTCACATTTTGGTGACAGAAAGTTCTGGAATCAGAGAGGAGCCACAAATTTCATTCAACCCAGCGTTCCCCCAAGTCTCCCGATAAAAATGATACCTCACTTGTGTGGGTAGGACTAGCGCCCACAAAAGAAAATGGCCTGTAGCTCAGCCGGAACCTGGGGAAACCTAGCAAACCTGCGCATTTTTGAAAACTAGAAACCCAGGGGAATCCAAGATGGGGTGACTTGCGGAGCTCTGACCAGGTTATGTTACCCAGAATCTTTTGCAAACATCAAAATGTGGCCAAAAAACACTTTTTCCTCTCATTTCGGTGACAGGAAGTTCTGGAATCTGAGAGGAGCCACAAATTTCCTTCCACCCAGCGTTCCCCTAAGTCTCTTGATAAAAATGGTACCTCACTTCTGTGGGTAGGCCTAGCGCCCACGAAAGGGAATGGCCCAAAACACAACGTGGACACAACATACTTTTTCACAGAAAACAGAGCTGTTTTTTGCAAAGTGCCTATCTGTAGATTTCGGCCTCTAGCTCAGCCGGCCCGGGGGGGGGGTGGGCAGAAATGGCCTAAAATAAATTTGACCCCCACTCCCCCAAACCCCCCCTGCCCGGGAGCGACCGTTGCCTACGGGGTCGCTCCCCCTGCGTGACATTGGTGCCCAAAAAAAAGTACCCGGTCCCTAGTGGTTTCTGCCCCCTTGGGGGCAGATTGACCTCAAATCTGCCAATCTGCCCTCAAGGGTGGCAGAAATGGTCTAAATACAATTTGCCCACCAGGGGAGCGACCCTTGCCTAATGGGTCGCTCCCCATCTCTAAAAAAACAAACAAACAAAAAACAAAACACAAAAAAAATAATTTGCCCTGGTGCCTAGAGGTTTTTGCCCCCCCGGGGGCAGATCGGCCTAATAATAGGCCGATCTGCCCCCGGGGGGGCAGAAATGGCCTAAAATAAATGTGCCCCCCCAATCCCCATCCCCCCCGGAGCGACCCTTGCCTACGGGGTCGCTCCCCCTGCGTGACATTGGCGCCAAAAAACAAATTCCCAGTGCCTAGTGGAATCTGGCCCCAAGGGGGGCAGAAATGGTCTAAAGACAATTTGCCCCCCAGGGGAGCGACCCTTGCCTAATGGGTCGCTCCCCATCTAAAAAAAAAACAAACAAACAAAAACAAACAAAAAAAAAAAATTGCCCTGGCGCCTAGAGGTTTCTGACCCCCCTGGGGGCAGATCGGCCTAATAATAGGCCGATCTGCCCCCAGGAGAGGCAGAAATGGCCTAAAATAAATTTGCCCCCACCCCCCCGGGAGCGACCCTTGCCTACGGGGTCGCTCCCCCTGCGTGACATTGGCGACAAAAAACAAATCCCCGGTGCCTAGTGGTTTCTGCCCCCTTGGGGGCAGATTGACCTAAAATCGGCCAATCTGCCCCCAAGGGGTGCAGAAATGGTCTACATACAATTTGCCCCCCAGGGCAGCGACCCTTGCATAATGGGTCGCTCCCCATCTCTAAAAAAACAAACAAACAAAAAAAAAACACAAAAAAAAATTGCCTAGAGGTTTCTGACCCCCCTGGGGGCAGATCGGCCTAATAATAGACCCAAGGGGGGGCAGAAATGGCCTAAATATAATTTGCCCCCTAGGGGAGCGACCCTTGCCTAAGGGGTCGTTCCCCAACAAAAAAAAAAAGAAAAAAAAAAATGATCCCTGGTGCCCTAGAGGTTTCCCAAAAAAATGCCCAAGGGGTCGCTCCCTTATTTCTATTTAAAAAAAAAAAATCCCTTGTGTCTAGTGGGATTTCAAAAGCCGGATTGAAGCAAAATACATTTCCTTCCCTTTGAAACTTCTCCGGGCCTCCCCCACGTGATTGAAAGAGAAATGCTGAGCATTCTCTTTCAATCGCGGTGGAAGCAGATTCCTCGAAGGCACAGAAGCGGTTAAAAGCATACTATGTGCAAAAGTTAATTTGCCTAAGCCAGGCCGCGCAAAGTCCCCACCTACAAAATCAAGCTTGGAGAAATATGAGTATACCTTATGTTCAGCTGTGGGCAAACCAGTCCACTGCTGCACCATCACAGTAGGGGTCAGGCAGTTTGACCAGCGCATGCCATCAGCAGCCACAGATAGGGAACTCGGGCCAACAAGAACTGGGGCATATGACAGGGAGGGGTAGTCATTTGAGGAGACAATACTTTCATGCAGGTACTGAACATAAATGTGCAGTAAGCATTGCTACCACCGACACATGCATGCCCTTCCACAACACATTAAAATTCACATGTCCTGTGTGCTCTGGGAGGACAGTAGACGTCCTCATCGATGATTCCCTCATGCATACGCAAAGGTGCCATTTTGGTCCTTCTATGTCTGAGTTGTGTTCCCACCAGGCCGTCTTGGTCCCTAATCTCCTGATCAGCCCCACTCCTTCACTGGCACCCTGGGGAGGTGTGAACCCCAGTCGAAAGTTTCCCTTCTGATTCCAGCTCAAATTCTTCTGTGACTGGGGCTGTGTAACTACCCGTATCCTTCTCAGCTGCGGGGCGCCCTACCTGACTCGCTAGTTGGGCCTCCAAGGTGCGCATTCTCTCCTTTATTTTATAAGTGCCTTGCCTTAGATTCCCATCTAGACCGCCTCCTTTGCTTGGAGCTATGTGCTGTCCTTCTAATTTGGGACGCGTCCTTGAACTCACTCTCGTTGGTTTCCTCGGCTGCCTGGGTGTACCCTGAGGCTCTATTCTCGCAGCCAGACCATGGAGGACTGTCCTCTTCCCTCAATTTCACTAGTGATCTCACTTTCTAGGATTTCTCTAAATCCAGCGGGGGCACCTGTCTTCTGGGCCCTGGGGCTTGGTCCGGCGACCGTGATGGATGAGGTGTCGAGCTTCGGGCTGCCCTAATACTGGATTGGAGTGGTGTAGGGAGTGTCTGGGTTTGTTAGCCCATTGATCCACCATGCCTAGATCTGTTTGTCTGTTGTCCAGTGGGGGGCCCTGGGGCTCCCTCGATGGGCTGATCAGTGTATTCCAAAGTAGGGATAGCAGGCATCAGGGAAAGCACTTTTTTATGATTGCATATGATGGTTAAGGTGTGGATTCATTGCCTGCAGAAAGTGGATTGAGGTTATCATCCTGAGCCTCCTCAAGATTTGCCCATACTTCTAATAATGCTTCCAGTTTGTCCCTCTTTGGTCCTCTATACTTTGTCTGTGCATAGGTTTTAGTGTGCTCAATTATGTTGGTGTCAAAAGTGTCATCTTTCGGCAAAGGGTATGCATGTGCGCCTTGGTATGCATGTTCAACTCATGGCACAACTTTTTAAGTTTGGCTGAGCGGGGAACTTACTCTTTATGTGATCTAGAGGGGTCTCAATGGTGGGGGTTGGGCAGTCTCTTTTTCTTTAGGTATCCTTTTACTCTTTCACTATTACATCCATTAGGGGATCTTGTTATACACATCCATCTTCCTATATTTATAAGAGTTCTTTCTCAAAATAGTTAGCTTTTCAATTTATAGAGGCTTTTTTTTTTTTTTAAAGGACATTTTCTCTCCTGTAGTGGGGAATATGTACAGGTGTTTCCAGATCTTCCCCGGTAGTGGGAAATATTTACAAGGGGTTTTACCAACTTTAATTTGGTGGGGGAAGATAGATACACATGGACATTCAAGGAACTTAATACTATCAGTTATTCACAGATGCATCAAAATAAACATTTAACAAACAATACATGAAGATTAACACCCCTGGAAAAAGTGCAATTGTTAATTCACGGCAATATTAGAAATTTGTTGACAAAATAGCAGCATTACTTTAGCACGAAACAACAATTTTGTTTGAATTACCAATTTTCTTCATGCACAAAAAACATCGACACAAACACAATATTCAACACTAGTACAAATCTGGTCACATTGGTCTACCTGCATCAAAACAACACTATTCTACTTGGCTGAGGTGGTTAGTGGACTAAGGGCCAGATGTAGGAAGCTAAAAAATTGCAAGTCGGAAATTGCGAGTCATTGCAACTCGCAATTTCCGACTCTCAAAATGGGATCCAACAAAAAAATGTGACATCAATTTGCGACTCGCAAATGATGTCGCACCGCAGATTGCGAGTCCGCTGTTAGTGAGGTTGCTTTTTGCGACCTCGGTAAAAACGAACTCGCAATTTGCGAGTAGGGCTTCGCAAATTGCGACTGTGCTGCAAATTGCATGCAGGTGCAGCAAAACAGTTGGAAAAACACTTCCTGGCTCTTGCTGATGACATCAGAGCCAGGAAGTCATCAAATACACCTGGGAGGAGGGAGGAGCACACCCTTTTCAAACTGCTGAGCAAATACCTGGAGGAACAGCTGCAACCATGGAAGACACAGGCAGTGCAGGAAGGAAGAGGAAATTGAAATTCTCTGAGAAGGAACTTGAGGTGCTGACAGAGGAATGCTGCCAGCACCATGACCAGCTTTTCGGAAAGGCAGCCCTGTGTGTCCCAGACACTGAAAAGAGGAGGATCTGGCAGGAAATCCAGGAGAGGATCAATGCCATTGGGGTGAGCCACAGAAGCATTGAAGAAATTAAAAAACGGTGGTATGACCTGCGCTCCAGGACAAAGGAGAGGGTGGCAGAGCGCCTCAGTGAGATGAGGGGCACAGGAGGAGGCCCATCCACCATCCCACCACCCACAGCCATGGAGGAATTGGTGGAGCAGACCCTGGAGCCTGAGGCAGTGTCAGGAATGGGAGCACTGGACACGTCAGCACAAGGGACATCCAAAAGTGAGTACCATGAAACATGCATGTACACCTATAAATGCTATACCCGCACTCACCCGGTACATAGCAGCATGCACAACCAGAATAGCTCCATTCCAGACTAGCAACCACCAGAAGGGTGCATTATGGGCAATGTAGTACAGTAGGCAGCATTTAGGAAAATGTTTATTAGGAGGCATACAACAGATGTTAGAGACTGACAGTGTGTTACCTATGTCCCACTGGTCTCCCACAAGACACCCCCACCAGCCACACCATCCAGGGTGATGACAGCAGGCCACAGGCAGGGCAGGAGGCTGCAGCAGCCAATACAGGGCCCAGCACAACACCACCACAGTTCCCTCCAGATGAAGAAGTGGACATGGAGGAAAGAGACATGACACCTGGTCCCAGCCACACTATAAGACAGCAAGAGCCAGAAGCACCACCGCATCGCAGAGTCCAGGTACAGGCAGTGGCCCAGGAGAATATAGGGGAGGCATCCATGTCTGCAGTTGAGGCATCCCTCCTATCTGGTCAGCGCCTGCAAACAAGACAATTGAAGATTATTTCTGGGGCAATGCAGAGGATGGAACACAATTTCACTCATGGCCTGGCAGAAGTGAACACACAGTTCTCAAGAATGAATTACAATGTCAGTGACCTAACTTCATCAATACGCAAACTGGTGACGTAACTGGTGGCAGAGACACAAAGTGCAAGGCGCCGTGAGCGCCAACTAGTGCAGAGATTTGACCGCATGGCAGCGTCCATTGTCTGTCTTGCAGTGAACACCACAGGCCTGTCACGACGGACCGTGAGCCTGCAGGTGGACCTGGGCCACTTTGCAGAGGATGTGGCATGGGGACTCGGCTGCATTAGCCACACTGTGGACATGTTGGAGGCCAGGCAGGTGGCAAGGGGCACGGCTGAGACCACTCAGGACAGTGAGGAGGGGTCCACTATGAGCAGTGCATCTGCCACAGACACAGGTGTACTGCAGAGTGGCAGTGCACGTCAGAGGTCTGCTGACCCACCTGGCACGAGCCATGCTGGGTGTACCAGGAGGAGGGGTTAGGCACAAACACTGCAGGACTCATGCGGCACATGCAGTTAATGTGTCCTCATTAAGGGTGGACATGTGCAGCCCCTTACAGACATTTCTGTTCTTTAGTTATTAGGGTCACTTATTAAAATGTTTTGTTTGATCCACTTCATAACTGGGCTCTTTGTATGTGATATTAGTGAGTGTGGTGCCAGTTGCCATGTACCTTCCAAAGTATTAGTTTGCAATGTGGTCCCGTCTCTGTCTGCCTTGATTTGCAATGCTTCTATCCCCAGGCTGGTGATGTGGTAGCTCTTGCTCATCATCCTCCGAATCTGGGTCTTCAGGGGTGAGATGTAGCCCACGTCTCGTGGCAATGTTGTGTAGTATTGCGCATGCACCAATGATCTTGAATGCTGTTATTGGGGCATACTGGAGCGCACCTCCACTTCTGTGGAGGCATCGGAATCTTGCCTTTAACAGTCCAAAGGTCCTCTCTATGACATGTCTGGTCCGCCTATGAGCACTGTTACATCGCCTCTCATTCTCATTGCTGGGTGTTAGGTACGGGGTAAGTATCCATGGATGTAGCGCATATGCACTGTCACCTGTGTGGCAAAAAGTAACAATGTTAGCAGGGCATGGAGTGTTTCTACAGTGACCTGTGTGTATGGCTTTAGGGTATCTTCAGCAATACCTAAGAGATATCCGTCTCCAAACTCCCCACGTTCTAGGCGTTGGTGTATCCCACTGTGCCTGAAAATGTATGAGTCATGTGTACTCCCTGGAAATTTGGCTACCATGTCAGTGATGACATAATGGATGTCACATACCACCTGGATATTCAGTGAGTGGGTACACTTCCGATTGCGGAACAGATATTCCCGATTTGCAGAAGGGCATATTCGTATATGTGTCCCGTCTACACACCCTATTACATGTGGGAAGTTGGTTATTATGTAGAATTCCAACTTGGTGCTGTTGATTTCTGCCTCATTCCTGGGTAGGTATATGTATCTGGACATGTGTGTGAGTATGGCATCTAGGAATGATCTGAAGAACCATGAGAGTGCACTTTGGGATACTCCACCTGCCACAGCAATGACCCCCTGATAGCTACCCGAGGCCAAGAAGTGCAGTGAGCATAGCACTTGCACATGTGTGGGGATGGCGCTGCCGCGCACAGTCTGGCGTTAAAGCTGCGGATTGAGTAGATCAATTAATTCTAATATTGCTGCACTGCTGAGTCGGTATTTGTCATAAATCTCCTCCTCAGTTTGTTGGGAAAGTGTCTGCCTAGTTCTGTATATCCTCTCCTGTCTCTGGCTCCTCCTCCTCCTCTGCTGGGCGGCGTGGACTCTCCTCCTCCTTGCTATCACATATCTTTCAGCCATTTTGAGTCACCCAGATGCCTTCTGGGTCTCCTTTTATACTTTGGTTCTGGTCACCACCTGCTCTGACTTAGTGGTAATTTGGGTGTGCAAAATGGGCTTTTTGCGACTAGTCGCAATTTGTGAGTGGCTTTTTTATATGGTTTGCGACTTGCAAATTGCGTCTTCCTAATTGCAGGTCGCACAATGGGTCGCAATTTTTGCAAGTCGTTAATGGCTCGCATTGCAATTTGCACTGCGGAAATGGGATTTTTGCATCCCATTTCCGATTTTGCGGGGTTGCAAATTGCGATTCAGGCCATTTGCGACTCGCAAATTATTGCTACATCTGGCACTAGGTCCCTAAAAGGAGTCAGGGGAATGGCACATCTGCTAAGTTTTAACCCTACCCATTTCTAAAGCTTGTTATCCCATGACTAAAGAAAGCTCTGCACTGTGTGGGAATTAAAGGAGTCTGATAATCTAATCAATACCAGTTTTGGGGGAAAGGATTCTTACAATTTCCATGGAGAACGAAGGGACCACCTTTTATTATTATATACCCTTTCTTGGCAAAAATATAAGATATGCCTACTCTCTGGGATTACAATTGTTCTAGTTTACTAATGTCATAATTCCTCCTATGTCACATGCAGGGGTCCTACGTACACACCTTGTATTTCTTTTGGAAACTAACGGTGTTAAGAAAGCAATAGTGCTAAGATAACCATCTAAGATTGAGATGTGGGCCCTATACTACACTCAGAGCCTATATGTAATAGACACATCTTAAAACATAGATGTCTGCTCTTTCGCAAACCTAAAGCCCATGCATACTGCTGCATCATGCCCAGCAGTCCAAGCAGTCTGCACCCAACACAATATAACACAAGAGTCACTCTTCCTGACGCTGACTATCAAAAGGTGACTCTCCATGGGTTCTGGTTTCCTAATTTGCCTTACGCCAAATGCTAGGCTTAAGAATCTGATGTGGTCTCCTACCTTTTTAACGGCAGGTTCACAATGGACCTCTGCCCCGTGGACTTAGCAGAACTTTCAATCAAGTGTGGTGTCTGCTTACTTTCCTTGTTGTGCAAATGTGAATTCTCCCGGGTGTGGTCCTCTTCCATCGCCTATAGTCGGGTATGAGATTCCCATCTCTCCTGGCTGGCTCTCCAAAATGTTGCCTGAATGAGATTTTACCTCAAAAAACAAAAGACAATAGGTGTCTGGCAGAGTGGGAAACCTTTTTTTTTATCAAACATTACAGCTGGGAAAGCAGTTACAGAATCTGATCTGAGGTATCTGAGTACATCAGTTCAGAATACATTTTAAACCATTCTTGGGGACTATAAAGTGAGAGCAGCTGCCCTGGAATTTTGAACATAAATTCTAGAGGGTGAATACCGGTGGGTCTGAACTTGTATGGACACAGATGTGGGCCAGTGAATTCCTATCCAGATGTCTGAGCAGAGGAGTGAAAGGTCACCTTGTGTACTATGTGTCCTAACTGACTGGGTATGCCTACCTACATGCAGTACCTAAGTTTATGGTGGAATGTCTGTGTCCCTCTGGCCGTACATGTTTTATTGGGGCCAATCTCCTGGGACTGTTGTGGTGTAGCTGCCAACCTGTGGGATCTTACTGCAAGATGTCCGGTGTGTGGCCTGTGGCTAAATGTTATCCCACCTGTGACCAGTCAGTCATTAACCTTGAGGCCTTTGTTGCAGGGCCTGCCTGGCCAAATAAGTTTCTGCTGGGGTTGATGGAGTATTCCTGATGGGGTAATCTAACAGCGGCAATGCAATTTCATTTGAATATGAAAATGTATCTTTCATATACATCAAGATCTTATTATCGTGTGCATCAACACCCATTGAGTCCATCTTCCCTTCTAAAGCAACCCGGATTCCCTGGATAGCTGTCAGAATATCCACAGAAATGGGCTTTGGGTGACAGGCCGCTACATGGTGGTCATGATCATGGTCTATGCAAGACATTCCAGGCCTCAAGACCATGTACTGATCTATTTTGTTGGCCTGGACCAATTTTGATTCTTTGTCCTTCCCAGGACCAGCATGATCATGACAACCTCCATAACCAGCCACCCACAGGCACTTCTGCCCACCGATATGGGGGCAAAATTGTGGTGCTGCTTAAGGCCCCAGTAGTCTCAGTACCCATAGTTCTGGTCTCCTCCAGGGCACAGGGGGGGGGGGAAGGGGCACATCTAGCAATTCCCAGCCTCCTGTGGCAGCACACAGCCACAGTCTTTATCTCTCAGGGCATTGTCAACAGGGTCCTGATCTCCAGGGTCTGCATCCCTGGTCAAAGGCCCAGTTCCAGTCTGCCCCATTCTGTAACATTCTGATCCTCCAATTGTAGACATTTGCTACTGCTCACTGCATTTAATGAATGGGTCTTTATGTCCAGCCAAGCACGGCAGCATGGTAACCCTCGACCCGGGGCTTACTCTGTTCATTCCACCATGATAATCAGGATCCCGGCCACCAGCATGCTCGGGCATGCTGGTTCTGCCCTCTCACGTACTGCCCGAAATTGAAGATGCTCCCCTGACCAGGCTGCAGGGCCCTCTCAGTTGTGACCAATATTACTAGAGCCATGTCTATGTCCTCTGAGGGACCTTCTCTAAGTCGCCTGTTGCCACACAGAGGATGGCAGGCCCCTCTTCTCCAATCCACCTCTTCAATGTCATTCACTACTCACATAGTAGGCTGTCTGCCCAGCAGGACTCCTCACTCCAAGCCAGGCATGCTGCAGGATCTGGTACACTAGTTTGGTCTGGGGGCGCTCACCACCCAGGACCCCGCCTGCTGCCCCACAGCGCAGCTTCATCTCCTCACTTTAGTCTCTGTGCTGCGGATGTTGAGTGGTAGACCCCAGTGGCAGGCCCGGCAGCACCGCCCCATCGGCCCGCTCATCTCAGCCACCAATGCCGAGCCCATTCATTGCTTCTCAGTCCCACAGTACTGCCAGGCCCCTGTCAACAACAAGGGGCTCTGCACAGCTTCTCCCAGATTGGGCCCTGCAGCCCAAGCCTGTCAGCTTAAGCTGTCAACAAGCCTAAGGATGACCCATAAACTGCTCTACAGGGCATCAGCCTCACATAAGAAACCCCAGCTTACACTGGGTTTAATGTGGGGTGATGGGCACAGGATTAAAAGCTTCACAGAGGGGCAGCTGGAAAAGGCCAAACCCCCATGTGTGTTTTTCTTTGAGGTGTGGCATTTGAAATCTGAGTAGCACCCTTGAAAATGTAAAACAGCAGAAAAATCTTTCTTTGCAATAGTACTATTCATATTCTTATTTTCATTTTTCTTTTAATGGCTATGTATATTTATTACATCTACCTTGATAGAAGATTGGCGGGATAATGTGCTTTCTTGCAGGCAAATTATTTGCAACTGTTCTTTCGGAAGAAAGTTACACTCACATCTCACTTTCAAAACAAGGATTATGCAATTGGAGAGATAATCCGTTGTTTCATTGTTAAGCCTTTGTCTCCGAAGAGAATGATCTGCAAAGGTGGTGCCAGGTCCTTTTTGTTACATAGGACTAGTTTCTACTCTTTATGTTCCACATAACTGTTCATTTGACATTAAGCTCAGGCTCTAAATCATTTACGCATGATGGGAATTCCCAAAATTAGAAAATACTGTAGATTGTGGCTGATAAATATGTGTGTCTTAGTGTGATGTACATAGGCAAATGAAAGAATTTGATTTCAAGATGCTCTCAAAAGGAGGCTTCGCAGTAACCCAATTTTACTCACAAAATATAACCAAACAATTGCCAAACAATGCAAATATTTAAATCCTACTCAAGGTCAGAGAAGAGAAAGTGATGCTAATTGGCCTTGCGTTATTTGAGTGTGGAATGCGGCCCAATCCACATGCACTGCCATGTCTGACAGTGCCACACTTGTGTCACAACTGGGAAGGGATGACAGGGAAGAGACCACTGGGGTACAACCTCCTACATGTGATGTGCTCCTGAGTGAAGCATGTGGCAGGAGGGAGTCTGAAGGGCAAATGTCTCACATGTCACATATGTAGCAGTTGCAAGACGTGAAACAGACATCTGTCAAAGAACATAAGAAACTAGTCTGCCAACACAAAGGGCAGGACTCGGTAATGGTTGGAGCCTGAGGTGGATGTGCACAGTTGTTTTGCAAACTTGGGTGGTTACATGTCACCAATTCTAACATTACTATCATTTGTGGAACAGCTTGACCCATCCCCTCAATAACAGCCAAACATGTCAATCCATTTGATATGATCACACATATTAGAGGTGCTGGAGGCATATGAGAGTCACTGTATGACCTGGGTTTCCATACTGTGTATCATTAGGTTGAGTTCCTGGCAACAAAAGCGGAGTGGCAAAGGAGGCATGTACATGTAGGAGTGAGTAGCTCAGTTCAAGGATGTATCCTACCATGCAGATACCCAAACCTGCCTGTTATCAGCTAAGGTGAGTGTCAGTGCTAGCAGTCTACCTACTCTAACTGGGTCAATCCAGATATATTTGGTACAGATTGCCCACTGGCCACAAATATGAAGGGAAATCTGTATCCAAACAAATCACATAAGTATACACAAATAGGAAATACATGGTAAGTACATGCCCTCACACATTCATGCATTGTAGTAAGGTTCTCTGGTGTGTATAGCTGTGCAGGATGTGTGTTCAAAATCGAACCTTGGAAACACTGTATGAATGCATGATAGGCATTCAAAGCATCACAACAAGGCAGAGTGACATACTTTACAGTGCAAAAGCCAGATGGCGCAATCATAACTAATGGCATGATTTAGAACTCAGCGGACAACGGTGATAGATATCATGCCCGCTGAAATCTAAATCCCATTCTATCCTATGGGATTTAGGGCCAGATGTATCAAAACAACAATTTGAGTTTCTTAAATAGCGAATTTTAAGAAATCGCTATTTAAGAAATGAAAAATTGTATGTATGATTTTTGCAATTCGGTATTAGCAATTTCTTAAAATTCGCAAATTCTATTACCGAATCGCAAATAGAGAATCTGACCCCATTCACACCTATGAGCCTGTTGCAAATGATTTTGCATTTCCCAAATTGTGAATTCCATTTAGGAATTTGCAAATTAGGAAATGCAAATCCCAGAATGCTGGGGGCCTAAGCCCCCCTCTGCTGCACCCCAAAAATATTTTTACAGACACGTGCAGCACACACATGCCTTGGGGGCATGTGGGGGCAACCTGTCAATTTAAAAAAAAGCATTTATAATGCATTTTTAAATTTGCACATGGTTACCACCAAACTTTAGTTTGTGGCAATTGCATTTCCTAAATGCCCATTCCACATTTAGGAAATGCTTGATACATGTGCTTTGGAAATCGCAAATAGGATTTCTCTATTTGCGATTTCCAATTTAGAGAATCGCAATTTGCGATTCTCTAAATGGTGTCACAATTTTAAGGAATCGCTATTTTTGCGTTTCCTCAACATTGCACTGCGAATGCCTTTCATACATTGTGAAAGGCATTTTTGCATTCGCAAATGGAAAAATTTTGCAATTCGCGAATGCAAAAAGCTTGATATATCTGGACCTTAGATTTCAGTGGATGGGATGTCCGTCACCGTTGTGATGGAGTTACCCATCCACGAGTTCTAAATCAGGACCTAAGTAATGTCCAGACCCACATCACCTGCACAGGAGCTGTTGGCTGAATACTGGCCACAGGGAATGCAGGCAAACTGGCTATTAGGAGAAATGTAAGCAATGATGTTGACAAAATGTCACAAAATTATCAATGTAGGCATCACGAAAGAGAATGCAAATCTCTATTGCAGATGTTGACCTGATCTCTTATCATATGTGTAGGAATGGTTGGCCCAGCAAGCTGTGGAACATTGTGGCAATATATGTCATGACATAAAACGTCAGCCTTGCACATTGGTTGTATGAACAAAGTGGACATACTACCATCTGAATGAAACTACTCCTATACACCAATGTTGGACTTAAAGTCAGATAAAAGCAAGCTAGATTGTCAATCAGATTACTCATCTCAACATCTAGGCCCTCATTATGAACATGGCAGTCTGTTCCGCACCGCAGGCTGTGGCAGTAGAAATCGCCAATAGAGGAGTGTTTCGGACCGCCAAATAATGAACCAAAAGAAACTCATGTATCCCGCGCACCACCCACTGCCAGGAAAGGAGTCCCGCTGACGACGGCAGAGACCGCCCACAGGCTGTCGGAAAGGCCCAACCCACCCATAAAATAATGAACCACCATTCTGCTGCCAGTTCTGGAGCGGGAACCACCGCCACACAAAGCCAGGCAGAAAACAAACAGATAGAAGGAAATACTCACCGGAGCTCAACAAAACGTGCAGCGGCAGCCATGGACAGAGAGCTGCAGATCATGCCAGACTTGCTCCTTGCCATATATCTACACGACGGAGACCGGCGACGAAGATGATGATGGTAAGTACTGCAACCTACGACACAATGGAGGAAAGGGCAAAGTTACATAAACACCTACACCACCCACCCACAAAGCCCCCCCAACCCTTTCAAGCAGCAATAGTCGGACACCCTACACCAAGAGGGACGTACCCAACTGAAGGCCACTGCAACTTGGCCATAGGACATACAATAGCACCACAGCCATAAATTATTCAAACAAACACCAGGGTGGAACTGCGTGCAGCCCAAACACAGGCCACACAGAAACTTTATTCAGTAGCTCACTGAGCTAAATGATGATACCAGGGCCAATGGCCAGTCCATAAAAATTCAATTTTCCTTGGCCACAACTAGCCACACCTGACTCCCACAAGTGCTGGGTACTCCATTCAACAGGGCACCATAGGGGGATCCAGGCACCTCACGGAATGGTTTGGGGATTCACCACGGGGGTGGGACTTTGACTTGCGTAAGGAGGTTGGAGGGGGGTGGGCTTCTCTTTTGAAGGGGGTGGGGGCTGTTTGGCTTGGGCGGAGCAGGATTCCTTAGGCTCTGAGTGGGCCTTCTTCTTAACTAGAGAAGGGGCACGGGAATGGGAAGGCTGGACCGGGTGGGCTGCGATGTGGAAGGAGCGCAAAGGGCAAGGAGGTGGGCACGTTTCGGGACAAGACAGGGTGGGCCAGTGGTTCAAACAGGTCTACACAGGAGAGGAAAAGTTCCTTGGGAGCAATTGGGGTGGGTGTGGATGAGGGCGTGGGAGTGAAGGCAGAGGGAGTTGATGTATGGGATGTAGGTGTGTGTGTAGTGGGTGCCGGTGACTGCTCAGTATTCTGTAGTGTGGTGGATGTCTGATGGGTGGGTGTCTTGGTGCATTTGAGTGTTTTGGGAGGTGGGGGGATGGACACAGTGGGAGAAGACAGACAGCTAGTGTGGATGTATGTTGGGTGGGTGTCTGCAAGTCGGGTGTGTGTGCTGCATGTGTCAACTACAGTGGAGGTGGTGAGGGCAGGTGTGGTGTATGGGGTGCATGTATGGCTGTCTGCTCTTGTGGTGAGTGCAGGAAGAGAAGCAGTAACAGTGAGTGAAGGTGCAGTGCATGAGGGTGTGCATGGAGAGGGGACAGACAGGGATGCGGAAGAGGCGGGCACACTGGGGGAATTGGACGTTGTTGTGTGTGCAGGTGTCTGTTGGCTGCGTGAATGCTTGTGGTGGGAGGTGTGGTGCGTGTGTTTGGAAGTGTGTTTTTTGTGTGTTGATGTGCTTGACTGCATGTCTGAATGTGTGCCTTGGACGGTGAAGGGAGTGGGGTGCTGGAAGGGGAAGAGGAGGTTGGAGGGGTGACGGAATGGTCAGGAAACTGGCTGCTGTCCAAGAGGAGGCCAGAGCCTGAAAAGATCTCTGTAGGGCAGACACGGCCCTGTGAATGCCATCTAGATAGGCATTTGTCTGCCGCACCTCTGATGCTAGCCCCTGGATGGCACTGACGATGGTTGTCTGCCCTACAGAGATGGCTCTCAGGAGGTCAATGGCCTCCTCTGTGAGGGCAGCAGGGCTGACTGGGGCAGGGGAGGAGGTGCCTGGGACAAAGGAGACGGCCACCTTTCTGGGTGGGTGGACACGGCCAACTCGGTGGGGAGCAGAAGGGAGGGCGCTGATGGTATGGGTGGTGGCAGAAGATCTCACGGTCGTGATTTGTCCACTAGTGTCCGCCACCGCCGGAGGACCCCCATCAGATGAGGTTTCAGAGTCACTAACCCCTGTGGTAGTAGCCTCCCCCGTGAAAGTCCCCTTGCCCTTCCAACCACTGGTCCCCTGGGCGTCCGTTGTCTCTGCCTCCGAGGATCCGGGGGCCGCTGTCTCCCCACTAGCCAGGGCCTCAGCTCCCTCGCCTGATGTTGATGCTGTACCAGACACACAAAGAAGAACAGGGATGGGGAGACAAAACAGGAGAGACACTTGTAAGTAGCTGAATGCTGATCCACAAGGGTCAAACGTACACCTACCCAGCAGACACACCCAACAGGCAGCACTGTGCACTAGGCCCATGACCATGGCCCTGACTACTGAGCAGTATATTGACCTACACCCATATCCTGTCATTGCATTGAAGCTGAGGTAGGTGAAACCTGACAGGGACAACCCTACACCCTTTGGGGAGCAGACAGTAGCTGGACACCAGTCAAAAACCCAGCTTTAAACACCATGAGCCCTATCGCACACACACTCATCCTTCCAGGCTGAAGTATGGGCTGTGAGTACTCAGCCCCTTGTGACTGCTGTGCAGCCTTCAAGCGCCCATCCAGGTCTTGGTACGCCACCGTCAGGATCTTTCACATGAGGGGGGTTAGTGCCCAACGGGCACCCCTACCACGTTGGGAGGACTTCCCCAGCTGGGCCTCACTGATCTTCCGCGCCCAGCGCAACAGGTCCTCCCACCTCTTACGACAGCGGGTGCTCTGCAGGTTGTAGACCCACAGGGTCCGTACCTCCTTGACGATGGCATGCTAATGTGCCCTCTTCTTGTGGGCGCAGACCTAGTAGGGAGACACAGAGAAGAAACAGAGGTCAGGTACCTGCACAATGGCAATAGCTGGCTCATTGGTTGACATAGGACAGACAGTACTCCCAGACATGCAGGACAGAGGCACGCAGCATTCCATGCACCAAGTCCCATCCTGGCTCACAGGAGCGCACATCAGAGCAATCCACTCCATCCATTACACACACAGTGCCCCCCAAACCCGGACTCACCTGTACCTCTGGCCGGCCGTAGAGTCTGCTGTACAGGGGCAGGACCCCTTCCACCAGTTACTCCAGTTCTTCCTGGGTGAAGGACGGGGCCCTTTCCCCTGCACCACGTGGAACATCCATAGCCAGTGGCAGGCCACAGCAGTACACAGAGTGGAGTACTTCTCCGCACAGGATCGGGGAGTTAAGTGATCACACAATGACGAACGCGCATACGTTCCGTGACGGAATGCACCCTCACCACCGGCGGCGATCATGATACGCCAGGATTCCCCATTGGCATCCATGTTAGAGAATGAGGGTGCGAACAGCGGTCAACACCGCTGTACACTGTGACGTCAACCGCTATCAGTCTTAGGTCACTTCCACAATGAAGGGGCAGAACTACATTGGGCAGACATTTTGCCATCAGCTACGCATCTTGAAATTCAATTTACTCACAATGATGGGCCTACTAGCCATATGAAGCACCTATGTCTCTATCCATAGAGTATATAAGCACACATAATTTACTCCGTTCCCTCTTAGTGATGTCAATGTACATCTGTCAGATTGCAGTTATTGTACAGACTCTACTATGAAGAATGCAGTGATTGTGTTTAGCAAATATGCCAGTGTATGTGTGCACATGACTCCTTGTTCTTAACCCTCACAGGTACTGACCCTTGTGGCGAGGAAGGGCACCATTTCTGTACAGACCACTTGTGGATATGGGGACCATGGCGGAGCGTCAGATCATTATCACTTACAGACTCACACGTGCAACTATTCAGGACCTATGTGCATTACCGGATCCTGCACTGACTCCGGGAAGTCTTAATCAGCATGCCATTCCAACTGAGGTGCAGGTGCTCTCTGCACTCCATTTCCTGGCCACAGGCTCATTTCAAGTGACAGTGGGCATGGGTGGTGGTTTCTCACAGCCAATGTTCAGCCAGGTACTTACAAGATTTCTGAATGCATTTGTACAACATCTGCAATCCTATGTGCGATTCCCCCAAAGTGCTAAGCTCCCTGCCATCAAGTCAGACTTCTATGCCTTTGCAAACATTCCCCATGTTTTTGGTGCCATTGATGGAACCCCCATACCCATCATCCCCCCAAGAGTGAGTGAATAGGTGTACAGAAACAGAAAGAACTTTCACTCCATGAACATCCAATTGGTAAGTATAGCAGACCAGTACATATCCCATGTGAATGCCATGTTTCCGGGTTCAGTCCATGATTCATTTGTTTTGAGGAACAGTAGTGTGCCACAAAAGATGGAACAACTCCAAGAAGACAGAGGGTGGATCATAGGTAAGTGTGCCTGTCACTAACTAACACATTGCAGAAAAACAGCCTGTCAGACTAAGGACATTCCAATGATGACTCTGTATTGACCATTTCTCTAGGTGATTCTGGCTATCCAAACTTGCGTTGGCTCCTGACACCAGTGAGGAATCCCAAGACGGATGCAGAGAGGAAATACAATGAGGCCTAAGGACTTACTAGGAGGGTGATAGAGCGTACTGTAGGTCTCCTGAAGGCTAGATTCCAGTGCCTACATTTCTCTGAGGGTTCCCTGGCCTATGGGCCTGAGAAGGTGTGTAGGATAGTCGTGGCGTGCTGCATGCTGCACAACGTGGCAGTGAGACATTCAATATCCCTTTTGGAGGTAGAGGGTGCTATAGGTCCTGATCTGTTACCTCAGAGAGGTGAGGAGAGTGATGGTGAGGATGAGGAAGGGAAGATGTCAATTCCAGAAAGCAACTGATACAACTCTACTTCCAATAACTGTCTGTGACTTCAGCCTGTACATGTAGTTAGTGACTGATATGGTAAGTGTGCCATGTCAACTAGGGGGAATTGGTCGTGATATGCAAGTCATGGACCTCTTCAGCATGGTACAGACAGACAATATAAGCATTCCCTTCTTGACTATTTTGAAACACACTGTACCACCAGCATGCACAATTTGACAATAAAGTTTATCCCTGCCTGTTGCATCATTACTCCACTTTGTTCAACATTGAAGACAGGGGACAGTGTTACAGGTGAGATATGTTGTTTATTGGTGGAATACAGTGAAATGTGCTATGTACAGTGATGGAAGTCGTTATGTCTAGGTGTCCTCAAAACCAACTTGGTGGCAGGCCTGTTTGATATCATAGGTGGGTCCTATTTGTAGTTTAGTACATTATTTAGCCCTCAGATAATTGCAGTTGGTGAATGGCTGGGATGGTTGCTTGGCAGCAGTAGCAGTGTCAATTGTTGGAAGGGGGCTTGTTCTTAGCTGGGTTTCCAGTGCCATATCTTGGCCTGAGACTACGTTTGGGCGCCTGCTGTCGAGCTACTTGTGGTAACATGGTTGGCCCTTGTGATTCCTGGGAGGGTATTTCCTGTGCTGTTTCAGCTGCCTGGGACAACTGTTGCTGGTTGTTGTGGTGGCCTCTTGTCCGGTGTGGGTGTCTGAGTGTTTGTTGACCAACTGCAGCAGTGCTCCAGCAATGGTGGCCATTGTGGCATTGTGTTCTTTCCACTGCTCCATGGCCTGTTGGTGGTGTTCCAACTGCATCTTCTGACTTTGCTCCAAGGTCGTTACAATCTTTGCCAACCTGTCTTGGGTATGTTGGCATGCCCCCAATGCTTCTGGTCCTGATTTCCTTGGAAGGGATTGTGGGGTGTGTCTGGGGGTGTTTTATGGTGTTCTGGATGTGTGTCAGGTGTGTGGGTGCTAGGCCTAGCCAATGTGTGCACTGGTTGCTGTTCGGCCCACTTGCTGCACGTGGCGGTCTCAGCCGCCAATGGTCGTCCGGCCTCCACTGTCTGCTGTGGTGATTTATGCATCATTATTTGGAGGACAGGAGGTGGGTGTGCTTGGCGGTGGCGGGGTGGGTTGGGCCGGGATTCCCGCCAACAGGGTACTGGCGGTTAGTGGTGGTGTGGGAATGTTTGGCAGGGTTGGGTTTTTCGTTCATTATATGGTGGGTTTCTATTCACCGCCGCCAGTGGGATTCTGTTCACTGCCGCCACGGCGGTCGGCGGTCTTTCCCGCCATGTTCATAATGACCTCCCTATTGTAGAACACTACTAAGTTTTCTCTTCTTTATTACAGAGGATGTCCCTATACCTCCTGACCAACTGCTGGTCCTAGACGACAATCCTGCTGAGGATAACAGCCTGCCATCCCTTAAATATAATAAGCAAGTTGGTTGGGAACAGTGGTGCATTTGCCGTTCTATTGTGATAGCAGTAACATAGTCTGAACTAGCTTCCCAAGCTACAGGTGCTCAATGAGAAAGGACGAACCACATTACTTCCTTAATTGGAAAGTTCCACTTTAATACTCAATAAATCCAAGTTAGGGTGAACAGTAAGTCTGTGTAGCTTTATTTTCTTTTTAAGCAAATCATTATTGTTGATACAATGTCAACACTAGTTTCTTTAATGCTACAAGAGTTGTAGCTGACTTCTTCAGGGCTACTCATCACGTCTTATGTGCCTTTCACATGTCCGTGCCTCAGTAGCAACTATCTGCTCTTATTAAATAGCCACTATTAGAGTAGAGGTAAGTAGCCATTCAAATTGTACTGTTTCTTGGGAGAGTATTCCCATCAGTTGGTGGTGTCTTTATCTTGTTGGCCAGTGTGGAGCCTGCCAACCCTTAACCAAGACACCCTCTGCCAAATCCTGTTTTCCTTTGATGGACTATCTTTGGTTGTGGGAAGGTCTAACAGAATTGCAAGGTCTCGATAGGCTCCACCCTGCCAGTCCACCCCCATTCCTGGACTCTGAAGACCCCCCCAAGCTGAACTTCAACATTGTGCGGTAGGAGTGCAGTGGGAAATGCGAAATGTGATGTGGCTGGGAATGGAGACTGTGGCAGGCACAATAGTGGCTGTCCATAGATTCCTCAGTCCTAATAAGGGCACCTTGGCAGTTATAAGAGGCACCTACCCATGTTCCCTGTAGCCTTAAATAGTCTCTGGCTGACATCGCTGGTGTAATGAGGCAGAGGCATGAACAACTGCTGTGTCAAAGTAGCACCAGTGAGGTTGCCAACCAGCTGGAGGCTATCCACAATATCCTTGAGTCCATGGAGAAGAAGCGGGACACAAATATTGCCACAATGGGTGCATACCACTGGGACATTAGGGATGTGCTGACAAAACAAGCAGATCATTCTCAGTGCAGTGCTGCCGCACAGAGAAATGCTGCTGCGGATATGGGATCCACATCTTCAGCCCATGATATGTGTGCCTCCATCACATTCATTACCAACAGCACCCCTCCACACATGCACTGCACATTCTTCACAGGAGGATGATGTGTTCTACACCACATTCCAACATGAAAAGTACCTGGCAGCATATCTCTTTCCCAAATAGCCAGTTTCTCCTTTGCTCACTGCTGATCACCGTGCCAATTTACTTTTCAATTTGCCCTCACATCTGTTGATCTAAACTATTTGTGGGCTGTTGAATTGGCCTATTTTCCCTTTTGGCAATTTGCTCCTTCTCTTTCTCACTGAAACACTCCTCTCGTCCACATGCCTAATGCAATGCATCTCCTGTGAACTCTGTCTGGACACTTTATGGCTCATAAACAATGCTGGGGTTGTTTCATCAAGTACTGCCAAAGGCACCTTGCTCCTAAAATCACTCACTGAATCCAGTTTGTTGTATGTCTGTTCATGATCGGACAGAGTAGACCATGGTGGATGTGTTGCCCCAAAAGACCCAACATATACTCAAAATAGAATTGTTTCTAATAGACCCATGACAAAATCAGCACAGACCAAGGGCAAAAGTATATGTGAACCTTATGTGCATCTGAACTGACAAGGTCACATGCATGAAGTCCTACAATTAGCAATGGTAAGACCACATTAATTTACTACCATTTTCATGGACGATAGCCCTCAATCACACTAAATAAATTGGTACAAGGGAGAGTGTGTAAGTAACAGTGTGTTACCCATCACATTCCTGATTACTCACAAAAGCATCACGTATTTGTCCATACAGACCATTTAGCATCATTTACACACACGGTACAACAGTAAATGAATACATGTATCGGGCTAGGTGTCCATTCACAGCAAAAATGCAACTTTCAAGGCAAAATCACATTGGACGATCCCTTAATTGACTCTATTGCAAACTTAATAGTATGTATACTCCTTAGATGCTTCACCCAGATACCCATGTATACAAGCACTGACAGGAAAACACATATCATGTGCTTAATCTAGCCAAAGCATATGACAACTGCCCCATAGTTAATAGGAGAGCAATTGTGAAAATGATTAAAGCATTTTATTATAAACATGAACTCCTTGAAATCTAACCTAAAACGGATCTACATTAACAAAGTAATCCTAAGTAAACTATGACTAAACTAACCTGCCTAACCTTAACCTATTCAGCTCTACACATATACCACATCAGACATATTAAACATCAATACCTCACTCGCACTTAATAACCATTACGACACAAGACCAAGACAAGCATAAACTACATCTGTACATGAATTAATTCAACATTAAAACCTGTTTTTATTTGTTATACATAACCTAAATATTGAAATATTGGACGCCCACCCACCCACTAATTGACCTACGCACTCATAACCCCAACTAACAACTATAAAACATTAAAATTTAAGAAGCATTAAAACTGACCTAACCTATTCTAAAAATCATCCTAAACTGTGCTAAAATGCCAGGTCCCTGGATGAAGCATGACCAGCTGTCATTAGATTCATATTCTTTTCCTACATTTACAATGCCAAAGTGCTAATGTCTTGTACTTGTAGGTACATGACATAGCTGTGTTTGACATCATAAAGCTATTCAGATGTGAACATTAAGATAGATTGGCAAAAAGTATGTTCTGTGCACATGAAATGTACTCCCTGTGGATTTTCAGGCAGCATGCCATTCTAGTATGAATTATGGCCAAAGACCTCAGTGAAATGAGTAATGTGTAGCAAGTACACATATTGTGCCTCAGCAATGCTTCACTGTAATGACAAGCATACAAGGCTGCACACATTGCAGCATATCGTGACTCAGTGGCAGGTAGTTGTAACATTGAAGGACTCTGGCTAGCTGCCTCCAAATCAACAGACTTGCTGGACACAACTCCAATGTTGAATCAAGGATGTATTTGGAACACTTTTACTGAGATCACGTAATGGCATACAAGATATTGCATGTGATACGTTACATGGCCAAGTGCCTATCCATACATTTCTTCACGGAATACACCCATAGATGAACAACAACTCATATACAATCCATGTGATGGGTGTGTGCATGAACGCTATAGATCTCATATATATGAGTATGTTGTCCTGTACATTGCAGGTAATTTCCTGAACAGACTCAATGGTTACAAGTCATGGGGGACGCAGTATGGGCAACAACAGCTGTAGGTTGCATGTGAAATGGACTGTATGCAGATACTGTGCATGCATGTCTGTGATACTTAACACATTGACCATATGTAGGAGGCTGGCCTGGCTTATAGTGGGTACCTTGTGGTACTTACACATTGTGCCAGGTCCAGTTATCCCTTATTAGTAGATTAGAAGTGTTCTAGCAGTTTAGGCTGGTAGAGGTAGCTATAGCAGAGCAGCATAGGCTGAACTAGGAGACATGCAAAGCTCCTACTATACCACTTATATCACTTAGTACTATATCATAAGAAAACACAATACTCGGAGTTTCTAAAAATAAAGGTACTTTATTTTAGTGACAATATGCCAAAAGTATATCAGAGGATATACTCTCTTAGGAGGTAAGTAATATACACAAAATATACACACACAAACCAAATCAGGTAAGTAAAACAGTTAGAAAAATAGTGCAAACACTGTAGAACACAATAGAATGCAATAGGGAGAACTAGGCCTAGGGGCAACACAAACAATATACTCCAAAAGTGGAATGAGAACCACAAATGGACCCCAGGCCTAGTGTAGTGTGTAGAGGGTCACTGGGAGTGTAAGAAAACACTAAGGGTGTCCAAGATACCCCACCCCAAGACCCTGAAAAGTAGGAGTAAAGTGACCCTACTACCCCAGAAAGACAATAAAGTCGAGATAGGGGATTCTGCAAGGAAAACAACTGACTGAAAAGCACTGAAGACAGATTCCTGGACCTGAGGACATGTAAAGGAAGGGGACCAAGTCCAAAAGTCACGCAAGTGTCCAGGGAGGGCAGGAGCCCACTAAACCCCGGATGAAAGTGCATAGGGGCTGCCTCTGGGTGGAAAAAGCAAAAGATTCGGAAGGTACCAGGAACTTCTCCTTTGGTCAGAAGATGTCCCACGATGTGCTGGAGGACGCAGAGTTGTTTACACGCAGAAAGACTGCAAACAAGCCTTGCTAGCTGCAAGAGTCGAAGTTGAGGATTTTGGGTGCTGCTACGACCAAGGAAGGACCAGGAGGTCGCAACTTGGAGGAGGTGACAGAGAGGGTACTCAGCAATACAGAGAGCCCACACAGAAGCAGGCAGCACCCACAGAAGCACCTGAACAGGCACTTAGAAGATCTGAGGACGACAGTCAACTCAGAACAACAAAAGAGGGTCCCACGATGTCGGAGTCCAACTTAGCGAGTTGGGCAGTGCAGGACGGTGTGCTGGGGACATGGGCTAAGCTGTTCACAAAGGAAGTCTTGCAAAAGTGCAAAGAAGCCCTAATAGCTGCATTTTACGCAGTACACAGGATTACTGTCTGCCGTGGGGAGGCAAGGACTTACCTCCACCAAATTTGGACAGAAGGGCCACTGGACTGTCAGGGGCACTTGGACCCAGCTCCTGTGTTCCAGGGACCAGGCTCGTCAGGATGAGAGGGGACCCAGGGGACCGGTGATGCAGAAGTTTGGTGCCTGCATTGGCAGGGGGAAGATTCCGTCGACCCACTGGAGATTTCTTCTTGGCTTCCAGTGCAGGGTGAAGGCAGACAGCCCTCAGAGCATGCACCACCAGGAAACAGTTGAGAAAGCCGGCAGGATGAGGCGCTACAATGTTGCTGGTAGTCCTCTTGCTACTTTGTTGCAGTTATGCAGGCGTCCTGGAGCAGTCAGCGGTCGATCCTTGGCAGAAGTCGAAGAGGAAAGTGCAGAGGACCTCTGGTGAGCTCTTGCATTCGTTATCTGTGGTGAGATGCCCACAGAAGAGACCATAAATAGCCCACAGAGGAGGATTGGCTACAGAGAAAAGTAAGCACCTATCAGGATGGGTATCTGACGTCACTTGCTGGCACTGGCCACTCAGAGCTGTCCATTGTGCCCTCACACCTCTGCATCCAAAATGGCAGAGGTCTGGGACACACTGGAGGAGCTCTGGGCACCTCCCCTGAGAGGTGCTGGTCAGGGGAGTGGTCACTCCCCTTTCCTTTGTCCAGTTTTGTGCCAGAGCAGGGCTGAGGGGTCCCTGAACCTGTGTAGACTGGCTTATGCAAGGAGGGCACCATCTGTGCCCTTCAAAGCATTTCCAGAGTCCAGGAGAGGCTACTCCTCCCAGTCCCTTCACACCTATTTCCAAAGGGAGAGGGTGTAACACCCTCTCTAGGAGGAAATCCTTTGTTCTGCCTTCCTGGGACCAGGCTGCCCAAGCCCCAGAGGGGCAGAAACCTGTCTGAGGGGTTGACAGCAGCAGTAGCTGAAGAGGAGACCCCGGAAAGTTAGTTTGGCACTACCCGGGCTCTATGCTGGAGACCCGGGTATGCGTGGAATTGTCCTCCCAAATACCAGAATGGTATTGGTGTGACAATTCCACAATCCTAGACATGTTACATGGCCATGTTCGTAGTTGCCATTGTGACGCTACATATAGGTATTGACCTATATGTAGTGCACACGTGTAATGGTGTCCCCGCACTCACAAAGTCCGGGGAATTTGCCCTGAAAAATGTGGGGGCACCTTGGCTAGCGGCAGGGTGCCCACACACTAAGTAACTTTGCACCTAACCTTCACCAAGTGAGGTTTAGACATAATAGGTGACTTATAAGTTACTTAAGTGCAGTGTAAAATGGCTGTGAAATAACGTGGACGTTATTTCACTCAGGCTGCGGTGGCAGTACTGTGTAAGAATTATATGAGATCCCTAAGGGTGGCAAAAGAAATGCTGCAGCCCATAGGGATTTCCAGCAACCCCAATACCCTGGGTACCTAGGTACCATATACTAGGGAATTATACGGCTGTTTCAGTATGCCAATGAGAATTGGCAAAATTAGTCACTAGCCTGCAGTAACATTTTAAAAGCAGGGAGAGCAAAAACACTGAGGTTCTGGTTAGCAGAGCCTCAGTGATACAGTTAGGCACCACACAGGGAACACATACAGGACATACTTTATGAGTACTGGGGTCCTGACTAGTAGGATCCCAGTGACACATAGGCAAAAACAAACATACATTCAGTAAAAATGGGGGTAACATGCCAGGCAAGATGGTACTTTTCTACTCCATATTCCTCAATAAACACTACAAGGTTATGAACATGTGTCTGTCATAGGGAATTTGGCATATGAGGGCATTAGTCAGGCACGTAAAAGCATTGGCATGTGTGGAATTGTGACCTGTCCCACCTCAACTCATGATAAACCTGTCTGCAGTGAGCTGGGAATCACCACATTTTGTGTGGCCCGGACACGCAAGATTGACTTTACATTGCCATCTGGACACCTACACTAGCAATGTGCATCAAACATTCAGAAAAAAAGTTGATTACTCCATTTGAATGTTCACAGCCACTTAAACTTAAATTACAACATCCTTTATACCAACATCCTACTTTTACTTTCTACTGCTGTTGTGTATCTGCATACCAGGTATATTTCAACTATGAGCTGATTATCCCACTGACATATTCCACTACAAACTGTGTACAGTATATGTCCACAAACAATCCTTACAGGGTGCCGAAATCTACTCACTGGTAGCATTTGGATCATGGAAGTGTTTTGGCTTGTCACAGGTGTATGGGTTGGGTCCACATGGAAGACAAGAACATGGTACATTTCTCTGTTAAAGCTGAACATCTACACTGTGTACATATGAAGCGCAGTACATTAGATTCACAAATGTCTGCTATTGTCTGTACATTGGACATGTCGCATTAGGCAAAGTGGGAAAGTCTTAACCCCTTAGTTGCTGGGCCTTGCAGATTCCCCCCACTCCTCCATCCCAATGCTGTGCCATCTTGTGGCTATTTGGGGTAGTTCGCACTTAGAGTCAGATTTATACTTTTTGTCACAAAACTGCACTAATGCAGTTTTGAACCAAAACTTTTAGCGCTGGCCAGCGCCATTTCTTAATGCCACCCGTGCGTCAAATGTATACTTTGATGCATGGTGGCACTAGAACAGGTTAGAGTCATTTTTTCTGATGCTAACCATTGTGCCTTGTCATAAGGCAAAATGACGTTAATTCTGGAAAAATTACTCTAATCCGTTTTGCGACATGGAAAAACGTTGCAAAACGGATATGCGCTATTTTTAACTGCAATAGCATCAAAAAGCGACGCAAATGCAGCAAACAGTGCTAAGGAGCCCTAAAATGGATCCCAGAAGCCAGGAGAGACCCCAGAGAGACCTCAATCAACCAGAAACCAGCCAGGAGGACACAGACAAGACCCAGGGGAGAGACAAGAAGAAGAGGAAGACTTGCTTCACTGCGGAGGAGCATGAAATTCTGGTCAGAGAGGTGAGGGAGCACCATCATCAATTATTCATCACCTCTAAATTTCCAATTGGGTGGAGAGAAGTAATTTAGCTAAAAATTGTGGACAAGATTAACAGTGTGCCAGAGGTAAGTAGAACTGTCACTGAGTGTGAGAAATGCTGGCATTACTGCAAGTGCAGTACAAAGGAGAAAATGGCAAGGAACAGGAAGGCAGCACTGCAGACCGGAGGTGGGAGTCCAGCACCGCAAGAGGACCTGGATGAGATGGAGGAGATGCTTGCAGCCGTCATCCCGGAGGAGATCATCACAGGAATCGCAGGACAGAGCAGGCTATCAGGAAACAACACGTAATGCAGGGTAAGTTGCATGGGGGACAAAATGGCCTAAATGTCAAGTGCAAGAAGGAGGAGGCACATCCCTACTACACAATGCATGTCTGCCCTGAAAATCAGGCATTGTGAAAGGGCAAAGGGGCACGGGACTGCCTGCACTGCCCATGCAAGATGCATGGGCTTTGCAGGGGCATCCAGGGACACAGCACAACACAACACCAACAACCTTTGCATGGGGTACACCGCCATGCCAAGGCTGCTGGAAATGCTGAAGCAGACCAAAAGGGAAGGGAAGAGCGTAAAACTGGGCTGCTGTCACAGTACAGTCGGTATTGTCAGAATGTAAGCAAAGGGGCAGTGCCCAGTCTCAGGCTACTGGCTCAAGTGGCATTTACCATTGACAACATTTGCCCCTACTACCTGTGCTGTGTGTGCTGGTCAATTAAGAAATGGCAGTTAGGTGCCCGTGGCATAAACACACCCAAAATGAGGGATCAGCATGACTACGTGATCAATCCCCGTCAATTTCTATCCAAGTGCAACTCCTGTCAACTGCTCATGTCCATAGACTCAATAAACATCAGGCACTGTTACATAAGTTATGAAGTACATAGCAATAATATCATACCCATGCTGCCATTCCAAGGTCTACCCCTCTGCCTGTGTCACAATAGCTGCAATGCCACCATGGAACATCTCAGGTGTCATAGTGCCTACACAACGACATTGAGGGGGAGGAAAGATGTATGTAGTTTGGAAAACACCCCTGCACAGTCATAAGAGGAAATGGAACTCTGCCATGGCCCATCAGTGCAATGCAACGTAGCACACATACGCAAACATCAACATGAGAAACTAACAATGGTGACACCTGTATTGTTTCATGGAAATGCAATACATGGCATGGTGATAGGTCTCAGCACTGTATAGATGTATGTGAAAAATGATAGACTGGGACAGGGCCAAATTTTTATGTGTGGTGCATGTGGCATCAGCACACCAACAAGCATTGAAAGGCCTCACCATGCTAACAGTAGCAGAGGGAGGGTTGATTAGGACAAGACTATGGCAACCACAATTTGGACAGAAACCACACCCAGAAGATGTGATGCAGACAAATCCCCCAACTGCTCACACTATGTGTGACATGCAGGTGGGACAACGTACCACCAATAGGAAGTTAGTGATGTCACATTACAACTGCCACAACACAGACACACTCATTGTACAATATCTCATTGCAGAGGACGATGGCTCTCCTGTGGATCTGTCTGTCCTGGACTACCCTGATGACATGGATGACCAGCTGACAACCATCAGCCAGGAAACCCTCCAAGATGTCCTGGCGACACCCCAGACACCACCTCCAGTTGCAAGGATGAACACACATGTAACAGACATCCCAGAGGACCCACCCACCCCCCAACTGTATGAACCACCAACTCAAACACAGCTGAGGACTCTGATGACACTGGGACCACCTTTAAGAGGACAGTAGTGGGAGTACAGCGGGAGCTTGCCAAGGAGGTGCGGATAGGGATGCAAACTATGGCAGTCAACCTTGAGGGGATACGCAAGTGCATAATGACATCTGCAGAACAGTCAGCAGCCATACCACTCACCCAATCACAACTGCAAGGAGTCCAACAGTGTGTGAGAGACCTCAACACTGATGTGAAGGAGCTGCAACAACACCTGCACTCCCAGTCTTGTAGCTGCACGCATGACAACAACCTGGACTCCCTCAGGGAAGACATGGCTGCCTACTACAAGGATGTTGCTGCCATACTCAATAATCAGCAGCTCCTCCTTGCTGCAGTTATGCCACATCTAGTTCCACAGATGGCATCTGCCGGGAATTTGGAGTCCACTTTTCTAACCATTGAAGTGTGTGTTGCGCCCTTAAAACCACCGCCACTACCATCAAGGGCAGAGTAGACGACACACACATCAGAGGATGAAGATGTTGAACAGATCAACTTCACCCGTAGGAGTACCTGGTAGCGCCAGCCCATGCCACAAGGGCACTGATTTCCCTCTGCCCTGTGCTTGACAACATGCCAGTGTTGCTACAGTTTGGTGACATGCACTCTTCACTCACACACTGTTAACCTTTCCACTATGGACTGCAATTGTCTCTCACTCCCCAATTGGCAAATCATGTTCCTCTGTACTGAATGACACTTCATCTCAGCATGTCCAATGGCATGCCCCTCAACCTTGCACTTGTGTTGCATCACAATAAAATGCTTTACACTAATGGGCTCACAAACCTGGTCTATGTAAATATTGCACTACAGCACTTTAAAATAAACAGCACCTACACTACCACTTTGTATCTGTGTAATGTGACATATCTAGTTTGCAGGAGATTTGTGATGCATGTAACATGTCAATGGTCACAGAGTGTCAATACCAGAGTGCAGAAATAATGTGGGCGAATATTTACGTACAAGGGCCAGGACTTTAAAATCTTCTGTGCTGCCTGTGCCTCGTTTCTGAAGTAAAAGCAGCACAAACGTACAAAATATCATTGTAATTTGTAAGTTTGCGCTGCTGTTGCGTTAAAGAATGAGGCAAATGCAGTATAAAAATAGTACATTTTATGCCCAAAGTATCTACAAGATGAAGCTCAATGCTGGCCGCCACATCTCCTACAAGACAGTCATTGTGTATGTGACATTTGCCTCAAAACTTACATGCCACACCCACAACATACAGCAAGACTTGCTGTGTAAGAGTGTTTGCCCAATAACGTCAACTGCAAGTACAATTAAAAAAACCTATGCATGAATTTTGTATTCTAGACCTCATCAGAAGTTGACACCCCTCAGTTTAGCAGTGTTCACATGAACATCAGGCTGCAGGCAGATGTCCCACAGTGCCCAAGATTGCAACTCACAACCCAAACGATGACAGCTTTAAAATCACACCTACCTGCCCAATATATGAGGACCATAGTCACCTTGAGTGGTGGGTACAATGGATGGCAGATCCATAGAGATTTAGATTTGTTGTAGTTGTCAATGTGACAGCTCATTTGGAAGTGCAAATTAACATGTCAAGAGTGGGATGTGGATGCAGGGCAGAATACACAGGCCAACGGAAAATTTGCACTCTATACTCATGCAAAGAGCCAGATCCCCCAGCATATGACACATGCCGTAAATGAGTACCTAAAACTTTAAAAACTGTGTATAAAGGAGAACTTAAAACTATGTCACACATCTATACTAACCTAAACTATCCTAACTATACATTACCCACAACTGGCCCTAACTACCCTATGCTAAACTTACTTACCACATTTAACTAAACACTCCAAACATTTACCTCCCACCCTCCCTTATATGACGGGACCCTTGTAGGACAACATATATTAACCTAAACAGATACTGACTAGTACTAAACAAATATACAGTATATTCCTTGTGTATTTTTATTCTTTTTTTTTATTATTAGAATACACAAAAGCACCAACATTAACCCAAACCCACCCACCCACAAATTAACATGTAATAAAATGAAACCCCCCCACCTCAACCATCTAAACTACTAGCGTACTTTAACCTATCACTAAACCCCCTAAACCCACTAAAAAACTGGATAAGGAAAGAGGAGGGAGGGGGCAGAATTAGGGGTGAGGTAATGCTGGAGTTTAGACGTTTGCCCTCTTCAGAGTTTTTTAAATTGACTTTAGTCACCAGCTATTCCTGTCCACGTCCCGCTGGAGAGTATCAGTCTTCTATAGGACTTTTCTCATGTCCCTCTGTAGCTGTGTGATTTCAGCCATGTCCAAAGCAGCTGCTGTGGTGATCTGTGTCCCTGATGCAGTTGCTCCTGAAGGTGCTGTGGTCGGGGGTGCTCCTATTGAAGGTACAGCAGGTGTTGTGGTTGTTACTCCCGAGGCTGAGGGTGCAGCAGGTGGGGCTCATGTACTGGTGGCCACTGCGCCACTGCCTGCAGTCATGGTGGTGGCTACAACTGTTTTTTCCAATGCCAGTCCCCCTTGGCTGAAAGCCTGCCATGCTCCTGTGGCTCTCTCCCTACAATAGCGTCTTGCCATCATTCTGAACCCAGACTCCACATCCAAGATGTGCCTGTACCTCACTGCCCACCTCAGGAACTCCCTTAGCTCAGCGGTATTCATGTTGGCAGCTGTAAAAATGAGATAGGCAAACATTAGTGTCATCATTGTGTGATGCATGTACAGATAATAATCTAACACTGTCCTTCAAATTTCACAGTACAGATGATACATTGTCCGTGAGGAATGACATGGCAAAGCGGCCTGACCATCAAGTATTTAACAGCACAGCAAAGCACAACAAGGTGTGTACCAAATAAACAGATCAGTGCATTTATGTAGTGCAATGTGTCACAATGCAAATGCAACAAGTACTTATCTTGGGCCAACTAATCCCTATCATCTGGATCAACTTCAAAGCACCCAAGACCAGTGATTTGGATATGTAATTGGCAGGATGGTATGCAGTTGCTAATGATAAGGGGTCAGTGTTGTTTGGGACACATGCATGCTTGAATTAGATGTCTGTCATCTACATTGTGACCATCACACCTACTTACATATATGTTCTCCCCCTACCCCTGTGCCTCAGGGTGGATGGGCATGCAATACATCATCACAACTGTCAAGGACAACCACAAAGCCATGTCCACCTGTACAAGGATTTAGTGAGTCGAACACATGTGAGGAGGCCTGCCAACTAGGAGTGAGGTATCCATTGGTCAATCACATCTACATTCATGTTTCCATTTGTGGACAACCATCAACAACACCTGATCTGCCAACACATTTCCAAAATCACCCACATTAATGCCAACACATGTCTGGCCTTGACCTGCATGCATGCCTATAACATACCACATAAGTGCCACGTAAATGGAATACAACATTTGAGGCTAGATGCTGGGAGACAGTTACCCATACAGTCCTACATGTACATTACAAAACAGGGATGCACCATTTTGACTGGAAAACTGATGCATTGTGTAAATGAGGGTATGACTTGCTGACAATATTCTGACACTGGAGCACTTCCAAATCAAATATGGGTCTACATGTGGCTACTAATCACCTTGTTCACATGCTGCTGCCTATTGCACAGCACAAGACTCCCAAGATATGACTCTCTGCCTGTGAATGTCTATCCCTTGCATGGAACACTATGTCAACCTCCAGTCAAGTATTATATCAGATCACTTGCCAGTTCATCATTTTCTTACAATGTGTGCAACACACAAGTCACTCACACAACAGCTACAATCACTACACAGGACAGACATTTTGACACTTACTGGAAATGTCTGGGTCCTCAAATCGAGCCACTTCCCCGATGGTACAGTGAGCCGGTCCACCTGTAAGAAAAGGAAAGGAAACATATGCTCAATGTTTGATCACTGTACAAACGTGTGGACAACATGTCGCAATGTGGGACATTTTATTTGAGTGAGCTGCCAATCCTGCTTGTAGACACTCCAACAGACATACCACTACAAACTTACATTGACACTGACACTCCAGTGAGTGGTAGACACACATATGC
The DNA here is from genome assembly GCF_031143425.1 of Pleurodeles waltl. Taxonomy (NCBI): domain Eukaryota; kingdom Metazoa; phylum Chordata; class Amphibia; order Caudata; family Salamandridae; genus Pleurodeles; species Pleurodeles waltl. Next base: position 443,707,830 of record NC_090438.1, on the reverse strand, counting down.
CCATAGACCATGCAACTGTAGCCCACATTTATACTATCTTTGCGCAGCATTTCCTTTATTTTTCTGATGCAAAAGCAGTGCCAAGTTAGGAAATTCTAACAGAATTTGTAAATTTGCACTGATTTTGTGTCAATAAATGATGGCAAGGCTGCGCTACAAAAGTTTAAATCATGATCTATGTGTTTTGTATGTGAATTGACTGTTACAACTATATGTTTGCTTCTGATGGAACAGCGTGCAATAAAGTTGGCGTAATGGTCATGTCTGAATGTGTTACAAATAGGTATCAACATCAGATGGCAATCAATAATGTACAACAGTCATGATATGTGATTGTAAAATGTGTTGACTCATTTGATGTGTGTCGTTATTTGACTTTGGGGACATTACATTTCCCATGACAAACAATACACAGGATAGATCGAGGATGGCTGATGAGGGCTATGTCGTATATGTTACCCCTCCCATGAAACTAATTCTTGACTAAGACTTCGTGGTGACTTGTGTGTAAACTACCCATATGTCGGGCATTTGTACATGTTTGGTAGGTACAGTGGTTGTGACACTGAGCCTCAATTCCAATCATAAAATTGTTATGTACACATCATTGTGACTAATGGCTGCGGTGGACCTGCAGCACTGACTGCATGTGTTAACAGATTTTCAGAGGTGCATTGTACAAAAGTGTCCAGTTCAAGCCTGTGTGCATGTGTACCCTGTGCCAGTTTTGGGCTCCATGGTGTTACGGTTTCGTGCATGTCTAGTCAGGAGTCTGTTGGGGCAACCCTTGAGTTCACAGAGAATCTTGCAAGGCAGATTTCTCCTAAAGCAGAAAATCAGCTAAAGGCATACAAGGGATAGGGCAGCTATGGTACGGCAGATAATACTGAAGAGTGAATACAGAGCAACCTTAGTGTGGACAAATATGTAATGAGTCATTAATGGACAAACATGCAGGGTTCATCACTACGTTTGTACACAGGGTAGGGCTCAGAAATTCCCGCAGCAACAGGGAACGTCAGTGCCTCTGGGCAGATTCATCTCACAGCTAGTCACCACGCAAGCCCCAAAGAAAGGTGGCGGCAGAAGTAAATCTGTGTCTGGACCCTAAGGGCACAAACATGGATTGTCCTTACATACACAAGACTAGCCCTTGTTTGTCGGGCTGGAGACACAGTAACAAATCCTTGAATACAGCCATATCACACTGTCACTGTTAGGCACTAATGACTACAAGCAAAACTAGACAAAGGATATGAGCTGGATTAGCCTACTGGAAACCAGGTACCGGAACAAATACAAAGTTAAAGAATTCTCTACAGTTGAAGACTGATAGTACACTTACCAGACACAATACCCCAAGAGGAAACAGAGGGCAAGGGAACCAACTAAGAGGCAAATGCAGGCACATGGAACAGGCTCTGATTGACAAAAAGACTGGAACAGGTCTGGGTAACAGAGAGCAGGCTCTAGCAGAAACAAACATGAACAAGGCTGAAAAACAGGGAGCAGAGTCTGACCTGTAATAAGCAGGAACAGCACTGTGGAAACGGAGAGCAGTTTCAGGTGCAATCAGGACTGTAAGACAATCCAACAAGGGCTCTGGTACAAAAAAATAATTGTACTCCAATGCAGGATGAGGACCTTCAGGGAATGGCAGCTTCTAGGCAGCTTCTAAGCAGTTCCCGGCAGCAGCAAGGCCAGGGCAAAGTCACATGGCTAGGGTGCACGAGAGAGCTCACAGGTGTGTGCAGTTTCAGTCTCACACAAGTCCTGGAGGAGGTAATCCAATATAAGGGGACAACTGGACTTTTCCCATAGGAAGCTATGGACAGAAGATTACAGGTCTTACTGACTACCAGGCAGTGTATTATGGGGCCTGAAGTCCATGCAGGCTAATGTAGTTGATCAATAGCATGCCAAATGGAAAAGGGAAGCAAACAGGAGTCAGAATGGGAGTCTGGGTGAGTGTTAATGATATTTCCCAGGGTATGGATAGTCCATTTACAGTGCCCCCTAGAGAAGGGAGGGCAGAGACTTAACACATGGCAGTGGCAGGACTTATTACCAGGGATGGACTGCGCAGGGCATGTGTTGTGACCATTGCTTGTCATACCTGGGACACTCATGCTATCCATTTTCAGGATTGATGCACCTCTTGTCACAGAAGCTCCTTGCAGAGATAGCAAATGTCACACTTACTAATGTCAGGGGTTTGTCCATACAGTCCTGTTGCCACTGATATTTCACAACCACTGCCTCATGTATGAGGCACTTATTTACCTTATGATTGAAGATGTCATAGTTGTGTGTTAGGAACTACCGTAGACCATGTTGGCAACATGGATGTCTGTCATACGCTGTGGTCCTATGATTTCGTCCTTCAAATGTGAAAATATGTTTTTTTTTAAACTGTGTGTGATGTTTGTTCTACAATCATACGCATCATATGTGATGTTGCATCAGAAGTAGTCAGATTTGTCTTTGTGATATGCTCCCTGAGGTAATACTCACATTCCTAAAGAACATGTGATGCAGAAATAAGTAAACAGAGCAGGATTGCATGATAAAGTGAGGTGTTTAATTACATATCGTAACAATGTGTTGAGAGTGACTATTGTTGAAAAAAGTTTTGAACTATCTGCTGTCTGTGACACATTCCCACAGCTGTGTTTGGATGTTCCCCTCATTTTCCCTGGCACCATCCGCCTCCTCATTCTCCTCAGGCAGTTCTTCTTTGGGTTTATATAGGGGGATGTTCCTCCTCACACAAATGTTGTGCAGGATGGCACAAGTCAATATGATCTTGCAGACCATTTCTGGGTAATTTAGGAGGCTGCCTCGTTGATGTACAGGCACCTGAATCTGGACTTCAGGATGCCAAAGGTCTGTTCCACAATGGTGCGTGTCCTCCAATGCGCCTCTTTATATGCACGCTCTGCTGCTGTGCTTGGGTTGGGGAATGGGGTCATGATCCATGGCTGAATCCCGTAACCATGATCAGCTGAAAAAGAAAATAGGAGTAAGTATTTTGTTGTTGCTTGCACCGGGAATGTCATGTAGCATGGCAGTTGATATCTTGTGTTGTCTGTGACTCATATGTGTTTGTGGCATTGTGTGAGATCCTGGGCTTCTGTGAAGTTATTACTGCATTGGGTTGTTTGACTTGAAAACTTGTCTTTGGATCAATGACCTGATATATATGGTTTATTTTCCAAACTGGAGTTCAGTATGTATGTACCATGCATTGTGTAGTGAGCAACATGTTTTAGTGTGCTTTCACTGGAGGGGACATGATACTTCCACACACACAATAGATTCCGATGTGGTGGTAACATGGTTGCACTACATGGCCTGGATATCCCATCCACTTAGACATATGTCTTTGCTGATGAATTCCAGAAGTGAGGCCCTTTGATTAGGCTTGATGACAATGCCCAACACATCTCCCTAAGTTGGCAGCACTGAGGTGTTCAGTATTGACAATGCACAATTGTCCCATGTGTGACTTGATTCTGTGTAGAACTTTGTGGTTCCCTTTGCCAGTGGCTCATGCACAATTGTCCCATGTGTAACTTGGTTCTATGTAGACCATTGTGGTTGCCTCTGCCAGTGGCTCATGTGCAACAGTGCACCTACACTACCAAACTTGCTCCAGGTAACCTGGCTAACTGCCTTGTGGAGGTGGATATATCAGTGTAGGAAGGGCCATCTCCCTGTACATCTGTTATTTTGATGGTCAATTGGCTCTTTCAGTGTGCAGCAGTGTGCAATTTGTATTAGTGGCACATCAATATGTGTTCATAGCACAGCCATCTTCCATACTGCTACCTGCCAACGTCACCCCAGGAGTGATGTATGATGTTGGGACTGCCTCAGTATTTCTGTGTCCCCTACATGTGAGTCAGCGTCACCCTGCTATGTATCTCATGGTGTTTGACCTGCAGCAACACACATTGCACACCCCTCCACAGCATTTATTGCTTGGGAGGGTGTGGTACTGACTATGTGGCCTAATGTAATAGTACATGGTTCATCTTCCAAATTGTACTTCCAGGACAGGCCATGTCATTGTCACTGTGTGCTTTGACATTGGTCCCTTGTAGCTCTAGAGTGGCATCTATTGTCAATTGTCCATAAGTGTGTATTCCATTGTGTCAGGGTGAAAAACATAACTACCTGTGTCACACCTCAGTGTCTCTCTTCCCATGTGTCAATGTAGTGGTATATGTGATGTGTGTCCTACAGGGATGCTGTGCTGTGAGTATATTGCTTGGTTTATGGACTTCCCAATAAGAAGGACATCGCCTTATAGTCCGTCCTGGAAGTGCAGATTGATGGTGCTGTGGCGGAAGATGAAGGAATCATGTACACTTCCAGGATACCTTGCCAAGATGTTGGTGAAAAATCCCTGGTGGTCAATTATGGCCTGCACATTTATGTATGTATGTATGTATGGAGGTATTTGTAGAGCGCATTCCGGCCCGGGGGCATCGAAGCGCTGACTAAGGGAGAGCGGCAATGTCAAAGAAAGAAATCAGACAATTATCGAGGAAACAGCCAAGTCTTGACCCGTTTCCTAAAGATCAGATAGTTATGCTCTTTCCTCAGCTCGAGCGGAAGAGAATTCCAAGTCCTCGCAGCCGCTATAGTGAAGGCTTTATGGAGTGATTGTGCTTTCTGTTCTTGTATAGATGCTCTGTTGCAGCAGGTGGTACGATCTGGACATGGGTGCAGTCAATAGCACCAAGCACATGCGGGAAGCCATCTATATGTTAAAACCCCTGTTTAGTCTCCTGCTGCTTCTGCTGTGTGTTGGGGAAGCTGATGTGGTGGTGTGAGGGAGATGATGGCATCTAGGACCTTGGGAAGGAAGGCAGAGAATGAGGGCCGTGATACCCCAGCGAACAGGGCACCAGTTGTTTGGAATGAGCCACGTGCCAACATGTGCAGGACAGCTAGCAGCTTGGTCACCAGTGGGATATTGTGGGGTGTCTGCAGGCTGGCTGTTATCTGTGGCTCAATTTAGGCAGCAGCTGCTGTATGGCTTGCCAGTTGAGTCTGTACCTCCTGATGACATCCTGTTCCCTGAGGCCCTGGAGGGTTGTCTTATTCTGGAAGACCTTCTCCTGCCTTTGGGGTCCATGTTGGGGTGGTGGTGGCTGCTGTTGTTGGTCCTGTGCTCTGCATCGTCTGACCTGCAAATCCATCTCAAGCTGAGTATAAATATGCCCCTTAGGCCTTCATAATGTTTTGTCCACATAAGCTAAACACGCCAAATTTGCGTCCTTCTTTTATAACATCCTAGGGATTCTAAAGGTACCCAGAGTTTTGGGATTCCCATGAAGGAGACAAAGAAATTTGCCAAAATACAGCAGAAATTACGTTTTTTTTAAAAGAAAGGCTGCCGAAGAAGGCTTGTAGTTTTTCCCCTGAAAATGGCATCAACAAAGGGTTTGTGGTGCTAAAAATCAATATCTTCCCAGCTTTCAAGAACAGGAAGACTTAGAACAGAAGACCACATTTTTCAACACAATTCTGGCATTTTACTAGGACATACCCCACTTTTTCTATTTTTTGTGCTTTCAGTCTCCTTCCAGTTAGTGACAGGAATGGGTGTAAAACCAATGCTGGATCCCCGGAACCTAAACATTTCTGCAAAGTAGACAAAACTCAGAATTCAGCAAAGGGTCGTTTGTGTAGATCCTATAAGGTTTTCCTTCAGAAAATAACAGCTGAAATAAAAGAAAATATTGAAATTGAGCTAAAAATAACAGCCATTTTTCTCCATGTTTTACTCTGTAACTTTTTCCTGTAATGTCAGATTCTTGAAAGCAATATACCGTTACGTCTGCTGGACTCTTCTGGTTGCAGGGTTCATCAAGATACCTAGGTACCCAGAGCCAATAAATGAGCTGCACCTTGCAATGGGACAAAATGTAGGGAAAGGGGAAATAACACTTGTTCTGCTATTCTGTGTTCCCCCAAGTCTCCCGATAAAAATGGTACCTCACTGGCGTGAGTAGGCCTAATGCCTGCGACGGGAAGCGCAACATGGACACATCACATTTTTACATTGAAAAATGACGTGTTTTTTGGAAAGTGCCTAGCTGTGGATTTTGGCCTCTAGCTCAGCTGACACCTAAGGAAACCTACCAAACCTGTGCATTTTTAAAAACTAGTCCCCTATGGCAATCCAAGATGGGGTGACTTGTGGGGCTGTCACCAGGTTCTGTTACCCAGAATCCTTTGCAAATCTCAATATTTGGCAAAACAAACACTTTTTCCTCACATTTCGGTGACAGAAAGTTCTGGAATCTGAGAAGAGCCACAAATTTCCTTCCACCCAGCATTCCCCCAAGTCTTCCGATAAAAATGGTACCTCACTTGTGTGAGTAGGCCTAGTGCCCACGACAGGAAATGCCCCAAAACATAACATGAACACATCACATTTTCCCAAAGAAAACAGAGCTGTTTTTTGCAAAGTGACTAGCTGTGGATTTTGGCCTCTAGGTAAGCCGGCACCTAAGGAAACCTACCAAACCTGTGCATTTTTTAAAACTTGACACCTAGGGAAATCCAAGATGGGGTGACCTGTGGGGCTCTCAATAGGTTCTGTTACCCAGAATCCTTTGCAAACCTCAAACTTTGGCCAAAAAACAGTTTCTCCTCACATTTTGGTGACAGAAAGTTCTTGATTCTAAGAGGAGCCACCAATTTATTTCCCTCTACCCAGCATTCCCACAAATCTCCCGATAAAAATGGTACCTCACTTGTGTGGGTAGGCCTAGTGTCCGCGACAGGACTAGATCACACAATGGTCAGTGTTGGTCCTTACATGAGGGAAACTGTTGACCCTGGGGTGATCCATTCCTGACACAGGCACTAGGTATAGGCACTCAAGTGGGGTAGTGTTTTTATCAGGACAGGTATGGAAACACTGGGTTGTAGGAATTTTGTGGATCCAAGCATATTGCTGTTTGTGTGACAGAAATGCAAGAAAAAGTAGAGCTTTTATTCAACGGTTCAGGTTTGCAGGGTATTCTGGGTAAGAAAACTTTGGGGAATCCACACAAGTCACACCTCTGTGAGCTCCCCCGGACGTCTAGTTTCCAAAAATGTCTGGATTTGGTATGTTTCCGTATGTGGCCGCCGAGCCCAGGTACAAAAGGGCGGGTGCCTGCTTTACAAAACCAGTTTGTTTTGTGATAGATAATTTTGATGTCTCCACTATACGATTTGGGTGGCGGAATTTGGGGCTGAACTAAATTCGGGAGCTCCCAAGACAGCACTCTCTCTGTGCTTGTCGCCACATGCACCTGCTCTCTGGGTTGGGCTAACCTGCTATTGTCCCGTTGCACAGACTGTGCTTGCGAAGGGACAGCAAGACTGTCCTCATCACCTCCCTCATAATCACTGGAAGAGGAGTTATCGAATGGGACTTCTCCCACTGAAAAGTCACTGCCAGAGTCTGCGCCATTGTCCTACCCCTGTCTGCTGTCTCAGTCTCTGATCCTATGTCAGAGCTGTCCTCTGTAACCCGAGTGAGGGCTTGCAGCAGTCATCCAACGAGATGTTATCTCTGCTACTGGTTAAACTGTTGCTCTAAAACACTAGCCTACATAGACAGTGGCAAAATTGCTTATGGGTGTGTCTGTGTGTGAAATGTGCAACAGTGGAGGTCTCCTTACCTTCGCTTCTTCCCTCAATCAGCACGTTCTTTCAAGACACTCAAAAAATGGCACACTATTGCTTCACCTTGTCACATTCCATTTGTCACACTCTTTAGCACCTCTAGCGCCCAGTCCAACAATCATTATTGGTGCTCCCACTCCCATGACCTCCTCCTCAGATTCTCTCACTACCACCCAGCAAAAGTTCCCATCATCTCTCCATAGCTCCACCCGCACATACATTTCATTTGTACTATAGCGCAGGCAATGGTTGACTTTACTAATGTACTCAGCTATTACATAAAATACAGATTTGATGTTTGCAGTAGGCATATAAACCTTCTGCACTTCTTTATGACATCAAAACTGCCACTAGACAAAAGTCTGATCCTTTTGTAGCAGAAACATAATCACAAGACTTACTTTACTTTTTTCTTGCTGCCTAAAAGCTTCAGCTGAAATACGTCAGTTGAAGTATTTGCATTGTTTTGAAGACTCAAGCTGCAATTGCAAGACAACTGGTGCTGAATATATATATATATATATATATATATATATATATATATATATATATATATATATATATTTAAAACAAACAACTGAAAACAATTGTAGCGCTGCACTCCAGGAACGTTTCTATGCTTTTTAATTCAGTCATATACATCACCAACCATCCCCACCAATGCTTTTCGACCGCCCGGTCTTGTTCACAAAGCATAGAAACTTTCCTGGAGTGCAGCGCTACAATTGTTTTCAGTTCTTTGTTTTAAACATAACCTAGAGGAAAAGTCCATTCCTCACGTCTGCACCAGCATGAGTTGCGTGCCACAGTGAGGACCGTTTAGTTGTAATATATATATATATATATATATATATATATATATATATATATATATATACAGATCACTTTTATATGTGAGTGTGGTTTTACTGGGGGCCGATCACAGGCCCAGGAAAACCACACACGCATTGACAAAAGTGATTGGGTCAGAATGTCCTCTTGTCTACATGGAAAGCCAGGACTCCTCCAGAGTGCTGTCCATATAAATTACGTTTATTATGGATAAAAGACTCTCCTCCAGCGCATTTCGGCCGTAGCCTTGGTCATGGATGGACTAGGTATACACACAGCTACAAATAGCACCAAAGATAAGAAACGGACTTCTGTCCACATCTCAGTGTAAACTCCCTCACATTGGCGGTCAAGTTTATTGAAAACATCTTGTCAAATCAATTAGTGTTTCCTTGGATGGATTTTGAAATATAAAAATAATTATTTTGGAGTTTCATGGTTTGCTCACAATTGTAAAAGCAGCAGCAGAGTGGACTATATGCAAAAACCAAATGAGGTTTTATGTCCACGTCCATCAAATGTGCTGAATATATGTATATATAAACATATATAGGATTTAGTTGATTTATATCAGGAGGAAATATGTCTCTCTCTCTGGAGGCTCGTCAGAAAGAGAAGTCCAACAAATTATTTTTTTCACAACTGGAGGAAGCCCAATCGTATCAATTAGGTCCCAGCAATACAAGAACAGGAATTACGATACAACTCCTGTATGACAAGTTAGGAAAAAGGAGTAAGAAAGAATTTTCCAAGTGGTGGGAAATTGAGTCCTTGCAAAAGTATATTGGTGTGGAAAGAGTACCTACGGGCCTACAGATTTGTACAATTCTGACATATGAGACCCTGATCCTGAGATGTTGGAAGAATAGGCCAAAAATTCAAAACAGAGCTCTTTGAATATGATGAGCATTTTGATATAATGGGGGTGATTCCAACCCTGGCGGTCGGTGATAAAGCGGCGGCCAACCCGCCAACAGGCTGGCGGTAAAAAAAAATGAATTCTGACCCTGGCGGAAACCGCCAACACAGCCCGCCACTTTAACACTCAGACCGCCATGGCGGGACAGACAAACAGCGCGGCGGTCACCGCCAACAGGCAGGCGGCAGACAATGTACCGCCCACCCTATCACAACTCACCAATCCGCCACCTTTTCCGGGGCGGGAGCCCCGCCGATAAAAACACGGCGGAAACAGACTACGAACCGGAAAACGCTCACCTCTATACACTCCACGAGGACGGAGGACAGCATGGAACCCGAATTAAGCATCCTACCAGCTATTGTCTACCTGCTCATCTACCATGAGTACGAACTCCGGCGCAGAAGACAACGGTGAGTACTGCACCTACGACACAGGGGAGGGGGGAGGAAAAAAGGTTACGGGCACACACATAGGCCCCCCCCCCAACTAGCAACACACCAATGCAGAGCAACAACTGAGTGACACCCCCCAAACCCCCATGAAAAATGCAAAGACATAATAAAAATGTAAATTTAAATTTATAAATAAATTAGGTTCATTGAAGTCATGGAAAATTATCGATATGAAATATCAAAGCAAAAATAATGAACAGTGGGAAAGCCATGTACATAGTCAATAAGTCCTGCTCAGTTTGTTACATATCCACAGTCCGTGGGCCAATGTCTATCAAACATATGGGCAAAGCCCACACAGGAGACCTGAGTCCGTTGGAGAGAACACTGCTGGGGCATCAGATGACAAAACTACAGGCACCTCAGGGGGAAGGGAAGGGGGGGCACCTCAGCCACATGAGTCCACGACGCCAGATCCACGAAGGGGCCACCATGCCCACTGTGCCATCCTGGGGAGTGCAAAGCCACAGTCTCTCAAGTCTCTACAGTGGGTGGGTTGCCCACTGTGCCATCCTGGGGAGTGTAAAGCCACAGTCTCTCAAGTCTCTACAGTGGGTGGATTGCCCACTGTGCCATCCTGGGGAGTGCAAAGCCACAGTCTCACAAGTCTCTACAGTGGGTGGATTGCCCACTGTGCCATCCTGGGGAGTGCAGGGTGCCCAGAGTGCAGCGTGAACAGTAGCTCGACACAGAACCGGCACTGTCAATGGGCCAGCGGTGCTTGACAGGAAGGGCCCAGCGGAGCGGTGCTTGAGACGGCGGGGCCCAGCGGAGCGGTGCTTGAGACGGCGGGGCCCAGCGGAGCGGTGCTTGACAGGAAGGGCCCAGCGGAGCGGTGCTTGAGACGGCTGGGCCCAGCGGAGCGGTGCTTGAGACGGCGGGGCCCAGCGGAGCTGTGCTTGACAGGAAGGGCCCAGCGGAGCGGTGCTTGAGACGGCGGGGCCCAGCGGAGCGGTGCTTGAGACGGCGGGGCCCAGCGGAGCGGTGCTTGAGACGGCGGGGCCCAGCGGAGCGGTGCTTGACAGGAAGGGCCCAGCGGAGCGGTGCTTGAGACGGCGGGCCCAGCAGAGCGGTGCTTGAGACGGCGGGGCCCAGCGGAGCGGTGCCTTTCTTCACGGCGGGCCCTGTTCAGCTGTGCCTTTCTTCACGGCGGGGCCCTGTTCAGCGGTGCCTTTCTTCACAGCGGGGCCCTGTTCAGCGGTGCCTTTCTGCACGGCGGGGCCCTGTTCAGCGGTGCCTTTCTGCACGGCGGGGCCCTGTTCAGCGGTGCCTTTCTTCACGGCGGGGCCCTGTTCAGCGGTGCCTTTCTTCACGGCGGGGCCCTGTTCAGCGGTGCCTTTCTGCACGGCGGGGCCCTGTTCAGCGGTGCCTGTCTTGTCTATCAAGGGAGCCAGACCTGGCCAGGACTCCCTGCTTAGTCGCCCTCCGACCGTGCAGTTGCTGGACCCTCCTGTGACGGAGTCCTGGGCCCGTGGGTGTCCTCGGTCACACCGGGGACGGGGCTTGTGGGGCCCTCCTGGTCCGCGCCCCTGCTGGCTGACTTCTCCGCCTTGCTGCCCTTGCCCTCCTTCGATGAGGCTCTCTGGCCCTTGCCTCCCCTTGATGTTGTGGCAGGTGACGGGCCACGACTTTGCTCCTTGGGGGCAGCCGTGTCAGCCTTCTCGCGGCAGCCCTTGGTTTTACGGGTTCTCTTTCCAGGGGGGGGCTGGCTGTCCCCTTGCTGCTGGCCGAGGTATCTGTGCTGGGAAAGGGTGGACTCCAAAACCCGTGCACAATGGTCAGACTTGATGCAGGGCTGTTGGTGGCTGAGGTGCTCTTCGGACTCTTACCAGATGGAGGGGGTGGGTCAGGTGGTGCAAAGAGGTTAACTTTGGAGAGGAAAAGTTTTTTAGGAGCAATGGGAAGGGTAGGTGCAGTGGGAATGTGAGTGGAGGAAGAGGATGTGGTTGTAGGAGAGTCAAGTGTGCTGTCTTTGGGTGCAGGTGCTTGTGACGTAGGCTGTCGTGAGGTGGTTGGCTGTTGGGTGGGTGGCTGCCTGCGTTTGTGTGGTTTGGAAGAGGGGGTGACAGACACAGTGGGAGAGGACACAGGGGACGTGTAAATAGCAGTGGGGGTGGTGACTGCACGTGTGCGGACTGTACTGGAGGGTGTGCTGGTGATGGAAGAACTGTCTGATGGTGGTGTGCATGCAGGTGTGAGTGGAGACGTCACAGGGAGGGAGGAGGGAGACGAGGAGGAGGGGGACACAGAGGTGGTAGTGACTGTTGCCATGTCTGCATCTGGATGTTGCTTGGGTGAATGCTTGTGGGATCTGTGGTGCTTATGTCTGGATGGGCTGCCCTTGGGTGTTGAGGTGAGTGCAGGCTGGTCTGATGGTGTGGAAGGGATAGGCTGAGGAACAGGAGACAGAGACAGGGTGGAGGCAGTCAGAAGAGGGAGGCTGTAAACAGGGACAATGGCTGCCATCACTGCTGAGGCCAGAGCATTGAACGATCGTTGATGGGCAGCCTGACCCGAATGAATGCCCTCCAGGTATGCATTGCTCCGATGCACCTCCCTCTCTACCCCCTGGATGGCATTCAAAAGGGTAGACTGCCCAACAATGATGGTCTGTAGGAGGTCAATGACCTCCTCACTGAGGGCAGCAGGGGTAACTGGGGCAGGGCCTGAGGTGCCTGGGGCGAAGGAGATGTCCGCCTTCTTGGGCGAGTGGGCACGGAGCGAAGGCCGAGGGGCTGCTGGGAGGGCGGGGCTGGTGCGCTGGGTGGCGGCTGTACCTGTTGTGGCGGGGGGCACGGATGTTGCCGCCACCGCAAGGGAGCTCCCTTCCGAGGACGTGTCGGTGTCGCCGACGTCTCCACGGGTCCCCGTTGTGGAGCTCCCCTCGCCCTCCGTATCACTGGTGACCTCGGTGTCTGTTGCGTGGCCCACCGGGGCCATGTGAGTTGCAGCTCCCTCGTGCTCCGATGCCAATTCTCCTCCACCTGATGATGCTAATGCACACATGCACAAGAAGATAAAGAAAAAGGGTGGGGGGAGAAATAAAGACAGGTTGAGAGCATGCATTGTCAACACCGTTGTCGGAGAGGACAGAAACAGTAGCCTCCAGCACTACGCCGCGCAAACGGGGTACACTACTCAGTACTTGTGACTAGGCCTACAGGTCTATGGACAACAAAGGCACACATTTGTGATGCTGGACCATGGATTGCTGTACTTGGCACCCTACAGAGATGGGGTGCGGGGGCACAGGGCCATGCCTAAAGGAACGGACTACACTACAGAAAGCGCCCTGGCCTAATGTCACCCACAGCCCTCCTCCCCCACCCAGACACCTCCACTGCGCGTAGAGATAGCAGAATGAGGTTGTACTCACCCCCTTGTGTCTGCTGTGATGTCCTCACGCGCCCATCCAAATCGGGGTAGGCCACCGCCAGGATCCGGGACATCAGGGGGATCAAGGTACGACTGGCACCCCTCCTACGTTGGGAGGCCATACCCAGCAGTGACTCGGCGGTCTTCCTGGTCCCGCAGCGGATGTCCTCCCACCTCTTTCGGCAGTGGGTGCCCCGTCTGTTGTGGACCCCCAGGGCCCAGACTTCCTTGGCGATGGCACGCCAAATGTCGACTTTCTGATGGGCGCTGACCTATTTGACATGTACAGGGTGGGAAAGGGAATATCATAATTTTTCTGCATGTTAGATGTGATTGCCCCCCCCTCCCCAACCTTGCCATGTGGCACATGCTCTCATCTGTCGTGCCTTGCACTCCTTATTCGCTCCCCACCCCACCATCTTACATCCACCATACACAACCCAGGCATAGCCCAATCAACGTGCACCCAGTGTACTTACCTGTTGGTCTGGAGGACCGTAGAGTAGCGCATACTGGGAGAGGACCCCATCCACTAGTTTCTCCAACTCTTCAGAAGTGAAGGCAGGGGCCCTTTCCCCAGTCGCAGCAGCCATTGTCTCTTCCAGACCGAGGTCACAGCAGCACTTGCAGTATAGGTCCTCTCCTGTGGATGATCAGGTCTCGAGTGATTAAGCAGATAGAAAATGGCGGTCACGCCCGTGGCGGTGCGTACCGCGGCGGTGCGTACCGCGACCACCGGCGCACATCGTCATTGGCTCCTGAAACCCATAGGGTTCAATGTTAACCAATGCGCCTTCGCACCGCGGTCTTCGACCGCCTACCGCCACGGTGTGCCACGCCAGCGCGTTGACCTCACCTCCCACTGTCACACTTCTCAGGTCAGGCAGCCGCCATTTCAAGGGCCCACGTGGCTTAATTTCTACTGCGTCACACAGGCCTAGGCCTTGCATTGCCACTCATACAAGCCTTTCAAGGCATAGCGATTCGTGTACTGTGCAAGCTGTGTGAACTAACCTGTGGGTTGCTTGACTCTGTACTACATGTTGTCCTTCCTAGGCACCGTCCGCTGGGACTTGCGAGGAGAAGGATGAATCCTCCCGTGTACCGACCGCTGGTGGACCTGTCGACAGTGGAAGAACGACATGTAATACTTCGATACCGACTTGACCGAGCCACTATACAGGAACTGTGTGCCCAGCTGGAGCCAGACCTGATGTCCCCCATCCGCCAACCCACAGGGATACCCCCTCTGGTGCAGGTTCTGTCAGTACTCCATTTTTTGGCAAGTGGGTCTTTTCAGACAACAGTGGCTATGTCATCAGGGATGTCTCAGCCTATGTTTTCTAAGGTTTTATCCAGAGTGTTGTCTGCCCTGATGAAATACATGCGGAGCTACATTGTTTTCCCTGAGGAGGGTGATTTGGCCACTGTGAAGGGTGATTTCTATGCCCTTGGACATATCCCCAACATCATTGGTGCCATTGATGGGACCCATGTGGCTTTAGTACCCCCAAAAGACAATGAGCAGGTGTACAGAAATAGAAAAAATTACCATTCTATGAATGTCCAGGTGGTCTGTTTGGCTGACCAGTACATCTCCCATGTAAATGCCAAGTTCCCTGGGTCAGTGCATGACGCGTATGTCATGCGAAATAGCAGCATCCCTTATGTGATGGAACAGCTACAGAGACAACGTGTATGGCTATTGGGGGACTCTGGTTACCCCAACCTGCCTTGGCTATTGACCCCAGTGAGGAATCCAAGGACAAGGGCAGAGGAACGGTACAATGAGGCCCATGGGCGAACTAGGAGGATTATAGAACGGACCTTCGGGCTCCTGAAGGCCAGGTTTAGGTGCCTGCATATGACAGGTGGATCCCTGATGTACTCACCAAAGAAGGTGTGCCAGATCATCGTGGCCTGCTGTATGCTTCACAACCTGGCTTTGCGACGCCAGGTGCCTTTCCTGCAGGAGGATGGTCCAGATGGTGGTGTTGTGGCAGCTGTGGATCCTGTGGAGAGTGAAGAGGAGGAAGACGACGGGGACGACACGGACAACAGGGACACAGTTATACAACAGTATTTTCAGTAGCACACAGGTAAGAATCACCCACGCCATTTCACATTTACTTCTGGCCTCCTGCATCTCTACTTTCAGTGTTTCCCCCCAGTTCCTTTTAACTGATTTTTTACTTTCCCTTCCCTTTTCAGAGCTGTATGACCCACTGCGTGACTTCTGCTCTGTTTGCCCATGGACTAAAGCTTATTGACATTGGTATGTTGTCATCACAATGTAACTGAACATTATTGCACCGTTATGTGTAATACATTTGTTAAGAATACAACCAGACTCCTGATTTTTGAAGTGCAATTAGTGATTTATTTGAAGTGCTACATATAGGTCCATGATAGTAAAACGGTGATGGGTGGGGGTGGAGTAATGTCCATGGCAGAGTCCAGTTCTCAATCTCACAGGTGCATTGTCCATATGCCTGTGGAAGGATGGAGCAGGGGCAGTTAAAGGTTGGACAGGGTGACAATGTGGGACAGTGGGATGACATCAGGGGGTATCTTATGCTGGCGGGGGTCTTGGTATCCTACTCTGTCTTCTTGTGTGATCTCAGGTTCCGCTTGCGGGGTGGTTGTTCTTCAGCAGGAGGTGGGGTTCTGGTGGCCTGTCGTTGTGTGGGGGCCTCCTGTCCACTAGCGCCGGCGGAGGTGGTAGGCTGTTCGTGGTCCTGGCTAGTGACAGGGGCCCTTTGTGGTGCCACATGGTCCCGCAATGTGGTGACTATCTGGTTGAGGGCCAGGACGATGGTCCCCATTGCGGAAACGATGTTCCTGAGTTCGTCTCTGTACCCCATGTACCGTTCCTCCTGCTGTGCCTGGATCTCCTGGAACCTGGCCAGTACCGTCGCCATCGTCTCCTGGGAGTGGTGGTATGCTCCCATGATGGTGGTGAGGGCCTCTTGGAGAGTGGGTTCCCTGGGCCTGTCCCCCCCCCTGTCGCACAGCAGCCCTCCCAGTTCCCTTGTTTCCCCGGGCCTCTGTCCCCTGGACGGTGTGCCCACTACCACTGCCCCCAGGTCCCTGTTGTTGTTGGGGTGGTGGGTCAGCCTGGGTGCCCTGTAGTGGCAGACACACCGCTGATTGATGCGTCCTGGAGACAGAGGCATGGGCCCGCTGGGTGGGAGCTGTGCTGGTATTCTCAGAGGGGGTTGGGTCTGCTGTGGCCTGTGTCTGTGTTTGGGGAACCGACTGTCCAGAGGTCCCCGATGGTCCGGGCTGGTCATCAGGTTCTAGGTCGACAGAGCTGCTGTCATCACTGGGGGCCTGTTCTGGGGGTGGGATGGACAAATCTGGACCCTCCTGGCCGGTGTGTTGGCGTTCGGGCCCTGCAGGGGTAAAAGAGTCTGGTTATTGCTTCTGTGTGTGCCATGGTGTGCGATTTGTGGGTGCCCTTGTCCCCCAGTGCTGGCATTCCCTTGTGGGAGGAGTTGTGATGGTGGTTTGTGGGGGGGGATGGGTATGTGCAGTGGTCATGCTTAGGTGATGGGTGTCCAGGATTTGTGTTGGCATTCAGGGATTGGTGTTGGGTTGGGTGGGTTGTGCTGGTGAGACATTGGCAGGGAGGATGTGTGCTGGGGGGTTGGGGGTGAGGGTGGGGGTGTGGGTTGGCATGCTGGTGGTTGGGGGGGGTGAAGTAGTTGAGATTAGACTTACCAGAGTCCATACCTCTGGCTACTCCAGCAAGGCCGTCAGGATGCAGGATGTTAAAGACCTCTTGCTCCCATGCTGTGAATTCGGGTGGAGTGGGTGGGGGCCCGCCGCCAGTCTTCTGCACAGCGATGTTGTGTCTTGACACCATCGACCGCACCTTCCCCCGTAGGTCGTTCCAGCGCTTTCGTATGTCTTCCCGATTTCTGGGATGCTGTCCCACAGCGTTGACCCTGTTGACGATCCTTTGCCATAGCTCCGCCTTCCTGGCTATTGTGGTGTGCTGCACCTGTGTGCCGAAGAGCTGGGGCTCTACCCTAATTATTTCCTCCACCATGACCCTGAGTTCTTGGTCCGAGAACCTGGGGTGTCTTTGGGGTGCCATGGGGTGGTGTGGATGAGGTGTGGGGTGCTGTTTGTGGTGATGTGAGTGGTGGTGTGTGGTGATGTGTGCGTAGATGTGGTGTGGGTGATGATGTAGGATTCCTGTGTGTGTTGTGGTTTGCGATGCCTGTGCTCTCTCTCTGTGTATGGCGCCTTCTCTCAGAATTTCTGGTTGTAGGGGTTTGTGGGTGATGTGGGTGTGTGTTTTATATGGTGATGGGTGTGTGGGAGTGTTGTGTGTATGTGTATCAGGTGTGTGTATTTTGAATTGTCCAATGTGGCTGTGTTTTGTATGGGTGTGTGTATTTTGACCGCGGCAGTGTGTACCGCAAATGGAATACCGCGGTTGAATGACCGTCGCGTGGATTCGTGGGTCGTAATGTCATGGGCATGTTTGTGTTGGCGTGACGGTGGAGGTTTGGTTATCTTCAGTTTATCGCTGACCGCTGATGAGGCGGCCTTCAGTGGATGTCGGGTTTTTGGCGGTTTTCACGTTGTGGGTCAGAATGACCGTGGCGGTTTACCGCGGCCGTGGTGGTAAAATGGCAGTCTTCTGACCGGCGGTAAGAGCCTTTTACCGCCGAGGTCAGAATGACTCCCAATATGTGGTGATAGAGCAATAATTTTGGAAGAGATTGATAAAATGAACACAGAGTTGTTGACAGTAATAATACAAGATACATTGGATGAATTTATGAAGAATTTGGATGAGAAACTGAGTAAATTTGAAGAAGAAATTATGTATAAAAAAAAATGGAAATTCATATGTGACTTTAAAGATGATCAAGCTAGGAGGATTTTAACTTTTCACTGCAAATATGATCACATGTATACTAATCAGTGTGGTCTATACTACAAGACACTGCAAAGAAAGGCCCATTACCAGGGGAACAAGAAGTGATGTCTCTGATTGTAATCTTTCGGATGTTTCAGGCTCAACTCTGTCGAAAGGATTGGAAATAGACAAAGTTATGAACAGGTCGAATTTTTTAAAACAATTCCACTCCTGAATCAGGAAAGGACAGAACAGCACAGAGAACCTTATTTTCAGAGAGGCAGAGGGAGAGGACTGAGAGGAAAAGGAAGAGGAATAAGCAAGCAAAGAAGAGAAAATGCAGGAGAAGATTTAGGGCAAGTGGGAATGGCAACAAGGGCCTGCAAACCAATATAATGAATATGATTAATCTCTCTAAGAGAGATCTATCTGAAGAAGAAGAGAATCTCTTATCTCTAGGTCTTTCTTTTTGACCGACTAGTGGATTAGGTTATACACAAACAAGAATTTATATATTTAAATTTGTGAGGAAGTTGAAGCTTAAACAAGATAAGAGTATTGTTTTTAAACAAAGTGATTTTGGATGTTGACAAATGTGTGGCAGAGGGGACAAGACAATTAAGTGATAAAACCTGTTTTATAAAGTCCACCAGAGAGAAGATTAAGAAAATTAATGAACAATACTTAGAAATGCTCTATGATTGGAAAGAGATGGGTTTGATAAATTGAGAAGAATATTTCTTTTTGAAATGTAAATATCCCAAAATTCCCATACTATGGCCCTCATTACAACATTGGTGGTAAATACCGCTTACCGCTGTGCTGACCGCCGCCAACATACCGTGACCATGGCGGTATACCGCTATGGTTTTTTTTGACCCACACATCGAAATCCGCCACTATACAGACACTCACACAAGTCTGCCAGACCAAAGGTCAGTGATAAAGTGGCAGTACCAAAACCCACACTGTTAGGCCAACAGAAATACGCCCACAACATCATGACCCACGAATCACCACGGCGGACATTCAACAGCAGTAAACCATTGGCGGTACACACTGCCGCGCTCAAAATACACACACACACAAACAAAACTACACCACATTGGACAATTCAAACTACACACACCTGCAACACATACACACACCACACCCACACACCAATCCAATATCAAACACTACACACCCACAATACCCACAACCCCTTACAACGAAAAAACATATTGCCAACTGAGAGACAAGCCAGGAGCACCCACTGAATCTGAGCCACATTATACCATCACCCATACACGCACCTCACAAGCCACACACCAACACATCACCCCACACACCCTCAAACATATCACTCACACTACACCAATGGCACCACAAAGACACCCCAGTTTCTCAGAGGAGGAGCTAGGAGTCATGGTGGAGGAAATTATCCAGGTAGAGCCACAGCTATTTGGATCACAGGTGCAACAGACGTCCATTGCTAGGAAGATGGAGCTATGGCGGAGAATCGTGGGCAGGGTCAACGCCGTGGGACAGCACCCAAGAACAAGGGATGACTTCAGGAAGAGGTGGAACGACCTACGGAGGAAGGCGCGTTCCGTGGTTGCAAGACACCAGGTAGCTGTACAGAGGACTCCAATAACTAACAACATGGGAGGAGCAAGTCTTGGTGATCATGCATCCTGAGGGCCTTGCAGGAGTAGCAGGAGGACTGGATTCTGGTAAGTCAACTCTTTACTACTTTATCCCCCACCATACCTGCATGCCATCACAAACAACAACCCCTACCCTCACCCCCATCACCCCACCACCTCACATATACCCCACCATCACAACCAACCCATCCCAATACCATGCCCTGCATGGAACACCAATGCATGGACCCCCATCACAGACCTGCATGGACACCCATCACCACAGCATGCACACTAGTGACAATCACTTTGCTAAGCCAAGCACTACTCACACAGGACAAAGCTGGCTAGCTAATAACAACCATAGAGGGAAACATATCCATGCACAAGATGGCACATGCAGATACATTAACACTGCATTTACATCCCCACAGGACCCCCGCTCAACATCACCGGAGAGGAGGTGCCAGCCACATCCAGTCCCACCCCAGAAGAGGCCCACAGTGATGACAGCAGCTCTGCATGCCTGGATCGCGATGACCAACCTGGCCCATCAGGGATCTCTGGACAGTCGGTGACCCAGCCACTGTCCCAAACCACCACAGAGCCTCCCCCTCAGGAAACACCACCACAGCACCCACCCAGCGGGCCCATACCACTGTCCCCAGGACACGTCAATCAGCAGTGTATCCACCACTATGGGGACCCCAGGCAACCCCACAACTATAGGACAATCAGAGACCAGGGGTCAGTGGCAGTGGGAACACGGATCAGGGGACAGAGGCACAGGACAACAGGGAAGTTGGGTGGACTGTTGTGCGACAGGGGCAGGACAGGCCCAGGGAACCGACTCTCCATGAGGCACTCACCAACATCCTGAGAGCATTCCATCATTCCCAGGATACCATGGGCCAGATACTGTACAAGTTGCAGGAGCCCCAGCGGCTACAGGAGGGTCAGTACCTGGGGATCAGGGAGGACTTAAAGTCAATTAACACCACCCTGGTCACCATTGCAGGGGTGCTTGTAGACATGGTCAACACCATGAGGGAGACAGTGGCATAACACCGGGCCCCTGAAACCAGCCTGAACGATGAACAGCCTTCCACGTCCGCCAGCGCTAGTGGACAGGAGGTCCCGCCACAGGACCAACAGGCCACCAGAACCCCACACCATGCAGAAGGAGAACCACCCTGCAAACGGTCCCTGCGATCCAGGCAGAAGACAGAGAACAGTGCCAAGACCCCCGCCAGGAAATAAGACTCTCCTGATTGTCACCCTTCTGTCCCACTCTGTCACCCTGTCCACCTTTAACTGACATTGCTCCAATTTCTATTCCCCATTGGACAATGCACCTGTGATACTGAGAGACTGGACTCTACCATGGACCTTCCTCCACCATCACCCCAGCCCCTTCCACATACCCCTATACACATTAGCCCATAAATAAACACCCTTGAATCACAAACCAATCTGGAGTCAGTCTGTACTTTCACAAATGTATAATTACAACTTCTTCCACAAATATCAAATGTTCATATGTAAATGTTCATTTGCATATACCAATGTATGACAGTTGTTGGGCAGCAGTAAATAGGCAGCAGTAACTATAGCGGAAGGCAGAGTGAGATACCCAGATCAGTGAAATGGAAAGCCAAAGTGAACTGTCAGTGTCCATACACAGATGTTAAGAGGCTGACTTATACAATGTCCTACAGTAATCAGATATGATATGAGCAGTGCCAGTCGCTTACCTGTGTCTCACTGGAAGTACTGCACGATGATGATGTTACGGTTGTGAAAATCTTCTTCCTCTGCCTTCTCTTCCTCACTGTCCACAGGCTCCACAGCTGCCACAATACCATCATCAGGCCCATCCTTCGGCAGAAAAGGCACCTGGCGTCACAAAGCCAGGTTGTGCAACATGCAGCATTTCACGAATATCTGGCACACCTTCTTTGGTGAGTAATATAGGGAGCCATCTGTTAGATGGAGGCACCAGAATCTGGCCTTCAGGAGGCCGAAAGTCCACTAAATAATACACCTAGTTCGCCCAAGTGCCTCATTGTAGCGTTCCTCTGCCCTTGTCCTGGCATTCCTCAATGGGGTCAGTAGCCATGAGAGGCTGGGGTAACCAGAGTCACCTGCGAATGTGGAGGGAAATCTGTTAGACACACACTAACCCTTAGAAACTACCCTATACCCAGACACCTATTCATACTGTGTGGGGACCTTGGGGTCACCTATGAGCACACCCGGTGCCTCTGGAGTTGGCCCATCACATAAGGGATGCTCCTGTTACTCAAAATGTAAGCGTCATGCAGAGAGCCAGGATACTTGGCATTCACATGAGAAATGTACTGGTCTGCCAAACACACCATCTGCACATTCATAGAATGGTAGCTTTTTCGATTTCTGTACATCTGTTCATTTCTGCAGGGTTGGACAAATGCCACATATGTACCATCAATGGCACCAATTATGTTGGGGATATGTCCCAAGGCATAGAAGTCAGCTTTTACTGTGGACAAATCCTCCACCTGGGGAAATACGATGTGGCTGCGCATGTGTTTCAGCAGGGCAGAAAACACTCTGGTCAACACGTTTGAGAACATCCCTGATGCCATGGCCACTGTAGTTTGGAAGGAGCCACTTGCCAGGAAATGGAGCACTGATACGACCTGCACTAGATGGGGTACTCCTGTGGGATGGCGAATAGCTGACATCAGGTCTGGCTCCAATTGGACACACAGTTCTTGGATTGTGGCACGATTAAGTCTGTGGGTGATAATGATGTGTCTGTCTTCCATTGTCTACAGGTCCACCAGGGGTCTGTACACCAGAGGAAGACGCCATCTCATCAACTGCCCCAGCGGATGTGCCCTATGAAGGAGAATGGTGAGCAGAGGGTCATGTACCACATAGGTTGCACAAGTGTTTTTGCTGTAATGTGAGCAAATCCGTGTGTGGCGTTGTTTGTCCATATTTCTGACAAATTGTGCTGTGACGCAGTTAGGTGCCATGCCATGTGCCCCCCTTGAAATAGCGACTGCCTGACCTGTAAGGAGGGACAAGGGGAAATTAGGTCATTGCGCTGGCGTTGTTCAGTGTCGCGGTAGGCGGTCGAAGACCGCCGCGCAATTTAGCATTGGTTATCATTCGGCCCTATGGGTTCCAGGAGCCAATGACGATGTACGCCGGCAGTGACGGTACGCAGAGCTGCAGATGTGACCACCATTTTCTATCTGTTCACTCACTTGATACCTGAACTTCAAGAGGAGAGGACCTACACTGCAAGTGCTGCTGTGACCTGTGTCTGGAAGTGACAATGTCTCGAGTGTCTGGGGAAAGGGCCCCTGCCTTCACTTCAGAGGAGTTGGAGAGAATAGTGGATGGGGTCCTCCCCCAGTACACGCTAGTCTACGGTCCTCCAGACAAACAGGTGAGTACACTGTGAGCATGATGTGTGGGCCATGAATGTATAGAGTTGTGTGGATGGAAGATACATGTGGGGGGGCTGAGGCCTACATGTGAGGATGGTGAGTGTATCTGCGTCAGGGCATAGGTGGGAACTGGTGGGAAATGACTATGACGGTCCGGACAGGAGAGTAATTTCCTTTCATCCTATACCTTTCCTCTAGGTCAGCGCCCACCAGAAGAAGGGTATTTGGCATGCCATCTCCAATGAAGTGCGGACCGTGGGGTCCTATCATAGGCGGAGCACCCACTGCCGCAAGAGATGGGAGGACCTGCGCCGCTGGAACAAGAAGACGGCAGAGGCCCAGCTGGGGATGGCCTCCAATGAAGAAGGGGTGCCCGTCACACCATGCCCCCCCTGATGTTCTGGATCCTGGTGGTGGCATTCCGGAGTTGGATGGGCACTTGAGGGCATCACAGCAGCCACAAGGGGGTGAGTGCAGTCTCATTCAGCTGACTTTGTGCGCTTTATGAGGTGTCTGGGTGGGGGATGTGGGCTGTTGGTTCCCCTAGGCCAGGGCGAACTTGGTAGGGTAGGTCCCTTGTTAGGCAGGCTCTGAGGCACTCCAACCACAATAGTGGTTGTGGGCATCTACAACTAGTCAGGCTCCTCTGGGTTCCAGGTGTGCAGCAAATGGTGTTAGGCATAGTCCCTCATGGGCAGGTGAATTTACTACGAACTACTAGTGCATGGCCTAGTGTATATGGCTGCTCCCTGTGTTTTGTGTCTGCCAATGGTAGTGGTGTTGCTGGCATTGACCATGTGTCTCCTCTGTCTTTCCCCCCCTTCTTGTTTTGTCACCCTGTCCTTGTATGCATTAGCATCATCTGCCGGAGGAGCAGAGGCACCGGAGACTGAGGGAGCTGCATCCCACATGGCCCAGGAGGGTGAATCTACTGACGGTGAGGGCACCAGTGGGACGGAGGGGGATGGGAGCTCCACGACAGGGACGGGAGGGGACACCAGTGACAGCAACTCCTCCTCTGATGGGATCTCCCATGCAGTGGCGGGCACCTCTGTGCCCACTGCAACAACAGGTACAGCTGCCAACCCCCCTACCAGCACCGCCCTCGCAGCGGCCGCTCAGCGTGTTTCCCATGCCCGCTCACCCAGGACGGTGGGCATCTCCGTCCCAGGCACCTCAGGCCCTGCCCAAGTCAGCCCTGCTGCCCTCAATGAGGAGGCTATTGACCTCCTGAGATCCCTCAATGTTGGGCAGCCAGCCATTCTGAATGCCATCCAGGGTGTCGAGAGGCATTTGCAGAAAACAAATGCATACCTGGAGGGCATTCATTCTGGCATGGTGGCTCAACAGAGAGCATTTCAGGCTCTGGCCTCAGCACTGATGGCAGCCATTGTCCCTGTGTCCAGCCTCCCCCCTCCAACTTCCACTACCCAGACCCAATCCTCTCTACCTCAGCCTATCCCAAGCACATCATCAGACCAGCATGCACACACTTCAACACACAAAAGTGACTCAGGCAAACATATACACCACACATCCCACAGCAACTCATACAAGCACCATACCCATGCGTACCCACACTAACATCCACTGCCTCCACTGTGTCCCCCTCCTCCACGTCCTCCACCCCTACTACCATTCACGCGTCCCCTGTGTCCTCTCCCTGTGTGTCTGCGAGCCCTCCTCCCAAAGTACACAAACGCAGGCACACACCCACTCAACAGCCATCCACCTCACAACAGCCTCCAACCCATGCACCTTCACCCAAACTCAGCAGACGTACACCTCCTACAACCACTACCTCTTCCTCCACTCCCAAACCCCTTCCATCTTCCCGTCCTAGTGTGTCCAAACAAATTTACCTAGCTAACCTGGAGCTCTTTTATACACCTCCCACCACCCATCCTTAACCTAGGGCCAGGATGTCTAGATCCCAGCCCTGCACCTCAGCCACCAAATCTGCATCCGCTGCTACTCCAATACGGTCAAAGGGAGCACCCGTCAGAGCTACCAGCGTGCCAGCGACAGAAAAGAAGGACCACACTATTCCACCACCTGCAAAGCTCAAAAAGGGACCGGCTTCAAGCAGGGGAAAGTTACACCACCCACCCAGAAAGGCCTAGCACAAACACAGAGTGGACAGTGCCAAGGTCCCTGCACCGGCTGTCAAAATGGGAAAGAGCTACAAGCCAAAGGGCACATCACCTCTGGGCACGATTTCACCTGGGGACGGGCTTGTGACCACCAAATCATCAGGGATGGCAGCCACATGCACCCCAGTCACCACTGCCACTCTGACCGCCACCTGCACTGCCATATGCACTGGCGCTGCCACAACATCAGGCTGCAGCATCCTCCCCAAGGATCAGCCATCCGAGGCTGCCAGAGATGGTATGCTGTCTCCATCCACCCCAATAGTCACTTGCACCACGGCCAGCACTGGCAGCATCTCTGCCACAGCCACCGCCACCTGCATCACCATCAGCACCACTGCATGCACAGCCGATGCCACTCTGTCGGACGTCAGCCCCATCCCCAGTGTGCAGCCGTCAGAGTCTGCAGGGGACGTCCTGGACACGCCACTTGAGACACCACCTCCAGCACTGACACAAACCAGCAATTGGCAGCCTAAGTCACCGCAGGATGGAGTGTGGGTCTGCCTCCATGGAGTATCATGCTACCTGTTCCGGGTACATCGTGTGGCTGTGAAACACAGGTGAGACGAAGTCAACATGCCACACCCCAGGTGCAGCTTCACTGGGCACAAAGCCCCTTCCAGAACCAGTGGAGAAAAACATCCGCTCATCCTATCCTTGGCAGGATGAAGCACTCTGGGCACATTGCCCCCTCCAAAACCAGTGGAGAAAAACATCCACTAACACAGTCCTTTGCAGGATGAAGCACTCTGGGCACAAAGCCCCCTCCAGAACCAGTGGAGTAAAACTTCCACTCACCCTATCCTTGGCAGGATGAAACACTCTGGGCACAAATCCCCCTCCAGAAACAGTGTGGGAAACATCCACTCACACAGTCCTTGGCAGGATGAAGCACTCTAGGCACAAAGCCCCCTCCAGAACCAGTGGAACATGTCACCGACTTGAGAGACTGTGGGTTTACACTCCCCAGGAGCAAGCAGTGGGCACCCACCCACTTGAGAGACTTGAGAGACTGTGGCTTTGCACTCATCAGGAGCAAGCAGTGGGCGACCCACCCACTTGAGAGACTTGAGAGACTGTGGCTTTGGACTCCCCAGGACCAAGCAGTGGGCAACCCACCCACTTGAGAGACTTGAGAGACTGTTGCATTGCACTCCCCAGGAGCAAGCAGTGGGCATGGAGCCCCCTCGAGGTGCAGAGGTGTCGTACCATCATCCGGCTGAGGTGCCCCCTACAGGAAAGCACCATCTTGCCTGGCATGTAACCCCCATTTTTACTTATATATATGTTTGTTTTTGCCTGTGTCACCGGGATCCTGCTAGCCAGGACCCCAGTGCTCATAAAGTGTGCCCTGTATGTGTTCCCTGTGTGGTGCCTAACTGTATCACTGAGGCTCTGCTAACCAGAACCTCAATGTTTATGCTCTCTCTGCTTTTAAAATTGTCACTGCAGGCTAGTGACTAATTTTACCAATTCTGATTGACACACTGGAACACCCTTATAATTCCCTAGTAGATGGTACCTAGGTACCCAGGGTATTGGGGTTCCAGGAGACCCCTATGGGCTGCAGCATTTCTTTTGCCACCCATAGGGAGCTCAGACAATTCTTACACAGGACTGCCACTGCAGCCTGAGTGAAATAACATCCACATTATTTCACAGCCATTTTACACTGCACTTAAGTAACTTATAAGTCACCTATATGTCTAACCATCACTTAGTGAAGGTTAGGTGCAATGTCACTTATGCCCTCATTACATCCCTGGTGGTAAATCCCACTTTCTGCCGTGCAGAAGACCGCCAACATACTGCTGCAGCCGTGGAATTCCGCTACAGGTATTACGACCCACAGCCCGGAATCTGCCACAATACAGACAGGCACACAAGTCCGCCACACCAAAGGTAAGTGATAAACTGGTGATAACAAAACCGACACCGTCATCCCAACAGGAATACGCCCACACTATCATGACCCACAAATCAATGCGGCGGTCTTTCAACCGCGGTAAACCATTGGCGGTGCACACCGCCACGCTCAAAATACACACACATTTACAAAACACAACCACACCTGATACACATACACACACCAGACCCACACACCCAATCCAATATAAAGCACACACCCACATAACCCACAAACCCTTACTACCAGAATTTTCAAACCACGCCGGAGAGATACACTACCAAAAACAACACCAGCATCCACAGACACACAACACCATCACTTACAAAACATCCACACACCTCAAACAACACACGCCAACACCCCCCCACACATCACAACAGACACCACCTCACACATCACCCACACCACATCATGACACCTCAACAACACCCCATGGTTCTCAGAGGAGGAGCTCAGGGTCATGGTGGAGGAAATCGTCTGGGTAGATCCACAGCTATTCGGATCACAGGTGCAGCAGACCTCCATTGCAAGGAAGATGGAGCTATGGCGCAGAATCGTCGACAGGGTCAGCACAGTGGGACAGCATCCAAGAACTAGGGATAACCTCAGAAAGAGGTGGAACCACCTACGGGGGAAGGTGCGTTCCGTGGCCTCCAGACACCAGATTGCTGTACAGAGGACTGGCGGTGGACCCCCACCTCCTCCCCCACAACTAACAACATGGGAGGAGCAAGTCTTGGCTATACTGCATCCTGAGAGCCTAGCAGGAGGACTGGACTCTGGTAAGGCAAATCTTCACTGCAATATCCCCCCACCCTACCTGCATGCCATCACATACTCCCACCCTTACCCTCATACCCATCATCCCAACAACCCACAGATACCCCACCCACACAACCCACACATCCCAAAACCAAGCCCTGCATGTGACACCAATGCATGGACACCCATCACCCAAGCATGTCCACTAGAGAGACTCACTCATGCCCCAAAATCATCAATCACACAAGGACCAAGCCAATAATGCAAGCACTGGAGTACAGGGTCAACCACCCATTGCACATGATGGCACACACACATACAATAATTATGCATTTACACCCCAACAGGACCCCTACCCAACGTCACCGGACAGGAGGTGCCAGACATATCTAGTCCCTCCACAGAAGAGGCCCACAGTGATGACAGCAGCTCTGCACAACTGGATCAAGATGAGCAGCCCAGCCAATCTGGGACCTCAGGGACAGTCGGTTCCCCTGACACTGTCACAACCCACCACAGAGCCTCCCCCCACAGGAAACACCAGCACAGCACTCACCCAGCGGGCCCATCCCTCTGTCCCCAGGACATGTCAATCAACAGTGTGTCCACCACTACAGGGAACCCAGGCAAACCCACCAACCCAAATCAGGAACCTGGGGGCACTGGCAATGGGCACACGGTTCAGGGGACAAAGGCACAGGATAACAGGAAAACTGAGAGGACTGCTGTGCGACAGGGGGAGGACAGGCCCAGGGAACCCACTCTCCACAAGATACTCTCCAACGTCATGGGAGCTTACCATCATTTCCAGGAGATGATGGCAACGGTATTGGCCAAGTTTCAAGAAGCCCCAGCGGCTGCAGGAGGAACACTACCTTGGGATCAGGGAAGACTTGAAGTCCATTAACACCACCCTGGTCACCATTGCAGGGGTGCTGGCAGACCTTGCCAACACTAGGAGGGACACAGTGGCACAACAAGGGGCCCCTGACACTAGCCTGGACGATAAACAGCCCTCTACCTCCGCCGGCGCTCGTGGACAGGAGGCACTGCCACAGGAACAACAGGACACCAGCACCCCACCCCCTGCAGATGGAGAACCACCCTGCAAATGGTCCTTGAGATCCAGGAACAATACAGAGAACATTGCCAAGACCCCCGCCAAGAAATGAGACCCCCCTGAATGTCACCCTTCTGTCCCACTATGTCACCTTGTGCATCCTTAAACTGCTATTGCTTCACTTCCTATGCCCCTTTCGACAATGCATCTGTGAATCAAATAGACTAGACTCTGCCATGGACATTCCTCCACTATCACCCCAGCACATTTTACAACCTCCTCCACTTAGTAGCACAGGAATAAACACACTTCAATAACAAAACAATCTGGAGTCAGTCTGTGCTTTCACAAATATGTAATTGCAATAACTATGGAATATAGCAATGTCAATTTACTTGTTCACATACCAATGTAACACAGCTGTAGGCCAGCAGTAAACATAGCAGAGGGCACAAAGTGGGACCCAAATCTGTGAAATGGAAAGTGAAAGTGACAAGTCAGGGTCCATACACTAAATGAAAATGACACACTTATGCTAGTTCCAACAATAGAATGAGATGTGGGAAGCAGTGGCATCTTCTTACCTGTGTCTCACTGGAAGTATTGCCTGATGATGTTGTTTCAGTTGTCGATATCCTCTTCTTCTCCCTCCTCTTCTTCACTGTCTTCAGGCTCCACAGCTGCCACAAGACCACCATCTGGCCCATCCTCCTGTAGAAAAGGCACCTGGCGTCGCAAAGCCAGGTTCTGCAGCATACAGCAGGCCACGATGATCTGGCCCTCTCCCTTTGGAAATAGGTGTGAAGAGCTGGGGGAGGAGCCTCTGGAAATGCTTTGATGGGCACAGATGGTGCCCTCTCTTCATAAGCCAGTGTACACCGGTTCGGGGATCCCCCAGCCCTGCTCTGGAACGAAACTGGACAAAGGAAAGGGGAGTGATCACTCCCCTGACCAGCACCTCCCAGGGAGTTGCCCATAGCTCCTCCAGTGTGTCCCAGACCTCTGCCATCTTGGATACAGAGGTGTGAGGGCACAATGGACAGCTCTGAGTGTCCAGTGCCAGCAGGTGACGTCAGATACCCCTCCTGATAGGTGCTTACCTTTTTCAGTAGCCAATCCTCCTCTGTGGGCTATTTAGGGTCTCTCCTGTGGGCTATTTCTCATATAACAAATGCAAGAGCTCACCAGAGTTCCTCTGCACTTCTCTCTTCGACTTCTGCCAAGGATCGACCGCTGACTGCTCCAGGACGCCTGCATAACTGCAACTAAGTAGCAAGAAGACTACCAGCAACATTGTAGCATCTCATCCTGCCGGCTTTCTCAACTGTTTCCTGGTGGTTCATGTCCTGAGGGCTGTCTGCCTTCACCCTGCACTGGAAACCAAGAAGAAATCTCCCGTGGGTCAACAGAATCTTCCCCCTGCCAACGCAGGCACCATACTTCTGCATCACCGGTCCTCTGGGTCACCTCTCATCCTGACAAGCGTGGTCCCTTGAACACAGGAGCTGGGTCTAATTGTCTCCTACAGTCCAGTGGCCCTTCTGTCCAAATGTGGTGGATGTAAGTCCCTGCCTCCCCACGACTGACAGTAATCCTGTGTACTGCGTGAACTGCAGCGCTAGGGCTTCTGTGCACTTTTCCAAGACTTCCTTCATGAACAGCCTTGCCCAGGTCCCCAGCGCTCCGTCCTGCATTTCCCAACTCAGTGAGTTGGACTGCGACGTCGTGGGACCCTCCTTAGTGACTCTGAGTCAACCGCTGTCCTCAGATCTTCTAAGTGCCTGTTCCGGTACTCCTGCGGGTGCTGCCTGCTTCTGCAGGGGCTCTCTGAGTTGCTAATCGCCCCCTCTGTCTCCTCCTCCAAGGGGTAACCTCCTGGTCCCTCCTGGGCCTTAGCAGCACCCAAAATCCTCAACCGCAACTCTTGCTGCGAGCAAGGCTTGTTTGCAGTCTTTCTGCGTGGAAACAACTCTGCAAAGGAAAAGTTCCTGGCACCTACCGTTGTTTCAGAATCTTCGGCTTCTTCCACCCAGAGGCAGCCCTTTTGCACTTTCATCCGGGTTTTAGTAGGCTCCTGTCCCCCTGGACACTTGTGTGACTCTTGGACTTGGTCCCCTTCCTTTACGGGTCCTCAGGTCCAGGAATCTGTCTTCAGTGTTTTGCTGGCAGTTGTTCTCCTTGCAGAATCCCCTATCTCAACTTTACTGTCTTTCTGGGGTAGTAGAGTAACTTTACTCCTTTACTTTTCAGGGTCTTGGGGTGGGTTATCTTGGACACCCTTAGTGTTTTCTGACACTCCCAATGACCCTCTACAACCTACACTAGGCCTGGGGTCCATTTGTGGTTTGCATTCCACTTTTGGAGTATATGGTTTGTGTTGCCCCCAGGCCTATTCCTACCTATTGCATTCTATTGTGATTCTACATTGTTTGCACTACTTTTCTAACTATTACTTACCTGATTTTGGTTTGTGTGCATATAATTTGTGTATATTACTTACCTCCTAAGGGAGTGTTTCCTCTGAGATACTTTTGACATATTGTCACTAAAATAAAGTACCTTTATTTTTAGTAACTCTGAGTATTGTGTTTTCTTATGATATAGTACTAAGTGATATAAGTGGTATAGTAGGAGCTTTGCATGTCTCCTAGTTCAACCTAAGCTGCTCTGCTATAGCTACCTCTATCAGCCTTTGCTGCTAGAACACCTCTAATCTACTAATAAGGGATAGCTGGACCTGGCACAAGGTGTAAGTACCACAAGGTACCCACTATAAGCCAGGCTAGCCTCCTACACTGCCCCGTCCCTGAGGTGCCTATTTTTTTTCCGACCTGATGTCCCTGCAGTGTTCTCTCCATTTTGAGGCAGGTGTCATGTGAGGGCTTCTCCCATGCTTTTTGGGACCACTTGTCCACGGACATTTCATGGGACAGTGTACGGACTTATGTACTTGCTGTAAATATTTGCGTATACTGATTATTTACTGCTCTTGGGCTATCTGATTGTTCGAATATTACACTAGTTAAACTCATTTCGTTTGGTCCTTGCCTTCTTCCAGGAGGTGACGGGGTGTATCTGTGATGTTAGTGGATATGTGTGTGTGTTGTTGGGGGTGGGGGATGGGGGTGTTGAGTTTTGCATGTGTGTGTCACTCTCTTTTCCTACCTCCGCTCCCCTGTGTGCTAGGTGCAGTATCCACTGTGGTCATCGCCGCCTTCTTTCCACTTCGTGGTGTATTAAGAGATACAGCAACATGGGCAGGACCTGTAGTTCAGGCACCATGGCGTCCTGGTTCTTCGTTGAGTGTCGTGAGGTGAGTGGTTTCCCTTCCAAAGACTGTTTCCGCCGTGCTTTTAATGGCATTGGTACCGCCCCAGAAAAGCTGGCGGATTGGTGCCTTGTAATGGTGTGGGCGGTACATTGTGTTCCGTCTGTCTGTTGGCGGTTACCGCTGTGGTGTTTGTTGCTACCGCTGTGGCGGTCAGAGTGTTAAAGTGGCTGTCTGTGTTGCCGGTTTCCGCCATGGTCGTGATTTAATTTGTTTGACCGCCAGCCTGTTAGCGGTATTACCGACTTTATCACCGACTGCCAGGGTTGTAATGAGGGCCTTAGTGTCTTTTGTAGAGCTCGGCTAATGGGTTACTTCATCACAAAGTTGATGAATATCCAATCCGCCAAAACCTAAATTCCATGGATTTTATTAGGATTTAGATTTCGGTGGAAGGGATATACGTCAGTGCTGTGACAGAGTAACCTGTTCGGCGAGTTCAAAATCAGGCCCAGAGACTTAGACTTAGCTCCCCACAGCCATGAAATAAAAGGATTGTTCAACTGTAGCCTTCAGCAGAGCGAATTATTATTCATTTCTTCCAAAACCTAATGTTTGACTTTCTGGGTTGCTTACACCACTTCTGCACTTCCGCTTGCCATGAATGTGTGGAACACTCTATCTACAACATAAACCTTAAATTATATATTGTTTAAGGTGTGTGTGGTTGTTTAAAAGAAAATAGCAGTTTGACAGCATTCAATGTTGTGCAATGTACAAGTTACATCACTGAGCAATGTTCCGTCTGTTAGAAGAACATCCCATGTTATAAAGTCCTGCATCATTCCATTGGACCAATGGGCTGGTATTGTTTCACCTGTGTATCAAACCAATGTAAAGCAACAACCAATAATCAAATGAGCTGTGCCCCCCCTCAAACCCATTAACCCACTTGCTCTTCATCGTACCTAAAACTTCAGGCAGAAAAACCTGACATACTGTGAAGGGTGAATCACCATCCCTGAAACTGTCATTCACAGCACAAGCTCAGGGAACATCTCTGTACCCCTCCCTGTCAGTGTCTACTGTCTGCACCTCTAAGGGGTCTCCTCAGGCTGCTCCCTCAGTATTAGGGTTGCTATTTGACACAGTCAGGTCTTGTATTATAGCACCCAACACAAGAGGGTCATCATCCTATTTCTTAGTGTGCTGCACACTTTTCATGCGGACCTCTTCCACCCCGCCCACTCAATCATATCCCTGAACTAGTCTATTGTTAAAGGGGGTCTCAGGTTCAACCGGCAAATGGCAATAATCCATTTAGTTAATATCAGTCCCAGCAGTGCTAATTTAAGGGGTTATTACAACTTTGGAGGAGGTGTTAATCTGTCCCAAAAGTGACGGTAAAGTGACGGATACTCCACCAGCCGTATTACGAGTCCATTATATCCTATGGAACTAGTAATACGGCTGGTGGTATATCCGTCACATTTGGGACGGATTAACACCTCCTCCAAAGTTGTAATAACCCCCTATGTGCCAAACTGCCTGCTTATGCATTCTGGCATCAGGCCTTGGAGGCACTGTTTTATCTCCCTGGGGATCACTCATCCTGTGGCTTTGTGGATGCAGTCTAGGACTTCCTCCCAGTAGTGCTCAATCTGAAGACAGATCCACACCACGATTAGGAAATCTGTTGGGGCATGTATATATCGTGCACATCCTGAATCTGGTAGGGTAGATGGCATGCAGGTGCTTAGGTGAGAGGTAGGCAATGTGAACTATGTTAAATGTTTAAGACTTTAATTGACCGACACACCCCGGTACTCCCCTGTGAAGCCTGTCCCCTTCCCCGGGTATGATGGGGGTCTCCACCAGCCTTCTGCCAGGTATCTTTTATCTTCAGGGCACCAGTGGTCTATTTGACCTTAATGCCCTACATAAATGTGTGATGAGGACCACCTGCTAGGGACACTAATGTGTTTTGTTTTAGCTACAGGGGCCTCAGGAAACATAGGAACAGATTTTGCAGGCCATGGTGGCAATTTTTGCATGTTGAAAGAATTTTCCCATCTTCATTCCAAAGGTCTCCAAAGCACTGGGCAATGTAATAAACCTGGCTGCTGGGTGTAAATCATCTAAAGTTCGACACCCCCATCCCACCAGAGGGATATGCCTCTGGTGTGTGTTTTTTGTGCGAATGGTTGGATCTTCCAGACCTCCAACCCTGATGCATGGGGTGCTCTGTGGAGTGCCTCCAGCACTGCTTATTCCTTCAGAAGTAAGGTTGACCAGACCGGCATCCCCATAGGTACCAGACAGAGGGGACTTCTCCAAGTTAGATTACTCCTCAAGCTACTGTACTGCATGTTGTAAATGAGCCACAGGGTAGTACAATTCAGGGTTCAGTACCTCCATCCCTCCTGCATCTCATTCCAATTTGAGCACGGCCAGGCTCTCCCTACATATTTCATCCACCCACAGCAATTCCACCAGGAGCCAAACCAACTTTCGGAAAATACTTCCAGTAATCTTGTGCATAGTGACAGTAACATGTATATACAGTGTGATAGTACTACCATTTTAATAAATGCAGTTTTTCCCTTTAGGAAGAGTCTCAGGGTGTTCACGAATTTAATAGATTACTGGAGGTTTGCCATTACCTATCCCATGTTCAGCGTATGACATGGCTTCTCCCTGTGTGCAATATGCATATCAAGATAGTGGATGCTATCAGTCTTCCAGTTGAGACCAGTCTTAGGGGGGAGCACAGTGACATGCTTTTCAGTTGCCACACTAGGAACAGCACTGACTTTGACTGGTTTACATGGAGATCTATGATTACCCCTAACTCAGCCACCACTTTCAGGAGGATCGGGACCGAAGTGCGGGTCGATAATTGTGTCATCTGCATATAATGACACTATGAGGGTCATTATGACCCCGGCAGTCGGCGCTATTGTGGCAGTAGTACCGCCAACAGGATGGCGGTACTTACAAGCCACATTATGACATTGGAGGGTTGACTGAAGCCAACCCGCCAGTGTACCATTCCGGCCACCATGGCGGTAGCAGCTGCCGGGCAGAAGATAACCATCTCCAGCCCTTGCGGCCGTCATTGTGCTACCAGTGGGATTATGTCTCTGCCTACAGCCATGGTTTTCTTGGCATTACAAACGCCACGAAAACCATGGCGGTAGGCCCTATCAGTGACAGGAAATTCCTTCCCTGTCACTGATAGGCCCCTCCCCCATGTGTCACCAACCCCACCTACATCCAGGTCCCCATTCACACTTGCAATCATTCATCCATTCATGCACACATCCGCACACACATCAAAACATACACGCAGACGCGCATTCCAATTCTCATACATACATGCGCTCACACTTCCATACACACACGCACTCACAATTCCATACATACACAAACTCACACACATTCAGACATGCACACACACAAGACAAAACACACACTTGAATACACGCACACACACACTCACATATACATGCACATAACCCACACACAACACCCCACTCCCCTGTGGGAGACCCGACTTTCCTGGATCCAGGGGGTCTTCCGGCAGGATATGGGACGGGGCGCTGCTACCACCACCAGGGCCCGCCAGCAGAACACCACCGGGCCGTATAATTTGACATAATACGGCTAACGGCGGTCTACTGTTGTGGCGCTGCTGGTTGTAGCAGCACCCCCTTACCGCCATCTGTCAGTATGGCCACAGCCGGATTTCTGCCCTTCGTGTGTGGCTGTTGTCATAATATGGCAGATGGATGGTAGCCGCGGCGACGGTCTTTTGGTGGATGTCGCCGCGGCGGTAGGCTGAATTTACTACCAGTCTTAAAATGAGGGCCTATGTGGCTTGTCTGGCCCAACTGTTTCCCCCAGCCATGCAACACGCCACTAACTCCATCGCCAGAGTGAACAGCATGGAGAACAGTGGACATCCCTGCCGAATGCACCTGTGTAATTGGAACGTCTCTGGCACCCGATTCCCCATTGGGATGCATGCCACTAGCCACATGTATAATAGTTTTATCTAGGCAATACATTTGGGTCCAATTCCCACTGGAGCAAGCACTCTCCATTTATAATCCCAGCTAATAGAGTCAAATGCCTTTTCTGTGTTCAGAAAGGCAAAAGTGTATTAGGCCTGGTCCAAGCAGGGTGCATGAACCACATGCATCAGGTGCCGTATATAGCAAAGAGTATTTCTATGGGGATAAATCCCAACTCAGTGGACCAACTGCAGGAGGTACCGTAAAGAAGCATCACCAGAACATGACTGAGAATGTTTTGGTCAACAGTTAACAAGAACAGGGGACAATTGGAGGCAGGGACCAGCAGATCTTTCCCTGGTTTGGGTATAAAGACCACAATAGATTTGCTCATAGAATCAGGGAATTCTCCCCTCTCCATTGCCTCCTGATATACCAGCAGTTGTTTATCGGCCATGGTTTCTGGAAATGCGTTGTTGAGTAGAGCTGACAATTGATCTCCACCCAGTGCCTTATCCATCTTATGAGAGTCTATAGCCAAGAGTGCTTCCTCTTTGGTCAGAGAATCCTTAAGGTCTGCTTGATCCTCACCATCTAGCCACATAATCGGAAGTGGGTCCAATTAGGTGGAAACCCTAGTATCACAGGATGGCATGAACACCCTATGGAGATGCTCCACATGTGTTGCGGTAATAGCCTGCTGTGTGTGTATTCTCTACCCCAAGTGGTCCCTGATAACCATTATATGTACAGTGAGCTGTTCCTGTTTGATCAGTCTAGTCAACATGCATCCTGCCTATCCCCCTCCATATAGAGAAGCCATCTGTAGGTGAGTCACACATGTTTCTCTAGGCTCCAGAGGGAGTAGAAGTGATCTTTGGCCTCATGCAATTCCAAACACCTCTCCAGATTATCAGGACGGGATGGTTCCAAATCGGCTAACTTTTTCTCCTTTAGTATAAGGTTGCTATCTAATGTTTGACTGATGCCTGAGGTGATTGCAGTGCCTACCTCTCTGAGAACTACCTTCATTGCATTCCATTATTTCACCCTTTGTGTGGTACTCCCCCAGTTTCATGCAAGCTAGTCTGTCACAGCAGCTGCAGTCACACCCCTGTAAGCAGGGTCTGCAAGGGTGACCGGTTTTATCTGACACAGCTCAAGATATCTGACTTGTTTAGTAGTACCAATAACAATTGTTAAGTACACTGTTCCACAAAAAGAACATTGAAGAGAGAGACACAACTAATACACAGGGGAACTTGATAGTCAGGAGCAGAACACACATCCTAGGATGCCAAGCTTCATCACTGGGTAAGCTCCTCATCAGACTGGCACTGCAATGTCTGACGGACCACCCCTTTAAGAAAAGGAGGTGGCTCTTAACCGGAGATCAATGATAGATCTGCCTGTAATGACCACAAACTATAGGTGTGTACAAGAGAGAAAAGAAGGTGAAACGTAAAACTGGCTCTAAACCATAACCATCACATTTAATATTTCAGAAAATGGTTCAGGCCAAGATTAAAAAAAGTTTTGGGGAGTGCTTGTGGAGATAATGCTCAGCCGCACTCACATTCCTTATGTGTAGGGGAAGATGAACCCTATCCAAATTCCTATAATACTAAGTTGAAATGTTTTGTGTCTGAGTGGCCACATAGGATTCAGTGACGCTTCTTCAGGACCAATAACATAACTTCTCCTGATAATATTACCTAGACCCAATTAGGATACAATGAAACAGATAATATCTGGACACTTACTCAGACCAACTGCACGTCAAGGTCAGTCTAGTCAGCAAGTCACCCATCCCAAATTAAAGCACAGGCTCCATAGGAATGCACATGCCCAGAAACAGGAACGCGGTACCGCACTTCTCCTGGTTCTGACTGACAACCTACCCGGGGGCTGCGTTCCTGCAAAAAACGTTGTTAAGGAGTACAACATAATCGGGGCAAATGATCAGACAGATTCCTGGCCAGATTTGCTGTCTCCGTCATCTTTTGTGTTGCTTCCCCTGTATTAGGAAATAGTCCAGTCTGCTGTATATGTCTGCCGCTGGTGTGTAGCAGGAGTACTGGCAAGCCTTTGGGTGTCAGGACCACCCCACTCCCAATGTCAGATGCTTGAGAGCTATAGTCCTTTAGGGGTTTGTACCCTGTCGCACCTCCCCAAAAAAGTATCCATCGTATTCATTGGGAACATACAAGCGCACTATGCAGAGCTCGTGGCCATGCAGAGTCCCATACAAGATAACATAGCTATCATTCAAGTTTTTTAAATAGGAATTCCAAAGTCACCCACATAAGTGCACCCTCTAGACAACCCAGAGTAGGAGGAAACATACACCTGTCCTCTCCATTTTTCCATAGACTGGCTATGCAGTCTCCCCATATATGTGCTTCTTGGGGAAATACAATCAATATGCAAATGTGCTTGAGGTAGGCATATATTTGGTGACATTTCTGCAGTCTATTCAGTCCCTGTTCATTCCACTATAGGAATTTATATTTGTCCCCTGTATGCTGCATGACCCGAAGTTTCCTGTCTTGAAGCCTCCCACTGGGCTTTCCAGTCCACTGTAACATGGCTAGGTAGCAGCGAGCATAAAGAGCACTTTCTCCAAATGCAACAACAATAAAATTGAACATTCCCTCATACCCTACCTCAGAACCCCCTCCACTAAGCAGAATGTGTTGTACTCCCCCCAGCTCAAGTTATGGCTGTAAGGGTCCCGGTCACTGTAGGAAAGTACCATCTTGCCTGGCATGTTTCCCCCATTTTTACAGGTATATACATTTGTTTTTGCATGTCTCACTGGGATCCTGCTAGCCAATTATCCTGTGCCCACCCTCTGGTAGCTTGGCACTGAGCAGTCAGGCTTAACTTAGAAGGCAATGCGTAAAGTATTTGTGGAATAAATCATGCAATAACACAGTATAAACACCACAAAAATATACCACACGTTTAGAAAAATATATAATATTTATCTGGATAAAATGAGATCAAAATCATCAAGATTTGATAATTACTTGTAGAAATATCACTTTAGAAAATGCTAAAAAGAGTGTTAGGTTCCTAAAAGCAATAAGGCCCTCATTACAACCCTGGCGGTCGGTAATAAAGTGGCGGTAATACCGTCAACAGGCCGGCAGTAAACAAATTGGAATCATGACCATGGCGGAAACCGCCAACACAAACAGCCACTTTAACACTCCGACCGGCACGGCGTTAGCAACACCGAGGCGGTAACCGCCTACAGCCAGGCGAAAGACTATGTATCGCCCACTGCATTACAACACGCCCATACGCCAGCTTTTCCGGGACAGTACCAACGGCATCAAAAGCACGGCAGAAACACTGCTCTGAAGAAAAACAACTCACCTCTTGACACTCAAGGAAGAACCAGGACACCATGGAGCCCGAACTGCATGTGTAACTTCTCATACACCAGGAGCATGAACGCTGGCGGTGACGACCATAGTGAGTACTGCACCTAGCACACAGGGCAGGAGGGGAGGAAAATGAGAGTGACACACACACACACGCACCACATAACACCCCCACCCTCACCCCCAACACCATACAAACAAACATATGCAACAGCATTACATATACACCCCGTAACCCTCTGGAATAACGCAATGACAAAAGGAATGGAGTAAAATGAGTGTAATATTAGTAATTTTGAGAAATAGGTTCCTAAAGAAATAAACAATATATATAATATATACAATATATATATATACAAAAGGAGGGACAATGCCCACTCCAAAATGTCCGTGGCCCACTGGGCCAAAACACATAGGCCAAGGCCACACTTGACTCCTGCCTCAATACGGAGAGAACACTGCAGGAGCATCAGGTCGAAAACACACAGGCACCTCAGGTGGACGGGGGATGGGGGGGCACCTCAGCTGAAAGGGAGCGTGGCTGCGTCGTTCTGGTTCGACGTACGGTGATTTTTTCACCACGATGCAGGCTATGCATAATTTCTGGCAGACTGTGCATTGAAATTTCACCACACAAGGAGTTCTTTGCAGAGATTAAGGGGGTCATTACAACATTGGCGGTGAAAGGCACTTACCGCCGTGCAGAAGACCACCAATATACCGCCACGGCAGCGGCATTCTGCCACAGCTATTATGACACACATCTTGGAATTCGCCGAAATTCAGACACCCACACAAGACCGCCACACTAAAGGTCAGTGATAAACTAGCAGAAACAAATCCTCCACCTCCACGCCAACAGAAACACGCCCATGCTATTACGACCCACTAATCCACGCGGCGGTCTTTCAACCGCGGTATTCCATTGGCGGTACACACCGCCGCGCTCAAAATACACACACATCTCCAAAACACCGCCACATTGGACAATTCCAAATACACACACCTGACACACATACAAACAACACACCCACACACCCAATACAATATAAAACACACACCCACATCACCCACAAACCCCTACGACCAAAAATTCGAGACGAAGGCGACAGAGAGAGAGCACAGAATAGAAAAACCCCACTACACAGAGGCACACAACACCATCACCCTCACAACATCCATGCGCAAAACACCACACACCACTACACTCACCACAACCATCACCACATACACCACCCCACACATCACCCACACCACCCCATGTCACGCCAAAGACACCCCCGCTTCTCCGAGGAGGAGCTCAGGGTCATGGTGGAGGAAATCGTCTGGGTAGAGCCACAGCTATTTGGCTCACAGGTACAGCACACATCAATAGCCAGGAAGATGGAGTTATGGCGCAGAATAGTCGACAGGGTCAACGCAGTGGGACAGCACCCAAGAAATAGGGAGTACATCAGGAAGAGGTGGAATGACCTACGGGGGAAGGTGCGTTCAACGGTCTCCAGGCACAACATCGTGGTACAGCAGACTGGCGGCGGACCCCCACATCCTCCCCCACAACTAACAACATGGGAGGAGCAATTCTTGACCATCTTACATCCTGAGGTCCTCGCAGGAGTCGGTGGAGGATGGGACACTGGTAAGTCAATTCTTAACTATCCTATCCCCACCCTACCTGCATGCTATCACACACCCCCTCCCTCACCCACTCCCGCATCACTACAACTCCTCACTAATGTACCCATGACACAAACCACCCATCCCAACACCAAGCCCTGCATGACACAACTAAGAATGGCCACCCCTCACTAAAGCATGCCCACTGCACATACCCAGTACACCCCCCCAACCATCACCACACAACCCCACACACAGGAATGCTTGCACTGGGGTACACAAACACCCACCCATTGCACACCATTACACACACACGTGCAATAATCTAGCTCTTATGTCCCTGCAGGAACCCGAAGGACCGTCACCACAGCAGAGGGTCCAGACAACACCACTCCACCCCCAGAAGAGGCCCACAGTGACGAGAGCAGTCTGCCCTACTGGATCCTGATGACCAGCCCGGACCATCGCGGGCCTCGGGACAGTCGGTTCCCCTTGCACAGGCACAGCCCAACACCGACCTTCCACCCTCCGGTAACCCCAGCACAGCATCCACCCAGCGGGCCCAAACCTCCCTACCCAGGACAGGTCAATCAGTGGTGTGTCCACAAATACAGGGCAACCAGGGTAACACACCACCCCAACAACAACAGGGACCTGGGGGCAGTGGTAGTGTGCACACGGTCCAGGGGACGGAGGCACAGGAACACAGGGGAACTGGGAGGGCTGCTGTGCGACAGGGGGCAGACAGGCCAAGGGAACCCACTCTCCACGAGGCGCTATCTTCCATCATGGGAGCATACCACCACTCCAAGGAGACGATGGCGACGGTCCTGGATAAGTTGCAGGAGACCCTGCGCCTGCAGGACGAACTGTATTTGGGGTTCAGGGAGGAGCTCAGGACCATCAGCTCTGCCCTGGGCACCATCGTAGGGGTGCTGAAGGACATACAGCAGACCTTGAGGGACACCGTGGCACCCCAAGGGGCCCCTGACACTAGCCAGGACAATGAATTGTCCACCACCTCTGCCGGCGCTAGTGAACAGGTCGCCCCGCCACAGGACCACCACACCATCACCCAACCCCAGCAGACGGACAACCACCACGCAAGCGGTCCCTGAGATCCAGGAACAGGACAGAGCAAGATGGCAAGACCCCCACCAGGAAACGATACCACCCTGATTGTCCTCCCACTGACCCACTTTGTTACCCTGTCCATACTTAAACTGCCCCAGCTCCACTTCCTATGCCCAGATGGGCAGTGCACCTGTGAGACTAATAGACTGGACTCTGCCATGGACAGTCCTCCGCCTTCACCCATCCTCATTTTACAACCCCATCCCATTTCTGAGCACTTCAATAAACACCCTTGAAACCCAAAACAATCTGGAGTCAGTCTGTGATTTAGTAAAAATGTATTATCAATCAAAGTGTCATAATGGGTTTACCATTGTAAAGCTAACATACCTATGTCACACATCACAAGCCCTTGAAGGATGAGAGCAGTTGACACGTAGGTAACCACACCTGTGAAACCGTAATGGAAGGGTACAACTCAGTTACCAAATAGTGATTTAAATCGAGAAACAGGATAGAGGTAGACGTGTGAAAGTTAATGTAATGCTAAAAATGAAAATGTTCTCACCTGTATCTCACTGGAAATATTGCTGTATGACTGACTCCCTGTTGTCGTTGTCTTCTTCCTCAGCTTCATCCTCATCACTGTCCACAGGCTCCACAGACTCCACAGCTGCCACAACACCGTCATCGGGATCATCCTCCTGCAGAAAAGGCACCTGGCGTCGCAAAGCCAAATTATGGACCATGGAGCAGGCGATGATGATGTCGCACACCTTCTTCGGTGAGTAGAATAGGGATCCACCTGTCATATGGAGGCACCTGAACCTGGCCTTCAGGAGGCCGAAGGTCCGCTCGATCACCTTCCTATTCCGCCCATGGGCCTCATTGTACCGTTCCTCTGCCCTGGTCCTGGGATTCCTCACTGGGGTCAATAGCCAGGAAAGGTTGGGGTAACCAGAGTCCCCTAATAGCCACACACGGTGCCTCTGGAGTTGAGCCATCATATCAGGGATGCTGCTATTCCGCAGGATGTAGGCGTCATGCACTGAGCCAGGGAACATAGCATTTACCTGGGAGATGTAATGGTCTGCCAAACAGACCATCTGTACATTCATCGAATGATAGCTCTTCCGGTTCCTGTACACCTGTTCAGTCCTGTGGGGGGGGACCAGAGCTACATGGGTCCCACCAATAGCATCTATGACGTCGGGGATATGTCCAAGGGCATAGAAGTCACCTCTCACTGTAGGCAAATCCTCCACCTGAGGGAAAATGATGTATCTCCTTACGTGTTTCAGCAGGGCAGACAACACTCTGGACAACACGTTGGAAAACATAGGCTGGGACATCCCTGATGCCATGGCCACAGTTGTCTGAAAAGAGCCACTTGCGAGGAAATGGAGCACTGACAGCACCTGCACGTCAGGGGGGGATTCCAGTCGGATGGCGGATTGGTGACATCAGGTCTGGCTCCAACTGGGTACATAGTTCCTGGATTGTGGCAATGATGAAACGTCATGCCACACACCAATGTCCAGTGCAGAGAACGTCATGCCACACACCAATGTCCTTATCAGAACCGCCATGTCAAAGTACCGCTGAACAGGGCAAAGACCGCCATGGCAAAGCACCGCTGAACAGTCCTGAACTGCCATGGCAAAGCACTGCTGAACAGGGCAAAGACCGCCATGGCAATACACCGCTGAACAGTCCTGAACTGCCATGGCAAAGCACTGCTGAACAGGGCAAAGACCGCCATGGCAAAGCACCACTGAACAGTCCTGAACCGCCATGGCAAAGCACCGCTGAACAGGGCAAAGACCGCCATGGCAATACATCGCTGAACAGTCCTGAACCGCCATGGCAAAGCACTGCTGAACAGGGCAAAGACCGCCATGGCAAAGCACCACTGAACAGTCCTGAACCGCCATGGCAAAGCACCGCTGAAGAGGGCAAAGACCGCCATGGCAAAGCACCGCTGAACAGTCCTGAACCGCCATGGCATAGCACCGCTGAACAGGGCAAGGACCGTCATGGCAAAGCACCGCTGAACAGTCCTGAACCGCCATATCAAAGCACCGCTGAACAGGGCAAGGACCGCAATGGCAAAGCACTGCTGACCAGTCCTGAACCGCCATGTCAAAGCACCGCTGAACAGTCCTGAACCGCCATGGCAAAGCACCGCTGAACAGGGCAAAGACCACCATGGCAAAGCACCACTGAACAGTCCTGAACCGCCATGGCAAAGCACCGCTGAACAGTCCTAAACCGCCATGTCAAAGCACTGCTGAACAGGGCAAAGACTGCCATGGCAAAGCACCGCTG
Source organism: Pleurodeles waltl (assembly GCF_031143425.1). Taxonomy (NCBI): domain Eukaryota; kingdom Metazoa; phylum Chordata; class Amphibia; order Caudata; family Salamandridae; genus Pleurodeles; species Pleurodeles waltl. The sequence continues at coordinate 443,663,026 of NC_090438.1, read as the reverse complement.
AACAGTCCTGAACCGCCATGGCAAAGCACCGCTGAACAGTCCTGAACCGCCATGGCAAAGCACCGCTGAACAGTCCTAAACCGCCATGTCAAAGCACTGCTGTACAGGGCAAAGACTGCCATGGCAAAGCACCACTGAACAGTCCTGAACTGCCATGGCAAAGCACCGCTGAACAGGGCAAAGACCGCCATGGCAAAGCACCGCTGAACAGTCCTGAACCGCCATGGCATAGCACCGCTGAACAGGGCAAGGACCGCCATGGCAAAGCACCGCTGAACAGTCCTGAACCGCCATGTCAAAGCACCGCTGAACAGGGCAAGGACCGCCATGGCAAAGCACCGCTGACCAGTCCTGAACCGCCATGTCAAAGCACCGCTGAACAGTCCTGAACCGCCATGGCAAAGCACCGCTGAACAGGGCACAGACCGCCATGGCAAAGCACCAGTGAACAGTCCAGAACCGCCATGGCAAAGCACCACTGAACAGTTCTGAACCGCCATGTCAAAGCACTGCTGAACAGGGCAAAGACCGCCATGGCAAAGCACCGCTGAACAGTCCTGAACCGCCATGGCAAAGCACCGCTGAACAGGGCAAAGACCGCCATGGCAAAGCACCGCTGAACAGGGCAAGCACCGGGTAGGAATGAATGGACCGCCACATCAGGCATACTTATCCCATGTGCAGCTGGGACAGTGACAGGACACGACCTTTCACGGGGAGACTCATCCAGTCTGGGCACCAGTCACCCCCAGTACCAGTAGAGACCTGCATCAACTTGAGAGACTGTGGCTTTGCACTCCCCAGGATGGCACATTGGGCAACCCACCCACTGTAGAGACTTGAGAGACTGTGGCTTTGCACTCCCCAGGATGGCACAGTGGGCAACCCACCCACTGTAGAGACTTAAGAGACTGTGGCTTTGCACTCCCCAGGATGGCCCAGTGGGCAACCCTATAAGTATAACGTAGTTTACTCTCGATTAACATAGCAAACATAGGAATGGAAATCTTAAATTCAAATATACAACATACAATATATTTCAATTTAGATATTTATTGTAGCTAATTAAACATTCAGTTCGCACATATTATAATCAACATAGAATCAACCAAAAAAATATAATACAACCCCCTAACCTAAATAAAACATACATATATGAAAACATAAATAACATACCAGTAAATACGCAAAAATAAACAAATAACACAGAACCAACAAAATCACAAAATAGTATACAAACAAATTTACAACCGCCTCATACATGAGAGGATATTTGAACAGCACAATAAAGTTACTGCTTTGATGCTACAATTATGCATTGTAGTTTAGATTGTATAAAATCCAACATAATAACAGCCAATTCTAGGTTATAATTTCTTGATTCAAATTCTCGTGTTACAGGCCTGATGGTAGCCAATCCTGGTCAGAGCTTCAAATTTGCCAATTTCAAACACTTCATGCCAATGTTCAAGACAAGCCAATTTACAAGCCGACGCGCGTTTCGGTGAGTGAAGAAAAATATAAATACACCTTCATCAGGACTTTATGATTCAGTATAATTGGCATACGTACATCTTGTAGTCTGCCTTAGAAATGAAAGAACTCAGATATCCCTTACAGGCTGGATTAAACACTCTCCAACTTCAAATTTGTAGTCCAAAATGAGGGACTAACACATTGATATAGCTAAATGAAGCTATGCTTTCTCACTCTGTTAACCCCGGCGTCTGTGAATTCTAAAGTTCTGGTTGCAGAATCGGTACCGACGTCGCCAATTAAGGACTGACCGAGAGACTGTGGCTTTACACTCCCCAGGATGGCACATTAGGCAACCCACCCACTGTAGAGACTTGAGAGACTGTGGCTTTGCTCTCCCCAGGATGGCATAAATGGACATGGAGCCCTGTCGTGGATCTGGCTTTCCAGTCATCCGGCTGAGGTGCCCCTCCTTCCCTTCCCCCTGAGGTGCCTGTAGTATTTCTATCTGATGCCCGGCAGAGTTCTCTCCGATTGTGGTCAGGTATCGTTTGTGGGCCTCGCCCATGCTTTTTTGGACTGATGGTGCACGGACATTGTTATGTACATATCTGCACTACTTCTCGTATTGTATATAATTATGAATGATTTTCAAATATATATTGATATATTTTTGTATGACATGTATATTGGCAGATTCATTGTTTGACCGATTTTCACTTTGTGTTTTCATTCTTCCGGGGGGATTGTGGGTTGTTACTGTGATTTTTTGTGAATGCATTGGTGTGTTGGTTGTAATATGCGAGGGTGGGTGTGTTTGGTGGGTGTCCCCCTAACGTTTGCCTCCCCCATGTCGTAGGTGCAGTACTCACCGTTGTCTTCGGCGCCTACGTAGCTGTTGCTCATAGAGGAGCTGAAATACAAGGGCAGGGATTATTTGGAGTTCCGGCTATATGGAGTCCTCGTTCCTCGTGGGATATGTTCAGGTGAGCGTTTTCCCATACCAAAAGCTGTTTCCACCGTGTTTTTATCCACGGTGAATCCGCCCCGGAAAAGGTGGCGGATTGGCGGGTTGTAAATACTGTGGGCGGTACATTGTCTCCCGCCTGTCTGTTGGCGGTGACCGCTGCACTGCTTGTCTGTACCGCCGTGGCGGGCGGTGTGTTAAAGTGGCTGTCTTTGTTGGCGGTTTCCCCCAGGTTCATAATTCACTTTTTTTGTCCGACGGCCTGTTTGCGGTATTTCCGCAGCTTTAACACCATCCGCCAGGGTTGTAATGACCACCTAAGTCTTTTTGCCCCTGAGACAACAGAAAAAAGGAGTCAAGCTCAATCCAAGCCCTTGGAGACCATTTCACAGCAGAGCCAGAGGGCAGCACGGCAGCAAGGCAACAGCAAAGCAGCAGTCCTTTTCAGCTAAGCAGTCCGGTGAGTCCTTTGGGGAGCCAGGCAGCTTCTCTTGCCTGGTACAGAGTTTCTTCACCAGTGGTATCTTGTTAAGAAGTGTCTGAGTTGGTAGGGTCAGAGGCCCTCTTTAAATACCCAAATGTGCCTTGGAAGTGGGGAGACTTCAAAGAGTGGCTCAGACGTGCACCAGGTCCCTTTTCAGTTTCAGCCTGTCTGCCAGGGTCCCAGTAGGGGATTTGGCAGTCCATTCTGTGAGGGTAGGCCACTGTCCATTGACATGTAAGTGTCAACACCTCCACCCTCCCAGCCCAGGAAGACCCATTCAGTATGCAGATATGTGCAGGTGTGACTGAGCATCCTGTGTTTGGGGCTGTCTGAGTGGTGTTGCTGGCATTGACCATGTGTCTCCTCTGTCTTCCCCCACTTCTTGTTTTGTCACCCTGTCCTTGTGTGCATTAGCATCATCTGGCGGAGGAGCAGAGGCACCGGAGATGGAGGGAGCTGCATCCCTCATGGCCCAGGAGGGTGATTCTACCGACGGTGAAGGCACCAGTGGGACGGAGGGTGAGGGGAGCTACACGATGGGGACAGGAGGGGACACCAGCGACAGCGTCTCCTATTCTGATGGGATCTCCCTTGCAGTGGCGGACACCTCTGTGCCCACCGCAACAACAGGTACACCCGCCACCCCCACTACCAGCACCGCCCTCCCAGCAGCCCCTCAGCATGTTTCTAATGCCTGCTCACCCAGGAGGGTGGGCATCTCCTTCGCCCCAGGCACCTCAGGCCCTGCCCCAGTCAGCCCTGCTGCCTTCAGTGAGGAGGCTATTGACCTCCTGAGATCCCTCATTGTTGGGCAATCAACCATTCTGAATGCCATTCAGGGTGTCTAGAGCCATTTGCAGCAAACAAATGCATACCTAGAGGGCATTCATTCTGGCGTGGTGGCCCAACAGAGAGCATTTCAGGCTATGTCCTCAGCACTGATGGCAGCCATTTTCCCTGTGTCCAGCCTCCCCCCTCCAACTTCCACTACCCAGACCCAATCCCCTCTACCTCAGCCTATCCCAAGCACACCATCAGACCAGCATGCAGACACATCAACACACAAAAGTGGCTCAGGCAAACATAAGCACCACACATCCCACAGGCACTCACACAAGCACCATAGCCATGCAGACACACCAACATACACTGCCTCCACTGTGTCCCCCTCCTCCATGTCCTCCACCTCCCTCCCATTCTTGTCTCCACTCACACCTGCATGCACTACATCCTCAGCCACTACCTCCATTACTAGCACGCCCATCACTACACACCGCTCATGTGCAATCACCACCCCCACTACCATTCACACGTCCCCTTTGTCCTCTCCCAGTGTGTCTGTGAGCCCTCCTCCCAAAGTACACAAACGCAGGCACACACCCACTTAGCAGACATCCACCTCACAACAGCCTCCAACCCATGCACCTTCACCCAAACTCAGCAGACGTACCCCTCCTACAACACTACCTCTTACTCCACTCCCAAACCACCTCCATCTTCCCGTCCCAGTGTGTACCAAGCTAACCTGGAGCTCTTTTCTACACCTCCTCCAGTCCTTCTCCTAGGGCCAGGATGTCTAGATCCCAGCCCAGCACCTCAGCCACCAAATCTGCATCCGCTGTGGTCCCTACTACTCCAGCACGGTCAAAGGGGTTCACCCGTCAGAGCTGACAGTGTGCCACCAACAGAAAAGAAGGACCAGCCTATTCCACCACCTGCAAAGCTCAAAAACGGACCGGCTTCAAGCAGGGGACAGTCACAACACACCCAGAACGGCCTTGCACAAACACAGAGTGGACAGTGCCAAGGTCCCTGCAGCGGCTGTCAAGATGGGGAAGGGCCACAAGCCAAAGGGCACATCACCTCTGGGCACGAGTTTACTTGGGGATGGGCTGGTGACCACCAAATCATCAGGGATGGCAGCCACATGCACCCCAGTCACCACCGCCACTCTGACTGCCCGCCTGCACCACCATCTGCACCGCTGCTGCCACAACGTCAGGCTGCAGCATCCTCCCCAAGGATCAGCCATCCGAGGCTGTCAGAGACGGTATGGTGTCTCCATCCACCCTAACAGTCGCTTGCACCACGGCCAGCACTGGCAGCATCTCCGCCGCAGCCAGTGCCACCTGCACCACCATCAGCACCGCCACGTGCACAGCAGAAGCCACTCTATCAGATGTCATCCCCATCCCCAGTGTGCAGCCATCAGAGTTTGCAGGTGACGTCCTGGACCCTGGACACGCCACTTGAGACACCGCCCCCAGCACTGACACGGACCAGCAATTGGCAGCCTAAGTCACTGCAGGATGGAGTGGAGGGTCTGCCTCCATGGAGTATCATGCTACCTGTTCCGGGTACATCGCATGGCTGTGACACACAGGTGAGATGAAGCCAACATGCCACACCCCAGGTGCAGCATCACCGGGCACAAAGCCCCCTCCAGAACAAGTGGAGAAAAACATCCACTAACACAGTCCTTGGCAGGATGAAGCACTCTGGGCACAAAGCCCCCTCCATAACCAGTGAAGAAAAACAACCACTCACCCAGTGGTCAGGTATCGTTTGTGGGCCTCGCCCATGATTTTTTGGACTGATCGTGCACGGACATTGTTATGTACATATCTGCACTACTTCTCGTATTGTATATAATTATGAATGATTTTCAAATATATATTGGTATATTTTTGTATGACATGTATATTGGCAGATTCATTGTTTGACCGATTTTCGCTTTGTGTTTTCATTCTTCCGGGGGGATTGTGGGTTGTTACTGTTATTTTTTGTGAATGCATTGGTGTGTTGGTTGTAATATGCGAGGGTGGGGGTGTTTGGTGGGTGTCCCCCTAACGTTTGCCTCCCCCCTCCCCCATGTCGTAGGTGCAGAACTCACCGTTGTCTTCGGCGCCTACGTAGCTGTTGGTCATAGAGGAGCTGAAACACAAGGGCAGGGATTATTTGGAGTTCCGGCTCCATGGATTCCTCGTGGGATATGTTCAGGTGAGCGTTTTCCCATACCAAAAGCTGTTCCACCGTGTTTTTATCCACGGTGAATCCGCCCCGGAAAAGCTGGTGGATTGGCGGGTTGTAAATACTGTGGGCAGTACATTGTCTCCCGCCTGTCTGTTGGCGGTGACCGCTGCGCTGCTTGTCTGTACCGCCGTGGCGGGCGGTGTGTTAAAGTGGCTGTCTTTGTTGGCGGTTTCCGCCAGGGTCATAATTCACTTTTTTTGTCCGCCGGCCTGTTTGCGGTATTTCCGCAGCTTTAACACCATCCGCCAGGGTTGTAATGACCACCTAAGTCTTTTTGCCCCTGAGACAACAGAAAAAAGGAGTCAAGCTCAATCCAAGCCCTTGGAGACCATTTCACAGCAGAGCCAGAGGGCAGCACGGCAGCAAGGCAACAGCAAAGCAGCAGTCCTTTTCAGCTAAGCAGTCCGGTGAGTCCTTTGGGGAGCCAGGCAGCTTCTCTTGCCTGGTACAGAGTTTCTTCACCAGTGGTATCTTGTTAAGAAGTGTATGAATTGGTAGGGTCAGAGGCCCTCTTTAAATACACAAATGTGCCTTTGAAGTGGGGAGACTTCAAAGAGTGGCTCAGACGTGCACTAGGTCCCTTTTCAGTTTCAGCCTGTCTGCCAGGGTCCCAGTAGGGGGTTTGGCAGTCCATTCTGTGAGGGCAGGCCACTGTCCATTGACATGTAAGTGTCAACACCTCCACTCTCCCAGCCCAGGAAGACCCATTCAGTATGCAGATATGTGCAGGTGTGACTGAGCAGCCTGTGTTTGGGGCTGTCTGAGTGGTGTTGCTGGCATTGACCATGTGTCTCCTCTGTCTTCCCCCACTTCTTGTTTTGTCACCCTGTCCTTGTGTGCATTAGCATCATCTGGCGGAGGAGCAGAGGCACCGGAGATGGAGGGAGCTGCATCCCTTATGGCCCAGGAGGGTGATTCTACCGACGGTGAAGGCACCAGTGGGACAGAGGGTGAGGGGAGCTACACGATGGGGACAGGAGGGGACACCAGCGACAGCGTCTCCTCTTCTGATGGGATCTCCCTTGCAGTGGCGGACACCTCTGTGCCCACCGCAACAACAGGTACACCCGCCACCCCCACTACCAGCACCGCCCTCCCAGCAGCCCCTCAGCATGTTTCTAATGCCTGCTCACCCAGGAGGGTGGGCATCTCCTTCGCCCCAGGCACCTCAGGCCCTGCCCCAGTCAGCCCTGCTGCCTTCAGTCAGGAGGCTATTGACCTCCTGAGATCCCTCATTGTTGGGCAATCAACCATTCTGAATGCCATTCAGGGTGTCTAGAGCCATTTGCAGCAAACAAATGCATACCTAGAGGGCATTCATTCTGGCGTGGTGGTCCAACAGAGAGCATTTCAGGCTATGTCCTCAGCACTGATGGCAGCCATTGTCCCTGTGTCCAGCCTCCCCCCTCCAACTTCCACTACCCAGACCCAATCCCCTCTACCTCAGCCTATCCCAAGCACACCATCAGACCAGCATGCAGACACATCAACACACAAAAGTGGCTCAGGCAAACATAAGCACCCCACATCCCACAGGCACTCACACAAGCACCATACCCATGCAGACACACCAACATACACTGCCTCCACTGTGTCCCCCTCCTCCATGTCCTCCACCTCCCTCCCAGTCTTGTCTTCACTCACACCTGCATGCACTACATCCTCAGCCACTACCTCCATTACTAGCACGCCCATCACTACACACCGCTCATGTGCAATCACCACCCCCACTACCATTCACACGTCCCCTTTGTCCTCTCCCAGTGTGTCTGTGAGCCCTCCTCCCAAAGTACACAAACGCAGGCACACACCCACTCAGCAGACATCCACCTCACAACAGCCTCCAACCCATGCACCTTCACCCAAACTCAGCAGACGTACCCCTCCTACAACCACTACCTCTTACTCCACTCCCAAACCACCTCCATCTTCCCGTTGGGGCATGTATATATCATGCACATCCTGAATCTGGTGGGGTAGATGGCATGCAGGTACTTGGGTGAAAGGTAGGCAATGTTAACTATGTTAAATTGGATATGTTTAAGCCTTTAATTGACCGACACCCGCCGTTACTCTCCTGTGAAGCCTGGCCCATTCCCCAGGTATGATGGGGGTCTCCACTAGCCTTCTGCCAGGTATCTTTTATCTTCAGGGCACCAGTGGTCTATTTGACCTTAAAGCCCTACATAAATGTGTGATGAGTCCCAGACCACCTGCTAGGGACAGTAATATGACCATTGTTTTTTTAGGTACAGGGGCCTCAGGAAACATAGGAACAGATTTTGCAGGCCATGGTGTAAACTTTTGCATGTTGAAAGAATTTCCCCCTCTTCATTCCAAAGGTCTCCAAAGCACTGGGCAATGTAATAAACTGGCCTGCTGGGTGTAAATCATATACAGTTCAACATCCCCCATCCCACCAGAGGGATATGCCTATTCCTCTGGTATGTGTTTTTTGTGCGAATGGTTGGATCTTCCAGACCTCCAACCCTGATGCATAGGGTGCTCTGTGGAGTACTCCAGCACTGCTTATTCCTTCAGCAGTAAGGTTCCCCAGCTCGGCATCCCCTTAAGTACCAGCCAGAGGGGCCTTTTCCAACTTAGGTTACTCATCAAGCTAGTGTACTTTATGTTGTAAATGAGCCACAGGGTAGTACAATTCAGGGTCCAGTAGCGCCATCCCTCCTGTTTCTCATTCCAATTTGAGCATGGCCAGGTTCTCCCTCCATATTTGTTCCACCCACAGCAATTCCACCAGGAGCCAATCCAACTTCCGGAAAATACTTCCGGTATTCTTGTGCATAGTGCACTGTAACATGTATATACAGTGTGACAGTACTATCATTTTAATCAATGCTGTTTTTCCCTTTAGGAAGAGTCTCAGGGTGTTCAAGAATTTAATAGATAGCTGGAGGTTTGCCATCACCCATCCCATGTTCAGCGTATGACATGGCTTCTCACCGTGTGCAATATGCATAACAAGATAGTGGATGCTATCAGTCTTCCAATGGAGACCAGTCTCGGGGAGCACAGTGACATGCTTTTCAGTTGTCACACTAGGAACAGCACTGACTTTGAGTGGTTTACATGGAGATTTATGATTCCCCTAAACTCAGCCACCACTTTCAGGGGGATCGAGACCGAAGTGGCCATCTAATGCGGGTCGATAATTGTGTCATCTGCATATAATGACACTATGGGGTTCATTATGACCCCGTCGGTTGGCACTGATGTGGCGGTAGTACTGCCAATAGGCTGGTGGTACTTACAGCCACATTATGACATTGGAGGGCTGGCTGAAGCCAACCCGCCAATGTACCACTCTGACCACCATGGCGGTAGCAGCTGCCGGGCAGAATATAACCATCTCCAGCCCGACGGCCGTCATTGTGCTACCAGCGGGATTATGTCCCTGCCTACAGCCATGGTTTTCTTGGCATTACAAATGCCACGAAAACCATAGCGGTAGGCCCTATCAGTGACAGGGAATTCCTTCCCTGTCACTGATAGGAGGCCCCTCCCCATACCTCTCCAAACAGCACCCACCCCACCTACATCCACGTCCCCATTCACACACACGCAGACATACACTCATCTACACATCAATATATGCAATCATTCATCCATTCATGCACACATCCGCACACACATCAAAACATGCATTCCAACTCTCATACATACATGCGCTCACACTTCCATACATACACACACTCATATTTCCATACATACACAAACTCAAACACATTCATACATACACACACACAACACAAAACACACACTCGCATTCACGCACACACTCACATATATAAGCACACACCCCGACACACAACACCTCGCTCCCCTGTGGGAGACCCAACTTTCCTGGATCCAGGGGGTCTTCCGGCAGGAGATGGGACAGAGCTCTGCTACCACCAGCAGCGCCTGCCAGCAAAACACCGCCATGTCATATTGTTTGACATAATACGGCTGGCGGTGGTCTACTGCAGCACCACCTTACCGCCATCTGTCAGTATGGCCACAGCCGGATTTCTGCCCTTCCTGTGATGGCTGTGGTCATAATATGGCAGATGGATGGTAGCCGCGGCAACGGTCTTTTGGTGGACGTCGCCGCGGCGGTAGGCCACATTTACTACCAGTCTTAAAATGAGGGTCAATGTGGCTTTTCTGGCCCAACTGTTTCCCCACCCATGCATCACTCAACACACCACTAACTCCATGCCAGAGTGAACGGCATGGATAACAGTGGACATCCCTGGCGAATGCACCTGTGTAACTGGAACTTCTCTGGCACCCGATTCCCCATTGGGATGCATGCCACTAGCCACATGTATAATAGTTTTATCTAGGCAATAAATTTGGGTCCGATTCCCACTCCGGCCAGCGCTCTCCATATATAATCCCAGCTCACAGAGTCAAATGTCTTTTCTGTGTTCAGAAAGTCAAAAGTTTATTAGACCTGGTCCAAGCAGGGTGCATGAAGCACATGCATCAGGCGCCGTATATAGCAAAGAGTATTTCTATGGGGATCAATCCCGATTGAGTGGACCAGCTTCAGGAGGTACCGTAAAGAATCATCATCAGTACATGACTGAGAATGTTTTGCTCAACAGTTAACAAGGACAGGGGACAATTGGAGGCAGGGACCAACAGATCTTTACCTGGTTTGGGTATAAAGACCGCAATAGATTTGCTCATAGAATTAGGGAATTCTCCCCTCTCCATTGCCTCCTGATATACCAGTAGGAGTTTATCGGCCATGGTTTCTAGGAATGCGTTGTTGAGTAGAGCTGACAATTGATCTCCACCCAGTGCCTCATCCATCTTATGAGAGTCTATAGCCAAGAGTACTTCCTCTTTGGTCAGGGAATCCTTAAGGTCTGCTCGATCCTCACCCTCTAGCCACGTAAGTTGAAGTGGGTCCAATTAAGCGGAAACCCTGGTATCACAGGATAGCATGAACACCCTATGGAGATGCTCCACAAGTGTTGCATTAATAGCCTCCTGCGCTGTGTGCGTACTCTCTACCCCAAGTGGTCCCTAATTACCATTATATGTACAGTGAGCTGTTCCTGGTTGATCAGTCTAGCCAACATGCATCCTGCCTATCCCCCTCCATATAGAGAAGACATCTGTAGGTGAGTCTCACATGTTTCTCTAGGCTACAGTGATCTTTGGCCTCATCCAATTCCTAACAGCTCTCCAGATTGTCAGGAAGGGCTGATTCCAAATCGGCTAACTTTTTCTCCTTTACTATAAGGTTGCTCTTTAATGTTTGATGGATGCCTCAGGTGGCTGCAATACCTACCTCTCTGAGAACTACCTTTATTGCATCCCATTCTTTCACCCTTTGTGTGGTACTCCCCCAGTTGCATGCAAGGTAGTCTGTCACAGCAGTTGCAATCACATCCCTGTAAGCAGGGTCTGCAAGGGTGACCGGTTTTATCTGACACAGCTCAAGATATGTGACTTGTTAAGGAGTACAACATAATCAGGGGCAAACCATCAGACAGATTCCTGGCCAGATTTGCTGTGTCCATTATCCTTTGTGCTGCTTCCCCTGTATTAGGAAATAGTCCAGTCTGCTGTACATGTCTGCCGCTGGTGTGTAGCAGGAGTACTGGCAAGCCTTTGGGTGTCAGGACCACCCCACTCCCAATGTCATATGCTTGAAAGCTATAGTCCTTTTGGGGTTTATACCCTGTTGTGGGGACCCTGACCACATCTCCGTCAAGCACAGAGTTGCAGTCCCCAGCCACCCTCATCGCTGCAGGCATGAATCCCTGCACTGCCATCAGCACCTCCCCAAAAAAGCATCCATCATATTCATTGGGAACAAATAGGAATTCCAAAGTCACCCATATAAGTGCACTTCTTGACAACCCAGAGTAGGAGGAAGCATATACCTGTCCTCTCCATTTTTCCGTAGACTGGCTATACAGTCTCCCCATATATGTGCTTCTTGGGGAAATGCAATCAGTACACAATTGTGCTTTAGGTAGGCATATATTTGGTGACATTTCTCCAGTCTATTCAGCCCCTGTTCATTCCACTATAGGAATTTATATTTGTCCCCTGTATCCTGCATGACCTGAAGTTTCTTGTCTTGAAGCCCCCCACTGGGCTTTCCAGTCCACTGTAACATGGCTAGGTGGCAGAGCATGAAGAGCACTTTCCCCAAATGCAACAACAATAACATTGAACATTCCCTCAAACCCTACCTCAGAACCCCCTCCAGTAAGCAGAATGTGTCGTACTCCCACCAACCTATGACTGGAAGGGTCCCAGTCACCGTAGGAAAGTACCATCTTGCCTGGCATGTTACCCCCATTTTTACAGGTATGTAAGTTTGTTTTTGCATGTCTCACTGGGATCCTGCTAGCCAGGACAACAGTGCTCATAGTTTGTGGCCTGAATGTGTGTACCTGTATGGTGACTAACTGTGTCACTGAAGCTCTGCTAACCTGAACCTGAGTGCTTATGCTCTCCCTGCCTTTAAAATTGTCACTATAGGCTAGTGACCATTTTTCCAATTCTAATTGGCACACTGGAACACCCTTATAATTCCCTAGTATATGGTACCTAGGTACCCAGGGAATTGGGGCTCTAGGAGATCCCTATGGGCTGCAGCATTTCTTTTTCCACCCATAGGGAGCTCAGACAAATCTTACACAGGACTGCCACTGCACCCTGAGTGAAATAATGCACACGCTATTTCACAGCCATTTTCACTTCACTTAAGTAACTTATAAGTCACCTATATGTCTAACCTTCACTTCCTGAAGGTTAGGTGCAAAGTTACTAAGTGTGAGGGCACCATTGCACTAGCAAAGCTGCCCCCACATAGTTTAGAGCCATTTCCCTGGACTTTGTGAGTGCGTGGACACCATTACATGCGTGCACTACATATAGGTCAATACCTATATGTAGCTCCTCAATGGTAACTCTAAATATGGCCGTCTAAGATCAAGGAATTGTCCCCCCATACCAAATCTGGTATTGGGGGTGCCAATCTCATGCATCCCTGGGGCTCTTCTATGGTCCCCGGGTACTGTCAAACCAGCTCTCTGGGGTTTTCTCTGAAGCTACCGCTGCTGCCAACCCACAGACAGGGTTCAGATTGGCATCTCTATTTTCAGATATCTGTGTCCCACTCTGGCTCCTGGTGTGTTTACTGCTGCCCACTGCAGGTCATACTTATGTAAATATTACAGTACATTTGAACTGCAATGTTTACAGTTTGTGAAACTAATACATTTGTCATAGCATTCACAGACTCCATACTTGAATTTGTTCCAAGGGTGTTTTTTATGTGCCAGTAAGTGTAGGGGGTATTGCAGTGAGCTGGGTTGCTGATGGAGGAAAGTCCGGGGTAGAGTCCAGTATATTTGTTGCACAGGTGCATTGTCAAAGGAAGCATAGGAAGTGGAGCAATGGCAGTTCAAGGTGGACAGGGTGACAGAGTGGGAGAGAAGGGTGACAATCAGGAGAGTCTTATTTCCTGGCGGAGGTCTTGGCAATGTTCTCTGGCTTCGGCCTGGATCGCAGAGAACATTTGTGGGGTGGTTCTCCTTCTGCAGGGTATGGGGAGCTGGTGGCCTGTTTGTCCTGTGGCAGGGCCTCTTGGCCACTAGCGCCGGCGGAGGTGGAGGGATGTTTTTCGGTTTGGCTAGTGTCAGGGGCCAATTGGTGTGCCACTGCCGCCCTCATGGTGTTGGCCATGTCAGCCAGCACCCCTGCAATGGTGACCAGGGTGGTGTGGATGTCCCTCAGGTCCTCACTGATCCCCAGGTACTGTCCCTCCTGCAGGTGCTGGGTTTCCTGCAGCTTGGCCAGTATCTGGCCAATGGTCTCCTGGGAATGGTGGTATGCTCCCAGGATGGTGGTCAGTGGCTCGCGCAGAGTCGGTTCCCTTGGCTTGTCCTCCCCTTGTCGCACAGCAGTCTTCCCAGCTTCCCTGTTGTCCTGTGCCTTTGTCCCCTGAACCGTATGCCTACTGCCACTGACCCCAGGTCCCTGATCGTCCTGTGCTTGTGGAGTGGCCTGCGGTCCCTGTAGTGGTGGACACACTGCTGATTGACGTGTCCTGGAGACAGAGGGATGGGCCCGCTGGGTGGGTGCTGTGGTGGTGTTTCCTGAGGGGGGAGGCTCTATGGTAGATTGGGACTGTGGCTGGGTCACCAACAGTCCAGAGGTCCCTGATGGACCAGGTTGGTCATCGTGATCCAGGTGTGCAGAGCTGCTGTCATCACTGTGGGCATTTTCAGAGGGGCTGGATGCAGCTGGCACCTCCTCTCCGGTGACATTGAGTGGGGGTCCTGTGGGGATATAAATACAGTGTTATTGTGCCTGCAATCTTGTGCATGGATATGTTTTCCTCTATGGTTGTTATTATCAAGGCAGCTTTGGCTTGTGCGAGTTGTGCTTGGTTTGGCAAAGTGATAGTCACTAGTGTGCATGCTGTGGTGATGGGTGTCCATGCAGGTCTGTGATGGGGGTCCATGCATTGGTGTTGCATGCAGGGCTTGTTATTGGGATGGGTGGGTTGTGATGGTGGGGTATGTGAGGTGGTGGGGTGATGGAGGTAAGTGTAGGGGTTGTAGTTTATGATGGCATGCAGGTAGGGTGGGGGATAAAGTAGTAAAGAGTTGACTTACCAGAGTCCAGTCCTCCTGCTACTCCTGCGAGGCCCTCAGGATGCATGATCGCCAAGACTTGCTCCTCCCATGTTGTTAGTTGTGGGGGAGCAGGTGGGGGTCCACCGCCAGTCCTCTGTACAGCTATCTGGTGTCTTGCTACCACGGAACGCACCTTCCCCCGGTTGTTCCACCTCTTCCTGATGTCATCCCTTGTTCTTGGGTGCTGTCCCACGGCATTGACCCTGTCCACGATTCTCCGCCATAGCTCCATCTTCCTTGCAATAGATGTCTGCTGCACCTGTGATCCAAATAGCTGTGGCTCTACCCAGATGATTTCCTCCACCATGACCCTTAGCTCCTCCTCTGAGAACCTGTGGTGTCTTTGTGGTGCCATGGGTGTAGTGTGAGTGGTATATGTGAGGGTGTGTGGGCTAATGTTATGGGGTGTGTGCTGTGAGGTACGTGGATGGTGTATGGCTGATGGTGTTTTCTGGCTCAGATTCAGTGGGTGCTCCTGGCTTGTCTCTCTCTCACTTGCCAAAATGTTTGGGTCGTACAGGATTGTGGGTATTGTAGGTGTTTGTTTTATAGTGTTGTGGGTATGTGGGTGTGATGTGTGTATGTGTGTCAGGTGTGTGTATTTTGAGCACGGCGGTCTGTACCGCCAATGGTTTACTGCGATTGAATGACCGCTGCGGTGATTTGTGAGTCCTGATGCTGTGGGAGTATTTCTGTTGGCGTAACGTGTGGGTTTTGGTACCACCAGTTTACCACTGACCTTTGGGCAGGCGTACTTGTGTGTGTGTCTGTATAGTGGCAGATTTCTATGTGTGGGTCATAATACCCGTAGCGGTATATCGATGCCGTCACAGTATGTTGGCGGCAGTCAGCATGGCGGTTAGCGGCACTTACAGCCAATGTTGTAATGAGGGCCTAAGTGTCCCTTGCAAGCACAAAGTCCCTGGATTGTGTCAAAATGATCCGCAAGGGACCGCAGAGGCGGAGATGTGTGGAAAACTGGGAGGTGTGCGTCAGTTTCTCCGGGCACCCACAGACGATGAGTTGTTATTTTACATGCAGCCAGGGCCTTGCGTTGATTTCCAGTGCGCGGCCTTGGATCCTCTTCAGGTTGCAGGGTATTTGGATGCCCTGGGGACGATGTGGAAAAATCCTGGGCGTGCAGTACGGAATCACAGGAGCTGTGTCGATCCGGTGAGTGATGCAGTGAAATTTCTGTCGCACAGCAGACATTGTATCGATTCTTCTTGCAGGAAGTCGGGCTGTGTCGTTCCGGCTCGGCTATGCGTCGATCCAGTGGACTGTGTGCCAGATTTCCGGTTGCAATGCTGGCGCAGCGTCAATCTCCACTCAGGGAGTGTGGCTACGTCATTCTGGTTCGACATGCAGTGATTTTTTCACTACGATGCAGGCTATGCATCATTTCTGGCAGACTGTGTGTTGAAATTTCGCTGCACAAGGAGTTCTTTGCAGAGATTAAGGGGGTCATTACAACCCTGGCGGATGGTGTTAAAGCGGCGGTAAGACCGCCAACAGGCCAGCGGTAAAAATTTTGAAATTACGACCGTGGCGGTAACCGCCAACAAAGACAGCCACTTCAACACATTCCGACCGCCACGGCGGTACAAACAAACAGTTTGGCAGTCACTACCAACAGACAGGCAGAGGACAATGTACCGCCCACACTATTATGACAGGCCAATCCGCCACCTTTTCCGGTACGGATTCACCGCGGATAAAAACATGGCGGAAACAGGAATTTAGAAGGAAAAACGCTCACCTCCACACACTCCACTAGGAACGAGGACACCATGGAGCCGGAACTCCGTATTCTTCCTGCGATAGTCTTCCTGCTCCTCTACCAGGAAC
Organism: Pleurodeles waltl; assembly: GCF_031143425.1. Taxonomy (NCBI): domain Eukaryota; kingdom Metazoa; phylum Chordata; class Amphibia; order Caudata; family Salamandridae; genus Pleurodeles; species Pleurodeles waltl. The sequence goes on along the minus strand of NC_090438.1, from coordinate 443,646,543 downwards.
ACCTACGCCAGCGGTGAAGACCATGATGCGTACTGCACCTACGACACAGGGGAGGGAGGAGGCAAAAAACTGGGACACACACACCCTAACCCACTACAACACACACACCAATGCATATCTAAACATTACAGTTACACCCCACAACCCCCCCGGAAGAATGCAAAGACAAAAGGAAATGAGTGTAACCATTGTAATATATCAAAATTCAGTAAGCAAATATTGTATTGTATTGTATTGGATTATTTGTAGAGCGCGTTCCGGCGGAAGCATCGAAGCGCTATGCAGACCATAAATGCAGAAAAATGATTCCAGAATGTCACTACTAATAAGTTTGCGAAGAGCCAGGTTTCAAGGCACTTCCTAAAGACCAAATGATTCTGTATTTGTCGCATCGGGAGCGGCAAACCGTTCCAAAGTCTGGATGCTTGCACCGAAAACGCGCGATCTCCCCTTCTCGCTTTTTTGCAGCGTGGGACCTTGATCATAAATCTAGAAGCAGATCTCAAATGTCTCGGGGGTTGATAAAACGAAAAAGTAGATTTTAGATAATCACATCCCAACGACTGAAGTGCTTTATGCCTAAGGCAGAGTGTCTTAAACATAATTCTCTTCCTAATTGGGAGCCAATGAAGAGATGTCACACACCAAGTAGCAGAAGAAAAGTGGGGCATATTTAAAGTTAAGCGGGCCGCCGCATTCTGAATAGACTGCAATTTATCCAGAGAGGATTTATTAGCATTAAGCAGTAAAGAAATATACATATATACACTATTTACAAAATATAAACCAAGATTAGTAGTCTAGGTATTGCACCATTCATAGTCCGTGGACCACTGGGCCCAAAATGCATGGGCGGGGCCCACACACAATACCAGATCAAAACAGAGAGAACACTGCAGCGGCATCAGATAGAAATACAACAGGCACCTCAGGGGGAAGGGAAGGGGGGGCACCTCAGCCGGATGAGTGCATGACGCCAGATCCACGAGGGGGCTCCATGCCCATTGATCTATCCTGGTGAGTGCAAAGCCACAGTCTCTCAAGTCTCTCCAGTCGGTGGTTTGCCCACTGCATTATCCTGGGGAGTGAAGGGCCACAGTCTCTCAAGTCTCTCCAGTGAGTGGTTTGCCCACTGCATTATCCTGGGGAGTGCAAAGCCACAGTCTCTCAAGTCTCTCCAGTGGGTGGTTTGCCCACTGAATTATCCTGGGGAGTACAAAGCCACAGTCTCTCAAGTCTCTCCAGTGGGTGGTTTGCTCACTGCATTATCCTGGGGAGTGCAAAGCCACAGACTCTCAAGTCTCACAAGTGGGTGGTTTGCCACTGCATTATCCTGAGGAGTGCAAAGCCACAGTCTCTCAAGTCTCTACAGTGGGTGGTTTGTCCACTGCATCATCCTGGGGAGTGCAAAGCCACAGTCTCTCAAGTCTCTCCAGTGGCTGGTTTGCCCACTGCATTATCCTGGGGAGTGCAAAGCCACAGTCTCTCAAGTCTCTCCAGTGGGTGGTTTGCCCACTGCATTATCCTGGGGAGTGCAAAGCCACAGACTCTCAAGTCTCACAAGTGGGTGGTTTGCCACTGCATTATCCTGGGGAGTGCAAAGCCACAGTCTCTCAAGTCTCTACAGTGGGTGGTTTGTCCACTGCATCATCCTGGGGAGTTCAAAGCCACAGTCTCTCAAGTCTCTCCAGTGGGTGGTTTGCCCACTGCATTATCCTGGGGAGTGCAAAGCCACAGACTCTAAAGTCTCCCCAGTGGCTGGTTTGCCCACTGCATTATCCTGGGGAGTGCAAAGCCACAGTCTCTCAAGTCTCTCAAGTGGGTGGTTTGCCCACTGCATTATCCTGGGGAGTGCAAAGCCACAGACTCTCAAGTCTCACAAGTGGGTGGTTTGCCACTGCATTATCCTGGGGAGTGCAAAGCCACAGTCTCTCAAGTCTCTACAGTGGGTGGTTTGTCCACTGCATCATCCTGGGGAGTTCAAAGCCACAGTCTCTCAAGTCTCTCCAGTGGGTGGTTTGCCCACTGCATTATCCTGGGGAGTGCAAAGCCACAGACTCTCAAGTCTCACAAGTGGGTGGTTTGCCACTGCATTATCCTGGGGAGTGCAAAGCCAGAGTCTCTCAAGTCTCTGCAGTGGGTGGTTTGTCCACTGCATCATCCTGGGGAGTTCAAAGCCACAGTCTCTCAAGTCTCTCCAGTGGGTGGTTTGCCCACTGCATTATCCTGGGGAGTGCAAAGCCACAGACTCTCAAGTCTCACAAGTGGGTGGTTTGCCACTGCATTATCCTGGGGAGTGCAAAGCCACAGTCTCTCAAGTCTCTACAGTGGGTGGTTTGTCCACTGCATCATCCTGGGGAGTGCAAAGCCACAGTCTCTCAAGTCTCTCCAGTTGGTGGTGTGCCCACTGCATTATCCTGGGGAGTGCAAAGCCACAGTCTCTCAAGTCTCTGCAGTGGATGGTTTGCCCACTGCATTATCCTGGGGAGTTGCAAAGCCACAGTCTCTCAAGTCTCTCCAGTGGGTGGTTTGCCCACTGCATTATCCTGGGGAGTGCAAAGCCACAGTCTCTCAAGTGGATGCCTTTCTCCACTGGTTCTGGAGGGGGCTTTGTGCCCAGAGTGCTTCATCCTGCCAAGGACTGAGGTAGTGGATTCATGTCTCCACTGGTTCTGGAGGGGGCTTTGTGCCCAGAGTGCTTCATCCTGCCAAGGACTGAGGTAGTGGATGTGATACTCCACTGGTTCTGGAGGGGGCTTTGCGCCCAGAGTGCTTCATCCTGCCAAGGACAGACGGAGTGGATGTGATACTCCACTGTTTCTGGAGGGGGACTGGTTCCCAGAGTGCATCACTCACCCCGTGATGGTCCGTGTTGCGTCAGTGCCCCTGCCGCTCATGGGCTAACAGTGCTTGAGTAGGCGGTGCCTATTCAGCGGTGCTTGCCCTGTTCACCGGTGCTTGACTTGGCAGTCCTTGCCCTGTTCAGCGGTGCTTGCCCTGTTCAGCGGTGCTTGAGTAGGCGGTGCTTGACCTGTTCAGCGGGGCTTGCCCTGTTCAGCGGTGCTTGACTTGGCGGTCCTTGGCCTGTTCTGCGGTGCTTGACTTGGCAGTCCTTCATTGCCCAGCTGGGCTGGGGCTGACGTTCCTTCATTGGGCAGCTGGGCTGTGGCTGGCGGGCCCTCCTGGGCAGCTGGGCTGTGGCTGGGGGGCCCTCCTGGGCAGCTGTGCTGTGGCTGGCGGGGCCCTCCTGGGCAGCGACTATGGGGATGGTGGTTCCCTCCTGGACAGTGATGATGGGGCTGGCCGTGGCCTCCTGGGCAGCGACGATGGGGCTGGCGGAGCCCTCCTGGGCAGCGACGATGGGGCTGGTGGTGGCCTCCTGGGCAGCGGGGATGATGGCAGTCTTCTCCACCGTGCTGCTCCTCCCAGACTTGCCGGCTTTCTTCTGGCCCTTCCCCACCTTGGGAGGAGTCACAGCTGAGTCCACACTCCCCCCGGAACCCCTGGGTGTGGCTAGGGTGGCTGGAGTCTTCCCCCTCTCCCACCGGGCACTGGCCAACTTCTGGTACCTCACGGGGGGGCTGGCTGTGCTGTGGCTCCGTGCCACAATAGCTGTCCTGGTGGCCGGTGAACTCCACATACCTGTGACAACAGGCACCACAGGTCCCGTAGTTTTTGTGGCTGAGGTGCTAGTTCGGGACCTATGAGTTGGACGGGGGTTGGTGGGAAATAGGTTAAGGGTGGACAGGAAAAGTTGTTTGGAGACACTGGGATGGGTAGCTGGAGGGGGTTTGGGAGTGGAGGAAGAGGTGGTGGTTGTAGGAGGTGTGAGTTTTGCGGTTTTGGGTGCAGGTTCATGTTCTGGAGGCTGTTGTGAGGTAGATGTATGTTGGGTGTGTGCCTGCATTTGTGTATCTTCGGAGGGGGTGTCACAGACACACTGGGAGAGGACACAGGGGACGTTTGAATGGTAGTGGGGGTGGTGACTGCACGTGAGCGGGGTGTAGTGGTGGGTGTGCTGGTGCGGGACGTAGTAGCTGTAGAGGTAGTGCATGCAGGTGTGAGTGTAGACGAGACTGGGAGGGAGGAGGGAGACGACGACGAGGGGAACACAGTGGAGGCAGTAGATGTTGGTGTGTCTGTATGTGTGTGATGCTTGCGTGAGTGCCTGTGGGATGTGTGGTGCTTATGTTTGCCTGAGCTTCCCTTGTGTGTTAAGGTGTGTGCAGGCTGGTCTGATGGTGTGCTTGGGATAGGCAGAGGTACAGGGGACTGGGTCTGGGTGGAGGAAGTTGGAGGGGGGAGGCTAGACACAGGGACAATGGCTGCCATCAGTGCTGAGGCCAGAGTTTGAAATGCTCTCCGTTGGGCCACCACACCAGAATGAATGCCCTCCAGGTATGCATTTGTTTGCTGCAAATGCCTCTCGACACCCTGCATGGCATTCAGAATGGTTGATTGCCCAACAGTGAGGGATCTCAGGAGGTCAATAGCCTCCTCACTGAGGGCAGCAGGACTGACTAGGGCAGGGCCTGAGGTGCCTGGGGCGAAGGAGACATCAACATCCACTGCCTCCACTGTGTCCCCCTCTTCCAAGTCCTCCACCTCCCTCCTAGTCTTGTCTCCAATCACGCCTGCATGCACTACATCCTCAGCCACTACCTCCATCACTAGCACGCCCATCACTACACACCGCTCACGTGCAATCACCAACCCCACTACCATTCACACGTCCCCTGTGTCCTCTCCTAGTGTGTCTGTAAGCCCTCCTCCCAAAGTACACAAACGCAGGCACACACCCACTCAGCAGCCATCCACCTCACAACAGCCTCCAACCCATGCACCTTCACCCAAACTCAGCAGACATACACCTCCTGCAACCACTACCTCTTACTCCACTCCCAAACCCCCTCCATCTTCCCGTCCCAGTGTGTCCAAAAAAATGTACCTAGCTAACCTGGAGCTCTTTTCTACACCTCCCCCGTCTTTCTCCTAGGGCTAGGATGTCTAGATCCCAGCCCAGCACCTCAGCCACCAAATCTACATCCGCTGTGGTCCCTGCTACCGCAGTATGGTCAAATGGGTTCACCCGTTAGAGCTGCCAGTGTGCCACTGACAGAAAAGAAGGACCACCCTATTCCACCACCTGCAAAGCTCAAAAACGGACTGGCTTCAAGCAGGGGGCAGTCACACCACACACCCAGAAAGGCCTCGCATAAACACAGAGTAGAGAGTGCCAAGGTCCCTGCAGTGGCTGTCAAGATGGGGAAGGGCCAGAAGCCAAAGGGCACATCACCTCTGGGCACGATTATACCTGGGGACGGTCTGGTGACCACCAAATCATCAGTGATGGTAGCCACATGCACCCCAGTCACCACCACCACTCCGACTGCCCCCTGCACCACCACCTGCACCCGCTGCTGCCACAACCTCAGGCTGCAGCAATCTCCCCAAGGATCAGCCATCCGAGGCTGTCAGAGACGGTATGGTGTCTCCATCCACCCCAACAGTCACTTGCATCACGGCCAGCACTGGCAGCATCTCCGCTGCAGCCACTGCCACCTGCACCACCATCAACACCGCCAGGTGCACATCCGAAGCCACTCAGTCAGACGTCAGACCCATCCCTAGTGTGCAGCCGTCAGAGTCTGCAGGTGACGTCCTGGACCCTGAACACACCACTTGAGACACCACCTCCAGCACTGACACAAACCAGCAATTGGCAGCATAAGTCGGTTCAGGATGGAGTGTGGGTCTGCCTCCATTGAGTATCATCCTACCTGTTCTCGATTAATCGCATGGCTGTGACACACAGGTGTGACAAAGTCAACATGCCAAACCCCAGGTGTAGCTTCACCGGGCACAAAGCCCCCTCCAGAACCAACATCCACTAACATCGTCCTTGGCAGGATGAAGCACTCTGGGCACAAAGCCCCCTCCAGAACCAGTGAAGAAAAACATCCACTCACCCAGTCCTTGGCAGGATGAAGCACTCTGAGCACAAAGCCCCCTCCAGAACCAGTGGAGAAAAACATCCACTCACCCTATCCTTGGGAGAATGAAGCACTCTGGGCACAAAGCCCCCTCCAGAACCAGTGGAGATAAACATCCACTCACACAGTCCTTGGCAGGATGAAGCACTCTGGGCAAAAAGCCCCCTCCAGAACCAGTGGAACATGTCACCGACTTGAGAGACTGTGGCTTTGCACTCCCCAGGAGCAAGCAGTGGGCAACCCACCCACTTGAGAGACTTGAGAGACAGTGGCTTTTCAGCCGAAGATACTCTGCCATAGCCACCTCTATCAGCCTAAGCTGCTAGAACACCTCTAATCTACTAATAAGGGATAACTGGACCTGGCACAAGGCGTAAGTACCACAAGGTACCCACTATAAGCCAGGCCAGCCTCTTACACCTCCCTCCCCTTCCCCTGAGGTGCCTGTTTTTTTTTCCGACCTGATGCCCCTGCAGTGTTCTCTCCGTTTTTAGGCAGGTGTCATGTGAGGGCTTCTCCCATGCTTTTTGGGACCACTGGTCCATGGACATTTCATGGGACAGTGTACGGACTTGTGTACTTGCTGTAAATATTTGTGTATACTGATTATTTACTGTTTTCTTGGGCTATCTGATTTCATTTGGTCCTTGTATCCTTCCAGGGGGTGACGGGATGTATCTGTGATGTTATTGGATATTTGTGTGTGTGTGTTTTGTTGGGGGTGGGCGATGGGGGTGTTGTGTTTTGCGTGTGTATTTGTCACTTTCTTTTCCCTCCTCCCCTCCCCAGTGTGCTAGGTGCAGTACTCACTGTGGTCATCGCCGCCTTCTTTCCACTTCGTGGTGTATTAAGAGATACAGCAAAATGGGCAGGACCTGTAGTTCGGGCTCCATGGCATCCTGGTTCTTTGTTGAGTGTCGTGGGGTGAGTGGTTTCCCTTCCAAAGACTGTTTCTGCCGTGCTTTTGATGGCATTGGTACCGCCCCGGAAAAGCTGGCGGATTGGTGCCTTGTAATAGTGTGAGTGGTACATTGTGTTCCACCTGTCTGTTGGCGGTTACCGCTGCGGTGTTTGTTGCTACCGCCATGGCGGTCAGAGTGTTATAGTGCCTCTCTGTGTTGGCGGTTTCCGCCATGGTCGTGATTCTAGTTTTTTTGACCGCTGGCCTGTTAGCGGTATTACCGCCGCTTTATCACCGACTGCCAGGGTTGTAATGAGGGCCTTAGTGCCTTATGTAGAACTCGGCTAATTGGTTACTTCATCACAAAGTTGATGAATATTCAATCCGACGAAACCTAAATTCCATGGATTTTATTGGCATTTAAGTTTCAGTGGAAGGAATATCCGTCAGTGCTGTGACAGAGTAACCTGTCCAACGAGCTCTAAATCAGGCCCACAGACTTAGACTTAGAATCCCCATAGCCATGAAATAAAAGGATTGTTCAACTAGAGCCTGCAACAGAGCACAATATTATTCCTTTCTACCGAAACCTAATGTTTGTCTTTCTGGGTGGCTTACACCACTTCTGCATTTATGCTTGCCATGAATGTGTGGAACACTCTATCTACAACATAAACCTTAAATTGTATATTGTTTAAGGTGTGTGTGGTTGTTTAAAAAAAAAAGCAGTTTGACGGCATTCAATGTTGTACAATGTACAAGTTACATCACTGAGCAACGTTCCGACTGTTTAAAGAATCATCCCATGTTATAAAGTCCTGCATCATTCCATTGGACCAATCTCCTGCCTCATGGGCTGGTATTGTTTCACCTGTGTATCCAACCAATGGAAAGCAACAACAAACAATCAAATGAGCTGTGCCCCCCTCAAAACCATTTACCCCCTTGCTCTTCATGGTACCTAAAACTTCAGTCAGAAAAACGTGACATACTGTAAAGGGTGAATCACCATCCCTCAAACTGTCATCCACAGCACAAGCTTGGGGAACATCCCTGTGCCCCTCCCTGTTAGTGACTAATGGTCTGCATCTCTAAGGGGTCTCCTCAGCCTCAGGCTGCTCCCTCAGTATTAGGGTTGCTACTTGACACAGTCAGGTCTTGTATTATGGCACCCAACACAAGAGGGTCATCATCCTATTCTTTATTGTGAGGCACACTTTTCATACGGACCTCTTCCACCCTCACCCACTCAATCATATCCCTGAACTAGTTCATTGTTAAAGGGGGTCTCTGGTTCAACCAGCAAATGGCAATAATCCATTTAGTTAATATCAATCCCAGCAGTGCTAATTTAGTGCTAAACTTCCTGTTTATGCATTGTGGCATCAGGCCCTGGAGGCACCGTTTTATCTCCCTGGGGATCACTCATCCTGTGGCTTTGTGGATGCAGTCTAGGACCTCCTCCCAGTAGTGCTCAATCTGAAGACAGCTCCACACCACAAAGAAGAAATCTGTTGGGGCATGTATATATCGTGCACTTCCTGAATCTGGTGGGGTAGATGGCATGCAGGTGCTTAGGTGAGAGGTAGGCAATGTGAACTATGTTAAATTGGATATGTTTAAGCCTTTAATGGCACTCCTCTGTGAAGCCTGGCCCATTCCTCGGGTATGATGGGGGTCTCGACTAGACTTCTGCCAGGTATCTTTTATCTTCAGGGCACCAGTGGTCTATTTGACATTAAAGCCCTACATAAATTTGTGATGAGTCCCGGACCACATGCTAGGGACATTAATATGACCAGCTTTTTTTTAGGTACAGGGACCTCAGGAAACATTGGAGCAGATTTTTCAGGCCATGGTGGCAATTTTTGCATGTTAAAAGAATTTCCCCCTCTTCATTCCAAAGGTCTCCAAAGCACTGGGCAATGTAATAAACCGGCCTGCTGGGTGTAAATCATCCAAAGTTCAACACCCCCATCCCACCAGAGGGATATGCCTCTGTGTGTGTTTTTTGTGCGAATGGTTGGATCTTCCAGACCTCCAACTCTGATGCATAGGGTGCTCTGTGGAGTACCTCCAGCACTGCTTATTCCTTCAGCAGTAAGGTTCCCCAGCTCGGCATGCCCATAGGTACAGCCAGAGGGGACTTCTCCAAGTCAGGTTACTCATCAAGCTAGTGTACTTCATGTTGTAAATGATCCACAGGGTAGTACAATTCAGGATCTAGTACCTCCATCCCTCCTGTTTCTCATTCCAATTTGAGCATGGCCAGGTTCTCCCTACATATTTCATCCACCCACAGCAATTCCACCAGTAGCCAATCCAACTTCTGAAAAATACTTCCAGAAATCGTGCATAGTGCCCTGTAACATGTATATACAGTGTGACAGTACTACCATTTTAATCAATGCTGTTTTTCCCTTTAGGAAGAGTCTCAGGGTGTCAAGAATTTAATAGATCACTGGAGGTTTGCCATCACCCATCCCATGTTCAGTGTATGACATGGCTTCTCACTGTGTGCAATATGCTATCAGATGCTCTCAGTCTTCCAATGGAGACCAGTCTCGGGGAGCACAGTGACATGCCTTTCAGTTGTCACACTAGGAACAGCACTGACTTTGAGTGGTTTACATGGAGATCTATGATTCCCCCCAAACTCAGCCACCACTTTCAGGGAGATCGGGACCTAAGTGGCCATCTAATGGGGGTCGATAATTGTGTCATCTGCATATAATGAAACTATGGGGGTCATTATAACCCCGGCGGTCGGCACTAATGTGGCGGTAGTACAGCCAACAGGCTGGTGGTACTTACAGCCACATTATAACATTGGAGGGTTGGCTGATGGCGGTAGCAGCTGCCGGGCAGAAGATAACCATCTCCAGCTCGGCGGCCGTCATTGTGCTACCAGTGGGATTATGTCCCTGCCTACAGCCATGGTTTTCTTGGCATTACAAATGCCACGAAAACCATGGTGGTAGGCCCTATCAGTGACAGGGAATTCCTTCCCTGTCACTGATAGGAGGCCCCTCCCCCATACCTCTCCAAACACCACCCACCCCACCTACATCCACGTCCCCCATTCACACACACGCAGACATACACTCATCTACCCATTGATACTTGCAATCATTCATCCATTCATGCACACATCCACACACATCAAAACATACATGCAGACGCGCATTCCAATTCTCATACAGACGTGCGCTCACACTTCCATACATACACGCACTCACATTTCCATACATACACAAACTCACACACATTCATACAACCACACACACAACACAACACACACTCACATATACATGCACACACCCCCACACACAACACCCCGCTCCCCTGTCGGAGACCCGACTTTCCCGGATCCCGGGGGTCTTCCGGCAGGAGATGGGACAGGGCACTGCTACCACCAGCAACGCCCGCCAGCAAATTACCACCATGCCATATTATTTGACATAAAATGGGTGGCGGTGGTCTACTGGTGTGGCACTGCTGGTGGTAACAGCACCACCTTACCGCCATCTGTCAGTATGGCCACAGCTGGATTTCTGCCCTTTGTGTGGTGGCTGTGGTCTTAATATGGCAGATGGATGGTAGCCGCAGCGACGGTCTTTTGGCGGACGTCGCTGCAGTTGTAGGCCACATTTTCCACCAGTCTTAACATGAGGGCCTATGTGGCTTGTCTGGCCCAACTGTTTCCCCGGCCATGCATCACTCAACACACCACTAACTCCGTGCCAGAGTGAACAGCATGGAGAATAGTGGACATCCCTGCCGAATGCACCTGTGTAACTGGAATGTTTCTAGCACCCGATTCCCAATTGGGATGAATGCCACTAGCCACATGTATAATAGTTTTATCTAGGCAATAAGGCAATAAATTTGGGTCTGATTCCGCCTCTGGCCAGCACTCTCCATATATAATCCCAGCTCACAGAGTCAAATGCCTTTTCTGTGTTCAGAATTCAAAAGTTTATTAGGCCTGGTCCAAGGAGGGTGCATGAAGCACATGCATCAGGCGCAGTATATAGCAAAGAGAATTTCAATGGGGATAAATCCCGACTGAGTGGACCAGCTTCAGAAGGTACCGTAAAGAATCATCACCAGAACATGACTGATAATGTTTTGGTCAACAGTTAACAAGGACAGGGGACAATTGGAGGCAGGAACCAACAGATCTTTACCTGGTTTGGGTATAAAGACCACAGTAGATTTGCTCATAGCATTAGGGAATTCTCTCCTCTCCATTGCCTCCTGATATACCAGTAGGAGTTTATCGGCCATGGTTTCTGGTAATGTGTTGTTGAGTAGAGCTGACAATTGATCTCCACCCAGTGCCTTATCCATCTTATGAGAGTCTATAGCCAAGAGTACTTCCTCTTTGGTCAGGGAATCCTTAAGGTCTGCTCGATCCTCACCCTCTAGCCACGTAATTGGAAGTGGGTCCAATTAAACGGAAACCCTTGTATCACAGGATGGCATGAATACCCTATGGAGATGCTCCACAAGTGTTGCATTAATAGCCTCCTGCGCTGTGTGTGTACTCTCTACCCCAAGTGGTCCCTAATTACCATTATATGTACAGTGAGCTGATCCTGTTTGATCAGTCTAGACAACATGCATCCTGCCTATCCCCCTCCATATAAAGAAGACATCTGTAGGTGAGTCGCACATCTTTCTCTAGACTCTAGAGGGAATAGAAGTGATCTTTGGCCTCATCCAATTCCGAACACCTCTCCAGATTATCAGGAAGGTCTGATTCCAAATCGGCTAACTTTTTCTCCTTTAGTATAAGGTTTCTCTCTAATGTTTGACGGATGCCTCAGGTGGTTGCAATGTCTACCTCTCTCAAAACTACCTTCACTGCATCCCATTCTTTCACCCTTTGTTGGGTACTCCCCCAGTTGCATGCAAGGTAGTCTGTCACAGCAGTTGCAATCACACCCCTATAAGCAAAGGTCTGCAAGGGTGACCGGTTTTATCGGACACAGCTCAAGATATGTGACTTGTTAAGGAGTACAACATAATTAGGGTCAAACGATCAGACAGATTCCTGGCCAGATTTGCTGTGTCCGTTATCCTTTGTGTTTCTTCCTCTGTATTAGGAACTAGTCCAGTCTGCTGTACATGTCTGCCGCTGGTGTGTAGAAGGAGTACTGGCAAGCTTTTGGGTGTCAGGACCACCACACTCCCAATGTCATATGCTTGAAAGCTATAGTCCTTTTGGGATTTACACCCTGTCGCGGCGACCCTGACCACATCTCCGTCAAGTACAGAGTTGCAGTCCCCAGCCACCCTCATCTCTGCAGGCATGAATCCCTGCACTGCCATCAGCACCTCCCCAAAAAAGCATCCATAATTTTCATTGGGAACATAGAAGCTCACTATGCAGAGCTCGTTGGCCATGCAGGGTCCCGTACAGGATAACATATCTACAATCCAGGTTTTTTAAATAGGAATTCCAAAGTCACCCATATAAGTGCACTTCTTGACAACCCAGAGTAGGAGGAAGCATATACCTGTCCTCTCCATTTTTCCATAGACTGGCTATACAGTCTCCCCATATATGTGCTTTTTGGGGAAATGCAATCAATATACAATTATGCTTGAGGCATATATTTGGTGACATTTCTCCAGTCTATTCAGGCCCTGTTCATTCCACTATAGGAATTTATATTTGTCCCCTGTATCCTGCATGACCTGAAGTTTCCTGTCTTGAAGCCCCCCACTGGGCTTTCCAGTACACTCTAACATGGCTAGGTAGCAGAGCATAAAGAACACTTTCCCCAAAAGCAACAACAATAAAATTGAACATTCCCTCAAACCCCACCTTAGTACCCCCTCCACTAAGCAGAATGTGTCGTACTCCCCCCAACATATGGCTGGAAGTGTCCCGGTCACTGTAGGAAAGTACCATCTTGCCTGGCATGTTACCCCCATTTTTACAGGTATGTAAGTTTATTTTTGCATGTCTCACTGGGATCCTGCTAGCCAGGACCCCAGTGCTCATAGTTTGTGGCCTGAATGTGTGTACCTGTGTAGTGACTAACTGTGTCACTGAGGCTCTGATGACCAGAACCTCAGTGCTGATGCTCTCTCTGCCTTTGCAATTGTCACTATAGGCTAGTGACCATTTGTACCAATTCTAATTGGCACACTGGAAACCCCTTATAATTCCCTAGTATATGGTACCTAGGTACCCAGGGAATTGGGGTACTAGGAGATCCCTATGGGCTGCAGCATTTCTTCTGCCACCCATAGGGAGCTCAGACAAATCTTACACAAGACTGCTACTGCAGCCTGAGTAAAATAACGCACATGTTATTTCAAAGCCATTTTCACTGCAGTTAAGTATCTTATAAGTTTCCTTTATGTCTAGCCTTCACCTGCTGAAGGTTAGATGCAAAGTTACTAAGTGTGAGGGTACCCTTTCACTAGCAAAGGTGCCCCCACATAGTTCAGGGCCATTTCCCCGGACTTTGTTAGTGGGGGGAAACCATTACAAGTGTGCTGCACTACATATAGATCAATACCTATATGTTGATTCTCAACGGTATCTCTGAATATGGCCATGTAGCATGTCTAAGATCATGGAACTGTTCCCCCATGCCAAATCTGTTATTGGGGTGACAATTCCATGCATCCCCAGGGCTCCACTATGGACACCGGGTACTGCCAAATTAGCTCTCTTGGGTTTTCTCTGCAGCTAATACTGCTGCCAACCCACAGACAGGGTTCTGCCCTCCTGGGGTCTGGGCAGCCCAGGCCCAGGAAGGAAGAACAAAATGTTTCCTCTGAGAGAGGGTGTTACACCCTCTCCCTTTGGAAATAGGTGTTACGGATTGGGGAGGAGTATCCTCCTCCATGCTCTGGAAATGCTTTGAAGAGCAGGGATGGTGCCCTCCTCACATAAGCCAGTCTACACTGGTTCAGGGAACCCTCCAGTCCCTGCTCTAGCATGAAACTAGACAAAGGAAAGGGGAGTGACCACTCCCCTGTCCATCACCACCCCAGGGGTCGTGCCCAGAGCTCCTCCAGTGTGTCCCAGACCTCTGCCATCTTGGATCCAGAGGTGTGCAGGCACTCTGAAGGCCTCTGAGTGCCCAGTGCCAGCAGGTGATGACAGAGACCCCACCTGATAGGTGCTTACCTGACTAGGTGGCCAGTCCTCCTCTGAGGGCTATTTAGGGTCTCTCCTGTAGGCTTTTCCTCAGATAATGACTTGCAAGAATTCACCAGAGTTCTTCTGCATCTCTCTCTTTGACTTCCGCAAAGGATCTACTGCTGACTGCTCCAGGACGCCTGCAAAACTGCAACAAAGTAGCAAGAAGACTACATTGTAGCGCCTAATCCTGCCGCCTTTCTCGACTGTTTCCTGGTGGTGCATGCTTTGGGAGCTGTCTGCCTTCATCCTGCACTGGAAGCCATGAAGAAATCTCCAGTGGGTTGACGGAATCTTACCCTGCTCCAGCAGGCACCAAACTTCAGCATCACCGGTACTCTGGGACCCCTCTCATCCTGACGAGCATGGCCCCTGGAACACAGGTGGTAGACCCAAGTGACCCAGACTGTTCAGTGGTCCAACTGTCCAAATTTGGAGGAGGTAAGTTCTTGCCTCTCTCTCCAAACAGTAATCCTGTGCACCGCATGAACTGTACCTGCTAGGGCTCCTGTGCACCTTTCCAAGGAATCCTTCATGCACAGCCAAGCCGAGGTCCCCAGCACTCCATCCTGCACCGCTAAACTCCCTCAGTTGAACTCTGGCTTCGTGGGACCCTCTTTTTTATTGTTGAGATGACCCCCATGCTCAGTCTTCCTGAACCCATGTTCAAGGACTTCTGTGGGTGCTGCCTTCTTCTGCATGGGCTCTCTGTGTTGACGAGGGCCTCCTCCATCACTTCTCCCAAGTGGTGACATCCTGGTCTGTCCTGGGCCCGGGCAGCACCCTTTTGTTTCAACCGCAACATGTGCAGCTAACAAGACTTGTTTGTGGTCTTTTGCCAAATAAACAACTCTGCATCCTCCAGCACTCCGTGGGACATCTTCTGCTTGAAGGAGAAGTTCCTAGCACCTTTTGTTGTTGCAGAATCTTCAGCTTCTTCCATCCAGAGGTAGCCATTTTGCACCTTCATACAGGGTTTAGTGGGCCTCTGCCCCCCCGGACACTTTCGTGACTCTTGGACTTGGTCCCCTTCATTTGCAGGTCCTCAGGTCCAGGAATCTATCTTCAGTGCTTTGCAGTCTGTTGTGGTCTTTGCACAATCCTTTATCAGGAGTTTAGTGTGTTTCTGTGGAAATAGTAGTACTTCACTCCTACTTTCCAGGGTCTTGGGTTGGGGTATCTTGGACACCCTAGTGTTTTCTTTCACTCCCAGTCACCTTCTACACACTACACTAGCCTAGGGGTCCATTTGTGGTTCACATTCCACTTTCTTAGTATATGGTTTGTGTTGCCCCTAGGCCTATTGCATCCTATTGTATTCTACAGTGCTTGCACTACTTTCTGACTGTTTTACTTACCTGATTTTGGTTTGTGTGTATAGTTTGTGTATTTTACTTACCTCCTAAGGGAGTATATCCTCTGAGATATTTTTGGCATATTGTCGCTAAAATAAAGTACCTTTATTTTTAGTAACTCTGAGTATTGTCTTTCTTATGATATAGTACCTATATGATATAAGTGGTATAGGAGGAGCTTTGCATGTCTCCTAGTTCAGCATAAGCTGCTCTGCTATAGCTACCTCTATCAGCCTAAGCTGTTAGAACACTACTGATCTACTAAGAAGGGATAACTGGACCTGGCACAAGGTGTAAGTACCATCAGGTACCCACTATAAGCCAGGCCAGACTCCTACATTGCTGGTGCAGCAGTGGGATAAGTACTTGTAACTGCTTTACCACTTTGTCATTGGTACTTTTCATAAGAAAACCATATTCTAAATATTTAGAAATATACACAGTTAACCTAAACAGTCTAACTCTCTTTCTAAAAACTTTCTAAAACGTTTCTAAAAAGTTTTCAAATGTTTTCAAAAGTTTTTCTCTTTTCTTTAAAAGTTTCTAAAACTTTTTTCTCTCTATCCTAAACTCTTTCTTGTAACTATGTCTGCAGTAGAGGCCACTCCCAAAGTTGTCCAGACAACTTATGACAATGTAAACTTTAAAAATTTGAGGCGTCTCTGCATAGAAAGAAGTTTAGGGATTGGTAAGAACCCTACCAAAGATCTTCTCTTTAGCCTTCTCCTAGAAAGTGACCTGAACCAGTCTGGCCTATCCCATGATCAGGAGGTAGAGGAGGAGGGCACCCAGGTAGAATCAGGGGAGGGCCCTGAGGACTCTGGGGAGGGTTCTTCCAAAGACCTGTCAGCTAACAGGCCATCTAATGAAGCTGGTAGTGAGAGGGTGACACACATCAGTAGGGCACCTTTCTCTCCAAAAGGCCAGGTAACTAGAGTGCAGATAGTTAGAGATAGGTCCACCTCTGCTAATTCCCACATCACCTCTGTGTCAGAAAATATACAAGCCTTCCACCCTGAGGATAACACCCTAGTCAGGGAACTCAGAAAGCTGAGGTTGGAAGAAGCCACTGAAGCTGAGACAGCAGCACTTGGCCTTAGACAGGGAGTCTCTAGATGTAGAGAGGAAAATACAGAAGTTGTGGTAGTTCCCAGTGGTGGCAGCAGCAGTATTTCTGATAGTCATCCTGTTAGAGAAACAGATTCAAGGAACTTGCATAGGATTGCCCCCCCTTACAAGGAGGGGGGTGACATAAACAAGTGGTTTTCTGCACTTGAGCGGGCCTGTATGGTACAGTTGGTCCCTCAAAGGAGGTGGGCTGCTATCTTGTGGCTATCTTTCACTGGAAAGGGTAGGGATTGGCTCCTTACTGTCAGAGAGAGTGATACCAACAACTACAAAGTTTTGAAAGATGCTCTCTGGATGGATTTGGCTTAACCAGTGAAAAATACAGGATAGAGTTCAGAGATACCAGAAATTAGTCCTCTCAAGACTGGACAGACTTTGAAGACTGTTCAGTGAAGACCTTGTATGAATGTTTACATGACAGTAAGGTGATCGACTCTGAAAGCCTATATAATCTTATTTTGAGAGAGCATATTTTGAATAATTGTGTCTGACTTGTTGCATCAGTACTTCGTATACTCAGAATTGGAATTACAAGAACTGGGAAAGAAGGCAGACAAATGGGTCAGAACAAGAGTGAGCAGAAAAGTTCACACAGGTGGTTACAAGGATAGCAAGAAGAAAGATGTTAAGTCTTCTGACAAGGGTGGAGACAAAGATAAAAAGAACTCTGAGTCTTCATCAGGCCCACAAAAATACTCTGGTGAAGGTGGGTCCAAACCCTCTTCTAACAATCAAAGGAAGCCATGGTGTTATTTATGTAAAAGTAAAGGCCATTGGGTAAGTGATTTCACTTTTCCAAAGAAAAACACCAAGGCTCCCACTACCACAACCCCAACTGCATACTCTAGTGCCCCTAGTAATAGCAGTGGTAGTGGGAAGAATACTACAAATAGCCAATCAAAAGTTGTAGCTGGGCTCACCAATGGTAATGTAGTTTTGGTTAGGCTTGTTAGGGAGATCACAGAGGCTTTTTTTGTCTCTGATGGTGGTATTGACTTTGCCACCTTAGTTGCTTGTCCCCTTAATATGGGTACGTTCCAGCAACTTCACCTAATAAATGGTGTTGAGGTTGAGGCCTACAGAGACACAGGAGCCAGTGTCACTATGGTGATTGAGAAACTGGTTCACCCTGAACAACACCTACTTGCTCAGCAGTACCAAGTGAGTGATGCTCATAACAACACTCTTAGCCACCCCATGGCTGTTATGAATCTCCCCATTCCCTGGTCCCCAGCTCTCCGTCCTGCATTGCTAAACTCCCTGAGTTGACCTCCGGCTTCGTGGGACCCTCTTTTGTATTGTTGAGATGACCGCCACGCTCAGTCTTCTTGAAACCATGTTCAAGGACTTCTGAGGGAATTGCCTTCTTGTGCATGGGCTATCTACGTTGCTGAGGGTCCCCTCCGTCTCCTTTCCCAATTGGCGACATCCTGGTCCTTCCTGGGACCAGACAGCACCCTTTTTCTTTAACGGTGACCTTTGCAGCTAGCAATGCTTGTTTGTGGTCTTTTGCCAAAGAAACAACTCTGCATCTTCCAGCACTCTGTGGGACATCTTCTGCATGAAGGAGAAGTTCCTAGCACCTTTTGTTTTTGCAGAATCTTTAGCCTCTTCTATCCAGAGGCAGACATTTTGCACCACTCCCCAGGAGCAAGCAGTAGGCAACCCACCCACTTGAGAGACTTTAGAGACTGTGGCTTTGCACTCACCAGGGCCAAGCAGTGGGCAACACACCCATTTGAGAAACTTGAGAGACTGTGGCTTTTCAGCCTAAGCTGCTCTGCTATAGCTACCTCTATCACCCTAAGCTGCTAGAACACCTCTAATCTACTAATAAGGGATAACTGGACCTGGCACAAGGTGTATGTACCACAAGGTACCCACTATAAGCCAGGCCAGCCTCCTACACCCTCCTCCCCTTCTCCTGAGGTGCCTGTTTTTGTTTTCGACCTGATGCCCCTGCAGTATTCTCTCCGTTTTTAGGCAGGTGTCATGTGAGGGCTTCTCCCATGCTTTTTGGGACCCCTGGTCCACGGACATTTCATGGGACAGTGTACGGACTTGTGTACTTGCTGTAAATATTTGTGTATACTGATTATTTACTGTTCTCTAGGGCTATCTGATTGTTCAAATATTACACATGTTAAACTAATTTCGTTTGGTCCTTGCGTTCTTCCAGGGGGTGACGGGGTGTATCTGTGAGGTTATTGGATATGTGTGTGTGTGTGTTGTTGGGGGTGGGGGATGGGGGTGTTGCGTTTTGCGTGTGTGTGTGTGTGTGTGTCACTCTCTTTTCCCTCTTGCCCTCCCCTGTGTGCTAGGTGCAGTACTCACTGTGGTCATCGCCGCCGCCACCTTCTTTCCACTTCGTGGTGTATTAAGAGATACGGCAACATGGGCAGACCTGTAGTTCGGGCTCCATGGCGTCCTGGTTCTTTGTTGAGTGTCATGAGGTGAGTGGTTTCCCTTCCAAAGACTGTTTCTGCCGTGCTTTTGATGGCATTGGTACCGCCCTGGAAAAGCTGGCGGATTGGTGCCTTGTAATAGTGTGGGTGGTACATTGTGTTCCGCCTGTCTGTTGGTGGTTACCACTGCGGTGTTTGTTGCTACCGCCGTGGCGGTCGGAGTATTAAAGTGCCTGTCTGTGTTGGTGGTTTCCGCCATGGTCGTGATTCCATTTTTTGACCGCCAGCCTGTTAGTGGTTTTACCGCCGCTTTATCACCGACTGCCACGGTTGTAATGAGAGCCTTAGTGCCTTATGTAGAACTCGGCTAATTGGTTACTTCATCACAAAGTTGATGAATATCCAATCAGCCGAAACCTAAATTCCATGGACTTTATTGGGATTTAGGTTTCAGTGGAAGGAATATCCGTCAGTACTGTGACAGAGTAACCTGTCCGACGGGCTCTAAATCAGGCCCACAGACTTAGACTTAGCATCCCCATAGCCATGAAATAAAAGGATTGCTCAACTATAGCCTGCAGCAGAGCACATTATTATTCCTTTCTTCCGAAACCTAATGTTAGTCTTTCTGGGTGGCTTACACCACTTCTGCTCTTACACTTGCCATGAATGTGTGGAACACTCTATCTACAACATAATCCTTAAATTATATATTGTTTAAGGTGTGTGTGGTTGTTTAAAAAAAAGCAGTTTGACGGCATTCAATGTTGTACAATGTACAAGTTACATCACTGAGCAACGTTCTGCCTGTTAAAAGAATCATCCCATGTTATAAAGTCCTGCATCATTCCATTGGACCAATCTCCTGCCTCATGGGCTGGTATTGTTTCACCTGTGTATCCAACCAATGTAAAGCAACAACCAACAATCAAATGAGCTTTGCCCCCCTCAAAACCATTACCTCCCTTGCTCTTCATGGTACCTAAAACTTCAGTCAGAAAAACCTGACAGACTGTGAAGGGTGAATCACCATACCTCAAACTGTCATCCACAGCACAAGCTTGGGGAACATCCCTGTGCCCCTCCCTGTCAGTGTCAATGGTCTGCACCTCTACGGGGTCTCCTCAGCCTCAGGCTGCTCCCTCAGTATTAGGGTTGCTACTTGACACAGTCAGGTCTTGTATTATAGCACCCAACACAAGAGGGTCATCATCCTGTTCCTTATTGTGCTGCACACTTTTCATACGGATCTCTTCCACCCCAACCCACTCAATCATATCCCTGAACTAGTTCATTGTTAAAGGGGGTCTCGGGTTCAACCGGCAAATGGCAATAATCCATTTAGTTAATATCAATCCCAGCAGTGCTAATTTAGTGCTAAACTTCCTGTTTATGCATTCTGGCATCAGGCCCTGGAGGCACTGTTTTATCTCCCTGGGAATCACTCATCCTGTGGCTTTGTGGATACAGTCCAGGACCTCCTCCCAGTAGTGCTCAATCTGAAGACAGCTCGACACCACAAAGAAGAAATCTGTTGGAGCATGTATATATCATGCACATCCTGAATCTGGTGGGGTAGATGGCATGCATGTGCTTGGGTGAGAGGTAGGCAATGTGAACTATGTTAAATTGGATATGTTTAAGCCTTTAATTGATCGACACCCCCCGGTACTCCCCTGTGAAGCCTGGCCCATTCCCCCGGTATGATGGGGGTCTCCACTAGCCTTCTGCCAGGTATCTTTTATATTCAGGGCACCAGTGGTCTATTTGACATTAAAGCCCTACATAAATGTGTGATGAGTCCCGGACCACCTGCAAGGGACAGTAATATGACCAGCGTTTTTTTAGGTACAGGGGCCTCAGGAAACATAGGAACCGATTTTTCAGGCCATGGTGGCAATTTTTGCATATTAAAAGAATTTCCCCCTCTTCATTCCAAAGGTCTCCAAAGCACTGGGCAATGTAATGAACCGGCCTGCTGGGTGTAAATCATCTAAAGTTCGACACCCCCCATCCCACCAGAGGGATATGCCTCTGGTGTGTGTTTTTTGTGCGAATGGTTGGATCTTCAAGACCTCCAACCCTGATCCATGGGTGCTCTGTGGAGTACCTCCAGCACTGCTTATTCCTTCAGTAGTAAGGTTCCCCAGCTCAGCATCCCCATAGGTACCAGCCAGAGGGGACTTCACCAAGTTAGGTTTCTCATCAAGCTAGTGTACTCATGTTGTAAATGAGCCACAGGGTAGTACAATTCAGCGTTCAGTACCTCTATCCCTCCTTTTTCTCTTTCAATTTGAGCATGGCCAGGGTCTCCCTACATATTTTATCCACCCACAGCAATTCCACCAGGAGCCAATCCAACTTCCGGAAAATACTTCCAGTAATCTCGTGCATAGTGCCCTGTAACATGTATATACAGTGTGACAGTACTACCATTTTAATCAATGCTGTTTTTCCCTTTAGGAAGAGTCTCAGGGTGTTCAAGAATTGAATAGATCGCTGGAGGTTTGCCATCACCCATCCCATGTTCAGCGTATGACACGGCTTCTCACCATTTGCAATATGCATAACAAGATAGTGGATGCTATCAGTCTTCCAATGGAGACCAGTCTCAGGGAGCACAGTGACATGACTTTCAGTTGTCACACTAGGAACAGGACTGGCTTTGAGTGGTTTACATGGAGATCTATGATTCCCCCAAACTCAGCCACCACTTACAGGGGGATCGGGACCGAAGTGGCCATCTAATGCGGGTCGATAATTGTGTCATCTGCATATAATGACAGTATGGGGATCATTATGACCCCGGCGGTCGGTACTAATGTGGCGGTAGTACTGCCAACAGGCTGGTGGTACTTACAGCCACAATATGACATTGGATGGTTGGCTGAAGCCAACCCGCCAATGTACCACTCCGACCACCATGGCGGTAGCAGCTGCCAGGCAGAAGATAACCATCTCCAGCCCGGCGGCCGTCATTGTGCTACCAGCGGGATTATGTCCCTACCTACAGCCATGGTTTTCTTGGAATTACAAACGCCACGAAAACCTTTGTGGTAGGCCCTATCAGTGACAGGGAATTCCTTCCCTGTCATTGATAGGAGGCCCCTCCCCCATACCTCTCCAAACACCACCCACCCCACCTACATCCACGTCCCCCATTCACACACACGTAGACATACACTCATCTACACATCAATACTTGCAATCATACATCCATTCATGCACACATCCGCACACACATCATAACATACATGCAGACGCACATTCCAATTCTCATACATACATGTGCTCACACTTCCATACATACATGCACTCACGTTTCCATACATACACAAACTCACACACATTCATACACGCACGCTCAAAACACACACTCGCATTCGTGCACACACTCACATATACATGCACACACCCCCCACACAACACCCCGCTCCCCTGTGAGAGACCCCACTGTCTTGGATGTAGGGGGTCTTACGGCAGGAGATGGGACAGGGCGCTGCTACCACCAGAAACGCCCGCCAGCAAAACACCACCATGCCATATTATTTGACATTGTACGGCTGGCAGTGGTCTACTGGTGTGGCGCTGCTTGTGGTAGCAGCACCACCTTACCGCCATCTGTCAGTATGGCCACACCCGGATTTCTGCCCTTCGTGTGGTGGCTGTGGTCATAATATGGCAGATGGATTGTAGCCGCAGCAACGTTCTTTAGGCGGACGTCTCCGCGGCGGTAGGCCATATTTACCACCAGTCTTAAAATGAGGGCCTTTGTGGCTTGTCTGGCCCAACTGTTTCCCCAGACATGCATCACTCAACACACCACTAACTCCATGCCAGAGTGAACGGCATGGAGAACAGTGGACATCCCTGCCAAATGCACCTGTGTAACTGGAACATCTCTGGCACCCGATTCCCCATAGGGATGCATTCCACTAGCCACATGTATAATAGTTTTATCTAGGCAATAAATTTGGGTCTGATTCCCACTCCGGCCAGCACTCTCCATATATAATCCCAGCTCACAGAGTCAAATGCCTTTTCTGTGTTCAGAAAGGCAAAAGTTTATTAGGCCTGGTCCAAGCAGGGTGCATGAAGCACATTCATCAGACGCCGTATATAGCAAAGAGTATTTCAATGGGGATAAATCCCGACTGAGTGGACCAGCTTCCATAGGTACCGTAAAGAATCATCACCAGAACATGAATTTTGGTCAACAGTTAACAAGGACAGGGGACAACTGGAGGCAGGGACCAACAGATCTTTACCTGGTTTGGGTATAAAGACCACAATAGATTTGCTCATAGAATTAGGGAATTCTCCCCTCTCCATTGCCTCCTGATATACCAGTAGGAGTTTATCGGCCATGGTTTCTGGTAATGTGTTGTTGAGTAGAGCTGACAATTGATCTCCACCCAGTGCCTTATCCATCTTATGAGAGTCTATAGCCAATATTCCTCTTTGGTCAGGGAATCCTTAAGGTCTGCTCGATCCTCAAACTCTAGCCACGTAACTGGAAGTGGGTCCAATTAAGCGGAAACCCTGGTATCACAGGATGGCATGAACACCCTATGGAGATGATCCACAAGTGTTGCATTAATAGCCTCCTGCGCTATGTGTGTACTCTCTGCCCCAAGTGGTCCCTAATTACCATTATATGTAAATTGAGCTGTTCCTGTTTGATCAGTCTAGCCAACATGCATCCTGCCTATCCCCCTCCATATAGAGAAGACATCTGTAGGTGAGTCACACATGTTTCTATAGGCTCCAGAGGGAGTAGAAGGGATCTTTGGCCTCATCCAATTCCAAACACCTCTCCAGATTATCAGGAAGGGCTGATTCCAAATCGGCTAACTTTTTCTCCTTTAGTATAAGGTTGCTCTCTAATGTTTGACTGATGCCTCAGGTGGTTGCAATGCCTACCTCTCTGAGAACTATCTTCATTGCATACCATTCTTTTACCCTTTGAGGGGTACTCCCCCAGTTGCATGCAAGGTAGTCTGTCACAGCAGTTGCAATCACACCCCTGTAAGCAGGGTCTGCAAGGGTGACCGGTTTTATCTGACACAGCTCAAGATATGTGACTTGTTAAGGAGTACAACATAATCAGGGGCAAATGATCAGACGGATACCTGGCCAGATTTGCTGTGTCCGTTATCCTTTGTGTTGCTTCCCTTCATTAGGGAATAGTCCAGTCTGCTGTACATGCCTGCCGCTGGTGTGTAGCAGAGTACTGGCAAGCCTTTGGGTGTCAGGACCACTCCACTCCCAATGTCATATGCTTGAAAGCTATAGTCCTTTTGGGGTTTGTACCCTGTCGTGGGGACCCTGACCACATCTCCGTCAAGCACAGAGTTGCAGTCCCCAGCCACCCTCATCTCTGCAGGCATGAATCCCTGCACTGCCATCAGCACCTCCCCAAAAAAGCATCCATCATATTCATTGGGATCATACAAGCTCACTATGCAGAGCTCGTGGCCATGCAGGGTCTCATTCAGGATAACATATCTACCACCCAGGTTTTTTAAATAGGAATTCCAAAGTCACCCATATAAGTGCACTTCTTGACAACCCAGAGTAGGAGGAAGCATATACCTGTCCTCTCCATTTTTCCGTAGACTGGCTATACAGTCTCCCCATATATGTGCTTCTTGGGGCAATGCAATCAATATACAATTGTGCTTGAGGTAGGCATATATTTGGTGACATTTCTCCAGTCTATTCAGCCCCTGTTCATTCCACTATAGGAATTTATATTTGTCCCCTGTATCCTGCATGACCTGAAGTTTCTTGTCTTGAAGCCCCCCACTGGGCTTTCCAGTCCACTGTAACATGGCTAGGTAGCAGAGCATAAAGAGCACTTTCCCCAAATGAAACAACAATAAAATTGAACATTCCCTCAAACCCCACCTCAGAACCCCCTTCCTCTAAGCAGAATGTGTCGTACTACCCCCAACCTATGGCTGGAAGCGCCCGGTCACTGTAGGAAAGTACCATCTTGCCTGGCATGTTACCCTCATTTTTACAGGAATGTAAGTTTATTTTTGCATGTCTCACTGGGATCCTGCTAGCCAGGACCCCAGTGCTCATAGTTTGTGGCCTGAATGTGTGTACCTATGTAGTGACTAACTGTGTCACTGAGGCTCTGCTGACCAGAACCTCAGTGCTTATGCTCTCTCTGCGTTTATAATTGTCACTATAGGCCAGTGACCATTTTTACCAATTCTAATTGGCACACTGGAACACCCTTATAATTCCCTAGTATATGGTATCTAGGTACCCAGGGAATTGGAGTTCTAGGAGATCCCTATGGGCTGCAGCATTTCTTCTGCCACCCATAGGGAGCTCAGACAAATCTTACACAGGACTGCTACTACAGCCTGAGTAAAATGACGCACATGTTATTTCAAAGCCATTTTCACTGCAGTTAATTAACTTATAAGTTTCCTATATGTCTAGCCTTCATTTTCTGAAGGTTAGGTGCAAAGATACTAAGTGTGAGGGCACCCTTGCACTAGCAAAGGTGCTCCCACATAGTTCAAGGCCATTTCCCGGACCTTGTTAGTGGGGGGAAACCATTAAACCCGTGCACTACACATAGATCAATACCTACATGTAGATTCACAATGGTACCTCTCAATATGTCCATGTAACATGTCTAAGATCATGGAACTGTTCCCCCATGCCAAATCTGGTATTGGGGTGACAATTCCATGCATCCCTGGGACTCCACTATGGACACCGGGTACTGCCAAATTAGCTCTCTTGGGTTTTCTCTGCAGCTAATGCTGCTGCCAACCCACAGACAGGGTTCTGCTCTCCTGGGATATGGGCAGCCAAGGCCCAGTAAGGCAGAACAAAATGTTTCCTCTGAGAGAGGGTGTTACACCCTCTTCCTTTGGAAATAGGTGTTACGGACTGGGGAGGAGTAGCCTCCTCCATCCTCTGGAAATGCTTTGAAGGGCAGAGATGTTGCCCTCCTTGCATAAGCCAGACTACACTGGTTCAGGGAACCCCCAGTCCCTGCTCTAGCTCGGACCACTCCCCTGTCCATCACCACCCCAGGGGTGGTGTCCAGAGCTCCTCCAGTGTATCCGAGACCTCTGCCATCTTGGATCCAGAGGTGTGAGGGCACTCTGAAGGCCTCTGAGTGGACAGTGCCAGCAGGTGACAACAGAAACCCCAACTGATAGGTGCTTACCTGACTAGGTGGCTAATCCTCCTCTGAGGGTTATTTAGGGTCTCTCCTGTGGTCTTTTCATCAGATAATGACCTGCAAGAATTCACCAGAGCTCTTCTGCATCTCTCTCTTTGACTTCTGCAAAGGATTCACCGCTGACTGCTCCAGGACGTATGCAAAACTGCAACAAAGTAGCAAGAAGACTACCCGCAACATTGTAGCGCCTAATCCTGGCACGTTTCTCAACTGTTTCCTGGTGGTGCATGCTTTGGGGGCTGTTTGCCTTCATCCTGCACTGGAAGCCATGAAGAAATCTCCAGTGGGTTGACGGAATCTTCCCCCTGCTCCAGCAGGCACCAAACTTCAGCATCACTGGTACTCTGGGACCCCTCTCATCCTGACGAGCATGGCCCCTGGAACACAGGTGGTAGACACAAGTGACCCAAAAACTCCGACCGCCACGGCAATAGCAACACTGCGGTAGTAACCGCCTACAGCCAGGAGGGAGACAATGTATCGGCCATTGCATTACAACATGCCCATCTGCCAGCATTTCCGGGACAGTACCAACGCCATCAAAAGCACAAGGGAAACACTGCTCTGAAGGAAAACAACTCACCTCTCGACACTCAAGGAAGAACCAGGACGCCATGGAGCCTGAACTGCATGTGTTCCCCATGTGGGGGTGTAGCTTCTCATACACCAGGAGCATGAACGCTGGCTGTGATGACCACGCTGAGTACTGCACCTAGCACACAGGGGAGGAGGGGAGGAAAAAGAGAGTGACACACACATCCGCAACGCACAACACCCCCACCCCTAACCTCACCCCCAACACCATACACACAAACACATGCCTGGAGAGGGGTCCATGCCCACTGCTTGATCCTGGGGAGTGAAAAGCCACACTCTCACTAGTGGGTGGTTTGCCCATTGCTTGGTCCTGGGGAGTCCCAGGCCACAGTCTCTCAAGTGGGTGGTTTGCCTACTGCTTGGTCCTGGGGAGTGCAAAGCCACAGTCTCAGTATCACTATTGGGTGGTTTGCCCACTGCTTGGTCCAGGGGAGTGAAAAGCCACAGTCTCTAAAGTGGGTGGTTTGCCCACTGCTTGGTCCTGGGGAGTGCAAGGCCACAGTCTCTCAAGTGGGTGGTTTGCCCACTGCTTGGTCCTGGGGAGTGCAAAGCCACAGTCTCTCAAGTGGGTGACAGTTTTCCACTGGTTCTGGAGGGGGCCTTGTGCCCGGTGTGCTTCATCCTGGCAAGGAGGGGCTGAGTGGATGGCTTTTTCCACTGGTTATGGAGGGGGCCTTGTTCCCAGTGTGCTTCATCCTGGCAAGGAGGGGATGAGTGGATGGCTTCTTCCACTGGTTCTGGAGGGGGCCTTGTGGCCAGTGCACTTCATCCTGGTAAGGAGGGGCTAAGTGGATGGTTTCTTCCACTTGTTCTGGAGGGGGCCTTGTGCCCAGTGTGCTTCATCCTGGATGGGACAAGGTCACAGTCTCTCAGTATGTGTCACACCGACAGGTATGGCAGTGTCCAGGATGCACTGCAGCCCATGTAGTCACCACTACATACTGCTCTCCGGCGGTGATGGCTGCTTGGTGGATGCCAGTTGCACTGCAGGTGGTGGTTAAGGCAATGGTGGTGGTAGCCTCGAGGTCATCACCTGCAGCCTTGGATGGCTGCCCACTGGGTCTGCTGCTGCTGGCAGTGGTGCTGCTGGCTGCGGTGCAGGTGGCAGTGCTGGCAGCAGTGCAGGTGGCGGTGCAGGCAGTGGTGGTGGTAGCCTCCAGGCCTTCACCTGCAGACTCTCACGGCTGCCCACTGGGGCTGCTGCTGCTGGCCGTGGTGCAGGTGGCGGTGCTGGCAGTGGTGGTGGTAGCATCCAGGACTTCACCTGCAGCCTTGGACGGCTGCCCACTGGGGCTGCTGCTGGTAGAGGTGCTGCTGGCTGCGGTGCAGGAGGCAGTGCTGGCCGTGGTGCAGGGGGCGGTGCTGGCCGCAATGCAGGTGTCGGTGCTGGCCGCAGTGCAGGTGGCGGTGCAAGCAGTGGTTTTGGTAGCCTCCAGGCCTTCACCTGCAGCCTTGGACGGCTGCCCACTGGGGCTGCTGCTGCTGGTAGTGGTACTGCTGGCCGCGGTGCAGGAGGCAGTGCTGCCCGCGATGCAGGTGTCGGTGCTGGCCGCAGTGCAGGTGGCGGTGCAGGCAGTGGTGGTGGTGGCCTCCAGGCCTTCACCTGCAGCCTCGGACGGCTGCCCACTGGGGCTGCTGCTGCTGGCTGTGGTGCAGGTGGTGGTAGCCTCCAGGCCTTCACCTGCAGCCTTGGACAGCTGCCCACTGGGGCTGCTGCTGCTGGTAGTGGTGCTGCTGGTAGTGGTGCTGCTGGCTGCGGTGCAGGAGGCAGTGCTGGCTGCGGTGCAGGAGGCAGTGCTGGCTGCGGTGCAGGTGGCGGTGCTGCCCGCGATGCAGGTGTCGGTGCTGGCCGTAGTGCAGGTGGCGGTGCAGGCAGTGGTGGTGGTAGCCTCCAGGCCTTCTCCTGCAGCCTCGGACAGCTGCCCACTGGGGCTGCTGCTGCTGGCCGTGGTGTAGGTGGCGGTGCAGGCAGTGGTGGTGGTAGCCTCAAGGCCTTTACCTGCAGCCTTGGATGGCTGCCCACTGGGGCTGCTGGTAGTGGTGCTGCTGGCCGCAGTGCAGGAGGCAGTGCTGCCCACGGTGCAGGTGGTGGTGCTGGTAGTGGTGGTGGTTGCCTCCAGGCTTTCACCTCCATCCTCAGGACACAGGAGACATGTGCATGGATGTGGGTGTTGTGACTGCCAGGTTGGGGCGTGTGGTGATGGGCATGCTGGTGATGGAGGTAGTGGTTGACGATGTAGTGCATGCAGGGGTGAGTGGAGACGCTACTGGGAGGGAGGTGGACAACGAGGAGGAGGGGAGCACAGTGGAGGCAGATGATGTTAGTGTGTTTTCATGGGGACGGTGCTTGTGAGATGAAGTGTGGTGCTTATGTTTGCCTGAACCACTTTTGTGCGTGGATTTGGGTGATTGCTGGTCTGAAGGTGTGCTTGGGATAGGCTGGGGTTGAGGGGATTGGGACTGGGTAGAGGAAGTTGGAGGGGGGAGGCTAGAGACAGGGACAATGGCTGCCATCAGTGCAGAGGCCAGAGCCCAGAATGCTCTCTGTTGGGCCACCACACTAGAGTGAATGCCACCCAGGTATGCATTTGCTTGTTGTAAATGCCCTGCTACTCCCTGGATGACAGAGAGGGATCTCAAGAGGTCAAAAGCCTCCTCACTGAGGGCAGCAGGGCTGACTGGGGCAGGGCCTGAGGTGCCGGGGCAAAGGAGATGCCCATCCTCCTGGGTGAGCGGGCACGGGAAACACACTGAGGGGCTGCTGGGAGAGCGGTGCTGGTACGGGGTAGCGGAAGCACCTTTAGTTGGGTTGGGCATAGAGGTGTCCGCTACCGCCAGGAAGCTTCCATCACAGGAGGATTCGCTGTCAGTAGTGTTCCCTCCTGTCTCTGTTGCAGTGCTCTCCTCGCCCTCCGTCCCACTGATGCCCTCACCATCGCTGGATTTGGCCTCCAGGCCCATGTGGGAAGCAGCTCCCTCCGTCGCCGGTGCCTCTGCTCCTCCGCCTGATGATACTAATTAACACAAGGACAGAGTGACAAAACAAGAAGGGGGGGAGAGACAGAGGATACACTTGGTCAATGCCAGCAACAATACTACAGTTGGCGTACACAACTCACAGGGAACAGCCCTATTCACTAGGCCATGCACTACCTTTTACAATGCTAGTCAAAAAGCCTACTGGGTACAATGCCTAACACCATTAGCTGCACATCTGAAACCCACAGGACCCTGCCCAGTAGTAGATACCCACTAACACTATTGGGGTTGGAGTGCATCTGAGCATGCCCATCATTGAACCTACCCTGCCATGTTTGCCCTGGCCTAGGGACACCCACAGCCTACATCCTCCACCCAGGTAAAACATTAACATGCGCAAAGTCATGATTCTCTATCTATGCTCACCCCCTTTTGGCTGCTTTGATGCCTTCAAGCGCCCATCCATCTCCAGATAGGCCACCGCCAGGATGCAGAACATCAGTGGGGTCAGGGTGCGATGAGCACCCCTTCCTCGTTGGGAGACCAGCCCCAGCTGGGCCTTCGTCATCTTCCTTGCCAAGCGGCCCAGGTCCTTCCACCATTTGCAGCAGCGGGTGCTCCGCCTGTCAAAGACCCCCAGAATCCGCACCTTCTTGGCAATGGCACGTCAAATACCCTTTTTCTGATGGGCGCTGACCTGCAGAAAAAATATAGCAGAAAAGGCGTTAGTCATACCGTCCGGACTGTCATACTCATGGCCCACCATATTCCTCCCATCCCTCTACAGACATACATTGACCACCATTCATGCAGCACTCTGCCCAGGACCCCTCAGACCCCCCCTACACGGGGCTTACACACACACTAATCCATACATTCATGGTACACGGATCATTCTCACAGTGTACTCACCTGTTTGTCTGGAGGACCATAGAGTAAAGTGTACTGGGGAAGGACCCCATCCTCTAGTTTCTCCAACTCCTCAGAAGTGGGGTCCTTTCCCCAGACACTTGAGCCAATGTCGCTTCCAGACAAAGGTCACAGCAGCTCTTGCAGTGTAGGTCCGCTCCTGTTGAAGGTCAGGTAGCAAGTGAGTGCACAGATAGAAAATGGAGGTCACGTCTGGGGCGGTGCGTACCATCACCACCGACGTACATCGCCATTGGCTCCTGAAACCCATAGGGCCAATGATAACCGATGCGATCTTGCGTGGTTGTCGTCGATTGCCCACGGCAACGGCTCACAACGCCAGCGGAATTACCTCATTTCCACTTGTTTCTCCTTACAGGTCAGGCAGCTGCCATTTCAGCGGGGCACAGGCAATGGCACCTAAATGCGTCACAGCAGACATTGGCACATCAACTGACTCACAAGTTCACATACTGTTTCTGTAATGGAAGAAATGCATATTAACATTGACATATGTGTGAATATGACATTCTGCTCACCGTTTTTCACCCTAGAGTTCAAGCGCTGAGGATGAATAGGAGAAGGAGACATACCCCCATGTACAGACCCCTGGTGGACCTGGCGACAATGGAGAACAGGCACATTATCCTGACGTACAGACTTGATAGGTCCAGAGTCCAAGAACTGTGTACCCAATTGGAGCCAGACCTGATTTTAGCTATCCGCCACCCCACAGGTATTTCCCCTCTAGTGCAGGTCCTGTCAGTTCTCCATTTCCTGCCAAGTGGCTCCTTTCAAGTGACAGTGGCCATGGCATCAGGGATGTCTTAGTCTATGCTCTCAAACGTGCTGACCAGAGTGTCTGCCCTGCTGAAACACATGCACAGCTACATTGCATTCTCCTAGGTGGAGGATTTGGCCACAGTGAAGGCTGACTTCTATGCACTGGGACATATCCCCAACATCATTGGTGTCATTAATGGTACACATATTGCATTTGTCCCCCCCCCCCGGAGAAATGAACAAGTGTTCAGAAATAGAAAAGGCTTTCACTCTCTGAATGTGCAGATGGTGTGTTTGGCGGACCAGTACATCTCCCATGTCAATGCCAGGTATCATGGCTCTGTGCATGATGCCTTTATCTTGAGGAATAGCAGCATCCCATATGTGATGTCTCAACTCCAGAGGCACAGTGTGTAGCCCATGGTCCCCACCCAGTAAATGTAGGTATATCAGTGTGGGTTTGGCCCTAAGGGTGAGTGTGTGGCTAACAGGTATCCCTCGAATATTTGCAGGTGACTCTGGTTCCCCCAACCTCTCATGGCTACTGACCCCAGTGAGGAATGCCAGGACAAGGGCAGAGGAAAATTACAATGAGGCACATGGGCAAACAAGGAGGATCATTGAGAGAACCTCTGGCCTCCTGAAGGCCAAATTCTGGTGCATCCGTCTGACAGGTGGATTCCTGTACTACTCACCCAAGAAGGTGTGCCAGATCATCATTGCATGTTGCATGTTGCACAACCTGGACTTGAGACGTTGGGTGCCTTTTCTGCAGGAGGATGAGCATGGGGATGGTTGTGTGTCAGTGGTGGACCCTGTGGACAGAGACGAAGAGGAGGCAGAGGAAGAAGATGTGGGCACCAGAAGTACACTCATTCAACAGTACTTCTGGTGACACACAGGTAAGACACTGTAACGTCACCTTCCATTGCAGTTTTGTGTTTGACAATGAACATGGCTGCCTGATTTCCCTATTTCTATGGCCACATACTGTACCCATTGACATCTCTATTTTCAGATATCTGTGCCCCACTCGGGCTCCTGGTGTGTTTACTGCTGCCCACTGCAGGTCATACTTATGTAAATATGACAGTACATGTGTAGGAGGCTGGACTGGCTTGTAGTGAGTACCAAGGGGTACTTACACCTTGCACCAGACCCAGTTATCCCTTATTAGTGTATAGGGTGTCTAGCAGCATAGGCTGATAGATAATGGTAGCTTAGCAGAGCAGCTTAGGCTGAACTAGGAGACGAGTGAAGCTCCTACAGTACCACTAGTGTCACTTGTACAATATCATAAGAAAACACAATACACAGATAATATGCCAAAGTATCTCAGTGAGTACCCTCAGTATGAGGATAGCAAATATACACAAGATATATGTACACAATACCAAAAATATGCAGTATAGTCTTAGAAAACAGTGCAAACAATGTATAGTTACAATAGGATGCAATGGGGACACATAGGGATAGGGGCAACACAAACCATATACTCCAAAAGTGGAATGCGAACCACGAATGGACCCCAAACCTATGTGACCTTGTAGAGGGTCGCTGGGACTATTAGAAAATAGTGAGGGTTAGAAAAATAGCCCACCCCAAGACCCTGAAAAGTGAGTGCAAAGTGCACTAAAGTTCCCCAAAGGACACAGAAGTCGTGATAGGGGAATTCTGCAGGAAAGACACAAACCAGCAATGCAACAATGATGGATTTCCAGTCGAGGGTACCTGTGGAACAAGGGGACCAAGTCCAAAAGTCACAAGCAAGTCGGAGATGGGCAGATGCCCAGGAAATGCCAGCTGTGGGTGCAAAGAAGCTGCTACTGGACAGTAGAAGCTGAGGATTCTGCAGGAACGACAAGGCCTAGAGACTTCCCCTTTGGAGGATGGATCCCCCACGCTGTGGAGAGTTGTGAAGAAGTGATTTCCCACCGAAATACTGCCAACAAGCCTTGCTAACTGCAAATCGTGCGATTAGGATTTTTGGATGCTGCTGTGGCCCAGGAGGGACCAGGATGTCGCCAATTGCGTCTGGGGACAGAGGGGGCGTCGAGCAAGACAAGAAGCACTCTCAGAAGCAGGCAGCACCTGCAGAAGTGCTGGAACAGGCACTATGAAGAAGAGTGAAATGGTGCTCACCCGAAGTTGCACAAAGAAGTCCCACGCTGCCGGAGGACAACTTAGAAAGTCGTGCAATGCAGGTTAGAGTGCCGTAGACCCAGGCTTGGCTGTGCACAAAGGATTTCCACCGGAAGTGCACAGAGGCAGGAGTAGCTGCAAAAGTCACGGTTCCGAGCAATGCAGTCTGGCGTGGGGAGGCAAGGACTTACCTCCAACAAACTTAGACTGAAGAGTCACTGGACTGTGGGAGTCACTTGGACAGAGTTGCTGGATTCAAGGGACCTCACTCGTCATGCTGAGAGGAGACCCAGGGTACCAGTGATGCAGTTCTTTGGTGCCTGCAGTTGCAGGGGGAAGATTCCGTCGACCCACGGGAGATTTCTTCGGAGCTTCTAGTGCAGAGAGGCGGCAGACTACCCCCACAGCATGCACCACCAGGAAAACAGTTGAGAAGGCGGCAGGATCAGCGTTACAGAGTTGCAGTAGTCGTCTTAGCTACTTTGTTGCAGTTTTGCAGGCTTCCAGCGTGGTCAGCAGTCGATTACTTGGCAGAAGGTGAAGAGAGAGATGCAGAGGAACTCTGATGAGCTCTTGCATTCGTTATCTAAGGAATCCCTAAAGACAGAGACCCTAAATAGCCAGAAAAGAGGGTTTGGCTACCTAGGAGAGAGGATAGGCTAGCAACACCTGAAGGAGCCTATCAGAAGGAGCCTCTGACGTCACCTGCTGGCCCTTGCCACTCAGAGCAGTCCAGTGTGCCAGCAGCACCTCTGTTTCCAAGATGGCAGAGGTCTGGAGCACACTGGAGGAGCTCTGGGCACCTCCCAGGGAAGGTGCAGGTCAGTGGAGTGGTCACTCCCCTTTCCTTTGTCCAGTTTCGCGCCAGAGCAGGGCTGAGGGGTCCCTGAACCGGTGTAGACTGGCTTATGCACAAATGTGCACCATCTGTGCCCATGAAAGCATTTCCAGAGGCTGGGGGAGGCTACTCCTCCCCTGCCTTCACACCATTTTCCAAAGGGAGAGGGTGTAACACCCTCTCTCAGAGGAAGTCCTTAGTTCTGCCATCCTGGGCCAGGCCTGGCTGGACCCTAGGAGGGCAGAAACCTGTCTGAGGGGTTGGCAGCAGCAGCAGCTGCAGTGAAAACCCCTGAAAAGGCAGTTTGGCAGTACCAGGGTCTGTGCTACAGACCACTGGGATCATGGGATTGTGCCAACTATGCCAGGATGGCATAGAGGGGGCAATTCCATGATCATAGACATGTTACATAGCCATATTCGGAGTTACCATTGTGAAGCTACACATAGGTAGTGACCTATGTGTAGTGCACGTGTGTAATGGTGTCCCCGCACTCACAAAGTCCGGGGAATTTGCCCTGAACAATGTGGGGGAACCTTGGCTAGTGCCAGGGTGCCCTCACACTAAGTAACTTTGCACCTAACCTTTACCAGGTAAAGGTTAGACATATAGGTGACTTATAAGTTACTTAAGTGCAGTGGTAAATGGCTGTGAAATAACGTGGACGTTATTTCACTCAGGCTGCAGTGGCAGGCCTGTGTAAGAATTGTCAGAGCTCCCTATGGGTGGCAAAAGAAATGCTGCAGCCCATAGGGATCTCCTGGAACCCCAATACCCTGGGTACCTCAGTACCATATACTAGGGAATTATAAGGGTGTTCCAGTATGCCAATGTGAATTGGTGAAATTGGCCACTAGCCTGTTATTGACAATTTGGAAAGAAATGAGAGAGCATAACCACTGAGGTTCTGGATAGCAGAGCCTCAGTGAGACAGTTAGTCATAACACAGGTAACACTTTCAGGCACACTTATGAGCACTGGGGCCCTGGCTGGCAGGGTCCCAGTGACACATACAACTAAAACAACATATATACAGTGAAACATGGGGGTAACATGCCAGGCAAGATGGTACTTTCCTACAACATTTGATTTGCAATGTTTACAGTTTGTGAAACTAATACATTTGTCATGGCATTCACAGACTCCATACTTGGATTTGTTCCATGGGTGTTTATTTATGTGCTAGTAAGTGTAGGGGGTATAGCAGTGGGCTGGGTTGCTGATGGAGGAAAGTCCGTAGTAGAGTCCAGTATATTTGTTTCACAGGTGCATTGTCCAAGAGGGCATAGGAAGTGGAGCAATGGCAGTTCAAGGTGGACAGGGTGACAGAGTGGGACAGAAGGGTGACAATCAGGAGAGTCTTATTTCCTGGCAGAGGTCTTGGCAATGTTCTCTGGCTTCTGCCTGGATCGCAGGGACCATTTGTGGGGTGGTTCTCCTTCTGCAGGGGATGGGGTACTGGTGGCCTGTTTGTCCTCTGGCAGGGCCTTCTTGCCACTAGCGCCGGCGGAGATGGAGGGCTGTTTTTCGGTTTGGCTAGTATCAGGGGCCCATTGGTGTGCCACTGCCTCCCTCATGGTGCTGGCCATGTCAGCCAGCACCCCTGCAATGGTGACCAGGGTGGTGTGGATGTCCCTCAGGTCCTCCCTGATCCCCATGTACTGTCCCTCCTGCAGGTGCTGGGTCTCCTGCAGCTGGCCAGTATCTGGCCAATGGTCTCCTGGGAATGGTGGTATGCTCCCAGGATGTTGGTCAGTGGCTCGTGGAGAGTCGGTTCCCTTGGCTTGTCCTCTCCCTGTCGCACAGCAGTCATCCCAGCTTCCCTTTTGTCCTGTGCTTTTGTCCCCTGAACCGTATGCCCACTGTCACTGACCCCAGGGCCCTGATCGTTCTGTGTTTGTGGAGTGGCATGCGGTCCCTGTAGTGGTGGACACACTGCTGATTGATGAGTCCTTGGGACAGAGGGATGGGCCCGCTGGGTGGGTGCTGTGGTGGTGTTTCCTGAGGGGGGAGGCTCTGTATTGGATTTGGGTTGTCCCAATGGCACCAACAGTCCAGAGGTCCCTGATGGGCCAGGTTGGTCATCGTGATCCAGGTGTGCAGAGCTGCTGTCATCACTGTGGGCCTTTTCAGGGGGGGAGCTGGATGCAGCTGGCACCTCCTCTCTAGTGACATTGAGTGGGGGTCCTGTGGGAATGTAAATGCAGTGTTATTGTGTCTGTGTGTGCCATCTTGTGCATGGATATGTTTTCCTCTGTTGTTATTAGCAAGGCAGCTTTGGTTTGTGTGAGTTGTGCTTGGTTTGGCAAAATGGTTGTCACTAGTGTGCATGCTGTGGTGATGGGTGTCCATATAGGTCTGTGATGGGGGTCCATTCATTGGTGTTGCATGCAGGGCTTGGTATTGGGATGGGTGGGTTGTGATGGTGGGGTATGTGAGTTGGTGGGGTGATGGAGGTAAGGGTAGGGGTTGTAGTTTGTGATGGCATGCAGGTAGGGTGGGGGATAAAGTAGTAAATAGTTGACTTACCAGAGTCCAGTCCTCCTGCTACTCCTGAGAGGCCCTCAGGATGCATGATCGCTAAGACTTGCTCCTCCCATGTTGTTAGTTGTGGGGGTCCACCGCCAGTCCTCTGTACAGCTACCTGGTGTCTTGCTACCACGGAACGCACCTTCCCCCGGTTGTTCCACCTCTTCCTGATGTCATCCCTTGTTCTTGGGTGCTGTCCCACGGCATTGACCCTGTCCACGATTCTCCGCCATAGCTCCATCTTCCTTGCAATAGATGTCTGCTGCACCTGTGATCCAAATAGCTGTGGCTCTACCCAGATGATTTCCTCCCCCATGACTCTTAGCTCCTCCTCTAGGAACATGGGGTTGTCTTTGTGGTGCCATGGGTGTAGTGTGAGTGGTATGTGTGAGGGTGTGTGGGCTAATGTTATGGGGTGTGTGCTGTGAGGTAAGTGGATGGTTTATGGCTGATGGTGTTTTGTGGCTCAGATTCAGTGGGTGCTCCTGGCTTGTCTCTCTCTCACTTGCCAAAATGTTTGGGTAGTACAGGATTGTGGGTATTGTAGGTGTGTGTTTTATAGTGTTGTGGGTATGTGGGTATGTGGGTGTGATGTGTGTATGTGTGTCAGGTGTGTGTATTTTGAGCGCAGCGGTCTGTACCGCCAATGGTTTACTGCAATTGAATGACCGCCGCGGTGATTCGTGGGTCCTGATGCTGTGGGCGTATTTCTGTTGGCGTAACGGTGTGGGTTTTGGTACCTCCAGTTTATCACTGACCTTTGGGCTGGCGGACTTGTGTGTGTGTCTGTATAGTGGCGGATTTCTATGTGTGGGTCATAATACCCGTAGCGGTATATCTATGCGGTCACGGTATGTTGGCGGCAGTCAGCATGGCAGTAAGCGGCACTTACAGCCATTGTTGAACTGAGGGCCTAAGTGTCTCTTGCAAGCACAAAGTACCTGGATTGTGTCAAAATTATACGCAAGGAACCGCAGAGGCGGAGATGTGTGGAAAACGGGGAGGTGTGCATCAGTTTCTCCGGGTGCCCACAGACGATGAATTGATATTTTACACGCGGCCAGGCCTTTGTGTCGATTACCGTCGCGCGGATTTGGATCCTCTTCAGGTTGCAGGGTGTTTGGATGCGCTGGGGACAATGTGGAAAAATCCTGGGCGAGCAGGACAGAGTCACAGGAGCTGAGTCGATCCGGTGGGTGATGCCTGGGAAATTTCTGTCGCTCTGCAGACATTGTATCGATTCTTCTTGCAGGATGTCAGGCTGAATCGTTCAGGCTCAGCTATGCGTTCATCCAGTGGGGCGCGTGTCGGAGTTCCAGTTGCAATGCTGGCGCTGCATCAATCTCCACGATGGAGGCTGTGCGTCATTTCTGGCAGGCTGTGCATTTAAATTTCGCCGCACAAGGAGTTCTTTGCATAGATTAAGGCCCTCATTATGAACATGGCGGCCCGTTCCGCACCGCCGGCGGTGGCGGTAGAAACCGCTAACAGAGGAGCGTCCGGACCACCAAATAATGAACCAAACTAAACTCATGCATCCCGCGCACTACCCACAACCAGGAAAGGAGTCCCGCTGACGATGGCAGAGACTGCCCACAGGCTGTCGGAAAGTCCCAACCCGCCCACCAAATAATAAACCACTATTCCTCCGGCAGTTCCGGGGCGGGAACCACCGCCACTCAATCCCAGGTGGAAAAGAAACAAATAAAAGGAAACACTCACTGGATGTCAACAAAACGTTCAGCGGCAGCCATGGACAGAGAGCTGCAGATCATGCCAGCCTTGCTCCTTGCCATATATCTACACTACCGAGACCACAGGTGAAGACGACGACGGTAAGTACCGCAACCTACGACACAATTGAGGAAAGGGCAAAGTTACATAACCCACCCAAACCACCCACCCCGCAAAGCACCCCAACCCTTTCCAGCAGCAATAGTCAGACACCCCACACCAAGAGGGACGTACCCAACCGATGGCCACTGCAACTTGGCCATAGGACATACAATAGCACCACAGCCATAAATTATTTAAACAAACACCAGGGTGGAACTGCCTGCAGTCCAAACATAGGCACACAGAAACTTTATTCAGTAGCTCACTGAGCTAAATGATGATAACAGGGCCAATGGCCAGTCCATAAAAAGTCAATTTTCCTTGGCCACAACTGGCCAAACCGGAATGGTTTGGGGATTCACAACGGGGGTAGGACTTTGACTTGCGTAAGGAGGTTGGAGGGGGGCTGGGCTTCTCTTTCGAAGGGGTTGGGGGCTGTTTGGCTTGGGCGGAGCAGGATGCCTTAGGCTCTGAGTGGGCCTTCTTCTTAACTGGAGAAGGGGCACGGGAATGGGAAGGCTGGGCCAGGTGGGCTGCAATGTGGAAGGAGCGCAAAGGGCAAGGAGGTGGGCACGTTTCGGGACAAGACGGGGTGAACCAGGTGCCTGGGGCAAAGGAGATGCCCACCTATCTTGGTGGGCGGGTACGGCCAACTCGGTGGGGAGCAGAAGGGAGGGCGCTGATGGTATGGGTGGTGGCGGAAGATCTCACGGTCGTGATTTGTTCACTAGTGTCCGCCACTGCCGGAGGTTTCAGATTCACTACCCCCTGTGGTAGTAACCTCCCCCGTGGAAGTCCCCTCACCCTCCCACCCACTGGTCCCCTGGGCGTCCGTTGTCTCTGCCTCTGAGCATCCGTGGGCCACTGTCTCCCCACTAGCTGGTGCCTCAGCTCCCTCGCCTGATATTGATGCTGTACCAGACACACAAAAGAGAACAGGGATGGGGAGACAAAACAGGAGAGACACTTGTAAGTAGCTGAATGCTAATACACAATGGCCAGACATACACCTACCCAGCAGACACTCCCAACAGGCAGCACCGTGCACTAGCCCCATGACCTTGGCCCTGACTACTGAGCAGTATAGTGACCTACACCCATATCCTGTCATTGCATTGAAGCTGAGGTAGGTGAAACCTGACAGGGACACCTCTACACCCTTTGGGGAGGAGCAGACAGTAGCTGGACACCATTCAAAAACCCTGCTCTAAGCACCATGAGCCCTATTGAACACACACTTATCCTTCCAGGCTGAAGTATGGGCTGTGAGTACTCACCCCCTTGTGACTGTTGTACAGCCTTCAAGCTCCTATCCAGGTCTGGGTATGCCACTGCCAGAATCCTTCGCATGAGGGGGGTCAGTGCCCGACGGGCACCCCTACACGTTGGGAGGACTTCCCCAGCTGGGCCTCACTGATCTTCCGCGCCCAGCGACGCAGGTCCCCCCACCTCTTACGACAGTGGGTACTCCTCCTTGGCGATGGCATGCCAATGTGCCCTCTTCTGGTGGGCGCTGGCCTAGTAGGGAGACACAGAGAAGAAACACAGAGGTCAGGCACCTGCACGATGGCAATAGATGGCTGATTGGTAGACATAGGACAGACAGTACTCCCAGACATGCAGGACAGTGGCACGCAGCATTCCATGCACCAAACCCCATCCTGGCTTACAGGAGAGCACATCAGAGCAATATACTCCATCCATTACACAAACAGTGCCCCCCAAACCCGGACTCACCTGTACCTCTGGCCGGCCGTAGAGTCTGCCGTACAGGGGCAGGACCCCTTCCACCAGTTTCTCCAGTTCTTCCTGGGTGAAGGCCGGGGCCCTTTCCCCTGCACCACGTGGAACATCCATAGCCAGAGGCAGGCCACAGCAGTACACAGAGTGGTGTACTTGTCCGCAAAGGATCAGGGAGTCAAGTGATCACATGATGATGAACGCGTATACGTTACACGGCGGAATGCACCGCCACCACCGGCGGCGATCATGATACACCAGGATTCCCCATTGCCATCCACGTTAGCCAATGAGGGTGCGAACAGCGGTCAACACGGCCGTACGCTGTGACGTCAACCGCTAGTGGTCTTAGGTCACTTCCACAACGAAGGGGCAGAACTACATTTGCCATCACCTACGCAATGCTGGGCCTACTAGCCGTATGAAGCACCTATGTCTCTATCTATAGAGTATATAAGCACACATAATTTACTCCGTTTCCTCTTAGTGATGTCAATGTACATCTGTCAGAAAACAGTTATAGTACAGACACTACTATGAAGAATGCAGTGATTGCGTTTAGCAAATATGCCACTGTATGTGTGCACATGACTCCTTGTTCTTAACCCTCACAGGTACCGACCCTTGTGGCGAGGAAGGGCACCATCTGTGTACAGACCACTTGTGGATATGGGGACCATGGCGGAGCGTCAGATCATTATCACTTACAGACTCACACATGCAACTATTCAGGACCTATGTGCATTACTGGATCCTGCACTGACTCCCGGAAATTGTAATCAGCATGCCATTCCAAATGAGATGAAGGTGCTCTCCGCACTCCATTTTCTGGCCACAGGCTCATTTTAAGTGACAGTGGGCATGGGTGCTGGTTTCTCACAGCCAATTTTCAGCCAGGTACTTACAAGATTTCTGAATGCATTTGTACAACATCTGCAATCCTATGTGTGATTCCCCCAAAGTGCTGAGCTCCCGGCCACCAAGTCAGACTTCTATGCTTTTGCAAACATTCCCCCAGTTATTGGTGCCATCGATGGAACCCACATACCCATCATGCCCCCAAGAGTAAGTGAACAGGTGTACAGAAACAAGAAGAACTTTCATTCCATTAACATCCAATTGGTATGTACAGCAGACCAGTACATATCCCATGTGAATGCCATGTTTCCGGGTTCAGTCCATGATTCTTTTGTTTTGAGGAACAGTAGTGTGCCACAAAAGATGGAACAACTCCAAGAGGACAGAGGGTGGATCATAGGTAAGTGTGCCTGTCACTAACTGACACATTGCAGAAAAACAGCCTGTCAGACTAAGGACATTCCAAAGACAACTCTGTATTGACCATTTCTCTAGGTGATTTTGGCTATCCAAACTTGCGTTGGTTCCTGACACCAGTGAGGAATCCCAGGACGGATGCAGAGAGGAAATACAATAAGGCCCATGGACGTACTAGGAGGGTGATAGAGCATACTATAAGTCTCCTGAAGGCTAGATTCAGGTGCCTACATATCTCTGGGTGTTCCCTGGCCTATGGGCCTGAGAAGGTGTCTAGGATAGTCGTGGCGTGCTGCATGCTGCACAAAGTGGCAGTGAGACATTCAATCCCTCTTTTGGAGGTGGAGGGTGCTATAGGTCCTGATCTGTTACCTCAGAGAGGTGAGGAGAGTGATGGTGAGGATGAGGAAGGGGAATATGTGAATTCCAGAAACCAACTGATACAACTCTACTTCCAACAACTGTCTGTGACTTTAGCCTGTATACATGGTTAGTGACTGATATTGTAAGTGTGCCATGTCAACTAGGGGGAATTGGTCATGATATGCGAGTCATGGACCTCTTCAGCATGGTACAGACAGACAATATAAGCATTCCCTTCTTGACTATTTTGAAACACACTGTACCACCAGCATGCACAATTTCACAATAAAGTGTATCCCTGCCTGTTGCATCATTACTCCACTTTGTTCAACATTGAAGACAGGGGACAGTGTTACAGGTGAGATATGTTGTTTATTGGTGGAATACAGTGAAATGTGCTATGTGCAGTGATGGAAATTGTTATGGTTGGGTGTCCTCGAAACCGACTTGGTGGCAGGCCTGTTTAATATCATAGGTGGGTCCTATTTGTAGTTTAGTACATTATTTAGCCCTCAGCTAAGTGCAGTTGGTGAATGAGTGGGATGGTTGCTTGGCAGTAGTAGCAGTGTCAATTGTTGGAAGGGGACTTGTTCTTAGCTGGGTTTCCAGTGCCATATCTTAGCCTGAGACTATGTTTGGGCACCTGCTGTGGAGCTACTTGGGGTGACATGGTTGGCCCTTGTGATTCCTGGGAGGGTATTTCCTGTGCTGTTTCAGATGCTTGGGACAACTGTTGCTGGTTGTCCAGGGCTGTTGTGGGGGCCTCTTGTCTGGTGTGGTGTCTGAGGGTTTGTTGAACAACTGCAGCTGTGCTCCAGCAATGGTGGCCATTGTGGCATTGTGTT
This sequence comes from Pleurodeles waltl, assembly GCF_031143425.1. Lineage (NCBI taxonomy): Eukaryota > Metazoa > Chordata > Amphibia > Caudata > Salamandridae > Pleurodeles > Pleurodeles waltl. The sequence goes on along the minus strand of NC_090438.1, from coordinate 443,603,541 downwards.
CTTTCCACTGCTCCATAGCCTGTTGGTGGTGTTCCAGCTGCATCCTCTGGCTTTGCTCCAGGGTGGTTACAATCTGTGCCAACCTGTCTTGGGTATGTTGGTATGCCCCCAATACCTCTACAATGACGTCCTGGGCTGCTGCATCTATCCAGTGCCCTACCCCCTGACCCACTTTTGCACTTGACCTTGCCCTGGCTCCCTGTGTCCCCTGCCAGGTCTTGATGTGCCACTAGTACTGGGGCCCTCGTCTTCCTGCATATTGGGGGTGGGGGACTGTGGTCTCTGTTGCTGTGTTCCACCTGTTTGTGCCCTGGGTCCACTGGTGGGGGCACGCCTCCCCTGGCCAGCTGGTCTTGACTGGGTGTTAGGGGTGACAGTGTTTTCCTGGGTGAGGCTGCTGCATGGTGAGCATCCAGGGCTGTGTGAGGGGTCTGCCTGCTCATCAGTGTCCAGGGATCCTTCACCAGTGTCCTGTGATGTGCCTCTGTCTCCCTGGAATGCTGTGGCACTCGTTGTCCCCTCCATTAGGGTTGCATGTGTGGTGGTGCCTGTTGGGGGCATAGAAATGTTTGTTACATATGCAGGAGGGTTTGAGGTGGGCTGTACTGTGCAATTTATTGCTGGTGTGCCTTTCAGTGGCCTTCAGGGGTGCCTTTGTGAGGTGGACATTGCATTTAGTGGCAGAGGTGGGGTTATATTGTGGTGGGGTTTTTTATTCCATTGTGGGTACATGCAGGGGTGGGTGGCTGTGCACAACGGGAGTGATGTTGCCCTGGTAGTGAGTTGTGGGTGATGCAGGGTGGTGGAAGTGGTGGGTAATGGCTGGGAGGGGTTTGGGTCTAGGTGGGTGTGGGTGGGGTGAGGTGTTGCATGCATTACAGGTATGGTGTATATGGGGTAAATGTGGACGACTTACCCGAGTCCATTCCTCCAGTGAGTCTAGTGAGTCCCTCTGGGTGCAGGATGGTGAATACCTTCTCCTCTCAGTCAGTGTAGTCGGGTGGTGTTGGTGGTGGTCCTCCCCCAGTCTTCTGCACTTTGATGTGGTGCCTGGATACCATGGCCCGGACTTTCCCCCGCAGGTCGTTCCATCTCTTGCGGATGTTGTCCCTGGTGCGTGGATGGTGTCTCACTGCATTCACCCTGTTGACAATGGTCTGCCGCAGCTCCATTTTCCGGGCGATGGGTGTGTGCTGCACCTCAGAACCAAATATTTGTGGCTCTACTTTTAGGATCTCGTCCACCATGGTCCTTAGCTCCCTTTCAGTGAAGCATGGATTTTTTTGGGGGGGACATGGTGAGGGTGGTGGATGGCGTCAGGAATGGGGACGGTGTTTGGGTGCTCCTGTGTTGGTCGCTATGCGTGTCCTTTCCGCTGGTGTTCCCTGTCTGGCTCTGGTGCTCTCTGTCTTCTGGTCCTGGTTTCCTTGCAAGGGATTGTGGGGTGTGTCTGTGGGTGTTTTATGGTGTTCTGGATGTGTGTCAGGTGTTTGGGTGCTAATCCTATCCAATGTATGCACTGGTTGCTGTTGGTCCCACTTGCCGCCCGTGGCAGTCGCAGCCGTCAATGGTTGTCCGGCCTCCACTGTCCGCTGAGGTGATTTGTGCATCATTATTTGGAGGGCGGGATGTGGGTGTGCTTGGCGGTGGCGGGGTGGGGTAGGCCGGGATTCCTGCCGACAGGGTCCTGGCGGGGAGTGGTGGTGTTGGGTTTTTTGTTCTTTAGATGGCGGGTTTCCATTCGCAGCCGGCGGCGGGATTCTGTTCACCGCCGCCATGGCGGTCGGCGGTCTTTCCCGCCATGTTCATAATGACCTCCTAAGTCTTTTTGCTCCTGAAACAACAGAAAACAGGAGTCAAGCTCAATCCAAGCCCTTGGAGACCATTTCTCAGCAGAGCCAGAGGGAGGCACGGCAGCAGGGCAACAGCAAAGCAGCAGTCCTTTTCAGCAAAGCACTCAGGTGAGTCCTTTGGGGAGCCAGGCAGCTTCTCTGGCCAGATTGCAGGTCTGGTTCAGTTTCTTCACCAGTTGTATCTTGTCCAGAAGTGTCTGAGTTGGTAGGGTCAGAGGCCCTCTTTAAATACCCAAATGTGCCTTTGAAGTGGGGGAGACTTCAAAGAGTGGCTTATACGTGCACCAGGTCCCCTTCCAGTTTCATCCTGTCTGCCAGGGTCCCAGTAGGGGGTTTGGCAGTCCATTCTGTAAGGGCAGGCCACTGTCCTTTGACATGTAAGTGTCAGCACCTTCACCCTTCCAGTCCAGGAAGACCCATTCAGTATGCAGATGTGTGCAGGTGTGACTGAGCATCCTGTGTTTGGGGTTGTCTGAGTAAAATGCACACGGGTGCTGTCAACTAACCTAGCCAGACATAGACTGTAAGACACAGAAGGATTTAAGAGTAGAGAAATGCTCACTTTCTAAAAGTGGCATTTCTAAATAGTACTATTAAATCTAACTTCACCAATAAGCAGGATTTTCTATTACAGTTCTGGCCATACTAAATATGACTTGGTTACTCTTTTGATTTCAGAATCTACCACTGAAACCATATATGAGGGTAGCTCTAATGCTATCCTATGAACGGAGCAGGCCTCAAAGCTGTGTAAAATGAATTTAGGAGTTTTACACTACCAGGACAGATATAACACACATGTTCATGTCCTGCCTTTTACCTACATAACACCCTGCCCTATAGGCTACTTAGGGCCTACCTTAGTGTAGGAGGCTGGACTGGCTTGTAGTGGGTACCAAGGGGTACTTACACCTTGCACCAGGCCCAGGTATCCCTTATTAGTGTAGAGGGGTGTCTAGCAGCTTAGGCTGATAGAAAAGGTAGCTTAGCAGAGCAGCTTAGGCTGAACTAGGAGACGAGTGAAGCTCCTACAGTACCACTAGTTTTACTTGCACAATATCATAAGAAAACACAATACACAGATATACTAAAAATAAAGGTACTTTATTTTTATGACAATATGCCAAAAGTATCCCAGTGAGTACCCTCGTATGATGATAGCAAATATACACAAGATATATGTACACAATACCAAAATATGCAGTAATAGCAATAGAAAACAGTGCAATGTATAGTCACAATAGAATGCAATGGGGGCACATAGGGATAGGGGTAACACAAACCATATACTCTAGAAGTGGAATGCGAACCACGAATGGACCCCAAACCTATGTGACCTTGTAGAGGGTCGCTGGGACTGTAAGAAAACAGTGAGGGTTAGAAAAATAGCTCACCCCCAAGACCCTGAAAAGATGGTGCAAAGTGCACCTAAGTTCCCCAAAGAGCACAGAAGTCCAACACCAGCAATGCAACAACGATGGATTTCCAGATGAGAGTACCTGTGGAACAAGGAGACCAAGTCCAAAAGTCACGATCAAGTCGGGAGTGGGCAGATGCCCAGGAAATGCCAGCTGTGGGTGCAAAGAAGCTGCCACCGGATGGTAGAAGCTGAGGATTCTGCAAGAACGACAAGGGCTAGAAACTTCCCCTTTGGAGGATGGATGTTCCACGTCGTGAAGAGTCGTGCAGAAGTGTTTTCGTGCAGAAAGACTGCAAACAAGCCTTGCTAGCTGCAAGGGTCGCGGTCATGGTTTTTGGATGCTGCTGTGGCCTAGGAGGGACCAGGATGTCGCCAATTGCGTGAGGAGACAGAGGGGGCGTCCAGCAAGACAAGGAGCCCACTCAGAAGCAAGCAGCACCCGCAGAAGTGCCAGAACAGGCACTAAGAAGTGGAGTGAACCAGAGCTCACCCGAAGTTGCACAAGAGGGTCCCACGAAGCCGGAGGACAACTCAGGAGGTCGTGCATTGCAGGTTAGAGTGCCGGGGATACAGGCTTGGCTGTGCACAAAGGAAATCCTGGAAGAGTGCACAGGAGCCAGAGTAGCTGCAAAAAACGCGGATCACAGCAATGCAGTCTAGCGTGGGAAGGCAAGGACTTACCTCCACCAAACTTGGACTGAAGAGTCACTGGACTGTGGGAGTCACTTGGACAGAGTTGCTGAGTTCAAGGGACCTCGCTCGTCGTGCTGAGAGGAGACCCAGAGGACCGGTGATGCAGTTCTTTGGTGCCTGCGGTTGCAGGGGGAAGATTCCATTGACCCACGGGAGATTTCTTCAGAGCTTCTAGTGCAGAGAGGAGGCAGACTACCCCACAGCATCCACCACCAGGAAAACAGTCGAGAAGGCGGCAGGATCAGCGTTACAAGGTCACAGTAGTCATCTTTGCTACTTTGTTGCAGTTTTGCAGGCTTCCAGCACGGTCAGCAGTCAATTCCTTGGCAGAAGGTGAAGAGAGAGATGCAGAGGAACTCTGATGAGCTCTTGCATTCGTTATCTAAAGAATTCCACAAAGCAGAGACCCTAAATAGCCAGAAAAGGAGGTTTGGCTACCTAGGAGAAAGGATAGGCTAGCAACACCTGAAGGAGCCTATCAGAAGGAGTCTCTGACGTCACCTGCTGGCACTGGCCACTCAGAGCAAACCAGTGTGCCAGCAGTACCTCAGTTTCCAAGATGGCAGAGGTCTGGAGCACACTGGAGGAGCTCTGGGCACCTCCCAGGGGAGGTGCAGGTCAGGGGAGTGGTCACTCCCCTTTCCTTTGTCCAGTTTCACGCCAGAGCAGGGCTAAGGGATCCCTGAACCGGTGCAGACTGGCTTATGCAGAGATGGGCACCATCTGTGCCCATCAAAGCATTTCCAGAGGCTGGGGGAGGCTACTCCTCCCCAGCCCTGACACCTTTTTCCAAAGGGAGAGGGTGTAACACCCTCTCTCTGAGGAAGTCCTTTGTTCTGCCTTCCTGGGCCATGCCTGGCTGGACCCCAGGAAGGCAGAAACCTGTCTGAGGGGTTGGCAGCAGCAGTAGCTGCAGTGAAACCCCGGGAAAGGTAGTTTGGCAGTACCCGGGTCTGAGCTAGAGACTCGGGGGATCATGGAATTGTCTCCCCAATGCCAGAATGGCATTGGGGTGACAATTCCATGATCCTAGACATGTTACATGGCCATGTTCGGAGTTACCATTGTGACGCTATACATATGTCGTGACATATGTATAGTGCACGCGTGTAATGGTGTCCCCGCACTCACAAAGTCCGGGGAATTTGCCCTGAACAATGTGGGAGCACCTTGGCTAGTGCCAGGGTGCCCACACACTAAGGGGGTTATTCTAACTTTGGAGGAGGTGTTAATCCGTCCCAAAAGTGACGGAAAAGTGACGGATTTACCACCAGCCGTATTACGAGTCCATTATATCCTATGGAACTCGTAATACGGCTGGTGGTATATCCGTCACTTTACCGTCACTTTTGGGACGGATTAACACTCCTCCAAAGTTAGAATAACCCCCTAAGTAACTTAGCACCCAACCTTTACCAGGTAAAGGTTAGACATATAGGTGACTTATAAGTTACTTAAGTGCAGTGGTAAATGGCTGCGAAATAACGTGGACGTTATTTCACTCAGGCTGCACTGGCAGGCCTGTGTAAGAATTGTCAGATCTCCCTATGGGTGTCACAAGAAATGCTGCAGCCCATAGGGATCTCCTGGAACCCCAATACCCTGGGTACCTCAGTACCATATACTAGGGAACTATAAGGGTGTTCCAGTATGCCAATGTGAATTGGTGAAATTGGTCACTAGCCTGTTAGTGACAATTTGGAAAGAGATGAGAGAGCATAACCACTGAGGTTCTCGATAGCAGAGCCTCAGTGAGACAGTTAGTCATAACACAGGTAACACATGCAGGGCACACTTATGATCACTGGGGCCCTGGCTGGCAGGGTCCCAGTGACACATACAACTAAAACAACATATATACAGTGAAATATGGGGGTAACATGCCAGGCAAGATGGTACTTTCCTACACAACCCCCCCCCCCAAACGAAGGACAATAAGACTAGCCATGACCTGATGAGTCTTCATTGTCTAAGTGGAAATATCTGGAGAGTCCATCTGCATTGGAGTGGGTACTCCCAGGTCTATGTTCCACTGTATAGTCCATTCCCTGTAGAGATATGGACCACCTCAACAATTTAGGGTTTTCACCTTTCATTTGTTTTAGCCAAAGTAGAGGTTTGTGGTATGTCTGAACAATGAAGTGAGTGCCAAACAGGTATGGCCTCAACTTCTTCAGTGCCCAGACCACAGCAAAGGCCTCCCTCTCTATGGCAGACCAACACTTTTCTCTGGGGGGCAACCTCCTGCTGATAAAAGCAACAGGTTGATCCTGGCCCTCAGAATTAAGTTGTGATAAGACTGCCCCTACCCCTAATTCAGATGCATCAGTTTGGACAATGCATTTTTTGGAGTAACAGGGGCTTTTCAGGACAGGTGCAGAGCACATGGCCTGCTTCAGCTCCTCAAAAGCTTTCTGACAGTTTGCTGTCCATAATACCTTTTTAGGCATTTTCTTAGATGTAAGGTCATTAAGAGGGGCTGCAATGGAGCCATAGTTCTTTATGAACCTCCTGTAGTACCCAGTGAGGCCTAAAAAGGCTCTCACCTGAGTCTGAGTTGTAGGGGGAACCCAATCTATAATAGTTTGGATTTTCCCCTGAAGTGGTGCAATCTGTTCTCCACCTACCAGGTGTCCCAGATAAACCACCTTCCCCTGCCCTATCTGGCACTTTGAAGCCTTGATAGTGAGGCCTGCCTTTTGCAGGGCCTCCAAAACTTTCCATAGGTGGACCAGGTGATCATCCCAGCTGGAGCTAAAGACAGCTATATCATCTAGATATGCTGCACTAATGGCTTCCAGCCCTTGCAGGACTGTATTCACCAACCTTTGAAAAGTGGCAGGTGCATTTTTCAATCCAAAAGGCATTACTGTGAATTGGTAATGGCCTCCAATGGTTGAAAATGCAGTTTTTGCTTTTACATATTCTGATAACTTGATCTGCCAATACCCTGCAGTCAAATCAAAAGTGCTTAGATACTTGGCAGATGACAGTGTATCTATTAGCTCATCTGCCCTGGGTATAGGGTGAGCATCAGTTTTGGTTACCTGGTTGAGACCTCTGTAGTCAACACAAAATCTCATTTCCCTTTTACCATCTTTGGAATGAGGTTTTGGTACAAGTACCACAGGAGAGGCCCATGGACTTTCAGAGTGCTCAGCCACTCCCAGTTCAAGCATTTTCTGCACCTCTTGCTTTATGCAGTCTCTGACATGGTCAGGCTGCCTATAGATCTTACTTTTGACAGGCAGGCTGTCTCCAGTATCTATAGTGTGCTCACACCAAGAAGTGGTGCCTGGCACAGTAGAGAAGAGTTCAGAAAACTGATCCAGAAGATTTATGCAGTGGTCTTTATGCTCAGCAGTAAGACAGTCTGCCAGTACTACATCTTCCACTAGAGCATCTTGTTCTGTGGAAGAGAAGAGATCAGGGAGAGGGTCACTCTCTTCTTCCTGTCCCTCATCTGTTGCCATGAGCAGGGTGAGATCAGCCCTGTCATAGTAGGGTTTCAGGCGTTTGACATGGAGCACCCTAAGGGGACTCCTGGCAGTGCCTAAGTCAACTAAGTAGGTGACTTCACCCTTCTTTTCAACAATTATGTGGGGTCCACTCCACTTGTCCTGGAGTGCTCTTGGGGCTACAGGCTCCAAGACCCACACTTTCTGCCCTGTTTGGTACTGAACCAAAACAGCCTTTTGGTCATGCCATTGCTTTTGGAGCTCTTGGATGGCCTGAAGGTTTTTACTGGCCTTTTTCATGTACTCAGCCATCCTAGATCTTAGGCCAAGTACATAGTCCACTATGTCTTGCTTTGGCGCTTTAAAAGGTTGTTCCCAACCCTCCTTAACAAGTGTTAGGGGACCTCTCACAGGGTGTCCAAATAGGAGTTCAAAGGGGCTGAAGCTCACTCCTTTTTGGGGTACCTCCCTGTAAGCAAAAAGGAGGCAAGGTAACAGGATATCCCATCTCCTGCGGAGTTTTTCAGGGAGTCCCATTATCGTACCTTTGAGAGTTTTGTTAAATCTCTCCACCAGTCCATTTGTTTGTGGATGATAGGGTGTGGTGAACTTGTACGTCACACCACATTCCTTCCACATGGCCTTTAAGTAAGCAGACATGAAATTGCTTCCCCTGTCTGATACCACCTCTTTTGGGAAGCCCACCCTGGAAAAGATTCCCAGGAGGGCCTTTGCCACTGCAGGAGCTGTAGTGGTCCTTAGAGGAATTGCTTCAGGATATCTGGTGGCATGGTCCACTACCACCAAGATAAACCTATTGCCTGAAGCAGTAGGAGGGTCAAGGGGGCCAACTATGTCAACCCCTACCCTTTCAAAGGGAACCCCAACCACAGGCAGTGGAATAAGGGGTGCCTTTGGAGTGCCACCTGTCTTGCCACTGGCTTGACAGGTTTCACAGGACTTACAAAATTCCTTTGTGTCCTCTGACATTCTAGGCCAATGAAACAAGGGAACAAGCCTGTCCCAAGTTTTCATTTTCCCCAAATGTCCAGCTAAGAGAATGTCGTGGGCTAGAGTTAGGAGGAACCTTCTGTACTTCTGAGGAATCACCAATCTCCTGGCAGCTCCAGGTTTTGGATCCCTTGCTTCAGTGTACAAAAGGTTGACCTCCTAGTAAACTGTGTGAGAGTCACTGACATCCCCATTTGCTTATTTGACAGCTTGCTGTCTTAGACACTCCAGTGTGGGACAGGTATGCTGTGCCACACTCAGCTCCTCCCTGGCAGGCCCCCCTTCACCCAAAAGCTCAGCACTGTCTGCTTCCAGCTCCTCTGGTGTAGGTTCTGCACAGGGTGGAAATTCTTCTTCCTCAGAAGTAGAATCCACTGTAGAGGGAGGGATAGTAGGTAGTGTTTTACCTTTACTAACCCTAGCTTTAGGGAGCACTTGGTCCATTCTTCCAGGATCCAAGTCACCCTGTCCTTTTTGCTTTTTGGCCTGAGCCCTGGTTAAAGCAAAAATATGCCCTGGAATGCCCAGCATTGCTGCATGAGCCTCCAACTCCACTTCTGACCAAGCTGATGTCTCTAAATCATTCCCTAATAGACAGTCTACAGGTAAATCTGAGGCAACCACAACTTTCTTTGGACCAGTAACCCCCCGCCAGTTGAGATTCGCAACAGCCATGGGGTGGCTAAGAGTGTTGTTATGAGCATCGGTTACTTGGTACTGGTTACCAAGTAGGTGTTGTTCAGGGTGGACCAGTTATTCTATTACCATTGTAACACTGGCACCTGTGTCCCTGTAGGCCTGAACCTCAACACCATTTATTAGGGGTAGTTGCTTGTACTTATCCATGTTAAGGGGACAAGCAACCAAGGTGGCTAAATCAATAGCCCCCTCAGAGACTAACACAGCCTCTGTGGTCTCCCTAATCAGACCAACCCCAACTAAATTTCCAAACGTGAGCCCAGCTACTCCCTTGGATTGGCTATTAGTAGGTTTGCTCCCACCACCACTGCTATTACTAGGGGTACTAGGTGTAGCAGCGGGGGTTGTAGTGGTAGGAGGCTTGGTGCTTTTCTTTGGACAATTGGGATCTGTTGTCCAATGGCCTTTTATTTTACATAAATAGCACCATGGTTTCTTTTCTTTGTTTTGATTTGAAGAGGATTTGGGCCCACCACCCCCACCAGAGTGTTTTTGTGGGCCTGATGAAGACTCATTTTTAGATTTGTCCCCACCCTTGTCATAAGACTTACCATCCTTCTTCTTGCCATCTTTGTCACCCCCTGTATGAACTTTTCTGTTCACTCTTGTTCTGACCCATTTGTCTGCCTTCTTTCCCAATTCTTGGGGAGAGGTCAGATCAGAGTCTACCAGGTACTGGTGTAACAAATCAGGCACACAATTATTAAGAATATTCTCTCTCAGGATTAAGTTATACAGGCTTTCATAGTCAGAAACTTTACTGCCATGTAACCACCCCTCCAAGGTCTTCACTGAATGGTCAACAAAGTCTACCCAGTCTTGTGAAGACTCCTTTTTGGTTTCTCTGAACTTCATCCTGTACTGTTCAGTGGTTAAGCCATAACCGTCTAGGAGTGCATTCTTAAGAACTGCAAAATTATTGGCATCACTTTCCTTCACAGTAAGGAGCCTATCCCTACCCTTTCCACTCAAAGATAGCCAAAGGATAGCAGCCCACTGCCTTTGAGGGACCTCCTGAACAACACAGGCCATCTCAAGTGCATCAACCCACTTGTTAATGTCATCCCCCTCCTTGTAAGGGGGAACTATCTTGTGCAGATTCCTAGAATCATGCTCTCTTGCAGGATGACTATTGGGAATACTGCTGCTGCCACCATGGGGTTCACACCCCAATGTCTGTCTTTCTCTTTCTATCTGTAAGGACTGCCTATCTAAATCCAGCTGTTGCTTCTTGAGCTTCAGCCTGGATTCTTCCACTCTCAATCTATTGAGCTCCCTTTCTAACACTCTGTCATCAGGGTGGGTGGGTGGGGCATGCCTTGAAACAGAAGTATGGTGAGAATGAACATAAGGAGACCTGACCCTAACAGATGGCACTCTAACAACCTGGCTAACAGAAGTAACACGCTACTATGATGAGAAGGAACACTCTTACTGTGATGTGAGGTAACACTTTTACTGTGGTGTGAATTCACATCAGTACTAGCTATGCTATGTGGTCTGCTAATGGGCAGGTTGGAAAGGTTCCCTTCTAAATCCTTTGCTAGGGGTGCCCCAGGGTCAGATTGGGAACCATCACCTAATTTCTCAACCGAAGTGCCAACTCTGGTCTTATCTTGTTCAATGAGCATATTAACCAATAGTCCTCTAGAGGGATTCTTCCCTACCCCTAAACCTCTTTCAATGCAGAGACTCCTTGCTCCTTTCCAGCTAAGGTGATCATAAGCAAGTTTGGACAGATCAACAGTTTGGCCTGTACCAGACATTTTAGAAAGTGTTTAAGGGATAGAAAAAGTGAGAAAAAAAGTTTTCAGAACTTTTTAAAGGACAGAAAAAAAACTTTTTCAACTTTTTAAGAACTTTTTGCAAGTTTAGAGGTACCTTTCAGCACTTAGCAAAGAAGTGAGAGAAGAAAAGCAAAACTTTTTGGTTAGGTGTACATACACTAAACTTGTTTTGTATATTTTTCTCTTATGAAAAGTACAATGACAAAAGTGGTAAGTAGTTGCAAAGTACTTATCCCACCGCTGCACAACCAATGTATGAGGCTGGACTGGCTTGTAGTGGGTACCAAGGGGTACTTACACCTTGCACCAGGCCCAGGTATCTCTTATTAGTGTAGAGGGGTGTCTAGCAGCTTAGGCTGATAGAAAAGGTAGCTTAGCAGAGCAGCTTAGGCTGAACTAGGAGACGAGTGAAGCTCCTACAGTACCACTGGTGTCACTTGCACAATATCATAAGAAAACACAATACACAGATATACTAAAAATAAAGGTACTTTTTTTTTATGACAATATGCCAAAAGTATCTCAGTGAGTACCCTCAGTATGAGGATAGCAAATATACACAAGATATATGTACACAATACCAAAGTATGCAGTAATAGCAATAGAAAACAGTGCAAACAATGTATAGTCACAATAGAATGCAATGGGGGCACATAGGGATAGGGGCAACACAAACCATATACTCTAGAAGTGGAATGCGAACCACAAATGGACCCAAAACCTATGTGACCTTGTAGAGGGTCGCTGGGACTGTAAGAAAACAGTGAGGGTTAGAAAAATAGCTCACCCCAAGACCCTGAAAAGTTGGTGCAAAGTGCACCTAAGTTCCCCAAAGAGCACAGAAGTTGTGATAGGGGAATTCTGCAGGAAAGACCAACACCAGCAATGCAACAGCAATGGATTTCCAGACGAGAGTACCTGTGGAACAAGGGGACCAAGTCCAAAAGTCACGATCAAGTCAGGAGTGGGCAGATGCCCAGGAAATGCCAGCTGTGGGTGCAAGGAAGCTGCCACCGGATGGTAGAAGCTGAGGATTCTGCAAGAACGACAAGGGCTAGAAACTTCCCTTTTGGAGGATAGATGTCCCACGTCGTGATGAGTCGTGTAGAAGTGTTTTCGTGCAGAAAGACCGCAAACAAGCCTTGTCACGGGTCACGGTTAGGGTTTTTGGATGCTGCTGTAGCCCAGGAGGGACCAGGATGTCGCCAATTGCGTGAGGAGACAGAGGGGGCGTCCAGCAAGACAAAGAGCCCACTCAGAAGCAAGCAGCACCCGCAGAAGTGCCGGAACAGGCACTAAGAAGTGGAGTTAAACAGAGCTCACCCGAAGTTGCACAAGAGGGTCCCACGAAGCCGGAGGACAACTCAGGAGGTCGTGCAATGCAGGTTAGAGTGCCGGGGACCCAGGCTTGGCTATGCACAAAGGAAATCCTGAAAGAGTGTACAGGAGCCAGAGTAGCTGCAAAACACGCGGTTCCCAGCAATGCAGCCTAGCGTGGGGAGGCAAGGACTTACCTCCACCAAACTTGGACTGAAGAGTCACTGGACTGTGGGAGTCACTTGGACAGAGTTGCTGAGTTCAAGGGACCTCGCTCGTCGTGCTGAGAGGAGACCCAGAGGACCGGTGATGCAGTTCTTTGGTGCCTGCGGTTGCAGGGGGAAGATTCCGTCGACCCACGGGAGATTTCTTCGGAGCTTCTAGTGCAGAGAGGAGGCAGACTACCCCCACAGCATGCACCACCAGGAAAACAGTTGAGAAGGCGGCAGGATCAGCGTTACAAGGTCGCAGTAGTCCTCTTTGCTACTTTGTTGCAGTTTTGCAGGCTTCCAGCGCGGTCAGCAGTCGATTCCTTGGCAGAAGGTGAAGAGAGAGATGCAGAGGAACTCTGATGAGCTCTTGCATTCGTTATCTAAAGAATTCCACAAAGCAGAGACCCTAAATAGCCAGAAAAGGAGGTTTGGCTACCTAGGAGAGAGGATAGGCTAGCAACACCTGAAGGAGCCTATCAGAAGGAGTCTCTGACGTCACCTGCTTGCCCTGGGCACTCAGAGCAGTCCAGTGTGCCAGCAGCACCTCTGTTTCCAAGATGGCAGAGGTCTGGAGCACACTGGAGGAGCTCTGGGCACCTCCCAGGGGAGGTGCAGGTCAGTGGAGTGGTCACTCCCCTTTTTTTGTCCAGTTTCACGCCAGAGCAGGGCTGAGGGATCCCTGAACCGGTGCAGACTGGCTTATGCACAGATGGGCAGCATCTGTGCCCATCAAAACATTTCCAGAGGCTGGGGGAGGCTACTCCTCCCCAGCCCTGACACCTTTTTCCAAGGAAGAGGGTGTAACACCCTCTCTCTGAGGAAGTCCTTTGTTCTGCCTTCCTGGGCCATTCCTGGCTGGACCCCAGGAGGGCAGAAACCTGTTGGAGGGGTTGTCAGCAGCAGCAGCTGCAGTGAAACCCCGAGAAAGGTAGTTTGGCAGTACCCAGGTCTGAGCGAGAGACTAGGGGGATCATGGAATTGTCTCCCCAATGACAGAATGGCATTGGGGTGACAATTCCATGATCCTAGACATGTTACATGGCCATGTTCGGAGTTACCATTGTGACGCTATACATATGTCGTGACATATGTATAGTGTACGCGTGTAATGGTGTCCCCGCACTCACAAAGTCCGGGGAATTTGCCCTGAACAATGTGGGAGCACCTTGGCTAGTGCCAGGGTGCCCACACACTAAGTAAATTAGCACCCAACCTTTACCAGGTAAAGATTAGACATATAGGTGACTTATAAGTTACTTAAGTACAGTGGCAAATGGCTGTAAAATAACGTGGACGTTATTTCACTCAGGCTGCACTGGCAGGCCTGTGTAAGAATTGTCAGATCTCCCTATGGGTGGCACAAGAAATGCTGCAGCCCATAGGGATCTCCTGGAACCCCAATACCCTGGGTACCTCAGTACCATATACTAGGGAATTATAAGGGTGTTCCAGTATGCCAATGTGACTTGGTGAAATTGGTCACTAGCCTGTTAGTGACAATTTGGAAAGAGATGAGAGAGCATAACCACTGAGGTTCTGGATAGCAGAGCCTCAGTGAGACAGTTAGTCATAGCACAGGTAACACATACAGGGCACACTTATGAGCACTGGGGCCCTGGCTGGCAGGGTCCCAGTGACACATACAACTAAAACAACATATATACAGTGATATATGGGGGTAACATGCCAGGCAAGATGGTACTTTCCTACACTTAGGGGAGTTGAAGGCTTGGCAGTTACTTTTAAATGCCAAGTCGGAGTGGCAGTGGCAGGCCTGAGACATGGTCAAGAGCTACTTATCTGGGTGCCACAACCAGTGCTGCAGGTCCACTAGTAGTGTTTAATTTACAAGCCCCGGGCACATGTAGTGCACTTTGCTAGGGAGTTACAAGTAAATTAAATATGTCAATTGGGTATGAGCCAATGTCACCATGTTTTAGGGAAAGAGCATATGCACTTTAGCACTGATTAGCAGTGGTAAAGTAAGCAGAGTCCAAAAACCAGCAAAACTTAGGTCAGAAAAAGAGAAGGAGGAAGGCAAAAGGTTTAGGGGTGACCCTGCAGCAAGGCCATTTCCAACACTGCCCCTCACTCCTCCCCACCCTTACCCACTAGAGTAACTAATGTGTACCTTGAAGGCCAAGGAGGCATGCACCTTTCGGAGCCACAAGGCCAAAAAAGGGACTCAGTGGGATGTGAGATGATGGGCCATCTCCCGCCATGGAATATAGACATGGTGTGCCCAAAACACATTTATATTCAACTTTCCCAGCCACCGTGTCTGGTTCCACAGCTGGGCCCGAGGTATCTAGCAAGCATCCGTGCAATCGCTATATGTGTCCTTCACGAGGCAGACTTGGAAAAAATGCACTATGGCCCAATGACACTGGCATTTCTGACCTCAGAATATCATTCAGGAACACCAGGATGCGATTCCAGTCTCTTTGGTGTCCACTGGTGTTCTACAATTCCTGCCAGAACGTCACACCAGGCAGATCAACTAAACTCTTTCCTGCCTAGGCAGATCAGCTGAACTCTTCTGGTCCATGCTCCCAAGCCATTCTAAAACCACCTGGGTGGATTAATAGAAATGCATGCTGCCTTCATATTAAATGGCTAACTTGGCAGGGAATAGTAGACTATTCTTAATATTGTGACATCTCAATTTCCTCTTCACAGACAGGAAGTTGTTGCATATATTCTGGACCCTATGGGTGTAGTCAAAGTATGTAAGGATTTGCTTGTCCTCAAATCTAGGTGGCCTATGCGAGTGCACATATTGGAGGATGGTATTATGGTCTCTGTAGTTAAAGAGATGAGCAATAATAGTCTAGGAAGGTGAACCCAGGCACAGCACCGCTGCTACCATGCCATGTGCCTTTTAAATTGTGAAAAAGTTAGCCATGGTGGCTTAGGGTACTGTTGATCCAGTTCTCTAGAAAAAAGTTCCACCAAGAGACCCTACGCAAGCTCTAGAAAGCCCAGCAGGCATCTAGGCCCTCATTATGATCCTGACGGTCAGTGATAAAGTGGTGGTAATACCGCCAACAGGCTGGTGGTAACTACTGCGAAATTATGACCATGGCAAAAACATCTCTGAAAGACAGCCATTGTACTATACCGACCGCCAGGGTGGAAACAACGGGCACCACGGCGGTAGCCACCTACAGCCAGGCAGAAGTCAAAGTTCCGCCCACCACATTATGACCAGACAATCTGCCACCTTTTCTGTGGTGGTCCCAATGACATCAAAGCCTGGCGGAAACACTACACAGAAGTGAAAGGACGCACCATTGGAGACACAGGGAAGAACCACACTGCCATGGAACCAGAACTGCAAGTGTTCCCGATCATATTCTACGTCCTGCTCCACCACGAACACCAACGCTGGCGAAGATGACGATGGTAAGTGCTGCCGCCTAGCACACAAGGGAGGGGGGTGGAAAATGAACGTGAAACACACACAGGCACCATACACATGCCACACACACACACCATACACACAACCAATTGCCCAAGAAAACAAGTTAATCCCCGTAAATCGGCTAAATAATGCAAGGACAACAGGAATTGACTAAAATTGTAATAAGATCAACACAGTATAAATAATAATTTTGCCAATGCAACAGATATGTTCAAATGTACAAAAAGGGACACTGCCCAGTCCTGAGTTTGCGTGGGCCACATGGCCACAGGGCAAAGTCCAAGGCCCCACTTGTTACCTGCATCAATAGGGAGAGAACACTGTAGGGGCATCAGTTGGCAAATAGGCAGGCACCTCAGGGGGAGGAGTGGCACCTCACCTGGATGCAGAAACAAGACCACTGGTTCTGGAGGGGGCAACATGCCCTGTGCTTGGTCCTGGGAGTGCAAGGCCACAGTCTCTCGAGTGGGTGACATGCCCACTGGTTCTGGAGGGGGCAACATGCCCCATGCTTGGTCCTGGGGAGTGCAAGGCCACAGTCTCTCGAATGGGTGAATTTCCAACTGGTTCTGGAGGGGGCAACATGCCTATGGGGGAAGGCCATAGTCCCTCAAGTGGGTGAATACCCCACTGGTTCTATAGGGGGCAACATGCCCTGTGCTTTGTCCTGGGGAGTGCAAGGCCACAGTCTCTCGGGTGGGTGTCTTCACCACTGGTTTTGGAGGGGACAGGCCGCACAGCAGCCCATGGAGGCTGGATCACATTGAATCCGCCAGCTGTGATGGCTGCACTGTGGTGGTAGTGGGAGGCTCCTGCTCTGCACCCTGAGATGCCTGCACTGTGGTGGTGGTGGAGGTAGTGGGAGGCTCCTGATAAGCCCCTGCACCCTGCAATGGCTGCACTGGTGTGGTGGTGGAGGTAGTGGTAGGCTCCTGCTCAGCCCCTGCACTCACTGATGGCTGCACAACCACGGTTGGTGGTGGGGGCTCTGTGACAGCTGCTGGTGCAGGCTCCTTCCCCTTCTTGCTTGCTGGTGCAGGCTCCCTCCGCTTTCTGCTGGCTGCTGCAGGCTCCTTCCCCTTTCGGCTGGCTGGTGCAGGCTCTTTCCCCTTTTTGCTGGCTGATGCAGGCTCCTTCCCCTTTCTGCTGGCTGGTGCAGACTCCTTCCCCTTTCCGCTGGCTGGTGCAGGCTCCTTCCACTTCAGGATTTGTGGCCTGGAATCCTTTCCTCCACGAGTGCGGATGGAAGTGGGCCAAGGACTGTGTGGCTGAGGTGCTTGGCTGGGTTCTTGACACCCAGGCCATACCTGGAGGACAGGGGTAGGGGTAGGGAAGAGGTCAATTGTGGAAAGGAAAAGCTTTTTAGGGACATTGGGGCGGGAAGAGGGAAAAGTAATGGGAGTGGAAGAGGAGGAAGTGGTTGTTGGAAGTGTTTGTCTGCTGGATTCGGGTGCAGGTACATGGGCTGTATGCTGTTGTGAGGTGGATGGCTGTTGGGTGTCTAAGTGCTTGTGTTTGTGTACCTTAGGATAGGGGGACAGACACGGTGGTAGAGGACACCCAGAACGTGTGCATGGCTTTTGTGGAGGTGTCTGCCAGTGATGTGTGTGTTCTGCTTGGTGTGGTAATGATGCAGATAGTAGATGATGATGTAATGCATGCAGGTATGAGTGTGGACGTAACTGGGTCGAAGGTTGAGGAGGAGAAAGAGGGAGAGAGGGTGGAAATAGTGGATGTTGTTGTGTCTGAAACTGTGTTGCTTTTGTGAGAGTGCCTGTGGTATGAAGTGTGGTGCTTGTGTTGGCCTGTGACACTCTTAAGTGTTGTCCTGTGTGCATGTTCATCTGGCTGTGTGCTTGGGATGGGTTGGGGTTGAGGAGAATGGGACTTGTAAGTGGAATTTGGAGATCGGAAGGTAGAAAAAGGGACAATGGCTGCCATCAGAGAGGAGGCCAGGGCCTGAATTTATCTCTGTTGGGCTGCCAATCCACTATGAATGCCCTCCAGGAATGCATTAGATTGCTGCATCTCGGCTGCCAGCCCCTGTATGGCATTCACAATGGTTGACTGCCCTACAGAGATGGTTCCCAGGAGGTCTATATCCTCCTCACTCAGGGCAGCAGGGCTCACTGGGGGAGGTCCTGAGGTGCCTGGGGCGAAAGAGATGCCCACCATCCTGGGGGAAAGGGCACGGGAAACTCACTCAGGGGCTGCTGGGAGGGCGGTGCTGGTATGGGAGGTGGTGGCTCTACGTGTAGCTGGGGTGGTCACAGAGGTGTCCGCCACCACCAGCGACCTCCCATCAGAGGAGGTATCAGAGTCTGTGTTGTCCCCTCCAGTCTCTGCTGTGGTGCTCCCCCCGCCCTCTGTCCTACTGGTGCCCTCAGCGTTAGTGGACTTTGCCTCCTGAGGGATACAGCCCCCTCTGTCGCCGGTGCCTCTGCTCCTCTGCCAGATGGTGCTAATGCACATAAGGACAGGATGACAAAACAAGAAAGCAGGGGAGAGAGACAAAGGATACACTGGGTCAATGACTGCACCAACACCACCGTTGGCGTACACAGCACCCTCACACTCAGGGAACAGGCCTATTCACTATGCATTGCACTACCAGTGATATTGCTAGCCACCAAGGTATGAGGAGGAGCACACACCGCCAACTGCAGCACACCTGGGACCCATGCAGCCCTGTCCAGTAGTGGATGCTAACAAGCTAAGTAGCCATCATTTTCCATTCAGACTTCCTAGCCACCAGAGGACCTACACTGCTATGTCTGGCCTGGCCTAGGGGCACGCAAGGACACACACACAGCACCCGTAAACCACCCCACCAGGTGTATGCTATAATGATAGCAACTGTACCCACCCTGTTGTGGCTGCTGTGTTGCCGTCAAGCGCTCATCCAGCTCTGGATAGGACACTGGCAGTATGCGGGTAATCAGGGGGGTCAGGCTTCGAAGGGAACCCCTTCCTCATTGGGAGGCCATCACCAACTGGGCCTGCGTGGTCTTCTGTGTCCAGCGTCTCAGGTCCTCCCACCATTTGCAACAGTGGGTGCTCCGCCTGCCACAGACCCCCAAGGTCCGCACCTCCTTGGTGATGGCACACCATATACCCTTCTTTTGATGGGCGCTGACTTGCAGAGGCAATACAGACAGGAGAACACCATTAGACAAACAGTCCAGCCTGTCACGCACATGGCCCATCATACTCCTTTCCATCACAATTGGCACATACATGGTCCAGCTCACAACATGTACACTGCCAACAGATAATCCCCCCTTGCACAATGCCTTCACAGATATCTCCATGCATCCATGCCACATGCATTATGCCCACAGTGTACTCACCTGTTGGTCTGGAGGCCCATACCGCAGTCCGTACTGAAGTAGGAGACCATCCACCAGTCGCTCCAACTCCTCCGAAGTGAAGGCTGGGGTCCTTTCCCTGGTCGCACGGGCGATGGTAGGTTCCAGAATCAGGTCACAGCAGCACATGCAGTGTAGGTCCTCTCCTATGGAAGGTTGGGTAACAAGTGAGGAATATGATAGAAAATGGCAGTCAAGTCCGCGGTGGTGCATACCGTCACCGCCGGCGTAGATCACCATTGGCCACTGTAACCCATAGGGCCCAATATTAACCAATGAGGAGTTGCACGGCGGTTCCCGACCACCTCCCGCCATGGCGCACAACGTCAGCAGAATTACCTCACTTTTACCTGTCCATCTCACATGCCATGTGGATGCCATTTCAAGGGGGGAAGCCCTATGGAATAATGCTGCGTCACAGGGTGAAATAGGCACATACTGGAAAAATCACACTGACCCATTACGTGTTCACAGAATGCAAACTACTGTTGTGGCTCCATTGTTCAGTTTCTGACAGCCTCCTTACCCTTTTGTTCCATAGATTCCTACCGCTGCGGATGAAAGGAGGTGGAGACATACCCCCGTGTGTAGACCCCTGGTGGACTTGGCTACACGAGACGACAGGCACATAATACTAACCTATAGACTGGACAGGGCCACAATCACAGAGTTGTGTGCCCAATTGGAGCCTGACCTGATATCTGCTATCCCTCACCCCTCAGGGATCCCCCCTCTTGTGCGAGTGCTATCAGTACTCCATTTTCCTGGCAACTGGTTCTTTCCAAGTGACAGTGGGCTTGGCTGTAGGAATGTCACAGTCAATGTTCTCAATAGTGCTGACAAGAGTGTTGTCTGCCCTGATAAAACACATATATATCTACATTACATTCCCCCAGGTTGAAGATTTGGCCACAGTGAAGGCGAAGTTTATGCAATGGGACATATCCCCAATATAATTGGGACGATTGATGGAACACATATTGCGTTTGTTCCCCCCCACAAGAATGAACAGGTGTTCAGGAATCATAAGAGTTTCCACTCCATGAATGTGGACTTGGTGTGCTTGGCAGACCAGTACACGTCAATGCAAAGTATCCTGGGTGAGTGCATGATGCCTTTGTCCTAAGGAATAGCAGCATCCTAAATGTGATGGCCCAACTACAGAGGCACAGGGTGTGGCTCATAGGTGAGCCCTGGTTCTACCCAGTATATGTTGGTGTATGGGTATGGTGTGGGCATATAGGATAGTGTGTGACTAAATGTTGTCCCTCAATAATTGCAGGCAACTTTGGTTACCCAAACCTATCATGGCTGCTGACCCCTGTGAGGAATGCCAGGACATGGGCAGAAGAACGTTATAATGAGGCACATGGGCGAACCAGAAGGATAATTGAGAGAACCTTTGGCCTCCTGCAGGCCAGGTTTCGGTGTCTCCATCTACCAGCTTGATCCCTGTGCTTCTCACCAAAGAAGGTCTGACAGATAGTGGTGGCATGCTGTATATTGCACAACCTGGCCCTCCGATGACATGTCCCTTTTCTACAGGAGGAGGAGACTAGAGATGCCCCTGTGCCAGCAGTAGACCCTGTGGACAGTGAGGATGAGGAGGCAGAGGATGAAGATGAGGACAACAGAACATATGTGATCCATCAGAACTTCCAATGACCCACAGGTAAGATATTGTAACTTTACATTTCAATGACTTTGGTTGTAATCTATGTGGCATTGGAATGCTGGTAATTCCCAATTCAATGCCCACGTACTGTTTCCTCTGGATATCCATTTTGCAGATGTTGGTGATATGACAAATACTACACTACAGCCAGCTACAGGTCATTAAATCTATGCTCATTCTATGTACAGTTCATTTGCAATGGTTGTACCTTTTTCAAACAATACATGTTTGATATACATGACATACTCTAAATAGATTTTTGTCAAAGGGTGTTTATTGAAGTGCTAACAGAAAGGGGGAAACTCCAATGGCATGGGGTGATGATGGAAGAAAGTCCAGGGTATTGTTCCAGTCTGTTTCTAGCACAGGTGTATTGTCCAAGGGGGCATAGGAAGGGGAACCATGGCAGCTCAAGGTGAACAGGGTGACTGAGTGGTATACTAGGGGACAATCAGGAGAGTCGCATTTCCTGGTGGGGTCTTGGCAAGTGTCTCTGGCTTCTGTCTGGATCGCAGGGAACGTTTGCGGAGTGGTTCACCTTCTGCAGGGGGGGGTGTGCTGGTGGCCTGTGAGCCCTGTGGTAGGGCCTCCTGGCCACTAGCAGCAGCAGAAGTGGATGGCTGTTCAGATGACTGGCTAGTGGTAGGGGCCCGCTGTGTGAGACTCCCTCCCTCATAGTCATGTCAGCCAGCACCTCTGCTATGGAGATCAGGGTGTTGTTGATGACCTGCAAGTCCTCCCTGATCCCCTGGTACTGTCCCTCCTGCAGCTGCCTGTTCTACTGCACGATGTCCAGGATCTTCCCCTTCGAGTCCTGGGAACATTGGTAGGCTCCCAGGATCTTGGAGAGTGCCTCTTGGAGAGTCGGTTCACTGGGCCTGTCCTCCCCTGTTGCACAGCAGTCCTCCCAGTTTCCCTGTTGGCCTGTGCCTCTGTCCCCTGAACCGTGTGCCTTCTGCCACTGACCTCAGGTCCCTGATTGTCTTGTGTGTGAGGTGTGGTCTGGGGTCCCTGAATGGGTG
Organism: Pleurodeles waltl; assembly: GCF_031143425.1. NCBI lineage: Eukaryota > Metazoa > Chordata > Amphibia > Caudata > Salamandridae > Pleurodeles > Pleurodeles waltl. The sequence continues at coordinate 443,581,602 of NC_090438.1, read as the reverse complement.
GACACACTGTTGATCAACATGTCCTGGGTACAGAGGTGTGGATACTCTGGGTGGGTGGTGTGGTGGTATTTCCTGAAGGGGGGGCTCTGTTGTGGTCTATGACTGGGCTTGGATAACCGGCTGTCCAATGGTCCCTGTTGGTCATCCAGATCAATATGTATTTTTCCTTTCTCTTAAATCCCCAATACAGTTTTTTGGGGGCTTTAGTGCATCGTCCCCCAAGTACAACACAATTCCTTCAAGCCTTCTCGGAGCAAGTGGCAGAACTAACGTGTGATAAGCCAAACTTCCCAATCTGTGGTGACTTTAATATTCACTCAGAGGATTGAGAGAATGCCTCTGCCAAGAGACTTTGGGCCAGATGTAGGTAGCTAAAAATTAGCAACTCGCAAATTGCGGTTCTTTGCGACTCGCAATTTCCGACTCGCTAACTGCAATGCAGGTAGAAAATGCGAGGACAGTTTGCGACTCGCACACGGAGTCGCACCGCAGATAGTGAGTCCGCTGTTTGCGAGGTCGCTTTTTACGACCGCGCAACAAACGGACACGCAATTTGCGAGTGGGTGTGGCAAATTGCGACTGTGCTGAAAATTGAATGCAGGTGCTGCAGAACACTCTGGAAAACACTTCCTGGCACATGATGATGACATCACAGCCAGGAAGTTTACAAATACACCTGGGAGGAGGGAGGGCCACACCCATTTCAACTTCAGCACAGCAAACAAACAGAGCTCCTGTAACCATGGTTGAAAACCCAAGGAAGAGGAAACTAAAGTTTGCTGAAAAAGAGTTGGAGGTGCTGACAGAGGAGTGCTGTCAGCACCATGACCAGCTGTTTGGCAGGGCAGCCCTCACCATGCCAGAGACAGAGAAGAGAAGACTCTGGCAGGAGATCCAGGACAAAGTCAACTCCCTGGGGGTCAGCCACCAGAGTGTGGAAGAATTGAAAAAAAGGTGGTACGACCTGTGCTTCCGGACCAAGGAGAGGGTGGCAGAGAGGCTCCTGGAGATGAGAGGCACAGGAGGGGGACCATCGACAGTACCACCACCCACACCCTTGGAGGAAAGGGTAGAAGAGACCCTAGAGCCTGAGGCTGTAAGCGGGATGGGAGATCTGGACACCTCTGAGGCAGGACCATCAAACGGTGAGTACCATGTGACATGCATGTACCCTCATTAATGCCATACCCCCACCCACATTGTACACAGGAGCATGCACAACCAAAATAGCTCCATTTCAGAGTAGCAAACACCAGAATGATGCATTATGGGCAATGTAGTCAAGTAGGCAGTTCATAGGCAATAGTTTATTAGAAAGTTGATAACAGATAGTAGATACTGACAGTGTGTTCCCATGTCCCACAGGTCTCCCACAAGACACCCCCACCAGCCCAAGCACCAGGGGCCACTGGTCAGCCAGCAGGCACAGGAGAGAACAGGACCAGCCACCACTGCAACCTGCACCACCGACACCATGTCCCCTTAGGAAACACCTGGTGCTGTAGTGGTGTGTGAGCCTGCACCAGGTACGAGCCAGAGTGCCATGGGAGACATCACAGGGCCTCCACCGCGTCGCAGGCGACGTGGAACACCATCCTCAGAGCGGCAGGTAGAGTCAGGGGATGCCTCCACATCACAAACGGAGGCCGCACTCCTACGGGGTCAGCGCCTGCAAACACAGGAATTAAGGAGGATTACTGGGGCATTGCGGCGCATGGAGCGCAACCATGGCAACAGTATGCAGCTGGTACAGTCAGAGTTGCAGGTGATCAGTTCCAACATGGGTGACCTTGCACTCTCCATGCGCCAACTAGTGGCAGGACTGCTAACGCAGACTGAGAGTGCACGGCGCAGGGACCGCCAGCTGCTGAACCGCCTGGACAGGATGTCCTCCTCAATAGTAAGGCTGGCTCCAGGTGGACATGGGCCACTTTGCTAGTGACGTGGCACGGGGACTGGGCCGTCTCAGCCATGCTATAGACCTCATGGAGGCACAGCAGGTGGCCAGGGGTACAGGCGACACACCACAGGGCAGTGAGGAGGGCTCCACTGTCAGCAGTGTCTCTGATGGTGACACCAGGGTGCTTCGTAGTGGAAGCACAAGGCAGGGCACTGCTGACCCCCCTACTACCATCCATGCTGGCCGAGCCCGCCGTAGGGTCTGAGCTCCACACAGTCCTGGGGTTGGGGCACATGACGTCAATGTGTCCCATGCCAGGTGGACTATTGAAGCCCCTGAACTGTTCCTATTGTACATATTTTTTTTGTTTGCACTTATTAAAACACTTGTTCTTTCCACTGAACACATGGACTCATTGTGTGTTACATTGGTGAGTATGGTAAAAGTTAGCACGTACCTTCCAAAGTATTGGTTTGCAATGTGTTCCCGTCTCAGTCTGCCTTGATTTGCGATGCTCCTTTCCCCATGATGGCGATGTGGTAGCTCTTACTCTTCATCCTCAGGGTGAGAGGTAGCCCACGTCCGGTGGCAATGTTGTGCAGAATAGCACATGCAACAACTATTTTGAAAGCTGTTATTGGGGTATACTGGAGGGCACCTCCACTTCGGTGGAGGCATCTGAACCTTGCTTTCAGCAGTCCAAAGGTACGTTCGATTATGTTCCTGGTCCTCTTATGTGCACTGTTGTATCACCTCTCTAAATCATTGCTGGGTGTTAGGTATGGAGTTAGTATCCATGGTCGTAGTGCATATGCACTGTCACCTGTTTGCCACAAAAAGTACAATGTTAGCAAGGCATGGGTGGTTTGCACATTGACCTGTGTGTATGTCTGCAAGGTGTTATCAGCTCTACCTAGGAGGTATCCGTCTCCAAACTCCCCACGTTCCAGGCGTTGGTGTATCCCACTGTGCCTAAAATGTAGGAGTCATGAGTACTGCCTGGAAATTTAGCAACCATGTCAGTGATGACATAATGGGCGTCACGTACCACCTGAATATTGAGTGAGTGTGTACACTTCCTATTGCGGAACAGATATTCCAGGTTTGCAGGTGGGCATATTTGTATATGTGTCCCGTCTACACACCCTATGACATGGGGGGAGTGGCAATCCTGTAAAATTCCAACTTGGTGCTGTTGATTTCTGCCTCATTCCTGGATAGGTATATGTATCTCAACATGTGTGTGAGTAAGGCGTCTAGGAATGCCCTAAAGAACCGTGAGAGTGAACTTTGGGATACCCCACCTGTCACAGCAATGACCCCCTGATAGCTACCCGAGGCCAAGAGGTGCAGTGAGCAAAGCACTTGCACATGCGTAGAGATGGCGCAACCGCCCACAGTCTGGCGTTGTAGCTGTGGTTTGAGTAATTCTATTAAATCTAGTATAGCTGCGCTGCTAAGTCTATATTTATCATATATTTCCTCCTCAGTTTGTTGGAAGAGTGTCTGCCTTGTTCTGTATATCTTCTCCTGTCTCTGGCTCCTCCTCCTCCTCCTCTGCTGGGCGGCGTGGGCTCTCCTCCTCACTGCTATCAGGTATATCTCCGCCATCTTGAGTAACCCAGATGCCTTCTGGGTCTCCTTTTATACTTTGGTAATGGTTACCACCTGCTGTGAGTTAGTGGTAAATTGGAAGTGCAAAATGGGCTTTTTGCGACTAGTCGCAATTTGCGAGTTGCTATTGCATATGGTTTGCGACTCGCAAATTGCGACTTCCTATTTGCGGGTCGCAAAATGGGGTCGCAAATTTTGTGAGTCGGTAATGGCTCGCGTCGCATTTTGCGAGTCGGAAATGGGATTTTTGCATCCCATTTCCAATTTTGCGGGGTCGCAAATTGCGAATCGGGCCATTTGCGACTCGCAAATGTTTGCTACATCTGGCCCTTTATGTCTGACATGGATGCCTTAGACCTCACTCAATTGATCAAGGGCCCCACACACATTAAAGGTCATACTATTGACCTAGACTTTGGCAATACAGCTGATCTAGCTGTCCTGCCCCAGCCCCCTTGGCTGATTCCGACCATTCTCTAAGCTCTCTCTCCCTCCCCCTCCAAGTAATGGAAACACCTTCCCAAAGCACCACTCAACCCTAAAGGCGCTGGCATATGCTTAAGGTCAAAGAATAGATAGACACTTTAGAGAACTCTATATGCACATTGAATGGGAATATGGCTACATCACTAGAATTATTTAAAAACTGGATTAGTAAAAGGTTAGACAGCATTATTCCATATAAGTATAGGCCAAGGGGTGTAGGAGGCTGGACTGGCTTGTAGTGAGTACCAAGGGGTACTTAAACCTTGCACCAGGACCAGGTATCCCTTATTAGTGTAGAGGGGTGTCTAGCAGCTTAGGCTGATAGAAAAGGTAGCTTAGCAGAGCAGCTTAGGCTGAACTAGGAGACGACCACTAGTGTCATATGCACAATATCATAAGAAAACACAATACACAGATATACTAAAAATAAAGATACTTTATTTTTATGACAATATGCCAAAGTATCTCAGTGAGTACCCTCAGTATGAGGATAGCAAATATACACAAGATATATGTACATAATAGCAAAATATGCAGTAATAGCAATAGAAAACAGTGCAAACAATGTATAGTCACAATAGGATGCAATGGGGGCACATAGGGATAGGGGCAACACAAACCATATACTCTAGAAGTGGAATGCGAACCACGAATGGACCCCAAACCTATGTGACCTTGTAGAGGGTCGCTGGGACTGTAAGAAAACAGTGAGGGTTTAAAAAATAGCCCACCCCAAGACCCTGAAAAGTGGGTGCAAAGGGCACCTAAGTTCCCCAAAGAGCACAGAAGTCGTGATAGGGGAATTCTGCAGGAAGACCAACACCAGCAATGCAACAACAATGGATTTCCTGACAAGAGTACCTGTGGAACAAGGGGACCAAGTCCAAAAGTCACGATCAAGTCGGGAGTGGGCAGATGCCCAGGAAATGCCAGCTGTGGGTGCAAAGAAGCTGCCACTGAATGGTAGAAGCTGTGGATTCTACAAGAACGACAAGGGCTAGAAACTTCCCCTTTGGAGGATGGATATCCCACGCCGTGATGAGTCGTGCAGAGTTGTTTTCGTGCAGAAAGACCGCAAACAAGCCTTGCTAGCTGCAAGGGTTGCAGTTAGGGTTTTTGGATGCTGCTGTGGCCCAGGAGGGACCAGGATGTCACCAATTGCGTGAGGAGACAGAGGGGGCATCCAGCAAGACAAAGAGCCCACTCAAAAGCAAGCAGCACCCGCAGAAGTGCTGGAACGGGCACTACAAAGTGGAGTGGACCGGAGCTCACCTGAAGTCACAAAGGAGGGTCCCACGACGCCGGAGGACAACTCAGGAGGTCGTGCAATGCAGGTTAGAGTGCCAGGGACCCAGGCTTGGCTGTGCACAAAGGAAATCCTGGAAGAGTGCACAGGAGCCGGAGTAGCTGCAAAACACGTGGTTCCCAGCAATGCAGTCTAGCGTGGGGAGGCAAGGACTTACCTCCACCAAACTTGGACTGAAGAGTCACTGGACTGTTGGAGTCACTTGGACAGAGTTGCTGAGTTCAAGGGACCTCGCTCGTCATGCTGAGAGGAGACCCAGAGGACCGGTGATGCAGTTCTTTGGTGCCTGCGGTTGCAGGGGGAAGATTCCGTCGACCCACAGGCCTGCACTGGCAGGCCTGTGTAAGAATTGTCAGATCTCCCTATGGGTGGCACAAGAAATGCTGCAGCCCATAGGGATCTCCTGGAACCCCAATACCCTGGGTACCTCAGTACCATATACTAGGGAATTATAAGGGTGTTCCAGTATGCCAATGTAAATTGGTGAAATTGGTCACTAGCCTGTTAGTGACAATTTGGAAAGAAAATGAGAGAGCATAACCACTGAGGTTCTGGATAGCAGAGCCTCAGTGAGACAGTTAGGCATCGCACAGGGAACACATACATATATGTCACAAACTTCTGAGCACTGGGGTCCTGACTAGCAGGGTCCCAGGGACACATAACAAACATACTGAAAACATAGGGTTTTCACTATGAACACTGGGCCCTGGCTAGCAGGATCCCAGTGAGACAGTGAAATCACCCTGACATACACTCACAAACAGGCCAAAAGTGGGGGTAACAGTGCTAGAAAGAGGCTACTTTCTCACAAGGGGGCATAGGAAAAAAAGCGCCCCTTGGTTCTCTTAACATCTGAGTCTAATAAAGAAGGACTGTAGGCACTTAAGCGAAAATGGAGGAAAACCTATGATACTTCTTCCAAAGAGGAATACAGGAAGGCTTTTAGAGGGTTTCCTGCCTAAATCAAAGTAGCTCAATTACTTATTAAGCAGATAAAATTGAACAGAGCTCTAATTCTTCATAGGAAATCTTTCACCTACTAAAAGAGTTCACCTCTCCTCAGGTACACACAGAGGCTGTAGAAGGCTCTCAAGAACATAGCAATGACTTAGCCTCTTTCTTCCAGAAAAAAGTTGTAGATATTCACACAGACATCCCAATAGGTATCCACTGTTCTCAAGTCATAGACGGCCACTGTTCCAATGGTCCAGCAAGGTTTACACAGATTCCTCCTCTTTCTCCTGAAGTGATCTAATCATTATTGACCGCTTAAATCAGGGTCACCTCAGGATACGGCCCCCCATCAATTTTAGAACTAGGGGCTTCAATAATAGTACCAGTAGTAACTGAGTTACTGAACATGGCACTAGCCAAGGTGCCCCCACATACTTCAGGGCAATTTCCCTGGACTTTGTGAGTGTGGGGACACCATTACACGTGTGCACTGCATATAGGTCAATACCTACATGTAGCTTCACAAAGGTAACTCCGAATATGGCCATGTAACATGTCTAAGATCATGGAATTGTCCCCCCATGCCAAATATGGTATTGGGGTGCCAATCCCATGCATCCCCGGGGCTTTACCATGGACCCCGGGTACTGCCAAACTAGGTCTCTGGGGTTTTCACTGCAGCTACCGCTGCTGTCAACCCACAGACAGGCTTCTGTCCTCCAGGGGTCTGGGCAGCCCAGAACCAGGAAGGCAGAACAAAGAATTTCCTCTGAGAGAGGGTGTTACACCCTCTCCCTTTGGAAATAGTTGTTAAGGGCTGGGGAGGAGTAGCCTCCCCCAGCATCTGGAAATGCTTTGAAGGCCACAGATGGTGCCCACCTTGCATAAGCCAGTCTACACCGGTTCAGGGATCCCCCAACCCCTGCTCTGGCATGAAATTGGACAAAGGAAAGGGATGTGACTACTCACTTGTCAATCACCACCCCAGGGGTGGTGTCCAGAGCTCCTCCAGTGTGTCCCAGATCTCTGCCATCTTGAATGCAGAGGTGTGAGGGCACAATGGAGGTCTCTGAGTGGCCAGTGCCAGCAGGTGACGTCAGAGACCCCTCCTGATAGGTGGTTACATTGACTAGGTGGCCAGTCCTCCTCTGAGGGCTATTTAGGGTCTCCCCTGTGGGCTTCTCTTAAGATAACGAATGCAAGAGCTCACCATTGTTCCTCTGCATCTCCCTCTTCGACTTCTGCCACTCTGCATCTCCCTCTTTGACTTCTGCCAAGGATCGACCGCTGACTGCTCCAGGACGCCTGCAAAACTGCAACAAAGTGGCAAGAAGTCTACCTGCGACACTGTAGTGCCTAATCCTGCCGGCTTTCTCGACTGTTTCCTGGTGGTGCATGCTCTGGGGGCTGTCTGCCTTCACCCTGCACTGGAAGCCAAGCAGAAATCTCCTGTGGGTCGACGGAATCTTCCCCCTGCTAACGCAGGCATCAAACTTCTGCTTCACTGGTCCTCTGGGTCCCCTCTCATCATGACGAGTGTGGTCCCTAGAACACAGGAGCTGGATCGATAGTCCAGTGGTCCATCTGTCCAAATTTGGTGGAGGTATGTCCTTGCATCCCCACACCAGGCAGTAATCCTGTGTACTGCGTGAACTACAGCTGCTAGGGCTTCTGTGCACTTTTGCAAGGAATCCTTCGTGCACAGCACAGCCCAGGTCCCCAGCACTCCGTCCTGCATTGCTCAGCTCGCTGAGTTGACCACTGGCTTCGTGGTACCCTCCTTTGTAGTGTTGAGATGACTGCCACGCTCTGTTTTCTTGAACCTGTGTTCAAGTACTTCTGTGGGTGCTTCCTGCCTCTGCATGCCCTCTGTTTGTTGCTGAGCACCCCCTCTGTCTCCTCCTCTAAGGGGCCACCTCCTGGTCCTTCCTGGGCCCAGGCAGTACCCATTTTCTTCAACCGCAACCTTTGCAGTTAGCTTGGCTTGTTTGCAGTCTTTCTGCGTGGAAACAACTGTGCATCCCCCAGCACACCTTGGGACATGTTCTGTGCAAAGAAGAAGTTCCTGGCATCTTCCGTTGTTGCAGAATCTTCAGTTTCTTCCACCAAGAGGCAGCCACTTTGCACCTTCATCCGGGGTTTAGTGGGCTCCTGCACCCCCTGGACACTTTTGTTACTCTTGGACTTGGTCCCCTTCCTTTGCAGGTCCTCAGGGCCAGGAATCCCTATCCAGTGCTTTGCAGTCAGTTGTGATCTTTGCAGAATCTCCTATCACGACATTAATGTGTTTCTGGGGAAGTAGGGTAACTTTACCCCTACTTTCCAGGGTCTTGGGGTAGGGTATCTTGGAAAACCTTAATGTTTTCTTACACTCCCAGTGACCCTCTACACACTGCATTAGGCCTGGGGTCCCTAAGTGGTTCGCATTCCACTTTCTTAGTATATGGTTTGTGTTGCCCCTAGGCCTATTGCATCCTATTGTATTCTACAGTGTTTGCACTACTCTTCTATCTGTTTACTTACCTTATTTTGGTTTGTGTGTATATTTTGTGTAGTTTACTTACCTCCTAAGGGAGTATATCCTCTGAGATATTTTTGGAACATTGTCACTAAAATGAAGAACCTTTATTTTTAGTAACTCTGAGTATTGTGATTCTTATAATATAGTGCTATATGATATAAGTGGTATAGTAGGAGCTTTGATGTCTTTTAGTTCAGCCTAAGCTGCTCTGCTATAGTTACCTCTATCAGCCTAAGCTGCTAGAACACTACTAATCTACTAATAAGGGATAACTGGACCTGGCACAATGTGTAAGTACCATCAGGTACCCACTATAAGCCAGGTCAGCCTCCTACAGGCCCTCAGGATCCAGTATTGCCAAGACTTGCTCCTCCCCTGCTGTGAGTCGTGGGGGAGGAGGTGGGGGTCCTCTGGATAGAGAGCTGGTGTCTTGCTGTTATAGAATGTACCGTCCCCAGTAGGCCGTTCCACCTCTTCCTAATGTCATCCCTTGCTCTTGGGTGCTGTCCAACAGAGCTGACCCTGTCCACAATTCTCCGACATAGCTCCATCTTTCTAGCTATAGATATTTGCTGCACCTGTGCTCAAAATAGCTGTGGCTCTACCCTAACAATTTCCTCCACCATGACCCTTAGCTCCTCCTCTATGAAATGGGGTGTTTTTGTGGTGTCATGGGTGTTATGTGAAGTGTGTTGGTGAGGGTGTGTTGGGTAATGTGTTGTGTTGTGTGATGTGGAGTGCTTGAGTGGTGTATGGGTGTGAGTGGTGTATGGCTCTATTTGTCTCAGTGGTCATGGTGTCTCTCTGGTGGCAATGATTTGTAATCGTAAAGGGTTGTGGGTAATGTGTGTGTTTTGTAGTGGTGTGGGTATGGTGTGTGTATGGGTGTCAGGTGTGTGTTGTTTCAGTAGGCCAATGTGGAGTTGTATTGTCTGTGGGTGTCCATTGTGAGGACGGCGGTGTGTACCGCCAATGGTTTACCACCATTGAATGTATGCCGTGTTAATGGTGTGAGATACCGCCACTTTAGCACTCACCTTTGGACTGGCAGATTTGTGTATGTGGCTGAATTCTGTCAGATATCTGCCGCCGCCGTGGTAAGTTGGCAGCCGTCAACGTGGCGGTAAGAGGGTTTTAAAGCCAATGTCATGATGAGGGCTATAGTGTTCCTCCATGACCACCCCTTGACATCTACCAAGCGCTCCTCCATCTTTGTAGGGTTGCATTTCAAGCTATCCACCAAGGCTTTTAAAGGCTTTACCTCGTGCCTCCGGACATCCATGTCATCTTCCACCGCAGTTGTGCAACCTGCCACTTTCTGGAGGTCCATTCACAAGTGATTCATCTCAATAACCATTGAGTACATTGGGTACATCTTTACTTCTAGAGCGACCTGGGACCCCTGGATAGCTGCCAGGATCTCCACACAAGTGGGTCCTGGTCATGGAGCACCAGATGCTCATGGTCTATGTGAGACATTCTAGGCCTTGAGACCATGTACTGATTTATTTTGTTGGCTTGCACCAATGTTGATCCTTTGTCCTTCCCAATACTAGCAAGCTCATGCAAGCTGGGAAACCAGCCACCAGCAGACACTTCTGCTCATCAATATGGGGGCAAAGTTGTGTCACTGCTTAAGGCCCCAGCAATAGTCTTAGTACATACAGCTCTGGTATCCTCTGGTGCACATGGGTGGAAGGGGCCCATCTAGCAACTCCCAACCTGCAGGGGCAGCATGCAACTGTGGTCTTCATCACTCAGAGCATTGCCGGGGTGTCCTAGGGCCCTTTTTATTCACTGTTCCAACCTCCTGGGCCAACATCCCCATCCCAAGGACCAGCTCTGGTCCAGCCCATTAGATTACTTCCTAGGCTTCCTATTGTGGGCATTTGTGTTACTCCTCACCACAGATAATGAATGGGTCTTAATGTCTAGCCAAGCACAGCAGCTCAGTATCCCTCCACCCATGGCCCATTTTGTTCATCCCCCTAGAATCATCAGGGATTCTGCGCATCAGCATCCTCAGGCATGCTGGTTACGCCCTCTCCTGCATTGCATTAAGTTGATGGATGTCTTGCAGGGCCATCTCAGTTACCCCCAATGTCACTGGAGTCATGGCTGTGTCCCCTGGCGGCCGTCTCTGATTCTCCCATTGCCACACAGAGGAAGGCAGTTCCTCCTCTCCATGCCACCTCTCCAGTCCCAGTCACCAATCACATTGTGGGCTGTCCACCCACCCAGGCCTCCTTGTGCCAACCTGGGCTTGTTACACTAGTTTAGGCTGGGGGCTACTCATTACCCTGGTCCCCACCTGCTTCCCCACAGCTTGGCCTCACCTCTTCAGCTTAGTCTCTGAAGTGTGAATGTCAAGTGGTAGGCCCCAGTGGTAGGCCCTGAAGCTCCTTCATACTGGCCTGCTCATCTCAGTTGCCAAGGGCTAGCCCCTTCACTGCCTCCCAGGCTCACAGCAAAGCAGGGCCCCCACAGTCACTGCCAGTCTCCTATCAGCAGCTAAAGCTCCTCTTAGCCACTCTCAAATTGAGCCCTGCAAATCCAGGCCTGACCACTCCCACTGTCAGGGAACCCGTGGATGGCCCATTAACCGCTCCACAGGGCAGCAGCCTGACATATACGACCCTAACATATACATTGGGATTAAATGCAGGACAAAGAGCACTGGGTTAAAGGCTCCACAAGAGCAGCCCGGAAGCATGTCTAGGCTGCCATCATGGCAGGCCATACCCCCATGTGTGTTTTTATTTCGGGGGTGGTGTTTGGACTTTGAGTATGTTTTTGATTTATATTCATTCGGTCTAAGAATATAGACCATTAAAATACGAAAAAGCAATCTTACATAATAACATTTTACATAATAAAATTTGAACCATTTAAGCATAGGTAGTACTAATAAAGCATAAAACCTGCAATCATCTAAATATCGACAATGTGCTCCTTGGCACTAAGACTTTGAGCATACTTAAAAACAGAAAGAACTATACACTGTAATAAATACTTAAATAAAAGGCTTTTGTATAAAATATCATAACAATTCGACTAAAAGAACATCTCTATAAACTTGTAAGGTCTCATCTTTTCCTATACGGGGGCACAAGTTCTTAAAAAAGAGATTCCTGGAGAAACCTCATAAAGGTTAAATAGAGTTCACTTCAATATCATAATACATAATGTGTCAGAAAGTTTAAAAGTTAAGCATCAAGAATAAATATTTCATGTTAAAACCACCTTCTATGCACAAAGAGCTGACTCAGGGACCAGTGGCTAATATGTACCTACGACAAATAGACCAGCCTTTGGTTAGATATTTGGAGACTGAGCTAACTACCAATGTAGATGTATCGTATCTGCATATTCTGGTATCATTAGCTCGGTCCTGCAGTAATAAGTTTTTGCAAAGAGGAATAATCCACCTCCCTCCAGGGCTCTTATAAAGGGGGCAGAAAAACAGCATGTGCTCAGTTGTTTCCTTACAATGATGGCAAAGTATACATCTGTCAGTCAGAGAAATACTTGATGACCAACAAGCCGTGTAACTATTAATCGGCAGGATACCATATCTTAGCTGGAGAAATAGAGCACGAGCATATGCAGACATAGGGAGATCCATGAAGCTCTCGGGCCGGGGTTCGTGTTTAAGCGGGAGGAATTCTGATGCTAGCCTGGCCGCCCTGTTGCAGTGCAGAAAATCCTCATTAGTTTTCTCCCAATATCTTCTTTTAACAAGTTGTCTTGCGTTAAGAGGAATCAGCTCGGGGTGTTTCCAATAGTGGGGAAATCCTAAGTTATCCGAGGCAGCTTTCATCTCCTTCAGCCATAGGATTTTTTTGGGTCCTTGGGGTGATGCTCAGAGTTCTCTTATCGCCACCCTGAATGGTTCAAGTTCGGTAGTTTTCCATAGGCGAATACAGTAGGAAAGGGTTCTCAGGGCTGCCGTGTTTTTCATACTATTTAATCCTAGGTCAAGCCTGAGAGGGGTCATTGGTGTGCCTTTTCCTAACCTGGAAACCTGTCCAAGGAAATGGTTTTCTTTGGTTTGTAGAGAGTCCAGTTTTCTATGTGAACCCCAAAGTTCCGCTCCATACAGGGCAGCCGCACGGATTTGTACATTATAAATCTCAGCAATTGTGTTCAGGAGGGGCTCGGTGCCTTTCTAGATCTACGAACTAGTGCCCCACCTCTTTGACTTATAATAAGTGCCCCTTTGTCAATAGCTGCCTCCCAGTTACCTGTGTTAGATAGCCTGATACCTAGGTAGTCGAATTCTTCCACTTTTTCCAACAGAATTGAGTTCATTACTATTCTTGCACGGGATTGTTACCTTGAGGTGTAGTAAATCATAAGTTTTGTTTTCTTGACGTTCAGCCCATAGTCTCTGCAAAAATCACAAAATTGATTGACCAGATTTTGGATTCCCATTGGTGATTTAGCTAGGAGAATTGTATCGTCTGCGTAAAGCAGACACAGAATTTTCTTTACAGCCAATTTGGACGAGTCATTAATACAATTTTCTAAATAGTGGATGCAGTTGTTAAAATAAAGCAAAAAAAGAGTGGGGGCCAAAACACAGCCCTGTCTAACACCTCTTTTAATAGCTACACGGTCTGTCAGTTCACCCTCCTTGCCGCACCTGATTTGTGCATAAGTGTTATCATGTAATCTAACAATGAGTTTCAGAAGACCAGATGGGACCCCCATATTTGAAAGAGTTAACCATAGCATATTCCTGGGGATCAAATCAAAAGCGGCTCTAAGGTCGATGAAAATCACATACAAATTCCCCCCCCCCTAGGTCCACATTCTTCCATTTGATTGCCAGGAATCTTAGGGCTTGGTCTATGGTGCTAACCGCGGGACTAAACCCCGCTTGTAAATCAGATGAGACTTCAAACTCTGAGATCCATTCGTCTAAATGGGACAAAAGCTGTTTTGCATACATTTTTTGGGAGTCGTCAAGTAAATATATCGGTCGATAATTGGCAGGATTATTGGGACAACCTTTCTTGGAAATGGAAACTATCTCAGCCCCTTTCCAAGAAGATGGAGCAGGAGCTCCCGCTGCAACTGCATTGCAGATTAAGTTGAGATAAGGTGCCCATTTATCAGGTCTTGTCTAATATAAATCGCCTGGGATCTTATCAGGACCGGGGGCCTTTCCCAATCAATTGCAGCTCTAGTTTCATCTAGAGTAAATTTAATCGGGGTGGCTCCTTGGGTTATGGGAACGTCGCGGGTCCTAACAGATACTTCAGATGGACCTTCATATAATTGGCCGAAATGCTCCGCCCATACTGCAGAAAGAATTGAAGAGCCGGGTAAAGAGGCTGGATCGCTACAATCATCTGCTATCAATTTCCAAAATTTGGAAGTGTCATTTGTTTTGTCAGTCTCCAAAATAGCTGCCCATCTAGCCTCTTCCCAGGTTCTGCATGCCTTAAGACATTCCTGTTTGTAATCCTTTGTAGCTTTTCTTATGAGCTCTGCGTGGTCTTCTTATAATGATCTCAATAACTTAAGCTGTGTTTCCCTACATGAGTTACTAAACCACTGAGCACAGCCCTTTTTCTTAGGTTTGCTAATAATCTCTTTTGTGAAGAGATGCTTTAAAGAATTAAACAGTTCAGTGTGGGCTAGTAATATCCCTTCACCATCATCGTCCTCATTGTATAGAATCATATGTTGCATTTGATCAGCTAATAAGTTATACAATAATGGGAGGTGCTCGGGGATGTAACAAGAGAGTCCCATTTTACATTACGTCTGTTGTTTGATAAGACGAGCTGTTGTGCATATGCCTTTGGATGGGGAGATTCAAGCGAAGAGAAAAGGCCTCTGGTCATTAAATTCAATGGATCGTGGTCACTCTCATCGTGCTCATGTACCCTCATGTCAGACATGTGGCACCACAGTCGAATGTTAAGGAGCATGTAGTCAATCTGGCTCCTATGCGCTCCACGCCTAAAAGTGGGGTGCAAGTTAATGTCAGAGCAGGAGCGATCATTACAAGCTCGAAGACCGTGTGTTAGTGTAATATCAGCCACTAGGCGCTCTGTTTTGTTAAATCTCGGTCTTTTGTTTGCAGTTAACTGGGGGATACCCCAATAGGCATCATCTTCTTTGTATAGCTCTTGGACCAAGGTATTGGGCTCAAATGTAACATTAAAGTCCCCTGCAATCAGGATGAAATGGGATGAAATATTGTTGTAAAGAAGGGTGTCCAATGAGGAAAGAGCATCAGAGTCGTAAAGGCTGCCTGCACTTCTATTGTAGATATTAATTATTAGTAGGGATCTCTCCTCAGGAATTGAAACTAGTAAAGCCTGTAGATCAGGGCAGCCCATATCTATGACTTCGACCTTACACCTGAGAGAACTACTTAGCCATATTAATAGCCCTCCCGATGGTCTCCCAGAGGGCTTCTTACATGCTGCCACCCAATAGCTTTTAAAGCCTGATCTGTGTTTGAGTCCCAGTTCCCAAGTTTCTTGAAATAGACAGATCTGATGTTCGTCAATAAATTGGCCCCATCCATGACTTTGCAATTTGCTCCCTAGCCCAGCTATATTCCAGCTAAGGACCGTGGTAAGAAAATTTGTTTTAACATGACTGACTTCTCTCGGGGAAGGTACCCTAAGAGGGGAGGTATAATCAGTAACCTTACTGTTCCCCACAGACATATAATAACCCTTTTTTCTGTTACCCTGTAAATTAATCGCCCCATTGCGTACTATGCCTGACATATTCATATCTGTCGAATTGACAGAGGGGGTAGGCCCGAGTTGTAGGTGGCATTTGTCGTGAGTGAACCTCCCTCCTCATTGGCTGGGGATATGGTACTCTCAGGAATTCCCAGATTGTCTTGGTCTATCAAGGAAAGTGGTGTAGATGGCGTGAAGGCACTGAGGG
This sequence comes from Pleurodeles waltl, assembly GCF_031143425.1. Classification (NCBI taxonomy): domain Eukaryota; kingdom Metazoa; phylum Chordata; class Amphibia; order Caudata; family Salamandridae; genus Pleurodeles; species Pleurodeles waltl. The sequence continues at coordinate 443,565,897 of NC_090438.1, read as the reverse complement.
CCGGGTAAACAGTGTGCTCAGTTTCATAGCTACTCATGACTGTTCCACATGATCCGTCACTTAGTCAATCTATCTCAGAGAGGCGGGTCGGAGAACATCTAGGGACTAATTCAGAATTAGACTGTGGCTGGGAGCCGGGGGAGACTCTGTGCACCAATGGCAGCTTACTATTTGCAAATGTCGGGGATGGTGGATAAAACACTTGTAGTCTGCATAAGGAAACAGCCCCTACTAAAGGATAGGGTCTATTTGCATTTGAAAAGAGCAGTTGAACAAGACCAGGAGAGTTGAAGTTGATGACAATGCAATCCCCTGAACCAGTCTTTTCCAAAGAGCCCACCCACCCCACCCTTCTCACCATTAGTATTGAGGGTATCATAGAAAATGCAAACCCCGCATTTACATATCGCCAATGTATAACCTTATTTTTTAGTTCAGTAAAAGATTCTGGGGTTTTGGTTTTAAGTTCGGGAACATTAGTAATAATAAGGACATAAGGGCAGGCCTCTGGTGGAAGATGCAGCACTCTCAATTCAGACCTAACTTTAATCTGGGCCCTCTTCAAAGGGCCTATTGGGGGGTAGTCATATGCTGTATGAACAGCACCAGCATTAGCTGCTGTGCTGTTGGAGGGAACAGTTCCTTTTAAAAGGGGGACTGGAATCTTAGCGGGGTTATTCTTTGAAATGTTGACTGCTCTAACGGGTATATTTCCTTCCTGGTTTATGGGAGGGGAAAAGCTCTTGAGCCTTAGAGCAGGAGATCTATAGACATTAGCATGGGTTTGGATAGAATGAGAATGAAGAGGGAGAGATTGGGATTCTGTGGTTTGAGGAGGTGCTAGCAGCTGGTTCTTGATTAGACCTTCGAATTTATCCTCAATCGTTTGGAGGCGAGCTGCTATGGGGAGGATCAGCTTAGTAAGCTCTTCACTTATAAGATCCCTTATATGATTGTTTGCCTGACGGCCTTTGGCGTTTTCTAAGGAGGTTGTGATCTAGTCTTTATTTAGAGATCGGCCAGGGTAGGGGGGGCTCAAAATCCTGGTGCGTTTATTTTTATGGCGGGCTCCCTACGTTTCCTTTTGCCCTTGCTATTTGAATCTGCTACAGTTGAGGACCCTCCTTTGGAAGGGCTCTGGATCAACGTGGTTAGTACAATGAGGGCATTAGGATTAGTCAGAGTTTCTGCCTGGAGCACCTGGGGGATACTAGATAATAAGGTGGAGGGGGTAGTTAACCCAGGCTGCAAGACTGTCGGCAGGGGGGGCTGAGATTCAAAGCCTACAGGGGTTGGACTGTTGGCTGTAGAAGAAGGGGCAGCTAAGCGATGCTCTACCAGCTCTATCTCTTTTTCCAATGCCCCGACGGCTTTTTGCAGAAAACCATCTAGGGTCTTGTTAGACCCATGCTTATCTTCCGCTCCTCCCCCTTTCCATCTGCCTATCTTTCCCTCTTGTTTGCGGGCCCCTTGTTTAAACATTAGGTTGAAAATACAATTGGCCTGCTGGCCCCACCCACTGTTAATCAACTTGGAACCCCTCACCAGGAGAAAGACTGTAGGCTCCTCAGTCCTGGGTACAGAGAGAGAAAAAAATAAAAATAAAATAAAGAGATGTGGCCCGGCCTCCTCCGGTCGCTGACGGGCGCAGGACGGGCCCTCCCTTGGCCCGGGCTTTGCCCGGGCGCGTCCCGCGGAAGTGGGCGCGCGAGTGTCTTTTAAAGGGGCCGCTCCCACCCCTTTTTTATCAACCCAATCGGCACGGAGGCTTGGCTCCTGCCCCGCCGCCTCTCAGTTCAAATAGCGCATCCCACGGCAGCGGGTGCGCAAGTGTCTTTTAAAGGGGCTGCTCCCGCCCCTTTTTAGCAACACAAGCGGCACGGGTGCTTGGCTCCTGCCCCGGCCGCCTCTCAGTTCAAACAGTGCATCCCATGGCAGCGGGTGTGCAAGTGTGTTTTAAAGGGCCCGCTCCCGCCCCTTTTTAGCAACCCAATCGGCACGGGGGCTTGGCTCCTGCCCCGGCGCCTCTCAGTTCAAACAGCGTGTCCTGCGGCAGCAGGCGCGTGAGTGTCTTTTGAAGGGGCCGCTCCCACCCCTTTTTAGCAACCCAATCGGCACGGGGGCTTGGCTCCTGCCCCGGCCGCCTCTCAGTTCAAACAGCGCGTCCCGCGGCAGCGGGCACACAAGTGTCTTTTAAAAGGGCCGCTCCCGCCCCCTTTTAGCAACCCAAACGGCACGGGGGCTTGGCTCCTGCCCCGTCCGCCTCTCAGTTTAAACAGCGCGTCCAGACTTTAAGTACGACCCCTAAAAATTTAACACAACAGAAATATCTTTATTTGCAATAGTACACCACTCAAATTGTTATTTTCATTTTTCTTTCAATGCTTATGTACACAAATTTATTATATCTGCCTTGATAGACGATTGGTAGGGTTAACGGGCTCTCTTGCAAACAGATTATTTGCAACTGTTCCTTCAGTAGAAAGGCCTGCTGGCATCTCACTTTCAAAACAAGGATTATCCAGCAGGAGGGATAATCTGCTGTTTCATTGTTAAGACTTTGGCTCAGAAGAGAGTGATCTGCAAAGGCAGTGCCTGTTCTTTTTCTTACATTAGTCTATTTTTTTACTGTTTATATCTCACATAACTAGTCATTTGACATTAAGCCCACATTCTAAATCATTTACGCATGATAGGAATTCCCAAAATTAGAAAATCCTGTAGGCTTTGGCTGACAAATCTATTTGTGTGGCTTAGTCTGATGTACATAGATACATAGGAAAATGACTGGATTTGATTGCAAGATGCTCTCAGAAGGAAGCTTCACAATCATATTTTTATACTCACAGAATATGACCAAACAATTACTAAACATTGTAAATATTTAAATCCTATTCAAGGTAAGAGAAGAAAATGTACCATGGAATGGTTTTTCTGTAAGATTAAGGAACACCAACAAACTCAAGAGTTTATCAGTACTTTCAGCTACTCTCTGGCCATGTTGTGCACTTGTCAGAAATATGTAGAGTGATTTTTTTGCATTTGGTTGTTATGTGAATTTTTTTATTTCAGTGGCCCTGATGCATAGGGATGTTTCTTCATGTTCCACAATGTCATTATTTAGTTATACTGGATAGCATTGCCATTTCTCACAAGGCAGATACAAGAAAGTAAACCAAGTTATGGGTGCCTCTGAAAGGATAGAAAGCCATTATTGTGAAATGGTGGGTTGTTATGTCAGATGTTTTCAACAGTTGAATCTCTGAATCACAAAGTCTTGATTTTTGGTGGGTCTGAAACTGGCTTTGTCACCTATAATACTACTGGTAACCCCCTTAACACCTTTGACCTTTGGGCCTGCGCTGCAGCAACGAAGCGTCAAAATAGCTTGCACGTTGGAGTGACAAAACCCTACAACATCGATCTGCTGTTTTTACAACACGGTGCACCATGACATAAAGATCCTGTCAGCATAAAAAAAGATGAATCAGTGTGCGCCTTGTCCAAATTAAAACTGAAGGTCTAACTCCAATAGTGATGCTGGGCTGATTTGCAGCACACAAAAGTGGTAGTAATCGGCCATGCATCACGTTTGAGGAGAGAATGCATCAAAAAAATTAAAAGATGATGCATCAGGTGAAAAACAATGGTACACTTCACAGAATGCTGCCATGGAGCAGATAGCAGGAGCAAGGACAACAACCACAGCACCTGTCAGGATGTCCAGACAAATTCCTAGGGGAAGAGGAAAAGGAAGCGCAATTTCAGTTAGGAGAATACCATTTTGATCACTGAGGTGACAGAGCACCAACATCAGCTCTTCGTCACCTCTAAATTGCCACTAGGGAGTAAAGAGGCCATTTGGCAGTCCATAGTGGAGAACCCTAAAAATGTGGGGCAAACAAGGAGGTCTGTAACCGACTGCAAGAAACGTAGCATGATAATAAGCACCGGACAGAGGAGTAACTGGCTGACTTCTTGAAGGCAGCAATGCAGACTGGAGAGGGGAGCCCAGCACCCCTATTGGAGCTGTATGCCTTCGAGGAACAGGTGGCAGCTGTCATGTCAGACAAGTTGGTGGCTGGAGTACCAGGAAATGACAGTGCAGCACACGAGGAACAACCAGAGCCAAAGGGTAATCATCAACAATAGGCAATGGCAATGGGGCAAAATGGTCATATTGTTCAGTGCAGTTCGCTATGTTCCAGTGCTCCTCTGTGCTATGTACAGGGCAAATGGCAAGACTCTGGATCATTTTCCATTAAACGGAACAGAAATGTCTGAAACACTGCCCAGTTCCATGTAGCACAGCTCAGTTGTGCTTCATCACATTTCCCCATTCTATGTGCGAGGTGCTGCACTAGCCCAGGACTGACTTGAAATACTGACACGTGTAGTGGAACCTACAACATGAGTCACCACAACTACAAGTCCCACAATGCAAAGTAAACATTGAGTGGAATAATGCATAATGCATGGATACTTGAACCCTGCACAGCCTGGACACCTTGCACCATGAGGCCACTGTGACTTATCTGGGCCCAAGAACACCAGTCTGGGGTCTCTTTTACAATAGTTTGTCAGAGGGCAGTGTTGTAAGGCTTCTTACTGCATTTCCCTGCATCAAAAGAAAATGGCTGGAATGTGCCATATCTATGAGATGCAGCACATTTCTGTCCTCTTCCACTGCAGTGACGCACAATAGGCTGCCATCTGCCAATGCAGGAACCCTTGCACCATTGTGCAAGGGTGTCTGCATTGTAGGAAGGATTGTTTTTGTGCAGGAAGGGACACCTTCCTCCACAAAAACAATCAATTGAGGCATTTTTCTTCCATGTGTGCTGTAGAACGCAGCACACGTTGAAAGATGAAGAAAATGAGGAGAAATAAAGTTGTTTCTCTTCATTATGCTTACCCTGGGAGGGCGTAGGCTTTTGATGCCTTCTGAGGTTTACAAAGCTTGTAAATCTGGGAATGAGTCAAAGTCCATTGGTGTTGCATGGTAACACACCCTGCAACGTCCATGCCTCTTTGACACAGAGTAAGGCAATGCAGTGGCCTGTACTGCTTTGCTTTACTCCATATATACAAGGCCATGATAAACCACATAAAGTGGCTTTGCATGGCTTTGTAGATATGGGTCTGCCACCAGTGCTGGCAGTGCGTCACAAAAAGTTATGCACCGGCAGAACAAGCTGCTTTTAAAGATGCCCCCTGGTATGTGAAGCAATGCAAGGGGATCTGTCAGAGGAGAAACATCACACCTGATTGGGGAGAAAGATGTGGAGCATGCTAATAGTCTATATAAAGGAACATGCCAAGAGGTATGTGTAAAATAATTGCCATGACAATACATAGCACTCAGCTGTCCTGACATGTGGAGTAACAGAAGTGTCAGCTACCCTGGTAGGAACCACCAGAAATCATGACGTACTAAATTGGACTGGGTTGGAATGAATGCAAGTCATACACACCAGAGCACCACAGATGATGTGTGACCCTGGTGGGCTCGTGATTGTGCAGTGCAATGTAAGAGCTGGCTATGTAGGATGAACTCCCACTGTGTCTGAATTGGAAGACATTGCATCCCAAAGAGGTCAGTGTGGCTATGTGTTCTGCAAGATTGCCTGACCCAGTGGTTCCGAACCTTTTAACTTCTGAGGACCCCCACTTCTTCATTACTGGAACCCGGGGACCCCCAATGAATCATTACTGTAATCCGGGGACCACTCCTCTGAGTCATTACTAAAAGCTGTGGGCCTAATCTGTTAATATTATTTAATTTTCTAAGCAGTCGCGGACCCACTGAGGAGGCTTAGCGGACCCCCAGGGGTCCCCGGACCACAGGTTGGGAACCACTGGCCTAACCAATACACATACACTGCTGTGTCTGACAGTGCCACACTTGTGTTGTAGCTGGGAAGGGATGACAGAGAAGATCCCATTGGGTTACAGACTCCTATTTGTGATGTGGTCCTGGGTGAAGATGTAGCATGTGACAGGAGGGAGTCTGAAGGGAAAACATCACACATGTCACAGTTGCATGACGTGAAATGGAGATCTGTCAAAGGTCATGAGAAACTAGTCTGCCAACACAAAGGGCAGGACTCGGTGATGGTTGGAGGCTGAGGTGGATGTGCATAGATGTGTTGCAATCCTAGATAGCTACATATCACCAATTCCAACACTACTACCATTTGAGGAGTGGCTTGACCTATTCCCTCAGTAACAGCCACACATTTCACTCCATTGGATATGGTCACACATACTGTAGGTGCTGGAGGCACATGAGTCAATGTATGATCTGGGTTCCCACACTGTGGCATTAATTTGAGCCCCTGGCAACATAAGGCGAGTGGCAAAGGACGCATGTGCATGTAAAAGTTAGCGGCCCTAACTCAAAGGATGTGTCATACCGTGTAGATACCCAAACCTGCCAATTATCAACTGAGATAAGTGTCAGTGCTAGCAACCTACCTAGTGGGACAGGACCCCTCACCTCATATTTGGTATACATTGCCCACTGGCTGCAAATATGAAGGCAAATCTGTATCCAAACAATTCACATAATTATACACAAATAGGAAATACATGGTAAGAGCATGTCTTCACACATTCCTGCATTCTTGTAACGTTGTTTGGTGTGTATAGCTTTGCAGGATGTGTTTGACAAAATAAAACCATGGCCACTTAACCCCTTCGCTGCCAGGCCTTTTCCCCTCCTGTGCCGAGCCTTTTTTTGGCTATTTGGGGCAGTTCGCACTTAGGCCCTCATAACTTTTTCTCCACATAAGCTACCCATGCCAAATTTGCATCCTTTTTTTCAACATCCTAGGAATTCTAGAGGAACCCAGACTTTGTGAAGGAGACCAAGAAATTAGCCAAAATACAGCGAAAATTATTATTATTTGTTTTTAAATGGGACAAAAGGGCTGCAGAAGAAGGCTTGTGTTTTTTCCCCTGAAAATGGCATCAACAAAGGGTTTGCAGTGCTAAAATCACAATCTTCCCAGCTTTGAGGAACAGGGGGACTTGAATCAAAAAACCCAATTTTTCAACACATTTGTGGCTTTTTACTCGGACAAACACCATTTTTACAATTTTTGTGCTTTCAGCCTCCTTCCAGTTAGTGACAGAAATGGGTGTGAAAATTGTTGTAGATCCTACAAGTGTTTCCTACAGAAAAGAACAGCTGAAATAAAATAATATTGACAGTGAGGTAAAAAAAACAGCCATTTCTCTCCATGTTTTACTCTGTAACTTTTTCCTGAGATGTCAGATTTTCAAAGTATACTGTTACATCTACTGGACTCTTCTAGTTGCAGGGATATATAGTACTTGTAGGTTCATCAAGAACACTAGGTACTCAGAGCCAATAAATGAGCTGCACCTTGCAATGGGTTTTGATTGTATACAGAGGATACAGCAATTTATTTGGTAAAATATAACAAGTCAAAAATAGGTATCAAGGAAACCTTTGTATTTCCAAAATGGGCACAAGATAATGTGTTAGGAAGCAGTGGTTATTTACACATCTCTGAATTCTGGGATCTCCATACTAGCATGTGAATTACAGGGCATTTCTCAAAAGGATGTCTTTTTTACACACTGTCTACATTTGGAAGGAAAAAATGTAGAGAAAGACAAGGGGCAATAACATTTGTTTTGCTATTCTGTGTTTCCTCAAGATTCCTGATAAAAATGGTACCTCACTTGCGTGGGTAGGCCTACTGCTCGCAACAGAAAACACAACATGGACACATCACATTTTTACATTGAAATCTGACATGTTTTTTGCAAAGTGCCTAGCTGTAGGTTCTGACCTCTAGCTCAGCTGGCACCTAGGGAAACCTCGCAAACCTGCACATTTTTAAAAACTAGACACCTAGTGGAATTCAAGATGGGGTGACTTGTGGGGCTCTCACCAGGTTCTATTACCCAGAATCATTTGTAAACCTCAAAATTTGGCCCATAAACACTTTTTCCTCACATTTTGGTGACAAAAAGCTCTGGAAACTGAGAGGAGCCTCAAATTTCCTTCCACCCAGCGTTCCCCTAAGTCTCCCAATACAAGTGGTACCTCACTTGTGTGGGTAGGCCTTGCGCCCATGAGAGGAAATGTCTGAAAAAACACAACTTGGGCACATCGCATTTTCCCAAAGAAAATAGAGCTGTTTTCTGCAAAATGCCTAGCTGAGGATTTTGGCTTCTAGCTCAGCAGGCACCTAGGGAAACCTACCAAACCTCTGCATTTTTTAAAACTTGACACCAAGGGGAATCTAAGATGGGGCAACTTGTGCAGCTTTCACCAGGTTCTGTTACCCAGAATCCTTTGCAAACCTCAAAATGTGGCTAAAAAAACACTTTTTCCTCACATTTCAGTGACAAACAGTTCCAGAATCTGAAAGGAGGCACAAATTTCCTTCCACCTAGTGTTCCCCCAAGTCTCCCAATAAAAATGGTACCTCACTTGTGTCGGTAGGCCAAGCACCAGCTACAGGAAATGCCCCAAAATACAACGTGGACACATCACATTTTCCCAAAGAAAACAAACCTGTTTTCTGCAGTGCTTAGCTGTGGATTTTGGCCTCTAGCTCAGCTGGCACCTAGGGAAACCTACCAAACCTGAACATCTGTGAAAACTAGACACCTAGGGGAATTCAAGATGGGATGACTTGTGGGGCTCTCACCAGGTTCTATTACCCAGAATCATTTGCAGACCTCGAAATTTGGCCCATAAACACTTTTTCCTCACATTTTGGTGACAGAAAGCTCTAGAAACTGAGAGGAGCCTCAAATTTCCTTCCTCCCAGCGTTCCCCTAAGTCTCCCAATACAAATGGTACCTCACTTGTGTGGGTAGGCCTAGCGCCCATGAGAGGAAATGTCTGAAAAAAACACAACTTGGGCACATCACATTTTCCCGAAGAAAACAGAGCTGTTTTTTGCAAAATGCCTAGCTGTGGATTTTGGCCTCTAGCTCAGCAGGCACCTAGGGAAACCTACCAAACCTGCACATTTTTTAGAACTAGACACCTAGGGGAATCCAAGAAGGGATAACTTGTGGGGCTCTCACCAGGTTCTGTTGCCCAGAATCCTTTGCAAACCTCAAAATCTGGCTAAAAAACAATTTTTCCTCCTATTCCGGTGACAGAAAGTTCTGGAATCTGAGGAGAGCCACAAATTTCCTTCCACCTGGCATTCCACCAAGTCTCCCAATAAAAATGGTACTTCACTTGTTTGGGTAGGCCTAGCGCCCGGAATAGGAAATGTGTAAAACACAACGTGGACACATCACATTATCCCAAAGAAAACAGAGCTGTTTTTTGCAAAGTCCCTAGATGTAGATTTTGGCCTCTAGCTCAGCCGGCACCTAGGGAAACCTACCAAACCTGCACATTTTCCCTAGGGGAATCCAAGATGTGGTGACTTGTGGGGCTCCCACCAGGTTCTGTTATCAGGAATCCTTTGCAAACCTCAAAAGTTGGCTAAAAAAACACTTTTTCGTCACATTTCGGTGACAGAAATTTCTGGGATCTGAGAGGAGCCACAAATTTCCTTCCATCCAGTGTTCCTCCAAGTCTCCCGATAAAAATTGTACCTCACTGTTGTGGGTAGGAACACTGCCTGCGAAAGGGAATGCCCCAAAACACTATCTGCACTATCTGGAAACATCAAAATTATCAAATACAAAACTACCTGTTTTGCAGGGGGCACCTGCGTTTTTGGTCCTGGGCTCAGCAGCCATCTAGGGAAAACTTCAAAACCCAGACATTTCTGAAAACTAGACACCCGATGGAGTCCAGGGAGGTGTGACTTGCGTGGATCTCCCATTGTTTTCTTACCCAGAATCCTTAGCACAAATCAAATGTAGCTAAAACATCAATTTTGTCCAACATTTCTGTGTGGGATCAGTGCCTCGGGACAAATTTCCTACCACTCAATGTTCCCCTCAGTCTCCCGGTAAAAATGATACCTCACTTGTTTAGGTGGGCCAAGTCCTTGTGACTGGGCAGAGCCAAAAACATGTTGAAATTGAGGGGGAACCAAAGCGGGTCCAAAAAGGCAGTTTGGAAAAAATCATTTTTAGGCTGACAAGTGCAGCAGAATTTTTATCGGTATAGATGAGACAATGCTGGGTGGTAGGAATTTTGTGGATTTCTGCCGATTCCGGAAGGTTCCATCACAAACATGTGTGAAAAATGTGTGATTTCCAGCAATGTTGTGCATGTGAAGGACATCCCCCAGGAATCACCCAGATGTTTAGTTTTCAGATGTGTCTAGGTCTTGTGGATTTTTTTACATGTCAGCGTCCCAAAGTCCATAAAGTGAATCCCTCACCATTTCAAGTGGGACAATTTTGAGAGTTAGCCAATCACTCATGGCCCAAATGTAAAACTAAAACCCAAAACAATCAAATGTCCTCTTGCTTGCCGTGGGATAAGATGTTTTAGTGTGCGGGGAGAGCTAAAAGACTGATACCCGCTTCAGTTGGGGTGGGGGCATAACCAGGCCCGTACCTGTTGGTAGCCACCACCCCACTATTTTTTTTATTTTTTATTCCCTGGCATCTAGTAGACTTTCTGCCCCCCCCCCCCTGGATGTGGATCGGAGGTTATTGCCCCTTCTGCCCACTGGTGGGCAGAAGAGGTTTGGCCCCATTTATTTGGAGGGGTATGGCCATACCCCCCCTCTTACTTTGAAAAACAAAATCTTCCCTGGTCTCTGGTGGGCCTTCTACCCAGTGCTTAGTGGTTCTGCCTAGCTCAGCCTAATAAAAATAGACCGTTCTGCAGAAATGGCCTAAAATACATTTGCCCCCCGAGGGGTAGCTCCCCTTGCATGAAATTGACGCAATAAAATAAAGATCCCTGGTGTCTAGGTGTTTTTGCACCCCTGGGGGGCAGATTGGCCAAACACAAATTGGTCTAAATACAATTTGCTCCCCAGGGGAGCAACTCTTGCATAAGGGGTAGCTCCCCATATGTTAAAAACAAAAGAAAACATAAACAAAAATATATTCCTGGTGTCTAGGGGATTCTGCCCCCCTGGGGGCAGATCAGCCTAATTATAATAGGGGAATCTGCCCCCGGGGGCAGAAAATGCCTAAAAATATTTTGCCCCCCTGGGGAGCGGCCCTTGCCCAAGGGGCCGCTCCCCTTATGCTCAAGTATTGAAAAAAAATCCCTGGTGTCTAGCAGTTTCTGCTCCCCTTCGGGGCAGATTGACCTAATAAAAATAGGCTGATCTGCCCTCAAGTGGGGCAGAAATGGCCTAAATACAATTTGCCCCACAGAGGAGCGACCCTTGTCTAAGGGGTCACTCCCCACCTCTAAAAAATGAAAAATAAAATGAAAAAAAAAATCATTTCTGGCACCTAGAGGTTTCTGCTCTCCCTGGGCTTAAAAATAGCAAGTTATATTGTCAGTGAGATTACTCATGTCTACATCTAACATAGAACACCATTGACCCAGACGTGGGTCCCGTGCTTCCCATGCAGGATTCAAGCTAGCCTGGCTGATGAGGGGTGAAACCCCAAAACCGGTCCCAGGATGCTTGTTTCCAGTCCAGGGAAGACCTGGCTTAGCAGTTCGGGCTGGACTGTTCCCATGGGGAACAGGGTCAAGACTGATTTGCATATGGCTGGGTCCAAACTGGAATGGCATGGGCAGCAAAAAAAGATGGATTTAGGCCCAGATCACTGTACTGGGGGTGAATGTTTGACAATGTTCAGCATTCCGTCCATCACTTGTTTTTTTTGCTTTGTCGGCCATTCTCACTGCATGCTGCCTAACTTGTTGCCACAGAGAAATACTGCTGGAGATAGGGGATCCACATCTTGAGCCTCTGACGTGTGTGTGTGCACCGAAGTCACATCACAACAACATCCTCTCACAGGAAGCATCACACACATCACAGGAGGAACACGTGCTCTGCACTTCATTCCAATGTAAAGGTGCCTGGTAGCACATCTCTCTGCCAAATAGCCAGTTTCTCCTTTGCCCATTGCTGATGACCATGGCAGTGTACTTTCCAAATGCAGAGCCCTCAATTTGCCCTCACACCTGTTGATCTCACCCATTTGTCCGCTGTTGAATTAGCCTATTTTCCCTATTGTCAATATGCCCCTTCTCTTCCTCACTGAAACACCCCCCTTACCCCACATGTCCAATGCAGTGTATCCCCCATGGACTCTGTCTGGACATTCTATGGCTCACAAACAATGTCAGGGTTGATGTACTAAGGACTGCCACTTGCACCTTGCGCCTAGGTCCACTAGTAAATAAAATCAATTACCGGATCCAGTTTGTTGTATGTACTTTCATGATCAGATGGAGTAGACCAAATGGATGTGCTGCCCCAAACAACCCAACATATTCTCAAAATAGAATTGTGTCCAATAGACCCATGACAAAATCAGCACAGACCAGGGTGGAAAAGTATATGTTAACCTTATGTGTATCTGAACTAGCAAGTAGTTACCCAATATCTCATGTATGAAGTTCTACAATATGCAATCAGTCAGTGGTAAGAACAAATGAACTTACTGCCATTGTCATGGATAGTAGCCTACATTCACACTGATGTGACAATCAATTGGTGAGAGGGAGAGTGTGTAAGTGACTGCCAACAGTGTGTGACCCAACAAATCCTTGATTACTCACAATTACATCACTTATTTGTCCATACAACACATGTAACATCAGTCACACACACAGTACTACAGTAAATGAATACCTGTATCAGGCTAGGTGTCCATTACCAACAACAATGCAACTTTTAGGGCACAATCACATTGGACAATCCCTTAAGTGACTCCATTGAAAAATTAACAGTATATACTCCTTAGACGCACTAGCCAGTTACCCATGTATACAAGCACTGCCAGAGAAATAAACATCATCTGCTTAATCCACCAAAAGCATGTATGACAACTGCCACATAGTTAATAAGGGAGCAGTTGTGAAAGTGATTGAAACATTTTTATTAGAGAGACTAGTTACTCCTTAAAATCTAATCTAAAACTAACTTACACTAAGTAATCGTAAGTAAAGTATGCCTAAATTAACCTACGGTAACTTACCTAAGCTACCTTAACTTACAACTAACCTAACCTGAACTTATCCAATTCTACACATATACCACATCAGGCATCTTAAACATGAACCCATCACCCCATTAATACTCATTAGGACACCAGACAAACATACACTACACCTATACATGAATGAACTAAACACTAAAACCTAACCAAATCTAAAATATTTTTTTTGGGGGGGGGTTATTTTATATACCTAACCTGAACATTGAACCCCCCACCCACTAATTGACCTACCCACACATATCCTCAATTAACAATTATAAAACATTAAAATATTCAAAAGCACTTTAGCTGACCAAACCCATCCCCATTCTAAAAACGATCCTCAACTATGTTAAAATATTAGACATAAAAGAAACAGAAACTGGAGAGGGACAGCAAGTCTAAGGCAGCCCTAACTTTGGGCATCAATCCAGTCCACAGATTGCTGTATGTTTTTTAACATGTCCATCAGTGTGACCACGTGCAGTCCCGGGGTAGTCGGCCTCAACTTCACCTCTGGATTGTCCTTCAGGATCTGCTATTCAAAATCAGTTCTTGTGCCTGGTGTTATGGTGACTGTGAGTAGCAGAACTGCTGGTTGTGCTGTTGAGGGCCCCACATCTGGCTCAAGAGTGACTGCTTTGGACTCCTCAAAGTTTACACTTGTGCTTGGCCTGTCCTGAAGTTTCTGGCCCAGAGATGTTGATTGCCAGGTCCCAGCTGCCTTGCACTGCTCGTGCTTCCTGTCCAGGCACCTGAAGCCCTTGGCAACTTTTCAGAGGTGCCAGTACCATTCCAAACAGATCTAGTATTCTGTTTCCTGTTCTTGGGTCATGTTGGCTATTGGAGAGGAAGAACATATGTATGAGACCAGGCTGAAGTCAAATTTATCAACAGTTACATGCATGAATAATTGTTAACAGCACATGTGGCATGTCCAGACAATAAAGTGGACATCCACGGTATAAAGCATGACCTCCTGTCATAAGAGGTGTCTTCCTTTCATATAGTTACAATGCTGAACTGCTAATGCTTTGTCCTAGTAGGTATATGAAATGGCTGTGTCTGGCATCATAAACTTTTACAGATGTGAACATTAAGACAGATTGGCATCAATGATGTTTTGTACACATGGAATGGTAAACATGGTTCATCTAGGTACTTCCTGGGGATTGTCCGGCAACATTCGATTCAGGTATGAAATATGGGCAAACACCTCTGTGTAATAAGTAATGTGTAGCAAGTACACGTATTATGCCTAAGCAATGCTTCACTGAAATGGCAAGAACACAAGGCAACACACATTTCCACATAGCATGACTCAGTGGCAGGCAGTTGTAACATTGATGGAGTATGGTTAGCTACCTCAAAATCAACTGACTTGTTGGATAAACCTCCAGTGTTGACTCACTTTTACTGGGATCGCATAATGGCATACAATATATTAATTACATGTGATACTTTTCATGGCCAAGTGTCTATCCATACTTTTTGCTACAGAATTTAACCTAGATGCATGTCAACTCATATATAATCCATGTGATGGGTGTGTGCATGAACACTCTAGATCTTGTATCTATGAGTATATTGTCCTGTACATTGCAGGTAATTGCCTGAACAGGTTCAATGGTGACAATTCATGGTGGAGGGAATATGGACAACAACAGCTGTAAGTTGCCTGTGAAATGGACTGTGTGCAGACAACACTGTGCATGCATACCTGCGGTACTAAACACATTGCCCTTATTCCCAAATAAACACTATAAGGATATAAACATGTCATAGGGGATTTGGAATATGAGGGCATGAGTTAGGCATGTAACAGCATTGGCGTGTGGGGAAGGCTACATGTCCCACAACAGCTCATGACAAATCAATTTTTAGTAAATTCGCAATCAATGCAGCCTGTGTTGCCCAGCCACATAGGCTAGACCTTACATTGCCATCTGGACTCCTACACTAGCAATGGGCATTGGACATGCAGACAAAGTTAATTCCTTCATTTCATTGTTCACATTCACTTCCATTACAACATCCTCTACTTCCTATGTCCTATTGCTGTTGTATATCTACATTTTAGGTATATTGTGACGCTTGACTGATGATCCCACTTACTCATCTCACTGCAAACTATATGTGTGGCCACAAGCAATCCTTACAGAGCACAGAAACCATCAGGTGACACTCACTGGTAGCATTTGGATCACAGTAGCTGTCCAGTTAGCCTTAGGTGTATGAGTTGGGTCCGCTTAGAAGACAAGAACATGGTAAATGTCCCTGTAAAAGCTAAACATCTACACTGTGTTCATATGAAACACAGTAAATTGATTGGTATTATCTGTACATTTGTCATCTAGCATGAGGCAGAACTGAAATGTCCTTATGATGGACATATTTCTGCCATGATGCAGTGTAGTCAGGTGATACCAGGCACATCATGTACTAGTTGCACAGAGACCAGACAAGGTACAAGAGCCACATACATTTCTACAGGGCTAAAGGGTGCCTTGATTTGATGGCTATGTGAACAGTCCAGTTTGGCTGACAACACTCTGTAGAGCATATATAATGCTGGGGACTGCTCAGGTAAATTCCAGTGCTTCACAAAGATATACACATATGACAGTAGCCATGCTTACTTATTATCTTCACTTAGCTCCTTACATGCAACTAATAAGACAATCTTAGTGCACTGTAAATTAACAATGAGCATTCAGGCCTATACAGGCTCATCAAGGAATCATGATCATTTCTCCCAACACACATGTGTACTGTTCATTTTAATGTGTTGGTCTGTAGTAGGCCATACTATCACAAATACACATATGAGCCTACATTTAAAAATAAAACATCAAATGTGTGTGCAAACAACACACAGCAACCAGCTCATGGTGTATAGAGACTTACTGGTCAGGCCACTAATTTCAGTCCCCAGCTGATCCATGAGATCACCCTCGTGGCTGACATATGCCCAATGGCACTTTAGTTGGTGGACAATCCACTGGACATTGAAGACCAGATCAATTTGGTACAATACCTTCTCCCAAAGGTGTAGCAACTCTTTGGTAGGGTACTCTTGCTTCACCATACCTCCAATAACGATTATGCTGGGTGGGTAATGCACCGCAAACAACTACAACAGGCCACCAAACGCATCCTCCAACATGTTTTTGCTCTGCTCCTGGCTGACATCACAGCAGCTAATCTAGCCACCCAAAACACACCCAAAAAACAGACCTACTCTAGGAGAAAGGAACTTCACAGTTCTTGGATTGCAGTACGGCTGAGTCACTGCATCATTTCATGGGTTCATGTGTCATGTTTTTGACTAAAGTGTCACCTTTTCTACTAAACCGTTGTTGTTTTTGATGCATCACTAGTGATTTAGCCATGGCACAAGTTGCACACAATACATTACATTGAACAGGGCCTTGTTTTGACACTTTGTAGTTGGTGCTTGGATTCCATGTGAAGCTCTTTCGACTTAAGTGTCACATTTCAGAATAATGTATCACTTTTTCAAAGACAGAGTTGTGTTTTTTCATAATGCATCACTAGTGACATAGGCAATGCGTACGTAACATATAATACATACTAATCTACAATGAATGTTTGTGATGCTTTACTTGTTGTGTAGCCATTTTAGTTATAGCTCCATGCACGTATTTTAACACACTAGGCTGCTGTGCACTTTAACTTAGATATTTTTTATTCAGCTTTGTCTTACTTTTTGTTACAATAAACATTTTTACTGTCTTATTTTATTTTCTGTTTATCTGACAGTTTTTGCCTAGGCCAGCACTCTATTCTCAAACAAGACATCCTTGATCACTCTGTGCTTCTTCCAAGGCTACAGCACGGTACATTGCCGGTGAACGTGGTAGAAGTTTAGTCTCCAACATTTGTAGAAAACACACATCCTTAAAAAGGGAAATTTTCTCAGAACATCAGTTGTTTTGTTATAAAAACAATTCCTTGTCCCTTACACGATAGAGGGAGATTCCAGCCATGGAACCACGACTGTATGCTGATTGCCAAATGCTTCACTACAGATGCTAATGCAGACCGCAGGCCTTTGCTCAGGTATGGGGGTTGATGTCTTCCCAGGGGAACCTGAAGGGCAGAATTAGAGCTGAACATGCAGTGCTCTATCATAGCCTAGGTAGGAGCTAGTCCATTGATTATAGTGACAATATGATAGCGATGTTCTTATGCTTCACTCTTCTCGTCACAATTCTAATCTGTCATGTTGTGTCATCCTGGTTATTGCAGCTCACGCTTTGCTATATAAGATGCAGTTGTTTTATTAAACTCATTATTGAAACATATACTGCTTCTGTTTGTCATTTATATAAGAGACTGAATTGTAAATGAGAGAAACGGATGAGACCTGAGTGACCACGACTTCCCTGAGAAGCAGAGTATGTCATGCGCTCAGTTGCCCAGTCATCCCTATCCTTGGGTAGACATAAGACACTGCTAGTTAGCGGGAGCAAAACCCAGATTGGAGCGACAGGTGTCACCCGCAGTGGATTAGACTTAGGCCCTCATTACAACCCTGGCAGTAAATGCCGCTTACCGCCGCTCAGAAGACCGTCAACATACTGCTGCAGCTGCAGAATTACGCTACAGGTATTACGACCCACAGCTCGGAATGCGCCATAATATAGACACCCACACAAGTCCGCCACACCAAAGGTCAGTGATAAACTGGCGATAACAAAACCTCCACTGTCACACCAACAGGAATACTCTCACAGTATCACGACCCACGAATCAATGCAGCCGTCTTTCAACCGCAGTAATCTATTGCCGGTACACACCGCGGCACTCAAAATACACACACATATACAAAACACAACCATATCGGACAAATCGAAATACACACACCTGATACACATACACACACCACACCCACATACTCAATCCAATATAAAGCACACATCACCCACAAACCCTTACTACCAGAATTTTGGAAGCAAGCCAGAGAGAGACACTACCTAAAACAACACCAGCATCCATAGACACACAACACCATTACTTACACAACATCCACGCACCTCAAACAACACACACCAACACATCCCCTCACACCTCAAAACAGACACCACCTCACACATCACCCACACCACATCATGGCACCTCCAATATAAAACACCCACCCACATCACCCACAAACCCTTTCGAACAGAATTGCGATAGAAGGCCAGAGAGAGACACCATCAGAAACAACACTAGCATCCACAGGCACACAACATCATCACTCACACAACATCCACGTGCCTCAGACAACACACACAAACATCCCCTCACACATCACCCACACCACATCATGGCGTCTCAACAACACCCCAGGTTCTCTGAGGAGGAGCTCAGGGTCATGGTGGAGGAAATCGTCCCGGTAGAGCCACAGCAATTCGGATCACAGGTGCAGCAGACTTCCATTGCAAGGAAGATGGAGCTATGGCGCAGAATTGTGGACAGGGTCAATGCAGTGGGACAGCATCCAAGAACACGGGATGACATCAGGAAGAGGTGGAACGACCTACGGGGGAAGGTGCGTTCCGTGGTCTCCAGACACCAGATTGCTGTACAGAGGACTGGCGGTGGACCCCTACCTACTCCGCCACAACTAACAACATGGGAGGAGCAAGTCTTGGCAATACTGCATCCTGAGGGGCTCGCAGGAGTAGCAGGAGGACTGGACTCTGGTAAGGCAAATCTTTACTACTTTATCCCCCACCCTGCCTGCATGCCATCACATACCCCACCCTTACCCTCACACCCATCACCCCAACAAACTATAGATACCCCACCAACACAACGCACAAATCCCCAAAACAAACCCTGCATGTAACACCAATTCATGGACACCCATCACCAAAGCATGTCCACTACATATACCCACACAGAACCCAAACCAACTATACACAAGGACCAAGCCAAGAATGCAAGCACTGGAGTACAGGGTCACTCACCCATTGCACACGATGGCACACACAGATGCAATAATCATGCCTTTACACCCTTACAGGATCCCTACCCAACGTCAACGGACAGGAGGTGCTAGACATATCCAGTCCCCCCACAGAGGAGACCCACAGTGATGACAGCAGCTCTGCAAAACTGGTTCAAGATGACCAGCCTGGCCCATCAGGGACCTCGGGACAGTCGGTTCCCCTGACACTGGCACAAGCCACCACAGAGCCTCTCCCCTCAGGAAACACCAGCACAGCACCCACCCAGCGGGCCCATCCCTCTGTTCCCAGGACACGTCAATCAGCAGTATGTCCACCACTACATGAAACACAGGCAACCCCACTAACACAGGACGATCAGGGACCTGGGAACAGTGACAGTGGGCACACGGTTCAAGGGACAGAGGCACAGGACAAGAGGGAAGCTGGGAGGACTGCTGTGTGACAGAGGGAGGACAGGCCCAGGGAACCCACTCTCCAGGAGGCACTCTCCAACATCCTGGGAGCTTACCATCATTCCCAGGAGACAATGGCAACAGTACTGGCCAAGTTTCAGGAGACCCAGTGGCTGCAGGAGGAAAACAACCTTGGGATCAGGGAGGACTTGAAGTCCATTAACAACACCCTGGCCACCATTGCAGGGATGCTGCAAGACCTTGTCAACACCAGGAGGGACACAGTGGCACAACAAGTGGCCCCTAACACTAGCCTGGACGATGAACAGCCCTCCACCTCTGCGGGCGCTAGTGGACAGGATGCACCGCCACAGGAACATGACACCAGCACCCCACCCCCTGCAGATGGAAAACCACCCTGCAAACGGTCCCTGAGATCTAGGAACAAGACAGAGAACATTGCCAAGACCTCCGCCAGGAAATGAGACCCCCATGAATGTCACCCTTCTGTCCATCTTTGTCACCCTGTCCATCCTTCAAATGCCATTGCTCCAGACCTATGGCCTTTTGGACAATGCACCTGTGAAACAAATAGACTGGACTCTGCCATGGACATTCCCCCACCACCCCCCCAGCCCATTTTACAACCCCCTCCACTTATCTGCATAGAAATAAACACACTTCAATCACAAAACAATCTGGAGTCAGTCTGTGCTTTCACAAACGTGTAATTGCAATAACCATGGAATATAGCAAAGTCAATTTACTTGTGCACATACCGATGTAACACAGCTGTAGGCCTGGAGGAAATATAGCAGAGGGCACAAAGTGGACCCACATCCGTGAAATGGAAAGGCAAAGTGACAAGTCAGGGTTCATACACTGAGTGAAAAAGACAGACTTATGCTAGCTCCTGAAATTGTATGAGATGTGGGAGGCAGTGACATCTTCTTACCTGTGTATCATTGGAAGTATTGCAAGTGGTGTTGTTTCGGAGGTTGATATCCTTTTCTGCCTCCTCTTCTTCACTGTCCACAGGCTCCACAGCTGCCACAAGACCACCATCTGGAACATCCTCCTGCAGAAAAGGCACCTGCCGTCGCAAAGCCAGGTTATGCCGCATACAGCAGGCCACGATTATCTGGCACACCTTCTTTGATGAGTAGAGAGGGAACCACCTGTCATATGGAGTTACCGTAATCTACCTTGAGGAGGCCGAAGGTTCATTCGATCACCCTCCTAGTTCAACCATGTGCCTCATTGTAGCATTCCTCTGCCCTTGTCCTGGGATTCCTCACTGGGGTCAGTAGGCATGACAGGTTGGGTAACCAGAGTCACCTGCATATATCAAAGGACAAGTGTTAGACACACACTTACCTGTAGGGACAACCACATACCCAGACACCTATTCACACTGTATTGGGTCCTTGGCCTCACCTATTAGCCACACACGGTGCCTCTGGAGTTGCCCCATCACATAAGGGATGCTGCTATTCCTCAAAATGTAAGCATCATGACTGAGTCTGGAAACTTGGCATTCACATTGGAGATGTACTGGTCTGCCAAACACACCATCTGCACATTCATCGAATGGTAGCTTTTTCTATTTCTGTACACCTGTTTACTCCTGCGGGGGGTACTAATGTCACATGTGTCCCATCAATGGCACCAATGATGTTGGGGATGAGTCCCAGGGCATAGAAGTCACCTTTCACTGTGGGCAAATCCTCCAACTGAGGGAACACGATGTAGCTGTGCATGTGTTTCAGCAGGCCAGACAACACTCTGGACAACAAGTTAGAGAACATTGGCTGGCCACTGTTGTTTGAAAGGAAGCACTTGCCAGAAAATGGAGTACTGACAGGACCTGCACTAGGTGTGGTATCCCTGTGGGATAGCGGATATCTGACATCAGGTCTGGCTCCAACTGGGCACACAGTTCCTGGATTGTTGCATGATCAAGTCTGTATGTCACTAATATGTGTCTCTCTTCATTGTCGACAGGTCCACCAGCGTTCTGTACACCGGAGCATGCCGCCATCTCATCACCTGCCCCAGCAGACGTGCCCTATGGAGGAGAACAGCGAGCAGAGAGTCAGACAACACTGAGGTATCACAAAATGTCATTTGCACAAATGAATTAATCTGCAACATGCCTGTAACTGTGTGTATTCCAGGCCAATCCAGAGTTGGATGGGCGTTGTTGTTTTTGATGCATCACTAGTGATTTAGCCATGGCACAAGTTACACACAATACATTACATTGGACAGGGCCTTGTTTTGACACTTTGTAGTTGGTGCTTGGATTCCATGTGATGCTCTTTCGACTTAAGTGTCACATTTCAGAATAATGTATCACTTTTTCAAAGACAGAGTTGTGTTTTTTCATAACGCATCACTAGTGACATAGGCAATGCGTAGGTAACATATAATACATACTAATCTACAATTAATGTTTGTGATGCTTTACTTGTTGTGTAGCCATTTTAGTTATAGCTCCATGCACGTATTTTAACACACTAGGCCGCTGTGCACTTTAACTTTGATATTTTGTATTCAGCTTTGTCTTACTTTTTGTTACAATAAACATTTTTACTGTCTTATTTTATTTTCTGTTTATCTGACAGTTTTTGCCCAGGCCAGCACTCGATTCTCAAACAAGACATCCTTGATCACTCTGTGCTTCTTCCAAGGCTACAGCACGGTACATTGCCGGTGAACGTGGTAGAAGTTTAGTCTCCAACATTTGTAGAAAACACACATCCTTAAATAGAGAAATTTTCTCAGAACATCAGTTGTTTTATTATAAAAACAATTCCTTGTCCCTTACACGATAGAGGGAGATTCCAGCCATGGAACCACGACTGTATGCTGATTGCCAAATGCTTCACTACAGATTCTAATGCAGACCGCAGGCCTTTGCTCAGGTATGGGGGTTGATGTCTTCCCAGGGGAACCTGAAGGGCAGAATTAGAGCTGAACATGCAGTGCTCTATCATAGCCTAGGTAGGAGCTAATCCATTGATTATAGTGACAATATGATAGCGATGTTTTTATGCTTCACTCTTCTCGTCACAATTCTAATCTGTCATGTTGTGTCATCCTGGTTATTGCAGCTCACGCTTTGCTATATAAGATGCAGTTGTTTTATTAAACTCATTATTGAAACATATACTGCTTCTGTTTGTCATTTATATAAGAGACTGAATTGTAAATGAGAGAAACGGATGAGACCTGAGTGACCACGACTTCCCTGAGAAGCAGAGTATGTCATGCACTCAGTTGCCCAGTCATCCCTATCCTTGGGTAGACATAAGACACTGCTAGTTAGCCGGAGCAAAACCCAGATTGGAGCGACAGGTGTCACCCGCAGTGGATTAGACTTAGGCCCTCATTACAACCCTGGCAGTAAATGCCGCTTACCGCCGTTCAGAAGACCGCCAACATACTGCTGCGGCTGCAGAATTACGCTACAGGTATTACGACCCACAGCTCGGAATCCGCCATAATATAGACACCCACACAAGTCCGCCACACCAAAGGTCAGTGATAAACTGGCGATAACAAAACCTCCACTGTCACGCCAACAGGAATATTCCCACAGTATCACGACCCACGAATCAATGCAGCAGTCTTTCAACCGCAGTAATCCATTGCCGGTACACACCGCGGCACTCAAAATACACACACATATACAAAACACAACCATATCGGACAAATCGAAATACACACACCTGATACACATACACACACCACACCCACACACTCAATCCAATATAAAGCACACACCCACATCACCCACAAACCCTTACTACCAGAATTTTGAAAGCAAGCCAGAGAGAGACACTACCTAAAACAACACCAGCATCCATAGACACACAACACCATAACTTACACAACATCCACGCACCTCAAACAACACACACCAACACATCCCCTCACACATCAAAACAGACACCACCTCACACATCACCCACACCACATCATGGCACCTCCAATATAAAACACCCACCCACATCACCCACAAACCCTTTCGACCAGAATTGCGATAGAAGGCCAGAGAGAGACATCATCAGAAACAACACTAGCATCCACAGGCACACAACATCATCACTCACACAACATCCACGTGCCTCAGACAACACACACAAACATCCCCTCACACATCACCCACACCACATCATGGCACCTCAACAACACCCCAGGTTTTCTGAGGAGGAGCTAAGGGTCATGGTGGAGGAAATCGTCCCGGTAGAGCCACAGCAATTCGGATCACAGGTGCAGCAGACTTCCATTGCAAGGAAGATGGAGCTATGGCGCAGAATTGTGGACAGGGTCAATGCAGTGGGACAGCATCCAAGAACATGGGATGACATCAGGAAGAGGTGGAACGACCTATGGGGGAAGGTGCGTTCCGTGGTCTCCAGACACCAGATTGCTGTACAGAGGACTGGCGGTGGACCCCTACCTACTCCGCCACAACTGACAACATGGGAGGATCAAGTCTTGGCAATACTGCATCCTGAGGGCCTCGCAGGAGTAGCAGAAGGACTGGACTCTGGTAAGGCAAATCTTTACTACTTTATCCCCCACCCTACCTGCATGCCATCACATACCCCACCCTTACCCTCACACCCATCACCCCAACAAACTATAGATACCCTACCAACACAACCCACAAATCCCCAAAACAAACCCTGCATGTAACACCAATTCATGGAAACCCATCACCAAAGCATGTCCACTACAGATACCCACACAGACCCCAAACCAACTATACACAAGAACCAAGCCAAGAATGCAAGCACTGGAGTACAGGGTCACTCACCCATTGCACACGATGGCACACACAGATGCAATAATCATGCCTTTACACCCTTACAGGATCCCTACCCAACGTCACCGGACAGGAGGTGCTAGACATATCCAGTCCCCCCACAGAGGAGACCCACAGTGATGACAGCAGCTCTGCAAAACTGGATCAAGATGACCAGTCCGGCCCATCAGGGACCTCGGGACAGTCGGTTCCCCTGACACTGGCACAAGCCACCACAGAGCTTCCCCCCTCAGGAAACACCAGCACAGCACCCACCCAGCGGGCACATCCCTCTGTCCCCAGGACACGTCAATCAGCAGTATGTCCACCACTACATGAAACACAGGCAACCCCACTAACACAGGACGATCAGGGACCTGGGAACAGTGACAGTGGGCACACGGTTCAGGGGACAGAGGCACAGGACAAGAGGGAAGCTGGGAGGACTGCTGTGTGACAGGGGAGGACAGGCCCAGGGAACCCACTCTCCACGAGGCCCTCTCCAACATCATGGGAGCGTACCATCATTCCCAGGAGATGTTGGCAAAGGTACTGGCCAAGTTTCCGGAGACCCAGCGGATGCAGGAACAACACTATCTGGGGATCAGGGAGGACCTGAAGTCCATTAAGAACACCATGGTCACCATTGCAGGGGTGCTGCAAGACCTTGTCAACACCAGGAGGGACACAGTGGCACAACAAGGGGCCCCTGACACTAGCCTGGACAATGAACAGCCCTCCACCTCTGCCGGTGCTAGTGGACAGGAGGCACCGTCACAGGAACACAACACCAGCACCCCACACCATGCAGATGGAGAACCACCCGCAAACGATCGCTGAGATCCAGAAACAAGACAGAGAACATTGCCAAGACCCCTGCCAGGAAATGAGGCCCCCCTGAATGTCACCCTTCTGTCCATCTTTGTCACCCTGTCCATCCTTCAACTGCCATTGCTCCACTTCCTATGCCCCTTTGGACAATGCACTCCGCCATGGACATTTCTCCACCATCCCCCCAGCCCATTTTACAACCCCCTCCGCTTATTTCAACAGAAATAAACACAATTCAATCACAAAACATTCTGGAGTCAGTCTGTGCTTTCGCAAACATGTGATTGCAATAACCATGGTTTACAGCAATGTCAATTTACTTGTGCACATACCGATGTAACACAGCTGTAGGCGTGGAGGAAATATAGCAGAGGGCACAAAGTGGGACCCACATCTGTGAAATGGAAAGGCAAAGTGACAAGTCAGGGTCCATACAATGAGTGAAATTGACAGACTTTTGCTAGCTCCAATAAAAGTATGAGATATGAGAGGCAGTGACATCTTACCTGTGTCTCACTGGAAGTATTGCATGATTATGTTGTTTCTGTTGTTGGTATCCTCTTCTTCTGCCTCCTCTTCTTCACTGTCCACAGGCTCCACAGCTGCCACAAGACCACCAGCTGGACCATCCTCCTGCAGAAAAGGCACCTGGCGTCGCAAAGCAAGGTTGTGCAGCATACAGCAGGGCACGATGATCTGGCACACCTTCTTTGGTGAGTAGTAGAGAAAACCACCTGTCATATGGAGGCACTGGAACCTGGCCTTCAGGAGGCCGAAGGTTCTTTCTATAATCCTCCAAGTTCGCCCACGTGCCTCATTGTAGCGTTCCTCTGCCCTTGTCTGGGGATTTCTCACTGGGGCCAGTAGCCATGACAGATTTGGGTAACCAGAGTCACCTGAAAATATTGAGGGACAACTCTTAGACACACACTAACCCGTAGGGACAACCCCAGACCCAGCCAACTATTCACAGGGTATCGGGTCCTTGTCCTCACCTATTAGCCACACACAGTGCCTCTGGAGTTGCCCCATCACATAAGGGATGCTGCTATTCCTCAGAATGTAAGCGTCATGCACTGAGCCAGGAATCTTGGCATTCACATGGGAGATGTACTGGTCGGCCAAACACTCCATCTGCACATTCATCGAATGGTAGCTCTTCCGGTTTCTGTACACCTGTTTACTCCTGCGGGGGGGGGGTACCAAGGCCACATGTCTCCCATCAATGGAACCTATAATGTTGAGGATATGTCCCACGGCATAGAAGCCACCTTTCACTGTAGGCAAATCCTCCACCTGAGGAAAAACAATGTAGCTTCGCATGTGTTTAAGCAGGGCAGACAACACTCTGGACAACACGTTAGAGAAATTGGCTGGGACATCCCTGATGCAATGGCCACTGTTGTTTGAAAAGACTCACTTGCCAGGAAATGGAGTACTGACAGGACCTGCACTAGAGGGGGAATCCCTTAGGGATGGCGGATAGATGACATCAGGTCTGACTCCAACTGGGCACACAGTTCATGGCTTGTTGCACAATCAAGTCTGTAGGTGACTATTACGTGTCTCTCTTCCATTGTCGACAGGTCCACCAGCGGTCTGTACACCGGAGGATGCTGCCATCTCATCACCTGCCCCAGCGGACGTGCCCTATGGACGAGAACAGTGAGCAGAGAGTCAGCCAACACTGAGGTTTCACAAAATGTCATTTGCAAACATTTATTAATCCGCAATGTGCCTGTTACTGTGTGTATGCAAGGCCTAGATAGGGGTGATGCAGTTATTATTAATGCCATGTGGCACCCTGAAATGGCTGCTGCCAGACCTGTAAGGTGGGACAAGGGGATATGAGGTAACTGCGCTGGCATTCAACACCGTAGAGGTAGGCGGTCGAAGACCACTGTGAATCCTGCATTGGTTAACATTGGACCCTATGGGTCCCAGGAGCCAATGACAATGTACGTCGGCAGTGACGGTACGCACCGCCGTGGACATGACCGCCATATTCTGTCTGTTCACTCACTTGATACCTGACCTTCGACAGGAGAGGACCTACACTGCAAGTGCTGCTGTGACATGGATCTGGAAGTGACGATGGCTCATGTGTCTGGGGAAAGGACCCCTGCCTTCACTTTGGAGGAGTTGGAGAAGTTAGTGGATGGGGTCCTCCCCAGTACACGCTTCTCTACGGTCCTCCAGACAAACAGGTGAGTACACTGTGAGCATGCTGCATGGGCAATGCCTGTTTGGAGTGGTGTGGATGGAAGATACATGGGGGGGACGTAGGCCAGCATGAGCGGATGGTGAGTGTATGTGTGTCAGGTCAAGGGTGGGAACGTGGGCCAATGAGTATGATGGTCTGGACGGGTAAAGATTATCCTTTTCCCCTGTACTATTCCTCTAGGTCAGCACCCACAAGAAGAAGGATATTTGGCGTGCCATTGCCAAGGACGTCTGGACCCTAAGGGTCCACCACAGACGGAGCACCCACTGCCGGAAAAGATGGGAGGACATTCGCCACTGGAACAAGAAGACGGCGGAGGTCCAGCTGGGGATGGCCTCCGAATGTCGGAGGGGTGCCGGTTGCACCATGACCCCCCCTAATGTTCCGGATCCTGGCGGTGGCCTATCCGGAGTTGGATGGGCGCTTGAGGGCATCACAGCAGCCACAAGGAGATGAGTACAGTCACAATCATCTGACTCTGCGCGCATTACGAGGTGTCTGGGTAGGGGAGATGGCCAGTGGGTTCCTCTAGGCCAGGGTGAGCTTGGTAGGCAAGGTCCCTTGTGAGGCAGGCTCAGTGGCCCCCCAACCCCACTAGTGGTTAGGGCCATCTACACCTAGTCAGGCTGCTGTGACTTCCATGTGTGCAGCAAGCGGGCATAGGCCTTGTACTCCATGGCCCTGTGAATAATCTAGGAACTATAAGTGCATGGCGTAGTGCAGAGGTCTGCTGTGTCTGTAGTGTCCGCCAACGGTAGTGGTGTTGCAGGCACTGAACATGTCTTTCTTCTGTCTTTCCCCCCTCTGTTTGTGGTCTCCCTGTTCTTGTGTGCAATAGCATCATCAGGCGGAGGAGCAGTGGCACCGGAGCAGGAGGGAGCTGCATCCCACTTGGCCCTGGAAGGCAATACAACAGAGTCTGAAGCCACCCGCGGGACGGAGGGCGAGGGGAGCGCCACAGCGGGGACAGGAGGTGACATGATTGACAGCGACTTCTCCTCTGATGGGAGCTCCCTTGGGGTGGTGGGCCCCCCTGTGTCCCCGCATCAACAGGTACAGCCGCCACACTCCTACCAGCACTGCCCTCCCAGCAGCCCCTCAGCATGTGTCCCGTGCCCGCTCACCCAGGAGGGTGGGCATCTCCTTCGCCCCAGGCACCTCAGGCCCTGCCCCAGTCAGCCCTGCTGCCCTCAGTGAGGAGGCTATTGACCTCCTGAGATCCCTCACTGTTGGGCAGTCTACCATTGTGAATGCCATCCAGGGTGTTGAGAGGCATTTGCAACAAACAAATGCATACCTGGAGGGCATTCATTCTGACCAGGCAGCCCACCAGAAAGCATTTTAGGCTCTGGCCTCAGCACTGATGGCAGCCATTGTCTGTGTGTACAGCCTCCCCCTCCAACTTCCTCCACCCAGACCCAATCCCCTCTACCTCAGCCTGTCCCAAGCACACCATCAGACCAGCATGCACACACCTCAATACACAAGGGTGACTCAGGCAAACAGAAGCACCACACATCCCACAGGCACTCACACAAGCACCATGCCCATGCAGACATACCAACTTCCAATGCCTCCACTGTGTCCCCCTCCTCCACGTCTCCCTCCTCCCTTCCAATCTCGTCTGCATGCATTACATCTTCAGCCACTACCTCCATCACCAACACGCCCATCACCACACACCGCTCACGTACACTCACCACCCCACTACCATTCACACATCCCTTGTGTCCTCTACCAGTGTGTCTGTGAGCCCTCCTCCCAAAGTAAACAAACGCAGGCACAGACCCATCCAACAGCCATCCACCTCACAACAGCCTCCAGCCCATGCACCTTCACCCACTTCCTCCACTCCCAAACTCCCTCCATCTTCCCGTCTCAGTGTGTCTAAAAAACCTTTCCTGGCTAATATTGACCTCTTCCCTACACTTCCCCCCCTGTCCGTCTCCTAGGGCCAGGCTTTCCATGTCCCAACCCAGCACCTCAGCCACCACATCCCTAGGCACAGTGGTGCCAGCAACTGCGGCCTATTGGAGTGCACCAACCATCAGGGCTGCCAGTGTGCCATGGAGCGAGGGCAAGGACATTCCGCCACCTGCAAAACAAAAAAAGGTTCCCACATCCCAGACGGAGAAGCAGAAAACACCTGCCACCAAGGGCTCAGGGAAAACAAAAGGCGATAGTGGCAAGACAGATGTGCCACCATGCAGGGTGGGGAAAGGCCAGAAACTGAAGGGCAGGTCAGGAGAGGGCATGGTGGCACCGACTGAGGGACCAGTGTCACACCTTCTGTCTATGTCGACACCAACCTGTACGGCAGAAAAGACCGTCACGTGCACTGCCACAGAGCCCACCACCAGCACCGCTGCCACAGAGCCTGCCGCCAGCACCACTTTCATTGAGCCCGCTGCCAGCACCGCCGCGACAGAGCCTGCCGCCAGCACCACTGTCATTGAGCCCGCCACCAGCACCCCCGCCACAGAGCCCGTCGCCACCACCACTGTCATTGAGCCTGCCACCAGCACCGCTGCCACAGAGCCCGCCGCCAGCACCACTGTCATTGAGCATGCCACCGGCACCACCACCACAGAGCCCGCCACCAGCACCGCTGCCGCAGAGCCCGCAGCCAGCACAGCTGCCACAGAGCCCGCAGCCAGCACCGTCGCGACTGACACCGCCGCAAGCACCACCAGCAGCCCCGCAACATCCTGAGCCAGTGGCACCACCACAGACATGATTGCCATCCTCAGTGGTCATTCATCCGATGAAGCACTCTGGGCACCAAGCCCCCACCAGAACCAGTGGAATATCACATCCACTACCTCTGTCCTTGGCAGGATGAAGCACTCTGGGCACCAAGCCCCCTCCAGAACCAGTGGAGTATCACATCCAATACCTCTGTCCTTGACAGGATGAAGCACTCTGGGCACCAAGCCCCCTCCAGAACTAGTGGGTATCACATCCACTACCTTTGTCCTTGGCAGGATGAAGCACTCTGGGCACAAAGCCCCCTCCAGAACCAGTGGACTATGACATCCACTACTACGGTCCTTGGCAGGATGAAACAATCTGGGCACCAAGCCCCCTCCAGAAACAGTGGAGTATCACATCCACTACCTCTGCCCTTGGCAGGATGAAGCACTCTGGCCACAAAGCCCCCTCCAGAACCAGTGGAGAAAGGCATCCACTTTTGATACTGTGGCTCTGCACTCCCCAGGATAAAGCAGTGGGTAACCCACCCACTGAAAAGACGTGTGAGACTGTGGCTTTGCACTCCGCAGGATAAAGCAGTGGGCAACCCACCCACTGAAAAGACTTGAGAGACTGTGGCTTTGCACTCACCAGGATAAAGCAGTGGGAAACCTACCCACTGAAAAGACTTGTGAGACTCTGGCTTTGCACTCCCCAGGATAAAGCAGTGGGCAACCCACCCACTGAAAATACTTGAGAGACTGTGACTTTGCACTCCCCAGGATAAAGCAGTGGGCAACCCACCCACTGAAAAGACTTGTGAGACTGTGGCTTTGCACTCCCCAGGATAAACAGTGGGCAACCCACCCACTGAAAAGACTTCAGAGACTGTGCTTTGCACTCCCCAGGATAAAGCAGTGGGCAACCCTCCCACTGAAAAGACTTGGGAGACTGTGGCTTTGCACTCCCCAGGATAAAGCAGTGGGCATGGAGCCCCCTCGTGGAGCAGTGTTGTCGTGCTTTCATCAGGCTGAGGTGCCCCACTCCCCCTGAGGTGCCTGTTTATTTTCCATCTGATGCCCCTCCAGTTTTCTCTCAGTTTGGAGTCAGGTATCTAGTGTGGGCCTCGCCAATGCATTTTTGGCCCAGTGGTCCATGGACAATGATTGGTGCACTATTCAGACTGGTGTAGTTGGTGTACATAATTGTATATACTGTATTTAGAGTGTTGAGTACTGGATTTTTATTGATTACAATTGTTCAAATCAATTCCTTTTGTCCTTGCGTTATTCAAGGAGGAGTGGGGGGTGTATATGTAATGTTGCAGCATGTATTTGTGTGTATGGTGTTGTGGGTGAGGGTGTGGGTGGGGGTGTTGTGTGTTGTGTGTGAGTGTCACTCTCTTTTCCCTCCCCCTCCCCTGTTTTGTAGGTGCACTACTCACCGTGGTGGAGGAGCAGGAAGACCTTTGTCAGCAGGATGTGAAGTTCTGGCTCCATGGCGTCCTGGTTCCTCGTGGGGTGTAGAGGTGAGTGACTGCCTCTTCTCTGTACTGTTCCTGCCGTTTTTTGTTCCTGTTAGTTCTGCCCCGGAAAAGGTGGCGGATTGGCATCTTGTGATAGGGTGGCCGGTACATTGTTTTCCGCCTGTCTGTTCGCGGTTACTGCCGCGCTGTTTGTTTGTACCGCCGTGGCGGTCGGAGTGTTAAAGTGGCTGTCAATGTTGGCGGTTCCTACAGTGGTCGTAATCCCATTTTTTTTTCCGGCAGCCTGTTGGCAGTATTACCGCCGCTTTAACACCAACCGCTGGGGTTGTAATGAGGGCCCTAGTCTCCCAAATTGCGGGCGAGTCTGCGGCTCCAATTCCAGTAGTCTCATTAGAATAATGAGAGCCTACGCAACATACTGTTGATGCATGGCTTCTGAATGATGCTCTATGTGCAAACCATTACGCTAGAGGCCAAAGCGTCTGTTTTCCTTAATGCAACTAACCCTTTGTGTGTGGTACAGTTTAATGATTGGTGCAATTCAGTCAAATTTATCACAGGCTTCACTTTTGTAGCTCTAATTCCCTCTGCGGACATGCATGTAGAGTTGGGATGTGTTGCATGTGTATTTTAACAGTGCACATGTGGATGACTCCTTACGTTCATGTTGCAGACACTAGGGCAGGCAAAACATTGTTATGAGGTACACAGACTGATTATCAATTGTGTAAATCTTGACATTCTGAATATGGATGAAAGTTTGTGTTATTCTTGCATTGATGAAGTGTAGAGGTCTTTTTTTGTTACAAGATGCTGCACTATACAAATTAATTTCACATTGTCAGACATATTGTGGGCATACTTGTAGTTCTTGCTATCTGTCACCATTATTTATCAGGTTTATGTTCATGAGTGTAAAACACACATTTACATTCACTGGATACTTCAGCCTGTCTTTATATTATGAGGGGCCAGTGGGATGAAAAAGATCCAGTGTATAGTCCCCCGACTAACATACATAAAACATTAAAGTATACTGTTCCAAAACTGGGGAGTCCCAATGGAACTTCATTGTAAAATGCAGGTCAAACTAGGCACTACTTTATATGGAGAAAAGGGG
Organism: Pleurodeles waltl; assembly: GCF_031143425.1. Taxonomy (NCBI): domain Eukaryota; kingdom Metazoa; phylum Chordata; class Amphibia; order Caudata; family Salamandridae; genus Pleurodeles; species Pleurodeles waltl. The sequence continues at coordinate 443,533,273 of NC_090438.1, read as the reverse complement.
AACTCAGGGCAACAAGTGGCCTGCTACATACAGGTCCTAGACCATATGAAACTCAAGCAGAACATCATCACAGGGCTTTATATGTGATGTATACCCAACTGGGAGGGCTAAAGTGAACTGAGAATGTGGGGAGGGATTCACATTAGGTGGTCACATGTGCAGTCATTGCCACTGTGAAATTGGATGCATCATTGTATGCTACTTGGCCAGGAGCCACTTCAGATATACTTTGACCTTAACCTATAGGACAATCTTAATGCATTGGAAGTGGTTGTCTGAGTGTGATTTGACACCCAGCCTGACACAGATACTCAGCCACTGTAGCACTGTGTTTAAAAAAGATGCACTATGAATAATTTGGATGGTTTTGTGACAACATATAACAGGATAGAGGCTGTGTTGGGACACACACTGGTGCCTTCCAGTGACGCACACATCCTTGCACTATTTTGATGTTTAGTTACTTGTTGTTAGCTGGTTGCAGATTATGGATGTGGCCCCACCTGCCTGGAGAACCTTGGCATTGAGTACATGCTAAATGCGGCCCAACATACATTTAACATTGCACAACCACTTGCAATATTTCGAGCACATAAGTCTACAGTTTCCTCTTAGCCTGGGAAGGGGGTACTTTGCATCTGTGTCTGTGCTCTGTTTCCAAATACGTAATATGTGTGCATTTTGTACAATGGTTGTCATGTGTGGTTACTCTCACACTCAATACATGTGAGTCCTCTCAGGGACAGTGAAACACATTTGTCACACATATCCCAGTAGACCAGTCTACTCCATTTATGGTTAGTAAATGGACCTCTCATAATATGCTTTTGCATTTCATGGATATTGGCATGCAAGGTGTTGAACTTACCTTGTACTCCTTGTGCAGTATCAGTTATAATGGTACTTGTGAAAGTGTATGTCCATGAATACCCCCATATTTTTAGAGAGACATATTTAAATATTTAAAGATTTTTAGCGTTTCTTTAGTGTAAGCATTGAGGCTATCATATGTGTTTGTTGATGTTTTAATGTTTCCAGAGCTAGAAATATGTGGATAAGTGATACATATTAATTTGCTCCCATGCCTCCAGGCTCCATTTTGACCATGTACACCTTTGTGTGTTTAGTTCGGTATTTTCACTGTGTGCCAGTCAAGTAACTGAAGCTTAGTTTCCCACCATGACTTTCAATTGGTTGACAAGACATTCTGCATAACGCACTGGCAGTTAATGCACATGATGTTATGGCACACAGAACAAGAGCAGGTGATGTCTGTAGCTCAATCTCCTTGAGATGCTAAAAAGGAGGTTGTGTCTGTATACATATACCACTGTATAAGTAGTCATTTTTGGAACACACATCCAAAACTGGGGTATTTAGGAGTAAATTTATTTACATATGTAGAATGGTGCCCTATGAGAATTTTTACATGTGTTTCAGGCAATATTACAAAAATTGATAGTCAGCAAGCGGATGTCCAGACAGAGTCCATGTGGGAGACAGGTCAGGCAACATATAGGGGTGTTGAGAATGTCAGTGAAGAGATACGAATTTCCATTAGAGGAGGTTGGCAACTTCACAAGTCTATAGGTGGATAAGATTAACAGGTGGATACACAGCATATCTCTCTCATCAGTTAACATGGGGGCTGCCTTTAAATAACTTTAAAGTTCAGATTCCCTTTGGGAGCAGATGGAAATCTGGAGTTTGGTGTCTCTAGACTTACAATTTAAAAATGCATCATTTTGTGAAGTTGTTTTTCAGATTGTTAGTTTGAAAATGTCACTTTTAGAAAGTAGGCATTTTCTTGCTTAAAACCATTTTGTGACTCTGCCTGTTTGTGGATTCCCTGCCTGGGTCAGTTTGACAGTTGGGCTGTTTGTGAATCTCCTCTAGACAGTGAACAAAGGGTGCTGGGGTATAGCCTGCATATCCTGGTGAGCCATCTGTGCTAGATTGGAGGGGGAGTGGTCACATATACCTGAATGGGATGTGCCTGCCCTCTCACAATGCAGTCTCCAACCCCCTGGTGTGTGTCTAGGGCCTGGCCTGCATAAGGCAGGATCTTGTGAACAACAGAGACTTTCCTATGAAGTAAGCCTACTTCAAAGACAAAAAAGGGGTATAAGTATTGGACCCAAAACCCCTGAAAATTAGATTTCTTCAAGATTACTTTTGGAATCAAGAGGACCCTCTGCCAAGGAGAAGAGCTGAAGAGCTGAGGAGAAGTGCTGCCCCTACTTGTGACTGTGCTTTGTGGGGCTATCCTGCAGTTGCTGCTTCTGCCTTTAAAAGGGGACAAAGACTGGACTTTGTGGTACATTTCTGGTTGTGAAGAGTCTACAAGGGCTTGAACAGAGCTTGCCTCCTGTTTTGAAGTCTCAGGGCCATCAAAGACTTCCTCTGCAAGCACCTGGATCTGCTGAGACTCCTGCCCTGCCAAATGGTGCCCTATCCTGTCCCAGGGGCCCTGAAAGGTGAAGTTGGAAGAACAAGAGCTGAAAATCCACTCACAGAATGCCGTGTGGAGACATTTTTGACGCACCATCTTCAAAGTGGCTGATAAACAACGCACTGCTGGCTTTATGGCTAAAATTGATGCCCCACCTGCATTGCGGTTTGGAGATTGATGCATCATGGCTGGAGAAACTATGCGTAACACCTGCTTGCGGCTGCTGATAATGATGCAAACCCCACACAGCGCAGTTTTCTAACACTATGCAACTGGATTTCCCATGCATCGTCCTTGGGCGTCAAAGTCCTCCTGACTCTGTGCGGATTCCAAGTGCCTCATCCGGAAATCGACACATCGCTCTCTTGCATGGGAGAAAAACGACACATCGCCAACCCGACCGGAGAAGAAACGACGCACAGCCTCCCTTGCGAGGAAAGAATCGACACATCGCTGCCTTTTCTGATGCATGCTCGCCCATGCAGCATTCTTTTTTATGCCAACCAGGTACTTTGTGCAAAGTCAACGTTTCCATTGTTTTCTATGGAGTAATTCTCTTATTCCTTTGAAAATTCATATTTTAACTTCTGTATGTTGAAGTTTTGTCATTTTGGTCTTGTTTCATTTAGATAAATATTACATATTGTTCTAAACTAGTATGGTGTCCATTTTGTAATGTTTTCACTGCATCACTGTGTGTGTTGGTACAAATACTTTACACATTGCTTCTGAGTTAAGCCTGTATGCTTGTGCCAAGCTACGAAGGGGGTGAGGAGAGGTAACCTGGTGTGTTCCTCCTTTGCCCTGACTAGAGTGAGTGTCCTTGCAGCCAACCAAAATCCTAATTTCTAACCTATTCCATGATGTTGCCGATGGCACCCAGCTGCATGACTACTTTACTAATGTCAGATGTAGAAGGCCGATGTTGTTCCCTCTGCCTCATAATACCAGAAATGTCAGATAGGGACTCACCCATACTATGGAGGGACGTGTAGGTGCCTTTTATTGCCTCTGATGTATCCTTATTTGAACTGAAGTACCTACGTACTCCTTCTGGTGTGCCCATTATGGTCTCCATCCTCGCACAGACCTCATCAACCATCTGCTGCTGGACTTCTTCCACTCACCATTGGAAGGCAACTTGGGGGTCCTTGGAGTCCACAGCTGTGCTTTGACTGGCAGATGGGGCATTCTCTGTGTGGTGGTTCATCTGGATACCCTGCAATGCTGTTAATCCTTGACAGTTCTGGAGAAGGGGATTCTGGGGAATCCAGCAGTTTCTGGGAAGTGTCATCATCCATGGGGGTGGGAGCTCATCAACAACAGGTAGGTCAGGCAAGATAGGCTGATATACGGGGGTAATGATTGTCCATCTGCAATGAAGGATATATATTTTTATGAACATCCATAACAAATGTTGTCAATAGTATTTTAGAAGACAAACAAACTTTTAAAAAGTCCAAAAAGGCTTTATCCAGCATCATACAAGAAAAAACATACAAGCACAGCAATAGTAAAAACATATTTCAAAACTAATATTTACATCATCAATTACATTTTTTAAAATAATTAATCAACAGGTAATAACAAGGACTTCCTACATTTCACTGCTTCCTACAAAAATCTTGACATAATATTACAGAGATACAGAGTTGATAGACACTTAAAAAATAGGTATGTGGATCAACATTATCTGATACTATATGACCTCAATAGAGGAAGAATCCAATACGTTTTTAATTCCCTATACATTTTATGAAATAAAACAGCGTGCATGGTACTTTGCGATGACACATTATCACAAGGGCAATTCTCTAAAATTGAAGTCCAAGTATTAGTCACAGGAAAACGAATTAGTTGATGAGATATATACAACCCAAACAGACTTGATTAACATTCACATTATGTTACACACAGATGTGTTGACCACATGTTACTATGAGTGAATTAAGCCAAGGTTCACTAATTTAGCTTCCCAACTGGAGATATCTGTACAATGTGCACACAACCACTGTGTGACAAGGGGGTCATTTGTGTTCCATTGCACACATTGCAAAGCAGTGATACAGCTTTCTGATCTGCCCTGACTCAAAGGGTGAGTGCAAGTGATGACACCATTTAGTATGTAGGAGGATTTTTTATTGTAATGGTTATATTACTGTAATGTTCACTTATTGAAACTACTATTAAGAACATTACACCTTGTCACACGGGTGCCTGCATTCCCTGTAGCAATTATTTAACCCAAAGCTACTGACATTATGCTGTTAGTTTGGAAAAAAAAAAAATTGGGGTACATCACTCTGCCTTTCACGTAGTACAGTGCAATAATCTGCCTCACAGGCTATATTGTATGCATTTTGTGCATTAATTTGGTCAAGGCCTCATACTTGACACACATCCACACAACTCTACTGAGGAAGCAGCTTTACAACACTGCAGTGCTGATCAAGGCCACATAATTACCATGGTTTAATTATTTGTGTTTACTCCTGTGATTTGCTATCAAACACAGACATTTACGGAGACAACTCCAATAGGTAATATAAATCATCGGTGAAGGGGATATGCACCAGCAAACTTGTAAACATACTAAAATTTGATTTTACACCATTTTGTGTCACTCAGCTCTGATCAGTTGTACATGAATGACAGGTGAGCTTTGTCCATAATCTGGGCCAAGGGCCAGAGCTTGTACTCAGACAATGATGGCACCAAGATTATACATTGACTTTCTGGCGACAGAGACACAATCAACATTAGGTACAAAATACAATGGGCCAACGTGAGTATTCCGCGATGTCAGAACTATAGCTCGTCTTGGTTTCCAACAAAACTAGGCCCAGACACTTCACCCTCCAAATGTCACCCAAACCTGCCCATTATCCTGTGCAACCGACTGATCCTGTCTTTTAACAATTTCCTGTTTAATATCCTCTTGCTTTGACATATGTAGCATAGTCAGACTTTTGCTCTTTTGCATCCCTCCTGACACCTACAACACCTTCTGCCGGGTCCACATCACATGACAAGTGTAGTGCACCAATGACCTCTTCTACGGCATCCCTTCCCAGCTACTATACAAGTGCAACACTACCAAAGAGAAGCAGTGCATGACTGTCAGTCAGGTTACCTTGCAGCACAGACATCACCCCTCTCCTCCTTGAGATCCAATGGCTCCCCATTCAGACACACTGCCAGTTCAATGTGTTTAGCCACACCTACATGGCACTACAAAACCAGGTGTGCACCAAGGTCTCACACTATCTATGGTTCCAACAAATACTCATGGTCCTTAAGTGTGTATCACTTGCTTTCACACCCACCACAATATTCCTTTGTGCAAGACAGGAGGTAGTGTTGTCTCCAACATGGCAGATAAAACCTGTGAGATTTGACCCGCCACATCAGGACAGTTGTGTGCAATGTGGTTTCATGCTAGTGACTGTATACATGGCTCTTCAGATGATCCTACTTGGAAATACTCCACATACTGAAGGTCTGGATCCCTTCCCAGGTAATAAGTTGCTACTCTTGAAACCCAATTCCATTCCATTGCTTCACACTCCTCTTTTGGCATTGTAGCCCAAAGACAAACACATTTGCCTCATGGTGCAAGGGGACGTGTATTGTAATAGAAAGGTTGGGCACATTTCTAAGGTCGATGCATAATATGCTACTCCATTCCAGGTTTTGTGCTTTGAATCATGGGACTTGTAGTCATGGTCACTCATGTAAAACATTAGATCACAGATGCAATATTCAAAAGATGACCTGGACTGGGACAACACATCACACATGGACATGAACAACTTGGCTGAACTGGACGTCACTTTTCAAACTGACTAACATTTAAGTGATGTATGGGTTGGAATGTTAGACATTCCTGCCCTTTCTCCTGGACATGACACAGTGCAGCACAGCAAAGTGTTTTTTTGCTGCACTGCACAACATGACATGTTGAACTATATTGTACATTGATGGCACTTACCCTGTAGGTCACCATGGTCCTCAACCACAGCACTCTCCTGTCTGGCAATTCCTGCCACCAACTAAGTTGTGATGATTGATGCCACCTAATCCTCAATAGGTCAAACTCATCCTGTTCCTCTGGTCTTCCTCCGGTCTACATGGCTCCCCTCAGGTTCTTGGCCAGTTCCTTCTTTTCCTGTGCTTATAATCATGCCCCTTTTTTTCAGCTGAGAAACAGTCCTTTTTGTTTGGACCACACTGTTGATCGTATCCGCTATGGACTGCCAAATGACTTCTTTCTTATTTAATGGCAATTTGGAGGTGACAAAGAGAAGGTGATTATTTTTTGCCACCTCAGCTGTTAATATTTGGTTCTCCTCCTCACTGAAGTTGCTCTTCCTCTTCCCCTGGATTTCTGTATGGACATCTTGGCTGGTGTTGGGGTTGTTTCCATCACTGCATGTGCTTGATGCTACATCCCACCATTCCATGCATTTGTTGTTTGCAGAACTTTTTTTTTTTTGTAATGTGTCACTTTTTGGGCATTTTCAACATGTAGCACACTCTAATACAAATCTGATTAGTGGCACATCAACATTGCTTTACATTCTGCGAATGAGCTTTTGAAGCAGATGCCTTATCACGCTGCGCGTCATCCTTCCCACTCATGCGTCAACATTTTTGATGTATCCTGGGATCTTATAACATGCTGCGTTGTACCATAAATATGGAGTATTGATGTTGCTTCAAAATGTTGCACCACAGCACAAGTTTTTCTGATGCATCTGAAAAAAAGAATATGAATGTCTGAATCAAAGCGACAGGAGTATTCTGTACTTTTATATTCTGCCTAAAATATATAAAAATCCAGAGAATCCTCCAGGCAGATCGATTGTGTCAGCGTGTGGCACTATTTTAGAACCTCTGGCCCAATACGTTGATACTTTTTAAAAACCATTTGTGGCCCAAACACAAGCCTATGTCGTGACTCTATGGACATAATAAATAAAATAGAAGACTTACCATTCGATGAAAACAAACACATTTTGGTGACTTTCTACATTGAAGCACTTTACACAAATATTCCACAAGACGAGGCAATAAAGGTCATCAGACAAGTGCTTGATACAAGGTCTGCTCCTATCCATACTCCTACTGAATTTGTGACTACCTTGGCCAGTCTATGCTTAACAAAAAATGTATTTTTATACAAAGAGATTATGTTTCTACAGATTAAAGGAGTGGCAATGGGTTGTAGCTTTGCCCCAGAGGTAGCTAACCTAGTAATAGACTGTTTTGAAAAGAAATGGGTATATAACAATTGTAACCCCTTTCTTAAAAATGTTTTAAAATGGTTCAGATACATAGATGATATATTCATGATCTGGCAAGGAGACCAGATGTCTTTGTTTACTTTTCATGAATGGCTTTACCATCGCAAATCCAGACTTTAAGTTTACCATGCATGCTGATAATAAAAGGATACATTTCCTAGATCTATGGATAATTTCCAAAGAAGTATACTTACAAGTTAGTCTGTATAATAAACCAACAGACTGAAATACCCTATTGCATTTTATGAGTGGCCACCTGAGGACTTTGAAAGAAAATCTCCCTCATGGTCAGTTCCTCCGGATACGGAGGAATTGTAGTAATAAAGATGATTATTTCAATAATGCATCAGAGCTGGTATCTAAGTTGATAAACAGAGAATACCCTAAAAAATTAGTCAAAGCTGCATTAAAGAGAGCATGGTACACAACTAGGGAAACCCTTTTGTCCCCAAAGCTACGACAAAAAGAGAATCCATTAATCTGTGTTATCACTTACAGTCCAAAGGCCAATAAGGTACGGTCTATTATAAAGAGGAATTGGAGAATCTTGGCAGGATTAGAGATTGAAAAACCATTGTTTGTGTTCAAAAGAGCTCACAATTTAAGGGAACACTGGGTGAAGGCTACATACCCTGTTAAAAGAAAAGAGATCTCAAAAATGTGTTACAATTACCCCCCTTACAGGGTCGTTATAAATGTAAGAATTGTGTAGCGTGCCAATTCACTAGTAAATCAAATGAAGTGATTTTGAATGGATTGGTACACTGACAAGTGAATTTTTCAAATTGTAACACAAAAAATGTAATTTATTGTATTAAATGCCCTTGCGACCTGATTTATATAGGGCAGACATCACAGCAGGTTAAAACAAGGATACTTCAACACCGATCAAGGATCAAATGTGCCATCAAGAACGCACCATTGGTGGAACACTACTGTGAATTGAACCATTCATCAGAAGATATATGATGGACTGTATTGGAGATAGTTCCGACTAAAGGAGACGGACGACCAGTGTCACAACATTTGATTAGGAAGAAAGCGCAATTTATCAAGAAATTTGTTACAGCGAGACATGGTCTGAATGATCAAGATGAAATTTGGGCACTGTTATAGCTTGCCTCGAATCAAGTTTCTGTTTTGAATTAATAAAAAAAGAGAAGAAAATAGCTCAGTCTGTTTTACACTAAGATGCTATCATTCTTTTTAGTTAGTCATATGTGTATTTATTAAACTTAGTTATAGGTTCTCCCAGTTGTCAACAACCATGCCGATAATGTTTATACACTAGACCAGTTAAATAGATCATATTCCACCCACTCAATTTGGAAGTATAAACATATCCTTGAGGATATATATTTGTTTCAGAAACATCCATGTTTAAAACAATTTAAAATGGTGTTTCTACCAGTTGTATTATTAATTTTTAGTCATTGAACTATGTTATGAGACTCATCACAACAATGTGCGGTACCTCTTATAAATTTCATTAGAATCCAGTTTTATAGTTATCAACTGAAAGTTCATTCAAATATAATTGTGATTTACTAATCAAAAAACAGAAGTTAGAGACTTATTGTTGTACATACATCATAAATTATTTATAGCTCCTCACAGGTCAGACCAATTTATGATAATCAATTCATTGTAGTTTTTCCGTCAAGTCAAGACATTTATTATTGTGCATACATCATAACTTAATATAGCTTTTCATAGGTCAAACCAATTTGTGACATTTGATTCATTGTAGTTCATCCGTCATGTTATTAAGATCAAGCCATAATTTAAGCCAGCCAACACGTGTTTCGTCTCGGGACAGTGTTATTTTTCATCCCAAACGACTTCTTCAGGGCTGAAAAGATTTTTATAAGCAGGTTGAATATAAAATGATTAATGAAACCAAAATGCTCCAACTTCAAAATTCCAAAAATTCCAAAAATTCTAAAAAGTCTCCAAATGTCCCAAACAAAAGGGTAAAAGAATTAGCAGATTCTGGTGGAATCTGAAAGAGCAACCTTAAACTAAAAAGGATGTGTGGAATTTAACAGAAAGTAAAAAATCAAACACCTATGTGGTATCACATAACCCAAAACACCCATAGAAAACCTAGAAAGGGGGATTGTGTTAGCGTCATGCATTAATATAACACAGTGATAAACAACACCCAATAGATTCAACCAAGTATCAACCCAATGGCAAACATACATATTGTTTTGGGGACGGTATATTGATGATTGTTTCTTAATTTGGACGGGTGGTGAACAGAAATTAATTGAATTTTGTACCTTTTTAAACTCCAATGCTATGAATGTACAATTTACATATCGTTTTAGTGCAGTTAGTATTGAATTTTTGGACGTAGAGGTTTACATTGCTGATGGTAAGATTCAGAGTAGACTTTTTCGCAAAATGACTTCTTGCAACTCTGTACTTCATGCTGAGAGTGCTCACCCCAGACATCAAATAGTGTCAATCCCTTATGCTGAATTAGTAAGGGCCCGTCGCAATTGTAGTATGAATGAGGAGTTCCTAAGTCAGGTGGATGATATGAGTTTGAGATTTCTGGCACGGGGATACTCTAAGAAAGTGGTAAGAAAAGCTCAGATTAGAGCTAAAAAGCTTGACAGAAGGGATACTTTGAAAAACAAGGGCCCTATTAAAAAGATGGAACACGACAATCAAGTACGATTTATTACAGACTACAATGATGCCTCCTTGTTAATGATAAAATGTATGTCGAAACATTGGGGTATTTTGTCACACGGGTCCTCACTGAAGGACTTCATATCTGAAAGAGTCCTAAAGACATATAGAAAAGGCAGAAATTTAAAGAATCTTTTGAGTCCTAGTTTCTCCACCATTGGTGTGGATAAGACATGGCTACCTACTAGAACACCGGGTTTCTATAAGTGCGGTGATTGTGGGGTGTGCCGTTGGGCATGCCACAATATTAAAGAATTTGCACAGGGTGACAAACATTACATGATCAGGTCACCAATAAACTGCAATACCACTTTTGTGGTTTACATAATACGATGTAAATGCTCTAAAATGTATGTGGGTAGCACAATACGTGCACTCAAAATGAGAATAGGCGAACATGTTCGGGCTTTGAAGAATCTTGACACTAGATATCCAATTGTTTCACATATCTTGGAATGTGACTCACAGACGATTCAAATATGTTTTGAATTTTTTGGACTCGAACACGTTCCTAGAGACCCAAGGGGAGGCCATAGGCAATTGGCCCTGCGGAAAAAAGAAGCATTATGGATTATGAGACTTGGAACTGTTGAGTGTGGCCTCAACTCTGATAGGGAACTTGAATTTTTCTTAGGGAAATGAAATGAAGACTGGCATGATGTGTTTTTGTAACATGATGTTATACTGTATACTGTGATGATTATAACAGCCAAAATTCTCCAACACAATATTTAGATGGCTATCAAGTGCTGGAACAAAACCTTTATTGTGTTATATTTTTTCTAAAAATATTCTTTGATTACTGAGAACGAATAAATCACGGATTGGTGTTGGAATCGTGACGTTTCTAATTTGGCATAATATAAGACAGCGATATGGAACTGTAACAATTGGTAAATCAAGGTAACCTATTGGAGATGGTGAATATTTGGTCTAATTTGGGCTGATGTAATGGGAGATAAAATAGGGTAAACAAATGACAGAACAATAATGATCGGTACTCGTGTGCAAGGTACATTGTAAGTTTCAAAGTTGTTCGTTGAAAGTTCAATAATAGAAAAGGTCTGTGCGGTTTTGCTTGGCACAGCGGGCTCGCGAAGCGGGGTTATTTTGAATACAACAGGACATTACCGTTAGTCCGTTGTTTGTTTCTATGGTGAAGGACTGGAATCCACCCCGGAAGTGTATTTAATTTCCGGGTTAACATGACGCGTTGTGCGTACTCGCAACACGGCGTCTGTCTACTATGCATGCCGGTTTGGGTTTCTGTCGAATAGGACTCAGGTAAATACATGGATGTATGCAACGTTATGGTGAGGTTTATGTATTCGAGAAAAACTATTAATGATAAAAACTTCTCTACATAGATGCGCTTATGGTTTGGACTGACACAGTGTGTGTACTCGTCACGTGGCGTCCGGCTTTAGTGACCACTGATTTAAATATTCGTTTTGAATAGTCAGGTGAGCAATGAAGTTAGGGTAGTTTTATTATGGAGTTCACATGCGATTTGGATGATAACTAATGGTATATTTTTACGTTTTAGAACGACAGTGGATTTTTTCCTGTGTATAAGCTTTGAAGAGAACTTAACTATTGGAAGTTCTAACGGAGGTATTACATGTGTAATTACTTATAATTAAAGGAAACAGGACTTTGATTATATTAGGGAATCATTTCATTGAGACTTGTTTGTTGTTGTTTTGGATAACAGAGACAAACTAAGAAAGACAAATGGTAAGTAGCTATTCAACTGAAATAGTCGTAACTAATTTAATTGGTACTAGATGGGTAGTTTGGTTATTTTAGTTTAATACGTGTTGCTGATGGCATGCAGTACACAGATGCAAGTAAAGACACAAAAAGGTTCTTACTGAGTACTTGGTTGAATCTATTGGGTGTTGTTTATCACTGTGTTATATTAATGCATGACGCTAACACAATCCCCCTTTCTAGGTTTTCTATGGGTGTTTTGGGTTATGTGATACCACATAGGTGTTTGATTTTTTACTTTCTGTTAAATTCCACACATCCTTTTTAGTTTAAGGTTGCTCTTTCAGATTCCACCAGAATCTGCTAATTCTTTTCCCCTTTTGTTTGGGACATTTGGAGACTTTTTAGAATTTTGGGAATTTTTGGAATTTTGAAGTTGGAGCATTTTGGTTTCATTAATCATTTTATATTCAACCTGCTTATAAAAATCTTTTCAGCCCTGATGAAGTCGTTTGGGATGAAAAATAACACTGTCCCGAGACGAAAAACGTGTTGGCTGGCTTGAATTATGGCTTGATCTTAATAACATGACGGATGAACTACAATGAATCAAATGTCACAAATTGGTTTGACCTATGAAAAGCTATATTAAGTTATGATGTATGCACAATAATAAATGTCTTGACTTGACGGACAAACTACAATGAATTGATTATCATAAATTGGTCTGACCTGTGAGGAGCTATAAATAATTTATGATGTATGTACAACAATAAGGGGGTCATTCTGACCCTGGTGGCCAGTGGCCGCCAGGGCCACCGACCACGGGAGCACCGCCAACAGCCTGGCGGTGCCCCTTAGGTCATTCTGACCGCGGCGCTTTGGCCGTGGTCAGTGCAGGAAAACCGGCGGTCTCCCGCCGGTTTTCCGCTGCCCGTCAGAATCCTCCAAGGCGGCGCAGCATGCTGCGCCGCCTTGGGGATTCTGACACCCCCTACCGCCATCCTGTTCCTGGCGGTTCGGCCGCCAGGAACAGGATGGCGGTAGGGGTTGTCGCGGGGCCCCTGGGGGCCCCTGCAGTGCCCATGCCAATGGCATGGGCACTGCAGGGGCCCCCGTAAGAGGGCCCCGCTTGTATTTCACTGTCTGCATAGCAGACAGTGAAATACGCGACGGGTGCAGTAGCACCCGTCGCACCTTCCCACTCCGCCGGCTCGATTACGAGCCGGCTTCATGGTGGGAAGGTCGTTTTCCCCTGGGCTGGCGGGCGGCCTTTTGAAGGCCGCCCGCCAGCCCAGGGGAAAACTCAAAATACCCGCCGCGGTCTTCCGACCGCGGTATGGTATTTTGGCGGCTCCCGCCGGGCGCGCGGTGACCGCGCCCGGCGGGAGTCAGAATGACCCCCTAAGTCTCTAACTTCTGTTTTTTGATTAGTAAATCACAATTATATTTGAATGAACTTTCAGTTGATAACTATAAAACTGGATTCTAATGAAATTTATAAAAGGTACCGCACATTGTTGTGATTAGTTTAGAGGTTCCTTTGGAACTTATTGGAGGGTGGGGTGATTACCCTCGTGCAGGCATCCTCTTTTCTTGAGAACTTCGGTCTATTTGAATCTTGAGCGCCTTGTGAACCCTAGCATTTCACCCCGTTAGTAAGTCTATGTTATGAGACTCCCCTATAAGATGGCCGAAACTCAACAAATAGAGCAATAAACGATTAGATGGCAGCTGCAGTAAGATTAACACTGAGAGAATTAAGGTGTGGCCAAGGAAGCCTCAGTTTTTTCCTTTTTCACTTTTTTTCATATTTTAAAAGCAATAGAATTTGTGCAGGTTTAGTCAGTTGAACACATGAAGGGAATATTGCCGTATTTATAAAAAACGATCATCCTCAGGCTGATATAAGTAATACCTTCAAGATGGTCACCACTAACCTTTATAAACGTTCACCTCAGGAGTAGCCGGTTTTTCAGGAACTCTGATTAATGTTTGATGGTTTCCACATGAACACATCTTTAAGCTCCTAAATAGATGCAAGCATTTAGGAAGAGTGCCTTTGGGACCTGTAAGTATTAGAGCTTAAATTAGATGAAGTGAATAGGTCTCACAGGACATTCTTTGACTGAACAATGATTCCATGTTTTTGTATTATTTCCACTTTATTCATGTGATGAAAGAATTTTTTCACAATGATCAAAAAACTACCCGCTTTAGGGTAAGTTTAGTTTGTAGTATCAAATAGGTTTTGGCCACTTTGCAACTCAAAATATGGAGATTAAAATTCAAGAATAAATGGCATGTGACACAAGGGTGTTCTATATAGACCTGTGGAGCACATTTTATATTGTATAAACAGCATGCTTCAACACTCCAGTGTGATTATGGGCAGTTCTGACTATTCATTTGGTTTTCATTCCACTTTTTACTTAAGATTTGTACATGTGGTGTTTTTAAGGTGGTAGTAAGTTAGGTTTTCATGATTCAGAGTTATGTAGTTTATACTTATGCTTGTATTTACTAGATGTGGTTCTCTCCACTAGTCCTGAGGAGGCCCAGAGTTGTAGGGGCCGAAACGCGTCAACTGCATATTTTCGAGAGGTTGCAACCAATGTTTAATTTTGCCTTTAAGAACTTTCTACCACAGGCCTTTCCATCTTTCCCTTTGCAAATAAGGATGTTGTAGGTCTGGGACTTATTATGCAACCATCTCTTACATATGGATCTTCTGCATATTTGTTAAATGGACACCACATGGCTCCCTGAATAAGGAGAGGACTGTCGGACTAACCATTGATGTTCTATGTTTCTTGTTCAGTGTTTTATGTTTTAAGTGTTTTTTGTATGAGAGACACTAACCAGATGGTTTGGAAATGTCTACCTTTGTTGATGTATGCAAAAATGACTGCTGTAATCAGAACAGTGGTCTCAGTTGGCGGGATGTGGTAAGATGTTTTGATTAAAAAACAATTAAATTGCATGCTCAATGATTGATTTATTGCATCATTGATAGAACGTATGAATGTATTTTTCCTACTATTTGACCACTCTCTTTTTTAGATACTGTTGTTCATTACCCAGGTCTTGTAGGGTTAAGTGGGTAAACCCTTATTGTTTTCAGTATTGCCCTAGCGATGTGTCACTTGACTACTTCCACATCTTTCTTAATGTGGTAGCAGTCAATCAGATCTTATCCAGAGATCTGTTGGCTTCGTGAATCTACTGTGACATAAAATATATAACGTTTTTTAGCCTTAGGGCACATTTATGGCTATTTCACTCATTCCAGCAATCCACTTTGCTTACCTGCGTGAAAGCAATAGGGCAGCTATGTGCTGTATTTATGTGCATTCTGACATTTCCTTGTGTTCTCGCTCAATGTGCTGCCTTGTGCTAATCCAGGCACCCTTGCACCATGGTATAGGTGTGCCTGCTTTGCAGGCAGGATTGTTTTGTGCCGAAACAGGCACCATCTTGCACAAAACATTCCTCAGATGCATGTTCCTCTTTCTAAGTGTTCTGCAGAATGCATCATACTTAGAAATCAAAAACAAAAAGGATAAATAAAGTTATTCTGCTTGTTGTGTCTCCCTTGGGAAGGCATAGTATTTAGATGCCTTCCCAAGTTTACCAGTTTTGGTAAATCTGGGAATGTGCCAACATCCATTGATGGATGGTGGATGCATGGGAACGCACACACTCCACCCATGGAACACCTCCCTGGGGCAGAGTAATGCAAGGCTATGTTTTTGCTGCCTTGCGTTACTCCAGATTTTATAAGCCCTTCAGGACCACGCAAAGTGTCTTTGCGTGGCATGATAAATCTGACTTTGCGGTTGCATCCCCCTTGCGCTCCCTTGCATGGCATAAGGTTGATGTAACACAATGATAAATATGCCCCCAGATTTCTCAAAAACCACTGAACTGATGTACACTATATCACAAAAGGCAAGCTTTCTGGACCTAGCCGTCAGCTAAATCTGGTGTAATTCCATTCAGTTTTTTTGGCTGCAGCTGTGACTAACTCTCCTGTGAAAACATGAATGGGGAAAACACGTGTGGGATAATCCTTTTTCTCTGCCCCCGCTTTACAGATCACCTTGAAACTTTCCAGGAAGGTCCAGCAGTGAATAAGACTTTTTTGGAGCTTTTGTGGAGATTTCTCAAATCGCATTAAAATTATAAGCAAATAAAAAAATGCCTTGCCTATGGAATCATGGTCCTAACTATAATCACCCATTGGGGACCACCACTGGATTATATATTTATGTAAATATTTATAAATTTAGTGATGAAACCAAACATTAAAGCAACAAATTAGCTAGATATTGAAATAATTTAAAAATAACATTTTTAAAGAAACAAATAACCTCATAAGTTTACTAGTTATAGTTTACTAAGGTAAATGAAACTTTAACCCCATGCCCCTTTTCTGACCTCACATATTACGTAACTCACAACATGTTAAATGGCATCATTGATAACACCACAGATGAGATCAGTTATAACACTATAATCATATACAGCGCAGAGGTACAGAGAGTACATGAGTGGTTTGATAGCATAGAAATAGTGTAAGCACTAGAGACAAATGCAGCTGTGCATTTTTACGGTTTATGGCCCTCATTAAAAAAAACACTACAGTTTGGGCTAGAAGAACGTTTGGCCTATGTTAAATAATGGTTGATTTGGGTAGGAGGGGTATGTTTGAAAGTAAGTTGTGGCTTAAAGTGAAAGCCTGTTCTATAAACAATCTGTGAGAAAGGCCACAGATGCTTTTGCCAATAAATTAACTACCACTGGGTATCTAGGCACTGTTCATGTTGAATAGTTGTAGTACAGTTGTATATGCTGTGTATAGTGTATATTACTAAACTATGAAGAGTTGCCCATAGGGCCTGACAGACGGATTCTTTATATTAACAAATGCATACCTGTCAACCTCTGGACCTAAAATTCTAGGTCATGTCAATTAATTAGGATGGTAAGTCCATAAAGTGAATAGAAATGTGTCCACAGGTGTTGCTTGTTTTAATAGTTCATGTGCCTCCCTAAACCTCTCCTTAAGTTGTATTTAACGTCACCCATAAAGTAGTAGATTGCCCCCATGTTCCAACCAACCTCTTATAGCTCCAATATTCACTTGAACATTGTGTATCTCTTTATGAGGAGATCTTGGCAATCATGAAGGAGAACTCCACACATAAGAGATAGGGCAGCCATAGGTGGATATCTCTTGCTGGCGATTTGTCAATAGCATTTGTGAATACATAAATGAATGCTGTATGCTAGCCATACATAGATGAAATTACCATTATGACAGAACGTAGGGAGATGACTGACCCAGCTGAGACCCAAAGGCCAATTATCAATTGAAAAAGTGAATTAGAAGCTTCTCTTTGAAGTCAGTCATCCAAAGGTCACGTCATAAAGAATTAGGGAACTTATTTAGAAGCCCCTTGCGTTGCCCATTATCACTTTTTCTATGGGAAAAAGTGACACACTGGTGGTGCAAGGGGCTCGTAAATAATCCCCTAGATGTGGAAAACTCTATTTCAAAATTGTGAACCTGCGATCAGACAGAAATCAGTGGGTAGGATGAGACACAGTGTGATAATGCATCTGCTTCCAGTACTTGAAATAAGTATATGCATTTTCTATTTCCTCCACTAAAGCAAAATAAATGTATATTTTCCTGGGTTGAACTAAACACATAGGACCTAATTCACAAAGGTAAACTAACCCTTTGTGTACGTTTATGATAGTTTTCTATTCACAAATGTATTGTACCAGTAATATGCTTTGAGTAGGATAGTGCTATCTTTTTATGTGAGTGCTGAGACTCCACAGTCGCATAGATACTACTGGTAAAATACCTTTGTGAATAGTAAAATTCATAAACTTACATAAAAATGCACGCTTACCTTTGTGAATCAGGCCCTTGGAGATCTTCTCAAACAATCTCACTATCCAGGTTGCATATTTCAACAGTAATACCTCTTAAGAAAAATGACATTATTTTTAAGTATCCATTATTTCACTCAACAAGACAACTAGCCATAGTGATGTTGGTTAATACTTAGCTTGAAAATTATGCTTGGGTTACCTCAATAGCACACATTATTGAGGACTCTCTTCCCTACAATTCAGAAGGCCTGTGAAAATGCTGAAATGTTAAGGCAATGCACAGCTCTGATAATCTCCAAGATATTTCAAGAAAAAGATGAATATAGGTACATGCTACCTGATTTTAATAGAGCATTAATTTCAGTGATTCTCATGGTTGGTAAAGAAATGTGTAAATGTGAACACCTTAGAATCATAACCCCAATAAACATGGTAATCAAACTATTAGCAAAGGCATGAGCCAAAGGCTGGAAGTCAAACGATAGCAAAGGCTGCATCAGCATATCTCAGATTTGCTATATGAATCACAAATAGAATGTGCCTGGGGAAAAACTGTCAGTTGTACCACACAGCTACTACACACCCTATGACTGAGGAGTGCATTCTGTACCAAAGAACCACCCAATGAATACATAGAATTAATGTACTTGTTCAAAATCACATATACATTTGCTATCAGAGACAGGAATCCATACATAAAGTAAAACTCCTTTACCACAATCCAATGATAATCGTTTCAACAGGATCCTTTTTGATGCATTATTGATGCATTATTATAGACTAGATCAGAGTGTCTTCTCTTATATAACATATTCCTAGTAGATTTTGACCCATTATTCTTAGCTCTAACCAAACTAAAGGACATTTAAAACTCTGTTTTTTATTTAGAGTTTGGTGGAGTAGAAGCACTGTGGTAAATCAGCTGTGCTCCAGCCCTGCCAAATCTGGGTTCATCCCACTTTATTCAGACTCATAAGAAGCATTATGTTTACCCTTATGGAGCCTGCAATCACTCGGCTAGTGTAAAACTCTGAATACTGGCCCTTATGCCAAGCGTTTGCCAGGTCACTGTAATGGTCAGCCCACCCCATTGAGGGCAGGTCAACCTCCACTGATCTTCCTTGACTGTGTCTGTTTACGGAGTCAAGGCAGACACTGGGAGGGAAAATTAGGAATAACTTGATCACGTGGGAAGATAACTCACTAAGTATTAGGGTAATTTGCTGTTGTTTAGAGAAAACAAACTAGCTTCGGGTGTTTGTTCATTTTTTTAACCAAAACCTTTCCTGAAATGAGACAAAGATGTTACAAACAAGCTGTCCTCACAGCAACCTTCAGTGCTGGGGAGATAGCAGAGCTACCACCAATGATGCTATGTCCACAGCAAAGAGACTCTTGCTAGGTGGGGATTTCTAAATAGGAAAGAATGACCTCCTCCAGTGTGGCCAATGCCACAGCATTTGCCCACCTGGTTGACCAACATACCATCCAAAAAATTATAAGAAAATACTCGTCTTGATGCCATCATGTTGTTCAGATACATCCAAATAATACTTACGGCCTGATTTAGGTATTGGCAGACAGGTTACTCCATTCCAACGGTGACGGATTTCCTGTCCGCGAAATCTAACTCACATAGAACATAATGGGATTTCATTGGATGGGAAAGCTGTCACCATTTTGATGGATTACATTGTCTTCCAATGTCTAAATCAGGCCCTTAGTCATGTTTCCCTGGATAGAAGACTCGTTGGAGGGGATTTTAAGTAGCACTTATTTGAAAATCTACAAGCTGATAAGACCTTGGCTTATATCCCTTTCAAAGGAATGTAATATATGGCTTTATTGCTGAGCAGTGGTGTTAGAATTGGATCCATGAAGATCTACATCCCTGTCAGAAAAATAACCTTGAACGACATGCTCCAAAACACACCGAATGTAACCTTCAGGCAGAATGCACTTCTTTAAAATAAAACAAACCTCTGAACTAAAGTGAATCTTCTATATGATTATTTTTTAGGTAGTAGAGGCTTTATGCACTACATGATGGAAGTCACTAAGCATGTTGTTTGGGGCATTAAGTGGGAATGCTTCAAAAAGCAAAGGATGCCCTGTCTGCCTAATCTTTTACACCACCTGTTCTGCAATAGAAAACCCTGCTGTTAAACCAGCCTTCATTCTGGAGAAAAAAACACCCTTTCTCAATTTAAGCCTTATTGCAGGATCAGAATGCCCACGTTTTCTAATTATGGACCAGCCTTGGCTGCCCTAGTGTTAGACCTGTAAGCCTTAGGGTGGTCTTCCCCCAGTAATTTTGCCTGCTTGCCTCCATTTTGTCTCGGTTTTGCTCTCTTGGTCTTAGGATCCTGTGCCCTTTACCACTGCTAACCAGTGCTAAAGTGTATTTGCTCACTCTTCTAAACATGGTTTGATTGGCATATAGCTGATTGGCATATTTAATTTACATGTAATTCCCTTGTGGAGTGGTATACCATATACCCAGGTCCTGTAAGCTAATTGCTACCAGTGGTCCTGCACCACTCATTGTGCCACACACTTAAGTGGCACCTTAAAACTTTTCCCAGGCCTGCTATTGTAACCTGAAGGCAGTCCCACTGCCATGTAGACTTGATATTTCACACCACTTGCCAAGCCTTAAACTCCCTTTTTATTACATAAATGTCACCCCTACTGTAGGACCTAAAAAGCCCATGGGGCAGGGTGCTGTGTAATTAATTGGTAGGACATGTATGTTTTAGTTTTACATGTCCTAGTAGTGAATATGTCCCAAATGTGTTTTCTTACTACTGAGAGGCTTACCCCTTCCATAGGGTAACATTGAGAATTCCTTATTAAAATTAATTAGTTGTAATTCCTAAACCAGAGATGGTAGATATGTCATGGTTGATACCTATAAAAAGTTGGCATTTTCCTGCCATTATCCCCCTGTGCTTGTAACCTGCCTTAAGTCACATGTCTGGGTATAACTGCCGGCAGCTGGGACTTTGTGAATTCACCCCAGACATTCACACAGTAAGGGAATTAGCAGAGCCTGAAAGGGCCATTAACTGACTTGATGGGGGGGGTAGAGCTAAGCACAACACCACTTGCAACTGATTAGGCTGGGCTCTACCACCACTTAATAGGCTTAACGATCCTCTATTGTCAGTACATCCAGTTAGGAGCCAAGGCAGGGGAGGCAGAAAGTTTCTGGAACTTCAGTGAACACTTCTGCAAACTTCTCCCAACTTCTAGGAGCAGGGCACCAGGGGTATAAAAAGAGTGAACTCTGACCTGCTCCACAGTTGACCACTGGACCTATAGAAGGTGCTCTCAGAGGACTGCCTTTTTGTGGGGGCCTGGGGATGCCTGACTACATTCCCCAGCACCCAGTGTAGCAGGAGCCGTCCACACTGCCCTGAAAATGCCAGGAGGCACTTAAATTTCGGAGAAGATCCCACTGCACAGAGACTGTTTGTGGGGTCTGGGGGGGGGTTCCTGACTACATTCTTCAGCACCTAGTGCAGCAGAAGCCACTGAGGCGGTCATGAATATGGCAGAAGGTGCTTTAATTATGGAGAGGTGACTCGCTGGAAGGAAGTAGGACCACATATTAAGGAGATTGAGGGCACTGAGTGTCGCCTGTTTGCTACTGCAGCTTTGGCTTCTAATATTACAATGCCCTCAGATATCCTCTTATGTGCACATTAGTAACCCACAGCAAGCTACCTTGGACCCTGCATTTTGCTTGGTGGAGCAGAGCGGTGAACAGTGGTCGATCCAGAACCAGTCACTTGTATCTCCTCCAGACAAAACCTTAGGTGGTGGTCCCCCAATTGAACGGAAAAGACAACGGGATGCAAAAAGAGGCCCTTCTATTCCTCTGACTTCATCTAATTTTGAGGCTTCTAAGACCCAACAGAGTATTGTCACCTGTATTAATCTTTTTTCTTCTGACTCTTTGCCTTTCAAAATTATTTGCTTGGTAAAATCAACTGGCTAATGCACGAGCTGCTAAGGGCTGGTTCAGCTGGTCTCCTGTTTTGAGCCACAGGGACTAACAGGCTCCCACCATCTTAAACCTGCACCTGGACCCAGCCTGTGTGAGTCTGGCACGCCCAAGAGGTCTATTTCCACTCCTGAACCCTTGGTTGTGGTGCTAACGATGTCCAGGTGGTCATTTTCTAAAACCGAGGACTTGCTATTTTGAACATTAAACTTTAAATATTCAGACCTCTGGTTCAACTAATTGGATTTTCATGGTTTTGATGGCAAATTATTTATTAACATTTCTGTATTTTTGTAAATTGGCTTGGGATTTTTGTTGTGTTTTGTTTTCACTGTGTTGCTGTTTGTGTACTACCTCTACGTTTAGTCTGGCTGCTTTTTGTGCCTAGCTACCCAGGGTTAAGCACAGGTTAATTTAGTGTCTTTTTGTGGTTCACCCTGCAAGGGATTGTGTCTGTTGTTTGACCAGGGCTCACATCCCAGTCAACCAACAACCCAATTTCTCACACCTAGTGTGCATTTGTTGGAGGCGTTTGAATTTAAAAGTTGATAAATAATCTAGTGAATTTGAACTTATTTGCCCTTAATGAAGAAGGTTCCTGTTTTGTGATTTCGCCCTCAATCAATATTCCCATCTTCCCTGCTCTTATCCTCTCTGCAAGAAAGCCTGCCCTGCAACTTTCAACATTGCTGCTTGTTCAGATCTGTTAAATTTTGGTTGAGGAGTTCTGCAATTGCAGACTTGAAAGACAGTGGGTCGTTGTTTTGCTGCTTTACTTTTTAGAAAATATTACTGGGTCCTCTCATTGAACCACTGGAGACGTTTTGAAAATAAACATGCAAAGTCGCAAAGCACTAATAGTTTCACCTTTCGGACCCCTAGGGCCTTATTTTTGAAAGGATTTTATCCATTTGTCAGTAGGGGGAAATGCTTTTACGGAGAAGGGCGGGGCCTTAGTTTTGACTTAATCTATCATTGTCACTTGAGTTTTTTATATTTTTAAGTTTGTGTTTGGCAACACAGCTCATAAACACTGATACATTATTTTGAATTATTGAATCGTACTTAGTGCTCTACAAAACAAATGTAGGTGCATTATCTGAATGAGACACTTTCATACTGTAGATTTTGTTTGTTGTAGGGGTCATGTGCCTTTCTTGCTTTAAAATGATATTTTATTGACATGCTTATAGGAAATATAGTACAAAACTAAACAAAACAACCTAACTGAAGAGCTCATTTAGACCTTCAAAAAAAACTTAATAGCGTATTTATGTCATAAATTGTTCTGTTTTTAACAACAGAGTTTCAAATGGAATAAATTCAATCCGGTCATCTGCTGTGATACTTTAAAGTCAATTTCTCCAACAAACCGTGACGCCATTTTTGCTCGGAAAACATTTGTAGTACACTATGTGCTTAAAGCTAGAACAAAAAGCCTCCTATAATAAAAAAAATAATGGTTCGAATCTTCCCTTGTAGACCTTTTGTGAAATCGGAAAAAGAAATTGCATCAATATGGGAAGAAACTTGTTTTGATTGTCCATTTTAGATAAAACATATTTACAGTAGGGGCAATAATCTTTATTTTTCGCTAACAGCTTTGAACTATGATTGGTGAAAAGATTCTCTTACATTGTTTGCAGGGTGGAAGTCTCTGGGCTTTAGGGAAACCATTTTTCAAAGCAAGATATTTAGAATTCAACATGTATTAACTACAACAAGGACAGAACGTTGACGCATACGCACTTATCTATTGTCATAAATACAAAGGCGAAACATTTGTAAATGTCAGTGCATAAAGTTGGATTCTTTTGTCATACCTTGCATATTGTCTTAATAGCGCCTGATTTCACTGGCTATGCCAATTATCGTAACCTACCAGTTCATGCTGTGTTCTTCTCTATTCAGTGGAATTCATCTGGACTAAGAAAACATTTAAATTTGCACAAAACACAAATCCGCATTTGCGAGTGGGAAGATGGGTAAACTGTGGGGCACATTTAAGAGCCCCTAACCCCATTCTAATGCCACATTAAGGTAATTTGTTTATGTTGATGTGGCGTTAGAATGTGAAAAGCACTGTTCCATATTTACGAAGTAGAACAATGCATGCATTGTGCCACTTTGTAACCCTTTGTGATACATTATGCCTGGGCCAAGCATAATGTATGCAAAGGGATTTCCTTGCATATTTTTTTTCTGCACTTTTAACACTTGCAGAGCAGGTGTGAAAACGGGGCATGCCATTGAATACAATGGGCCCCTATGTATTCTGCTGAAGTTGCGCCAACATTTTGGTGCTACTCCTGCAGAGTACGTCAATAGCGTCAAAACAATGATGCTATTGCCCCCTACCCTGCGCAATGATGTGCTGTATTTTAAATGGGCGCACCCATGGTGGCAGTAGGGGGCGCTAAGGGAAGCAAGAAAAGTGGCGCTGCACTGTGTGCAGCGCCACTTTTCTTAAATACGCCCCTTAGTTTGAATGAGACTTACAAAATCAAACTGAGTGGGCACATGTAGATGGGCTTCCACACATAACCCGTACATTCTCACAACTGTAAACATATTGGAGGCATGGCGTTACTCAATGCCTTTATACCACTAATTTACAACTATTTTCAGCAGAGAGAAAAATGCAAATGCACATTTTCACATTGTTTACTCATTCAGAACTTGCTCCTTATTGCACATACTACATGGGCACATTTGTTAGCAGAAAATATTCCTCGTAAACTTTGACGTCATAGATTTCATAGCACTCAACGGATTCTTTGTGAACCTCATACAAGCCAGAAATGATATCAAGAACACAAATTCCCAGCGCAAACACTTTGATTCAAACAGTATCAATGTTTCTACTGCTTACGGTCATTAACATGTTTTATTAAAATTCCGTTATAATTAACAATGACAGGAACTTTTAGCAGAATAAATATAGGACTTGGCTCACCCACAGCAGATCTTTTGTGGCTGCAATTACAGCTTAAGAAGCCCACACGCACACAACCATTTCTTGTCTGTCGGGTGCACATGCATTAAATTTGGAAGTGAAAATTTCAACAAAAGAAAGTGTGGTTGTTTGTGTACAAGATGCAGAAAGCATCTGCTTTTGTGGAGACACACACACACGGTGTCTTTCCACCCTCTTTGAGAACGTGTGCCCATTGGTGTGAGATTGCTTTAAAGTTCGCCCAACCAGGTCTATGGTATGTGTTTTTGCATGCCAGTTCAATACTGAGACAGAAATTATCACCTTTGGATCAAAGCAAAAACTTAGATTTTTTTCATGACCTAGCAACCCATCTTCAATATGCTGCACCCTAGTTAAGACGTTATTTTATACTGGGTCCTCTCTTACAACTCGAAGAGATGCTTGTCAAATATATGAAAACTGTTACATATATCCTGTTATATATATATAGGCATGGGTGATATTCAAAAGCCGCATACTACTCAGGCACACAATGCACATTATAGTTTTTGGAAAAGAAGTACACTCAGTGCTTAATTTGTGCTTGTTGTATCCGGTGCTGAGCACCGGCACTTAATTTTGCGGGCCGGGGCTTATTCTTCTGCCTCAAGCATTTGCTGCGAGCAAGAGACATATATGGGAAAGACGGAGGAAGGGAAAAATAGAAAAAGCATCACAAAGGGAGAAAACAGAAAGCTTCTAGAGTGAGCTGAAGGGGCAGGGAGTGGCTTTATATAGACTGAAAAGGCCCGAGATGGCTTCAGGATTACGTCGCCTAAGTATTCCGTGTTCCCACATTTAATTACAAAAACCGCATGTTTAAAAGGAGGGCTTTGAGCACCGGCACGTTTTTGTTTACAAATTAAGCACTGAGTACACTCTTTATACCAAGACTATGTTGTGCATTGCCAAGGAGAATGTCATAATAACTCAATTAATGCATAAACTGCTTTCAAATGGCAATCTGGTAATTATTCAACTAACTAATTTTAGTTTTAAATCATTCCAAGCAAAATGCATTAATCAGCAAATAGCATTTTTTTGGATAAAAACACTCACTTTCCAGGAATAGCATCAATGCGATACTTTTCATTACACAATGCAACACAATTCAACCCGATTTGAAATTAGTAAATACAATTTGTGATAGATTACTTTTTCTCCTTAGTGCTAATCAGAGAGTGTTAGCATAACAGGCAATACCCCCAGTACTAGTGCGAATAGAACATTCAGAAAATTGTGCTGGTACATTGCACATATAGAGATTAGAAGAAGAAAGTGTGAGAGTTCTAGAAGGCTCATGTTTACAGGGGACAATGTCCCAAAGTACAAAAATCAAATAAAAATAACCACCTCACCAGAAATAACCTTTTTTTCTGGTCAAATGTCTGCATTTCGGCAACGTGATCAAAAATTGGATTAATAATGATTAATTTTCACTGTGGCAGAAACACTATAGGTGGCTACCATCCACGCCAATTTCAAATAAGAAAAAAATGAACTACCGACTTGTTTCGTTGTAACTAATCAGTAGAGTTTAAGTTGGCCCAGGCATGAGAATGTCACCTTATACTGACAGTAACATAGCACGCAGAAATATTTGTACTTGTGTGATGCAAATAAGTACATACCACGACAACAGATTAACATTCAAGCACAAAAGCTATTTTACTCCATGCTGACCCTCTGAGCAGTGGCCAAAACTGTTCGGGTTAACCCCCTGTTGATGTATCAAGGGGACCATTCCTGCTGCAGGCCAGTTCAAAACTCTAGTTTTTGGTGAAAAGCCAGATCTACGAAAGAAAAAAATGGAAGGATAAACTAACATGCAGTATAAAGCACGGTGGTGTACACAAAGAATTTTGAGGATTTACCTTGAGTACAAATCCTAATATGTTCACTGCTGGCACACCTTTGGAATTAGCGCGAGGCTGAGCATCAGGCAGAGCAGTCACATTTATAACAAACACCAGAAGTGATGTATTTCTGATGAGCAGATTTGCGGACTGTACAAATTTTTCACGACCCTTCCAACTTCCTATTGGCCTCAATTAGTTTTTTTTGCTAATTTTAGAAATGTAGAATAATGGAAAACAAGGAAACACGTCTGGGCAGACGGAGAAAATAACGCCGGTCCATTTGCCAGGGTAAATAAGTCAGGACCACACCACTTCCTGTAAAGTAGGAAATGTACTGATACTGCAATAAACATTCAGCAGTATGAAGAGTAACACAACGGCAGATGTACTTTTTTCAGTTTTTACATGGCTCGAACTAGGTCCAAGTGTATTAGAGTCCACTACATGTGCAGCATATTAATTTATACATGTTTCAAAATTGCATTTTTCAAGCCTGGGAGATTAAGGGACTGAGCCAAGGAGGGGGCTCAACCCTCGTTACTGGATTCCAAGGTCGCCTTCTCTGGCCCTAAGGGCACATCTCTTCTTTCACTTGACTTGTATCAGGAGAACGCTGGAAGCTAGCTTCTACTGGTAAGGCTTCAAAAATAACCGGAATTAAATAGCAAGCAGTTTCATAAATAAGCAAAGGGGAACATACAATCATAAAATAGGGTTTCACAAAGAAGGGAGCTGGGCTAGCATAAGTGAAGCATAAATGACCCAGAACTAAAGACGACCATCTTGGATTGGGAAATCAGCCATTAAGGAAACACAAGTCATTTAAGGGTGGTGGCCATTATGAATCAGGCAGAATTCTAAAACTGCACAAATCAGAGAGTTCAACGGGCAAACAATCTTTATTAATGGGCTGTTGACCATTAGTGCCATCCCTTAAAAATTGGCAAGCAGGTACCCCCAACATTACTGCAAAGGAAATGGAAAAGCAGGCTGAAACATTGTGGACCCCTGGACTCCCCAAGAGCCCCCAGTAATCTCTGACACAGACCAAATTAATTATGTCAATATAATAGTTACACCATACTTTGTTTACATAAATGCTTGCAGTATGGGAAGGTATTGCATTGAATTTGGAAACACATCTAGTTGGCACCAGAATAATGCATATTCGTTCACATTCACATAGTTTGCATTTGTAAAAAACATATTGAAGCTAACCTTAATTAAATCTTTCCCCAATACTGGAAGCAAAAGTTGCATTTGCAAGCACACAGTAATTCAGCAAATAATAAGGGAAAAGTCACCATTCAGCTGCACCTCACATTGAAACCTGCTGTGTAGAATGTGTGACCCATGCAGATATCAATTAATAATATGACCTGGTAAATAGGTGTGCGTTAAATAGAATGTAGTGTGCAGACGACATTGTGACACAAAAGGGTTAAATAACTTAGGCAGTGTTGATGAGTGAAAGTGCATGCAAATGCCCATTTACTGCACCAGGAAATGAATGATCTTGTGATACTTATCTTGCAACCTAGACATGCTAAAAATGAGGTAACTGGTTGACTGCGGTATAAACCCTAGTCAAACAGCGACCACAATCTTAGTCAGAGTAAGGCACAAACCCCTGTGCTCAACCCCCTCATAGCGTGGCACAGTGCAGTCAAGCTTAACTTAGAGGCAATGTGTAAAGAATTTGTGCAAAACTTTAAACAGTAAAACCGTTGAAAGATCCCACACCAGATTAGAATAATAAAAGCTTAATTTAATAAATAAAACAAGACCAACATGACAAAACCCAATTAGTAGAACCGGAGTTACGAATTTTTAAAGAGAAACTGTAAAATAGCACCTAAAAGCAGAAGGTGCCAACAGCAGTTATCTGGTCATGCTGGACTGGGTAAATGTCAAAAGTTCACGCTGACTTTGATGGAGCGTGGGTTTGAAACAATCCCTGATTTGTCCTCCTAAAGCTTTAGCTTCTCAAGTTTTGTGCCAAGAGTCCTGTTGGCTTTAGAGAAGGTCAAAGGGAGCAAGAAGAGTATCACTGGTGTTGGCCACTGTGATGTGAAAGGTCAGGCTGGGCGGGGTGGACGGCCTGGTGCTTTGAGTTGGAGGTCCCCTTAAGGAATTGATACTTGCTGTGCAAAAAGATGGGTTTGCGGCTGCTTTAGCTGAATATTGGTATAAACAGTGCAGTTCTGGTGTGAACAAACCCATTTGTGGTCCCAAGGAGCCCAAATGCTTGATTTCAGGAGCCCATACGCCATACCAAGGGTTTATGACCTGAAGGGCACCACATTGGCGTCAGGAACTTGCTACAACTGGGCCCCGGAGCTGGTTGAGGAGCCTTCTATATCTCTGAGGCCCAGATCAGGAGGCCAGCAGACTAGCCCTTGGAGACACTCTGGGTTCTGGGTAATGATGAAGTTGCAGGTCAAGTTGTTCTTCCATGGGCAAGAGGTCAGCAGGCAGCAGGGCAGCACGACATGGCAGTAGTTCCTTGGAGCAGTAGTCCAGCAAAGTGGCACTCCTTGTAGCAGCACATTAGTCCTTTTTCCTGGCAGAGTATCCACAGGGCCAGAAGAATTGATATCTGAGATCCTCCTTATATACCCTGGTGCACTGGTTCTGGAAGGTGGAAGAAGCATCAAAACAGTGGCTTTGAAGTACGTGGAATTTCCTGCCTCCCCTCCAACCTGGCTAAAATAAGCCCTTTGTGTAAAGGCAAAACACATGCTAATCAGGTCGCGCCATCCTGCCACTAGATGGCCCTCTTAGGCACACTTAATCCCTCTATTGTGTGACTGTCACGGAGGAATTCACAAAGTCTGTCAGTTATACAAATCATGGGAAACAGGCCAAGGTAAAGCTACACAAAGGGCAGAAAAAGTCTGATAAGAAACTGACTTCACCACTAAACATGGCTTTTCACTGCAATTTCAGACACAAAACATGAACTGGTTATCTCTTCAGATTGGATATAACACTTATAAAATGGAACAATGCAACTCCAATGGTATCTTATTGGTAAGCTAGGTCTTGCAGTGGTTAAAAAACAAAATTAAGAGTTTTTCACTACTAGGATATGTACAACTTAAAAAGTACACCCTTTCAAATACACTACACCCTGTCCTTAGAGCTGTCTCAGGACTAAGAGTAGGGGTGGGTGGAACACATGGAACTTTACTCTGTTGAAGTACACACAGCTACATAAAAAACAGCAGGATTCTGCAGAGATGCGCCCAACCCCAGCACTATTAGGGTCACACAATTGTACTCTGAAGTCCGGACCCTTTCACCATGACCATGTGTGACAGAGTTATTATGAAAGCTCACACTGTCAGGACAGGGGTGTAGTGTCCTATGCACCACACAGTCCTTAAACCTTAACTCCATTATTTTCAATGGTAAGGTGTTGCAGTGCCAGTGGCTGTCTATGTGTGGTGATGTACTTACTACATAAGCTTTAGGGCACAATTCACAAGGGTAGATTTAGATGTTTGATTTAAAATTAGACCAACAGCCTAAGTTTATTACCTTCAGAATTCACAAGGGCATTCATGAGTAGTATCTTTAGATCCACACTTGGAGCAGAGATCCAAACATCTAAGTTTACCTATATGAGTCAGGCCCTAAGTTTCTACAAAGTGCAATGTCTGAATACCGAAAAAAAGGAAACTCACTCAAAGGAGTAAATGTAAAAAATACTTAGTGGGGCAAGGCAGTAGGCTATGGCTGGAAGAGGTCTGCACATCGTCAGATACGCACTGGACAAGGTCTTCATGAAGCTGTTGACTTTTGGGTGGAAAGCTCAGAGAAGAGGAACTTTGAATTTTACATACAGAGAAGGTTCCTCTACCACCGGATACTTTTGGCATCTTCAGCTGGTGAAGATTTCCACCTTTGGACTTAATCTATTTTTTGATAGCTCAGATTCTTCCAGTGGGGCAAGGCTGCAGGCTGTAACTGAAGAGAGGTCCACGAGGCCAGATACCTTCTCCACAATGTCCTTCTGAATAAGATTTACTCCTGCAGAAAAGCTCTGAATAGGAGCAACCCAGCAGCAATGCACCTTCATTGGATAAGTTTAACAGGTTGGCCTTGGTCCTCTGGAGGCTTTTGAAGCCAAAACATTTCTAACTCACAGATTTCAGGAAATGTTAGAATGATCACTCTTTGACTCCAGCCAAGGGTCCAGCACCTTAGTGACAGTTCTTGTGGGTCAAGACCCACTCAAGTAGAGGCCTGTAGCAGGTTCATGGGAGATCACAAAGAAATTGGTTGGACAGAAAGAAGTAGGAAAAGGCTACTTTTAGCTTGTTGTATCTCTGTAACTTCAACAAGAAGTCAGCATATTATCCTTGGAGTCCACTTCTTTGTACAAGAGGGAGAGCAGGATTAGTTTCTTAGGCTTCTCTCAGTTTATGGACAGCAGGTCCAGTCCTCTCCTCTTCTCCCACATGTCCAGAAAATGTTCTGAGGCAGTGATGGGGTTGCCACATTTATTATGCCTGACACCAGCCTGTGGATGTAGGACATTCCTGGCCACTCTAACTAATGGGGCACAGGTTTCCAGTGGTACGCCTACCCACATTTACAGCATTTCCTGTGTCCCTACTGAAAACAATCCCACAGTGCCCCTCCATACCTAAAACCGAGACCTTCAGGGCTCCCCCCAGATGTATGACCTCTGTTGTCATTCCCCTGTGGTCATTCTCAACCAGTTCTGAGAGCAGCTATTCTCCCTCAGGAATTGGTGCCTGCCTGACTGAGGGAACAAAGGAGGACCCTACCAAGGAGTCAGCTAACAGTTGCCTATGACAAAGTAGGCTTCTTGGAAGTTAATCAAGTTCCTGAGCATAGCCCAGTTGCTCATCCGTCCAGAGGAACATAAACACTTCTGCACACTCAAGGCTATGTCCTACTCTGGGAGCATTTTTTACACCTCGCCAAGGGGGCTGTACAACTGGCAAGTGAAAATTGGAAAGAGGCTTTAGGAAGTGAAATGTAACTTTTCCAAAATATTTAGTAAAAATCCAAATTAATCCGTGAATTGAGCTTTTACTAAATATTTCAAAACTACACAAATGAAATCTGTAATTCTTTCCTAGGCATAGATAACATTAATAAATATAATGTTGTATCCCAGTGCTTTCCTATGGAGAAGCAAGCCTTGCTATAACATTTAGCTGGGCTTTTTCACTATGAGGATATGCATATCAT
Organism: Pleurodeles waltl; assembly: GCF_031143425.1. Lineage (NCBI taxonomy): Eukaryota > Metazoa > Chordata > Amphibia > Caudata > Salamandridae > Pleurodeles > Pleurodeles waltl. The sequence continues at coordinate 443,501,115 of NC_090438.1, read as the reverse complement.
TAAACTTTTACATGTCCTACTGTACATTTCCATGTTGCTTGTCTTTAGTGCAGTAAGACCTACTTAAAGGTGAACAAATAATGTTTAAAGGAAAATTTTGACCTGTCAAAAAGGGATTATTTAGACAAGTGTAATTTGCAGATTAAAAACTGCTCATCCAGGCTACCAATAAAAAGCATGTTGTCATGTTTGCAAAGTCACTGCAGTGGGTGTCACAAAGGGTTCTGTAGTCCACTGGTATCAGTTAACGTACAGCTCCTGAGTACATTTTGTACCTTTTTTGGTCAAACTCCGACATCCGAAGGCATCTGTAATGCAATAAGCCTGCGACGGGCCAGAAAACCAGATCAGCAAGATCTGTGATGTGGGGGGTGACCCGTGTCCTGGCTAGTTGGGTGAAATTTACTAAGATTCCTTCTACATGAGACATTGGGCCCATATGGCTGCCCACCAAGATATCAATGTGGCGGGCCACTACTGGAACAGAGCAGTGTAGCTTAGCCCCCACCACTATCAATATGAGAGCTGGCCGCACTGGGGAAGCTAGGACCTTGGGAGCTACCCAGACCAAAAGAGAAGCCAGGGGCCACATTACTCATGAGAGTAGCAGCTGAGATCAGTTCCATGGGCAAACTGGCTCACAGAGAGCAGTGTGGCATCAGGGCAGCCACGCACTGAAAGGAGCATCAGTGAGCTGGGCCTACGCCCTTGAACAGAGTGGAGGAGAGGGGAGACTGAAGACCCCCTCCACAGCCAACTGAGTATTATGTGGGTGCTGAGAGTGAGGCATGAAAATAATGGTGGACTCCTGTGGACTCCCCAACAATGGTGTGGTGAGCGCTAGCTGCTCAACCAAGATATCTACTTCTAACATCCTTGACTGCCTTCCCATCCTGGTTGGTTTCCTGTGGGACACCCCTTGGAGTGAGGCTGCTTGGTGGCTGTGGTAACAAAACGGGCCTGCGGAGCATGCTGCCGATCAGGCTGTGTGCTCTGACAGCCTCCTGGTATCTGAAGGGAGGTGCCTAGGAGATCGAGCAAAGGAAGAGGGCTGGGTAGTGTCCTGGTGCACACTAGGGGTCCTGACACTAGGTGAGGAATTAGAGTGATCAGGCTCAGCTGCTGGTGATGCCCGTAGATGGGGGGGATACAGTGGAGTTAATTGGGGCCCTGAGCTAATTGGAGAGCCCTTTTTTCCCCAGAGACTACTCCACAGATGGAAGCCAAAGCTAGCTATCGAAGGAGGCTGAATATTCTTAGGCAACCTGAACTGCTTCCGCACTTGAGGGAAGCAGAATGGGTTCTTGCTCCTGCATCAACTAAGCTCTTTCAGAATGCCTGGGGACTGAGGGGAGCCCTGCCCTCTGCTGACGCTCTTAGGTGCAGACCACAGATTGAATATGGCATGGGCTCTGGTGGGGCCTAGATGTTGTCTATTTGAACTAGTGTACTAAAACACCCCCGTGATGAGTGCCCTCTTGGTGGAGAGGCGTTTTATTCTGTGTGTCAGGAGTGAGTGGTCTGGCGCTGGACTTTTGGTTAGCCCAGAGCGTCCTGGGTTTTATTACTGGTCCATTGGTACTGTGGCTCCTTCACCTGGTGCTGTTGCAAGGCATTTGAGATCCGGGCACTCCCTCACATACATGCCCATTAATTGACATTTGAACTTTCACCTCAGTGCAGCAATGGGCAAGTAAATCAAAAAGAAGGCTCCCAATGACGCTGGTTCCTCTCAGGAACCTAATCTTGCCACTGCGGATGCCATGACTGTGACTGGCGGTCCTACCCTAATGGAACGTCAAGGTGGGACCCCAGACACAGTTGTACAAGCCATAGATGCCACCCAAATGCACTGGAATTGAAAATTGATACTGTGATGGTGGACATAGGGCTCCTACGTGACGACCACGGACGTTTGGTCAAGCGAGTTACAGCCTCAGAACGCTCACTAAAAACTGTTACTCCTAAAATGGTTTCCATGAGCTAGAGACTATCACACTTGGGGGACAGAATTAAGGCACTGGAGAGTAGGTCCAAAGACTCAGAAAACAGAGCACAGAGGAATTATTTGCAGATCATAGGCCTTCCTGAGCGCAAAGAGGACTCGGCTAGAAATATGGTTGACTTTCTGGAAAAATGAGCATTGAGCACTGGAGTGCACCCTCCAGGTGCCAGCACACCTGCCTCTGCCACAAGTTGCTCCCATACCTGTGGTGGCCAGGCTACTGCATTATCATGTCCAGGATCCAATCCTGAATCAAGCCCGACTGAAAGGCAACATTCTGATAGAGAACCAGAAAGAGGTAATATTCCCAGACTTAACCAGGGAGATCCAAAAACAATGGGCTTCTATTAAAGATGCCAAATGGGGCCTCAGGAGCTTGGGCATACCATATGTCATGCTGTTTCCGGCCAAGCTGAGAGTCATCTATGATGAGGAAGCACGCTTTTTGACCTCTTCCGCCCTGGGATTGGATTAATCATCTCCTCCAGGAGGGGGAGATATTGGTGCCAGAAACCCAAAGAGCAAACCGGAGACCGCCTAGGAAAACAGTGAGACTGCAGAATGGAGCTTTCTCTCTCGATCTCAGGTCATGCAGGAACATCAGAAGGTAGTGATGAAGTTGCCAGCCATCATGTGGAATTGTATCTCATACCATTTCTGAGAATTTAGAGGACAACTCTGGAAATTCCGACTCTGATCATGCATCATTCTCCTCCCAAGGCATGGAGAACTCATTGTCCTTGGTTACCCCTGCCACATTTGACAAAGTCATACAACGGACCTGCCTTTACCCGAGCACTTAGACATTGCTGTGTCTTACACTTGTGGTGGTATGGTGTATCTGTCAATGTCTTTAAGCATCATCTGGCTATGAGGGCTCAGTTATCCTATTTATTCTTCCCTAATGGATGTTGTGATGTGAGGCTGGGAGGTGCTGGTGCTAATGCACTCTCCCAATACGGACATTGCACTCATAACAGGTGTGCAAGTGTTGTGTGTTTGTTGCCTAATTCTGATGGGTAGTGTGTTTCTGCTTGTCCTGGGGCTGGGGAGTTGTGAGGTTAGTTTATAGTTCTTGGTTTAAGTTTAAGTAGACAATGATTCCTGCCCACATGCATAAGTGCCTGATATCACCTCTGGGTGCCCTCCCCTGAAGTGCAGGGCCCTTCCCCTAACCACTAATGATGGAGTGTATTTGTATGTACCAACATGGTGACCCCCCTGACATATAACCTCATCAGCTGGAATGTACAGGGCCTCACTGTATGGCCAAGCACTGCAAGGTCCACCAATACATAAAGGGAATAAGAGTTTGAGGTTTGCAAAGGTTTATGGGTATGAAAACTGGGTAGGAGTGACACAAGTCACCCTTTCCTAGATGACCTTAAGTGTCTAGTTTAAAAAAAGGTACAGGTTTGCTAGGTTTCCCTAGGTGCTACTGAGCTCGGGCCCAAAAACTACTGACATTTTACAAAAGGGACAGTTTTCAGTGAAACAATTTTTTGTGTCTATGTTGTGTTCAGGGCCCTTTCTTTTTCCAGGCACTAGGCTTACCGACACAAGTGAGGTGCCATTTGTATTGGCAGACGTGTCAAAATACGGAATAGTAGAACATTTGTTATTGCTAACTGTACTTCTTTGCATGTGTGCCTCCCAAATGTAAAGCAGTGCGCACAAAAGAGTTAATTTTCATAAATGCCTTCTGAATCACATGGTAGTATGGGGACCCACAGATTCAGAGATGCACAAATACCCACTGCTTATAAACTCTGTATCTGGTGTGTATTTCAGAAATACATAGATATCTTTGATACTCATTTTTCACTCTTTATATTTTACGGTATGAATTGCTCTATACCAGGTACACAATGAAAAACTGGTATAAGGTGCAGTTCAGTTGTTGGCTGTGGCTATGGGTGCATTAGCTTCTTAGAAAACCTACAAACCCTATATATCCCTCCAACCAGACTGGTCTAAAGGACAAAATGGTGTATTTCTTTTGTAAATTGACCATTGTAACAAGAAGTTACAAATTAAACTGTTGTCACAAACGGCTATTCTTTCATAATAATTTTCAATATTCTTTTTCCTTTCAATAGTTCATTTTTTGTGAACATTTGCAAGGCCTACATAAATGACCCCTTGCTGAATTTAAAATGTCTAAATTTCAGAAATCTATAATTTTCTTGAATCACCCATGGATTTAACCCCGCTTTCCTTCACAAACTGGAAGTAGTTTAAAAGCACAGAATTATGGCAAACGGGTTACCTCTTAGGAAAATGCCAAAACTGTGCTAAAAAAAGAAAAAAAAAAAACATTCAGCTCTGCATGTTCCTGATAGCCGGGAAATTGTAACTTTAGCACAGCAAACATTTACTTGCATTAATTTTTACGAAAAGTACAGCTTTTTCTATTTTTCAGAAAAACCCTGAGTACCTTTAGAATCCCTAAGATGTTGGACAAATGTTCGCAAAATTGGCCTGGGTACCTCACATGAAAAAAATACCACAAAAAGGGTTTAGCAGTTTAGGGGTCTAAGGCCCAGCGCCTTCCGCTCCCCCATCACCTGAACTCATTCACTCTGGCAGTGTCTTGCTGCCTCTGGCACAAAGACCAGCCTGGAGCTCTTCTTTCATAAGAGTCGTTGGGTATCATCTTAGGCTCTGTCAGATTAACTGTGCCTTGATTTCCTGTAGGATTACTTCCTCTCAGAGATAGATTACTTTTGAAAAAGCATTAAAACTAACATTTATGATAGTTTGGCTGTCATTCTTTGATTTGCACCTTTATATTTTCTTCCTATTGGTTTTTGTTCAGTATATGGCTTGCCAGTCCAATTTGTTCTTTTCAGGCATTACTCGTTTACATTCAGGCAGTCATCCGCCGCCCGCCATGCGGGAACCGCCAAATGGCCGCTATGCGGTCAAAAGACCGCTGCAGCCATTCCGACTTTCCCGCTGGGCCAGCGGGCGATAACAATGTTAGCGCCCGCCGGCCCAGCGGGAAGGTGGCCTGCAACACTGAAGCCGGCTCCGAATGGAGCCGGCGGTGTTGCAGGTGTGCGACGGGTGCAGTTGCACCCGTCGCGCTTTTCACTGTCTGCTAAGCAGACAGTGAAAAGCAGGCTGGGGCCCTGTTAGGGGGCCCCTGCACTGCCTATGCCAGTGGCATGGGCAGTGCAGGGGCCCTTGTTAGGGGGCCCCTAGACACCTGTTACCGCCAGCCTCTTCCTGGCGGTGACAACTGCCAGAAACAGGCTGGCGGTAAGCGCCATGGCGGATTCGCCCAGCCGGGGTAAATCTGGCGGGAAACCGCCGGACCCGGTTTTCTTACAGCGGCGGTAAGAATGGGCAGGGAAGCACCGCCAGCCTGTTGGTGGTGCGTCCGTCATTCGCGGCCCTGGTGGTCTTTGACCGCCAGGGTCGGAATGACCCCCTCAGTGTTCTAACCCCAGTCCATTTCAAACTGTTCAAGTCCACAGCTTCCGTCTATATTGTTCTTCTTCTAGACATTAAGTCCCATATTTATACTTTTTTGTGCTGCATTTGCATAATTTTTTCACGGAAAAGCAGCACAAATTTACAAAATACATTTATACGCAAACATAGCGCAAAAAAAGTATTGGCATAAGTTACTGTCATTGCAGAGAATAAGCTCTCCTTCTTTGATATTTTAGTCCAGATCCAAGTAGGGCCCTTGTTAATTAGCTAAGGAAACAGATGCTCTGCTGGTTTCATACCTGTATTAACACCAAGACCCATTTACTTCAGAGTGCTCCTTAGAAAAATATTTAAATTCGATGCTCCCTGTTTAGTAATATAGGGCCAGATGTATCAAAGATCCATTTTGCATTTCTTAAATAGGGAATTTCCAGACATTGCTATTTAAGAAATGCAAAATGGTATGTATGAAATTTGCAATTCAGTAATAGCGATTTCTTAAAATTTGCAATCGCTATTACCGAATCGCAATTAGAGAATGGGGGGGTCATTCCAACCCTGGCGGTCGGTGTTAAAGCGGCGGCTAACCCGCCAACAGGCTGGCGGTAAAAAAAAAAATGGAATTCTGACCCTAGCGGAAATCGCCAACAGAGATCGCCACTTTAACACTCCGACCGCCACGGAGGGACAACAGGCGGGAGTCAATGTACCGCCCACCCTATCACAACCCACCAATCCGCCACCTTTTCTGGGGCGGTAGCCCCGCCGATAAAAACACGGCGGAAACAGACATTTCGAACGGAAAACGCTCACCTCTACACACCCCACGAGGAATCTGGACAGCATGGAACCCGAACTCCACATACTGCCAGCGATTGTATTCCTGCTCCTCTACCAGGAGCACGAACGCCGGCGCAGAAGACAACGGTGAGTACAGAACCTACGACACAGGGGAGGGGGGAGGAGAAAAGATTACGGGCACACACATACGGGACACACCCACCCTCACCATCAGCCACTCTTACACACACATCAATGCATAGCAACAACTCAGAGTGACACCCCCAAACCCTCCGGAAGAATGCAAATACCAATATAATGATTATGAAATTTGAAATATATTGTACGGCTGAGTAAAAATATATATCAAACATCTATAACTATATACATATATAAAATGTCCTGTTCGAATTGTGTATCAGCCATTGTTCGTAGGCCACTGGGCCAAAACACATGGGTAAAGCCCACACAGGATACCCGACTCAAACGGAGAGAACACTGCAGGGGCATCAGATATGAAAACTACAGGCACCTCAGGGGGAAGGGAAGGGGGGGCACCTCAGCCACATGAGTCCACAACGCCAGATCCACGAGGGGCCTCCATGGCCACTGTTCAATCCTGGGGAGTGCAAAGCCACAGTCTCTCAAGTCTCTACAGTGGGTGAGATGCCCACTGCCATATCCTGGGGAGTGCAAAGCCACAGTCTCTCAAGTCTCTACAGTGGGTGGGTGCCCACTGTGCCATCCTGGGGAGTGCAAAGCCACAGTCTCTCAAGTCTCTACAGTGGGTGGTTTGCCGACTGTACCATCCTGGGGAGTGCAAAGCCACAGTCTCACAAGTCTCTACAGTGGGAGGGTTGCCCACTGTGCCATCCTGGGGAGTGCAAAGCCACAGTCTCTCAAGTTACTACAGTGGGTGGGTTGCCCACTGGGCCATCCTGGGGAGTGCAAAGCCACAGTCTCTCAAGTCACTACAGTGGGTGGGTTGCCCACTGGGCCATCCTGGGGAGTGCAAAGCCATAGTCTCTCAAGTCTCTACAGTGGGTGAGATGCCCACTGCCATATCCTGGGGAGTGCAAAGCCACAGTCTCTCAAGTCTCTACAGTGGGTGGGTGCCCACTGTGCCATCCTGGGGAGTGCAAAGCCACAGTCTCTCAAGTCTCTACAGTGGGTGGTTTGCCCACTGTACCATCCTGGGGAGTGCAAAGCCACAGTCTCACAAGTCTCTACAGTGGGAGGGTTGCCCACTGTGCCATCCTGGGGAGTGCAAAGCCACAGTCTCTCAAGTCACTACAGTGGGTGGGTTTCCCACTGGGCCATCCTGGGGAGTGCAAAGCCACAGTCTCTCAAGTCACTACAGTGGGTGGGTTGCCCACTGGGCCATCCTGGGGAGTGCAAAGCCATAGTCTCACAAGTGGATTACAAACTCCACTGGTTCTGGAGGAGGCATGGTGCCCAGAGTGCTTTGTGCAGCCCTGCCCGACACAGATGCGGGCCTGCCCCTTCTGCCAATGGGCCGGCGGTGCCCTGTTCAGCGGTGCCTGAGATGAAGGGACCAGCAGAGCGGTGCTTGAGACGGCGGTGCCCAGCGGAGCGGTGCTTGAGACGGTGGTGCCCAGTGGAGTGGTGCTTGAGATGAAGGGCCCAGCGGAGCGGTGCTTGAGATGAAGGGCCCAGCAGAGCGGTGCTTGAGACGGCGGTGCCCAGCGGAGCGGTGCTTGAGATGAAGGGCCCAGCGGAGCGGTGCTTGAGATGAAGGGCCCAGCGGAGCAGTGCTTGAGATGGCCGTGCCCAGCGGAGCAGTGCTTGAGATGAAGGGCCCAGCGGAGCGGTGCTTGAGATGAAGGGCCTAGCGGAGCGGTGCTTGAGACGGCGGTGCCCAGTGGAGCGGTGCTTGAGATGAAGGGCCCAGCGGAGCGGTGCTTGAGACGGCAGTGCCCAGCGGAGCGGTGCTTGAGATGAAGGGCCCAGCGGAGCGGTGCTTGAGATGAAGGGCCCAGCGGAGCGGTGCTTGAGACGGCGGTGCCCAGTGGAGCGGTGCTTGAGATGAAGGGCCCAGCGGAGCGGTGCTTGACACGGCGGTGCCCTGTTCAGCGGTTCTTGACTTGAAGGGCCCTGTTCAGCGGTTCTTGACTTGAAGGGCCCTGTTCAGTGGTGCTTGATTTGAAGGGCCCTGTTCAGCGGTTCTTGAGACGGCGGTGCCCTGTTCAGCGGTGCTTGAATTGAAGGGCCCTGTTCAGCGGTTCTTGACTTGAAGGGCCCTGTTCGGCGGTTCTTGACTTGAAGGGCCCTGTTCAGCGGTGCTTGACTTGAAGGGCCCTGTTCAGCGGTTCTTGACTTGAAGGGCCCTGTTCAGCGGTTCTTGACTTGAAGGGCCCTGTTCAGCGGTTCTTGAGACGGCGGTGCCCTGTTCAGCGGTGCTTGACTTGAAGGGCCCTGTTCAGCGGTGCTTGACTTGAAGGGCCCTGTTCAGCGGTGCTTGACTTGAAGGGCCCTGTTCAGTGGTTCTTGACTTGAAGGGCCCTGTTCAGCGGTTCTTGACTTGAAGGGCCCTGTTCAGCGGTGCTTGACTTGAAGGGCCCTGTTCAGCGGTTCTTGACTTGAAGGGCCCTGTTCAGCAGTTCTTGACTTGAAGGGCCCTGTTCAGCGGTTCTTGACTTGAAGGGCCCTGTTCAGCGGTTTTTGAGACGGCGGTGCCCTGTTCAGCGGTGCATGACTTGAAGGGCCCTGTTCAGCAGTGCTTGACTTGAAGGGCCCTGTTCAGCGGTTCTTGACTTGAAGGGCCCTGTTCAGCGGTTCTTGACTTGAAGGGCCCTGTTCAGCGGTTCTTGACTTGAAGTGCCTGTTCAGCGGTTCTTGAGATGAGTGTTCAGGTCAGCAGATCCAGCCATGCCATGGATTTCACTCGCCACCTGACATGTGGCTGCCGGGCCCTTCCTGCTCATCTGTCTTTTCGCTTGCTGGGCCCTCCTGTGCTGCCATACCGGGCCTGTGGGTGTCCTCCTGCACACCTGGAATGGGGCTGGTGGGGCCCTCCTGGGCAGCTGGCCTGCTGCCGGACTTGACGGGCGTGCTGCTCTTCCCACCCTTCCCTGCTCGTCTGTGGCCCTTTCCTCCCTTTGGCGGTGTGCCAGGTGACACCCCACTTCCTGACGGAGCCAGGGTAGGCATTTTGGAGCCTGCTGTCCTTGGCCTCTCGCGCCGGGCACTGGCTTTCTTTGCTTTTTTTCAGGGGGTGGGCTGTGCTTCTAGACAAACTAGCTGGCCTTGAAGGTGGGGGACTCCAAAGTCCTTGGACTACTGTCCTTGTAGATCCGGTTTTTGTGGTGGCTGAGGTGCTGATTGCAGTCTTATGAGATGGACGGGGTGGGTGAGTTGTTGGAAAGAGGTCAAGTTTGGAAAGGAAAAGCAATTTAGAAAGAGTTGGACGGGTAGGTGTAGTGGGTATGGGAGTGGAGGAAGAGGATGTGGTTGTAGGAGTGTGAAGTCTGGTGTCTTTGGGTGCAGGTGCTGGTGCTGGAGGTTGTCGTGAGGTGGATGGCTGTTGGGTGGGTGGCTGCCTGCGTTTGTGTGGTTTGGAAGAGGGGGTGACAGACACACTGGGAGAGGACACAGGGGACGTGAAAATGGTAGTGGGGGTGGTGACTGCACGTGTGCGGAGTGTTCTGGTGGGTGTGCTGGTGATGGACGTAGTGGCTGATGATGTTGTGCATGCAAGTGTGAGTGGAGACGTCACAGGGAGGGAGGAGGGAGACGAGGAGGAGGGGGACACAGAGGAGGCAGTGGCTGTTGGTATGTCTGCATGTGGATGTTGTTTGGGTGAATGCTTGTGTGATGTGTGGTGCTTATGTCTGGATGAGCTTCCCTTGGGTGTTGAGGAGTGTGCAGGTTGGTCTGATGGTGTGTGTGGGATAGGCAGAGGAACAGGGGTCTGGGTCTGGGTGGAGGAAGTTGGAGGGGGGAGGCTAGAGACAGGGACAATGGCTGCCGTCAGTGCTGAGGCCAGAGCGTTGAACGATCGCTGATGGGCAGCCTGACCCGAATGAATGCCCTCCAGGTATGCATTACTCCGGTGCACCTCCCTTTCTACACCCTGGATGGCATTCAAAAGGGTAGACTGCCCAACAATGAGCGTCCTGAGGAGGTCAATGACCTCCTCACTGAGGGCAGCAGGGGTGACTGGGGCAGGGCCCGAGGTGCCTGGGGCGAAGGAAATGCCCACCTTCCTGGGTGAGCGGGCACGGGGCGAATGCTGAGGGGCTGCTGGGAGGGCGGTGCTGGTGCGCTGGGTGGCGGCTGTACCTGTTGTAGCGGTGGGCACGGATGTTGCCGCCACCACAAGGGAGCTCCCTTCCGAGGACGAGTCTGTGTCGCTGGTGTCACCAGGTGTCCCAGCTGTGGAGCTCCCCTCGCCCTCCGTCCCACTGGTGTACTCTGAGTCCGTTGCGTGGCCCTCCAGGGCCATGTGGGATGCAGCTCCCTCGTGCTCCAATGCCACTTCTCCTCCGCCTGATGATGCTAATGCACAAATGAACAGGAAGACCACAAAACAGGGGGGGGGGGAGAAATAAAGACATGTTGAGTGCATGCATTGGCAACACCGTTGGCGGAGAGGACAGACACAGAAGCCCCCTGCACTACGCCGCGCACTTGGGCTATACTACTCAATCAGTGGGACATGGCCTACAAGCCTATGGACGACAACTCCACACATAGGTGACACAGGGCCATGATTAGCTGTACTAGGCAACCTACAGAGGTGGGGGGCGGGGACACAGGGCCATGCCTTACGGAGGGGCCTAGCCTACAGAAATCACCCTGGCCTAGGGATACCCACAGCCCTCCTCCCCCACCCAGACACCTCCACTGCGCGCAAAGATAGCAGAATGTGCTTGTACTCACCCCCTTGTGTCTGCTGTGATGTCCTCACGCGCCCATCCAAATCGGGGTAGGCCACCGCCAGGATCCGGGACATCAGGGAGGTCAAAGTACGACTGGCACCCCTCCTACGTTGGGAGGCCATCCCCAGCTGAGCCTCCGCCGTCTTCCTGCTCCAGCGTCGGATGTCCTCCCACCTCTTGTGGCAGTGGGTGCCCCGTCTGTTGTGGACCCCCAGGGTCCGGACCTCCTTGGCGATGGCACGCCAAATGTCGATTTTCTGATGGGCGCTGACCTATGTGACATGTACAGGGGGAGAAACAAATCATCACCTTCTGCATGCTCGATGTGAGTGGCCCCCCATCCCCACCCTTGCCATGTGGCACATGCTCTCATCTGTCGTTTGATGCATGCCTCAATCGCTCCCCTCCCCACCATCTTTCATCCACCACACTCCTCACAGGCATTGGCCACAAAGCATGCTCTCAGTGTACTTGCCTGTTGGTCTGGAGGACCGTAGAGTAGCGCATACTGGGGGAGGACCCCATCCACGAGTTTCTCCAATTCTTCAGAAGTGAAGGCAGGGGCCCTTTCCCCAGTCGCAGCAGCCATTGTCTCTTCCAGACCGAGGTCACAGCAGCACTTGCAGTATAGGTCCTCTCATGTGGATGATCAGGTATCGAGTGATTAAGTAGATAGAAAATGGCGGTTACGCCCGTGGCGGTGCATACCGCGGCGGTGCGTACCGCGACCGCCGGCGCACATCGTCATTGGCTCCTGAAACCCATAGGGTTCAATGTTAACCAATGCGGCTTTGCGCCGCGGTCTTCGACCGCCTACCGCCACGGTGTGCCACGTCAGCGCATTGACCTCACATCCCACTGTCGCACTTCACAGGTCAGGCAGCCGCCATTTCAAGGGCCCACATGGCTTAATTTCTACTGCGTCACACATACCTAGGCCTTGCATCCACACTCATACAAGCCATTCAATGCATTGAGAATCGTGTTCTGTGCAAGCTGTGGGAACGTACCTGTGGGTTGATTGACTCTGTACTCCATGTTGTCCTTCCTAGGCACCGTCCGCTGGGTCATGCAAGGAGATGGAGGAATCTTCCTGTGTACAGACCGCTGGTGGACCTGTCGACAATGGAGGAATGACATGTCATACTGACATACAGGCTTGACCGAGCCACTATATAGGAACTGTGTGCCCAGTTGGAGCCCGACCTGATGTCACCCATCCGCCAACCCACAGGGATCCCCCCTCTAGTGCAGGTGCTGTCAGTACTCCATTTCTTTGCAAGTGGGTCATTTCAAACAACAGTGGCCATAGCATCAGGGATGTCCCAGCCCATGTTTTCCAAGGTGTTGTCCAGAGTGTTGTCTGCCCTGCTGAAACACATGCGGAGCTACATAGTTTTCCCTGAGGTGGGGGATTTGCCTACCGTGAAGGGTGATTTCTATGCCCTTGGACATATCCCCAACATCATAGGTACCATTGATGGGACACATGAAGCTTTGGTCCCCCCCAGCAGGAGTGAACAGGTGTACAGTAACAGGAAGAGTTATTATTCAATGAATATCCAGGTGGTCTGTTTGGCAGACCAGTACATCTCCCATGTGAATGCCAAGTTCCCTGGCTCTGTGTATGACGCCTACATCCTGCGGAATAGCAGCATCCCTTACGTGATGGGTCAACTCCAGAGGCACCGGGTGTGGCTATTAGGGGACTATGGTTACCCCAACCTTTCCTGGCTATTGACCCCAGTGAGGAATCCCAGTACCAGGGCAGAGGAACGGTACAATGAGGCCCATGGGAGAACTAGGAGGGTGATCGAGCGAACCTTTGGCCTCCTGAAGGCCAGGTTCAGGTGCCTCCATATGACAGGTGGATCTCTAATGTACTCACCAAAGAAGGTGTGCCAGATCATCGTGGCCTGCTGTATGCTTCACAATCTGGCTTTGCGACGACAGGTGCCTTTTCTGCAGGAGGATGGTCCAGATGGTGGTGTTGTGGCAGCTGTGGAGCCTGTGGAGAGTGAAGAGGAGGAAGGCGAAGAGGACGACACAGAGAACAGGAACACAGTAATACAGCAGTATTTTCAGTGACCCACAGGTAAGAGTCCAACACGTCATTTTACATATACTTTAACACTCCTACCTCTCTCCTGTCTGACTTTTTCCCCCAGTGTATGGTAACTGTGTTGTGACTTTCCCTTCCGTTTTCAGAGATGTGGGCCCCACTGCGTGACATCTGAATTGTTTCCCCATGGACTACAGCTGTGTGACAGCGGTTGTGTGGCATCAAAATGCGATTGTACATTTTTGTTCGGTCATGTATAATACATTTGTTAAAATCACAGCCAGACACCAGATTGTTTATGTGCAATAAGTGTGTTTATTCAAGTGCTCTAAATTGGATGGGTGGTTGAAAATTGGTGAGGGGAGATGGTGGAGGATTGTCCATGGCAGAGTCCAGACTATCAGTATCACAGGTGCATTGTCCAAATGCCTGTGGGAAGTGGAGCAGGGGCAGTTTAAGGTTGGACAGGGTGACAATGTGGGACAGTGGGATGACAATCAGGGCGGTATCCTTTGCTGGCGGGGGTCTTGACATCTTACTCTGTCTTCTTCCTGGATCTCAGGGCCCGCTTGCGGGGTGGTTCTCCTTCTGCAGGGGGTGGGGTTCTGGTGGCCTGTTGATCTTGTGTTGGGGCCTCCTGTCCACTAGCGCCGGTGGAGGTGGTAGGCATTTCTTGGTCCATGCTAGTGTCAGGGGCCTTTTGTGGTGCCACAGTGTCCCGCAATGTGGTGACTACCTGATTCAGGGCCACTACGATGGTACCCATTGCGGAACAGACGTTTCTTAGTTCCTCCCTGAACCCCATATACTGTTCCTCCTGCAGAAGTTGGATCTCCTGAAACCTGGCCAGTACCGTCGCCATCGTCTCCTGGGAGTGGTGGTAGGCTCCCATGATGGAGGAGAGGGCCTCGTGGAGAGTGGGTTCCCTGGGCCTGTCCCCCCCCTGTCGCACAGCAGCCCTCCCAGTGCCCCTGTTTCCCTGGGCCTCTGTCCCCTGGACCGTGTGCCCACTACCACTGCCCCCAGGTCCCTGTTGTTGTTGGGGTGGTGGGTTAGCCTGGTTTCCCTGTAGTGGTGGACACACAGCTGATTGACGTGTCCTGGGGACAGAGGTATGGGCCCGCTGGATGGGTGCTGTGCTGGTGTTCCCAGAGGGGGGAAGGTCTGCTGTGGCCTGTGACTGCCTGAGGGGAACCAACTGTCCCGAGGTCCCTGATGGACCGGGCTGGTCATCTAGATCCAGGTCGACAGAGCTGCTGTCCTCACTCTGGGCCTCTTCTGGGGGTGGAGCGGACATTTGTGGACCCTCCTGCGCGGTGACGTGGCGTTCGGGTCCTGCAGTGGTACAAAAGTATGATTATTGCTTCTGTGTGTGCCATAGTGTGCAATGGGTGGGTGCCCGTGTACCCCAAGGCTGGCTTTCCTTTGTGGGGGCTGTTGTGACGGTGCTTTGGGGGGGTGTATGGGTATGTGCAGTGGGCATGCTTTGGTGATGGGTGTCCGTGCTTTGTGGTCGGATGCAGGGCCAGGTTTTGGGATGGGTGGGTTGTGATGGTGAGACATTTGCAAGGAGTAGGTGTGATGGGGTGGGGGTGAGGGTGGGGGTATAATTTGGCATGCAGGTGGGGTGGGGGGGATCTAGTAGTTAATGGTTAGACTTACCAGAGTCCATTCCTCCAGCTACTCCTGCGAGGCCCTCAGGATGCAGGATGTTCAAGACTTGCTCCTCCCATGCTGTAAATTCTGGGGGAGGAGGTGGGGGTCCGCCGCCAGTCTTCTTCACCGCGATGTTGTGCCTGGATACCATGGAACGCACCTTCCCCCTTAGGTCGTTCCACCGCTTCCTGATGTCGTCCCGATTTTTTGGGTGTTGTCCCACTGCGTTGACCCTGTCCACTATTCTTTGCAATAGCTCCATCTTTCTGGCAATGGTGGTGTGCTGCACCTGTGTCCCGAACACCTGGGGCTCTACCCATACTATTTCCTCCACCATGACCCTGAGTTCATCATCTGAGAACCTGGGATGTCTTTGAGGTGCCATGGGGTGGTGTGGGTAATGTGTGGGTTGGTGTGTGTGTTGATGAGTGTGGTGATATGTAGTGGTGTGTGATGTTTTGTGCGTGGGAGTTGTGTGGGTGATGGTGTTGTGTGCCTGTGGCTGCTAGTTTGTAGATGGTGGTGTCTCTCTCTGGCCTTCTGTCGCACTTGCGGTCGTAGGGGTTTGTGGGTGACGTGGGTGGGTGTTTTATATTGTATTGGGTGTGTGGGAGTGGTGTGTGTATGTGTATCAGGCGTGTTTATTTTGAATTGTCCAATGTGATAGTGTTTTGTACAGGTATGTGTATTTTGAGCGCAGCGGTGTGTACCGCCAATGAAATACCGCGGTTGAAAGACCGCTGCGTGGATTCGTGTGTCGTGATAGTGTGGGCGTATTTCTGTTGGCGTGACGGTGGAGGTTTGGTCATCACCAGTTTATCGCTGGCCTTTGGTGTGGCGGACTTTTCTGGATGTCGGGATTTTGGCGGTTTGCCTGCTGTGGGTCAGAATAACCGTGGCGGTTTACCGCGACCGCGGCGGTGTTATGGCGGTCTTCTGTCTGGCGGTAAGCGCCTTTTACCGCCGAGGTTGGAATGACCCCCCGGGACTCCATTCATCCGGCCCATAGGTGCAAATGGTTTTGCATTTCCCAATTTGCAAATTGCAGTTATCAATTAGCAAATTATGTAATGGAAGCCCCAGGGTGCTGGGGGCCTAAGGCCCCGCCTGTTCCACCTCAAAAACATATTTGCGTACATGTGAAGCACACGCATGCATGCGCTACATGTCATTTAAAAAAAAACACTTATAATGTATTTTTTAAAATTACACACGCTTTCTACCAAATTTGATTTGGTGGTAATTGCATTTTCTATGTGCCCAATTCGCATTTAGGAAATGCTTGATACATGTGCTTTGGAAATCACAAATAGGAATTTCCTATTTCTGATTTCCTATTTAGAGAATCACAATTTGCGATTTTCTAAATGGGGGTTGCAATTTTAAGGAATCGCTATTTTAGAAATTCCTTAAAATTGCACAGCAAATACCTTTCATACATCTTGCAAACAGGCGAATTTTGCAATTCCTACTGTTTGCGAATGCAAAATTGCATGATACATCTGGCTCATAGTGTCCACTATGTCATGAATATAGTACATTGCCACTGTGGTTATTCTTTAGGATTGTGGTGAAGCTAAAGTAGAACACAGGAGCATCACCTGGAAGGCTATTGCTACTGTTGAAACTATGTTTTACTCTGGCTGTCATAATGATTCTCAAATGGAAAAGGAATTTATTTGTCAATGTATTGAAATGGAAAGCTAGAATTCCATATTCATGACAAAAGTGAGGCACATCTGAACACTATGTTGCTGGAACAGGAGCCATATAATTGAAATATATTCCTGCTGAAGAGACTACACTAAACAAGCAAAATGAGTTGTTTCATTTTCTAAGAGAAATTAAGGTTAGTGCGTTAGCACACTAAAATGATGACACATCTTCCATACATTGACAAATAACTTCCTTTTCCATTTAAGAATTATTATGGCAGCCAGAGAAAAACAGTTGTTCCAATTGTAGCAATAGCCTGTCAGGTGATGCTCCTGTGTTCTACTGTAGCTTAACCACAGAGTCCCAAATAACTACACTAACAATTTACTATATTCATGACACAATGGACACTATATTACCTGTATGCTTCACGCACGGGCCAACTTATAAGATGAGTTTTGGACAGCACTTGTGAGGAGTGACTTTTGTATCTGCAGCTTTCTACTGGATATTTCTGTGGTGCTAGAAAGAGTAAAGTCAGTCAAGCACCCAAGTCTGACTATGGTCAAAATGATTATGTCCTCCTTTTATTTACTGCTTTGTGCATGCAGATATGAACCTAAACCCCTCACGGACCCCGTACAATGAAACATTTTTTTTTGTGCATTTTCTCATCTGAAATATCTTGCGTTATGATGCACGTTTTACATTTGTGAGTAAGGCAATTGCTTGTGTACATGCCTGTTGTTGTATTTTTGTCGACAAAGCATTGTCTTTCTGATTTGCTAGACATCGTTGTATATGGGGTTTGAGTGACACTTCCTAGGTGTTATTGTTATTATGTGGGATGGATGCAGGGAGGCATTCCTAAAATAATCAAGGTTATTATAATGTAACAATGACCAATGACCTGGCTGTTACACACTTTACATTCTTTTGGAAAGGCTCATGTGTAATAATTTGTCATGTTATCTGCGCTGTCTCTGCCAGGCTCATGCAAGTCTTAGCAGACATCAGCGTTCGGAATGTGTTGCGTGTGCTGGCATGCAAGGAAAATGACAGTTGGTGTCAAGAGATGTAGTTCGAGCGGAGAATGTTGTGCTCCGACGTGGCATCTGTGTGAGGAATAAATCAACTTAATCTTAAACTGTACTCAGTGGTATTTACTACAAATATTTTGGCGACGAGTTGATGGGATAACACAGATGCCGCAGGACCCACGTGTATGGCGGTTGGTAAAATAATTGAAGAACCTTGCATGATTATGACTGAGATCCTTACCGTTAGCTGCTAGTCGTTGGTTTTACTTTTCTGGCGTCTTCAGAGTATCCTGGCCCACTTTTGAGGAGGAGGCCTCACAGTTCGAGGTTTGTTCACACCTCGAACAAGTTAAATTCTTAACGACGCGAGATGTTGCAAGTGATTGAAGTGTCTTTTCAACAGGAAGCCAGTGCGGTGGGTGTGTTTTTAGAGTTTTTCTTTCACAAGGCTGACTGCTTGACTGGAGTCAATCTGTGAGTTTGACATTTTACAATGGCCATGTTGGGGTGTGCAATTTAATGATTTGGAAACAGCTTA
Organism: Pleurodeles waltl; assembly: GCF_031143425.1. Taxonomy (NCBI): domain Eukaryota; kingdom Metazoa; phylum Chordata; class Amphibia; order Caudata; family Salamandridae; genus Pleurodeles; species Pleurodeles waltl. The sequence goes on along the minus strand of NC_090438.1, from coordinate 443,483,036 downwards.
TCTCTCTGTGGACATATTTTCTCCGCATGGTGATACGCACACCTATTATTGGAATTCTAAAAGAATTGATCTATAAGGAAAGCGATCTACATGGCAAATAATAGAAAAAAACAAGTATGATTTTGTTAAGCGCTATATTCATCTGAATTTTTAATAAAAAAAGGTATTCATATGTAGTGTAATGTACTACAAATGACTATTTTTGAACATTTTGGCAAGTTTTTCAAGGGAAATAACATTCAACAAGTTTAACATCATTTATGTACAGTGGATTTACAGTAAACTGAGTGTGATGCGCACAGTTGACACATTTTTAGCTAAAATATGCTCAGTTGAAAGTAGAGATATATATACATATTGAATCCTTAAAGGAAAGTTGTGCAGGTTAACATACACATTTTGGATTTCTCAATAGGGAACCAAGCTCTGCAAACTGTTCAGTGATATTATCATAAACATAATTGAGGATGCAGTAAGTAACACCACCACCACCTTTTTTCGATGTACCCAGATCGCCACTGGTTCCGTGGAAAAATTGGTTTGATGCCTTTATCACTTATCTGGGACCTATTGGAGCCACATGGTTTAGACCAAAAAGAAAGAAATGTATGTTGCTTCATTCATTAGGATTTGAAGGCCAGTCCATTTTTAAACATCTGCTACCACTGGAAAGGAATAATGAAGACAAGGAAGAGTTTGATGACTATGTTGAAGCAGTAAAAAAAAAAGAACTGGAGTGGATGTAGACTCTTCCATTTTGGCTCTTAGAAAACTGAGCGCTGCCTGCCAATTCAAATCTTTCACTGAGCAACTAGTCAGGGACCAGTGCATTTGCAAATGCTCAGACAAAATTATACAACAGAAGCTACTTTCCATGTGTAATCTTTCTCTCGAGGAGACTATTTGTACAGCAAAGAGCATTGAGCTATCCAAAGTTTCTGTAAAGGAGTCAGAAGAGAAATCTTCTGAAGTGGTCGGTGCTGTTAAATTTAAAGAGTCAAGAAAATGTTCTCATCCAAGAAATGACAGTACGCCTTTCTTCAAACAAGTTAACTTTTGTTTTCGATGTGGGAATGCGGCACACAACAAAAGTTTCAAGTCTCGTCTTGCAAGGATGGCAGCCTGCAGTATGTGTGGCAAAGTTAGTCACTTTGCTAAAGTTTCTCAGAGTGGGAAGCGCCTTGGAAGTAATGGGCAAATGGGCAAGACACAGAACAAACCCATTGATGTGGCTAATGTTTCAGAATCAGTGTGTAATGACATAAATAACATTCAGAAAACCCAAGAAGATTTAAGAGAGATGGTTGTTGATTACTCTGGTGATATGTCTTTGTGTGTCGACCCTTTCATTGAGGTGGGCATTGGTGAGAAGAAAGCAAATTTGTTAGTTGACTCTGGTGCAAGGATAACTATGATTACTCAGGAATTGTTTAGTGAATTATGGGAAAATACACCACTAAAACACCCAGACAGAGCACCTGTTTCTTATGAAGGGCGTTGAATAGACCTGGCTGTTTTTTTTTAAGATGTTTTAGAATTCAAAGGCAGGAAAATATTTGGGAAAGTATCTGTCGCAATGAAGGGTCTGTCCATTCTTGGATGGTTTCACCAGGGACTTTTCAAGATGGTCCTTGGACCAGGTACAAAGGAACAAGTGTCTGTAGTGACATTTTCGATTTCACAGAGATTGTTGTTGATCAATTTCCTTGACTATTTGGTGAACAGGTAGGCACGATCAAGGGGTTTGCTCACCAAATCAGGGTTAAGGATCATGCTATTCCTGTGAAGCACAAATTGAAAAGTGTACCTTTTAGTATCAGAGAGAAATTAGAGAAAGAGCTTAATGAGCTGTGTGCTAAGGGTGTGATTGAACCCATTAAATCTGAGTAATGGCTTTCTCCCTTGGTGGTGGCTAAGAAAAATGGGGGCTCGCAGGTTTGTGTGGATCTTCGCAGACTCAATAAGAACATATGGGTAGATTCAGATCTGTTACCTAAAATTTTAGAATTATCCAATAAGATTGGTTGTTCCAAATGGTTCACAAAATTGGATTTGGCATCTGCTTACTACTATGTTGTTCTTGACCCATTGTCAAGACACTTTATAGCATTTGTGTCTCCTCTTGGTATTTCCAGTATTGTAGGATACCTTTTGGTCTGCCATCTGCTGCAGCAGTTTTTCAGAGGGTCATGTTCAATTTGTTGAAGGATATCAAAGGGGTAGTAGTGTTCCAAGATGATGTCTTAATTGTTGGTGACAGAGAGGAATATAATGGAACATTGCTTCAGGTTTTGAGAGTGTTACAAGATAAATATGTGGTCCTCAAGAGTGAGAAATGTCACTTCCTTAAAAATAAAGTAGAGTTTTTAGGACATGTTGTTTCTGAGCAGGGTGTGGAGCCTAGACCAGGATTGGTAAATGCCATCTTGGATGCTAAGGCACTTGTTGACAAAGTTGGATTGAAATCCTTCATAGGGTTATGTGAGTTCTACTCAAGATTTGTACAAAATTATGCATCCAAGATCCAACCCTTAACCAACATGCTGAAAAGAAGCACCCCCCTTTTGTGGGATAAAAATTGCCAAGCCATTTTTGAGTGGATTAAAACACAATTGTCTGGTTCAAACATTTTGAAACCTTTTGATCCCAGTGTCAAATGTACTATCACTGTTGATGCAAGTGGGTTTGGTTTGGGTGCAATACTTACTCAAAGTAAGGATGCTGTAGAAAACACTGTAGGTTATGCGTCAAGAGTTATGAGGGGTTTCGAACAGAATTTCTCTGTGATTCAGAAGGAGTTGTTGGCTTGTTGGTGGGCAATCATAAAATTTCACCCCTATGTCTGGGGAAGCAATTTTGAACTGCATACTAATCACAGTTCGTTAATTGCCGTTCTTTCCGGAGACAGTGTTAATGATCAAACCCCTCACATTGCCAGGTTCACAACTAAACTGTTGCAATATGACTTCACAACTACATTTGTGCCTGGTAGTAAAAATGGAAGAGCAGATTATTTGTCTAGGTTTCTGATTAAGGAGACGGATGAACAAAGGATTGCGGATGAAGCACAAGAAAGTTGTTTTATTGCTTAAGTTGATGTGAAAAGAATGAGTGCCATTAGTGAGAAAAATTGGAGATCAGAATTGGAGAGCGATTAAGTTTTGCTCCAAGTGATGAAATATGTGAGAGGTGCTTGGTCTAAAGAAAAGAATGTTTCTTACCACTTCCAAACTTATGTTAAGGTTACTAGTGAGTTATCCATTGAGATGGAATTCTCATGCGAGGTGGGAAACTAGTACCTCTAGAGAGTGTGAGAACCAAGCTAATACATGGAGCACACAAAGGACATTTGTGGAAAACATTCACTAAACGCAGGTTGTGTGAGGTGTTCTGGTGGCCCTAAATGGATAAGTCTGTTGAAGAATTGGTGGATGATTGTGTGATATGTTCCAAAGCTGAGAAGGGGTTCATGGTTAGAATTTCACCCATGCAGCCCATTGATTACCCAACATGACCATAGGAGAAAATAGGAATTGATATACAATAGGCCCATTTAACATTCTACCTTTTGCGTCTATATATGCTGTAGTAGTCATGGAATATTATTCCAAGTGGCCTGTAGTATGTTTCATGAGTGAACCACATTCCAAAATTATTGTGGATTTTCTGAAGGATATTTTCCTAAGAGAGGTGGTTTCCTTCATCTATTGTCTCGGGCGAGGCTGTTCAGTTTATCAGCTCTGAATTTCAACGTTTTTTAAAACAAGGGGGAATTACACATTGTAGAAGCTCTCTGTACTACCCACAAACCAATGGTCTGGTTGAGCGCATGAATCGAGTTTTGAACAACTGTGTACAATGGGCTGTTGCTAATGGTTGTGTTGTGCAGAATGCTGTACGTTCATTGTTATGGTTTTACCGTAGCACTCCGCATTCAACGACTAAGGTATCCCCATTTGAGTGGTTAAGAGGTAGGAAACCCTCAACAAAAATGTGTCCAGGATGGATGTTCAAATAGGTGAAGATGGATGTCATTGAAGGGATAGAGGAATTGGTGCATATGAATGTTGAAAACTCACAAGAATATAAAAAAACAACATTTTGATTCTAGAAAAAAGTTTTGTATCAACCTATTAATGTGGGAGATGTTGTGCGTATAAAAACTCCTATTCATGTAAAAAAAGGGTTTCCAAAATATTATGTGCCAAAAGTGGTTGATAAGGTTTGTGGAAATGCCATTCGTGTTGACAAGAAGTATTGGTGGAACAAAGCAAGGGTGTTCAAGTTAAAGGGGACAGTAGGGAGTAACATTGATGCCAAAGGATCTACTTTTCCTGATCACTCTGAAAACACATTACTTAAGGCTCGGGATGTTACAGGTGTTTTTCTCTGTGATGTGTATGCAAACATGTAATTTTATATCCTTAAGGTTCATGTCCATTTATATCCTTTTCCATTTGCTTTAGCTTGCACCTTGTTTGCTCAGTCGGGTGCTCTTTTGTAAAGTACCAATTGTTTCTCATGTATTAATCAGACTAGTTCTCTTTACATTTCTGTATTTATTTATTTTTTGTAATTAACGTATTGTTTAGCTGTGTATTTTTTAAAGAGAAAAGATAATGTAGTAATCTGTCATGCTATGTGCGCTGTCTCTGGCAGGCTTCGGCGAATCTTAGCAGACGTCAACGTTCGGACTGTGTAACGTGCCCTGGCATGCAAGGAAAATGACAGTTGGTGTTAAGAGATGTTGGGCGAAGGATGTTGTGCTCCAACATCTATGTGAGGAATAAATCAACTTAATCCTAAACTGTACTCTGCAGTATTTACTACATCATTGTGATTGTTGATGTACTTTATGGAGGTTACCTGCCTGGGGTGGCGTAATAGGGAATTTGAGCCTTCCTCTGCTTAGAGTAATTATGATTTGTGATGTTGTAAGATTAAAGATATCCCCATGGTGGTGTTTCATAGGGTGGTGTCAAACTTTGTGAGTCTTAGGTAAAAAAAATATATATATATAAATCAGATTTAAATCATGGAATAGTCTTGATGTGGGGCAAGCATATGAGTTAGGCTTTTGGGCCTGCATTTAATCTGTATGTGCTAAGTCAGTGGTGTTAAGTAGGGATTTATCTACAGGTAGAGTGACAGAAAACGTGGAACTGACAATCAGACTAGGTATGGATCAGGGGAAAAAATATTGCTTAGCTAGTGGTACCAAATGGCTGCCATCTCCACTAGCTTTGTCAGGAATGGGGCAGTTCTACCTTCTGTGACAAGTGAGGTTTACATTTTCTGAATGAACCTTCCTCCATGAAAATGATTGCTGTACCATATGTAAGGATTAACAATGCTGACTATGGCAAGTAATGGTTAGCTAGGCTATCTGAGCTGAGGGAGATAGCTCTGCTGTCTGTAATGAGCTGAATAAGGGATGCTTATTCAATAAGTGACAAGTGATTATTTGCCAGATTCCTCCTGTTTGTGGATGATGGTCAGGGCAGTCCTTTTCCTGAAGCTGACATGCTGTGAGAATACAGCAATGGTGACTGCAGGGACAGCCAAACCTCACCGTTGCCTTCCATTAATTTATACAATTGCTTGCCGTCCCAGGGAGCTCTTTGCCTCTCTCTTACTAATTGATATAATTGTCTGTAAACCAGAGGGTTGTAGAAATGAGTAACTAGGGGAGTACTCATCACTTATTTCCCAGAGTTCGGTCGTCAGGGAGGAAAGGAATACTTTAGGCATAGGTCAAAGGTATGTTGCTAGGAGAATGGCCTTGGAATTCTCTGATCAAAGAGCAACTGTGCCTAGGCTGTCTTCACTGTTGTTCTGTCCCTTGGATGGCGTTCTAGCAGTGCCAATACAAGCACCTAAACATGTGATGCAATTTAAGGAGCAGAGCACTCAGTTTTGCTGGTTTCACTTCAGGGTTTCTGGTGGAAGACAGCTGCCACTCTGGTTGTACATCTTCCCAAAACTGCAAGTGGGAATATATTTATTTCAGCAAGAACATTCAGCGTGGAACAATATGTGCAATGACCATGTTCATCACCGTATAAAATGGAAGGAAAACACACTCTTATATTCAGGGACTTAGAGAAAAGCATGATTGCAACTACATGTGTACAAGCACACTGCCCCAAACAGAATTGAACAAAAAGAATAATTCCTAAACAAGTTGGGTTTATACCCCTAATATACATGAAAGTGACACTATACTGATTTAATAAAAAGCATATCTTCAGAAAGAGAAATTATTTTGTCAGTAAAAATGGCCATCACTAAAGAGAGACCCACCGTTCAAGGCAAAAAAATATATTCTCACTTGTACCATCAGTAGATGCAGCTACTAAACCAAGCCTAACAAATGCTAGCGCCTTAAATGTAATTTGGCTAAAATGGACTATGGACGAAGCCAGTTCAAATGTTCAAGGTGAATACGATCTGCCACTGAAAACACAAGAGTTATATCAAAATAAAAAATGCAATTCCATACACACCCTCAGTGAGATCATTACGTGATTATTATCCCGTCTTTTATACAGACACAAAGGGTCAAACTGCAGAAGGTACACAATAGCAGTATTCCCCTGAATGTGCAACAGTAGAATTTGTGTTCAAGGTTCCAAATTTAAAGTATTCCATATGGATGTGTAGCAGATTCAATGGCATAAACAGCACTCCTATTACTGATAGAAAACACTGAGGCCCATATTCTTATGACGCAAAACTGCATTTGCACAGTTTGTGTTAAAAAAGATAGTGCCCGGTTGTGCATTCCAGAGCGCCAGCTGGGCGCTAAGTTAATGGAATCCCCAGCAAGCCAGCGCAGAGGGTGGGCTAGTATATGGGAAAATTATGTTAGCTGGGTGGGGGTGGTGGTATCGGGGAAGGGGGTTTTCAACCAAAAAATGACGTTAGGCTGGCAAAACCATCCATACCACATAAATGACTGGAGCCAAGCCCATGACCCCCAATGGCAAGCACAGGGGACAAGGGCCCCCTGGGCATGACCATTGCACCAAGTGCCATGTAGGGGGGGCCATTTCAGGCAATTTAAAATCATTTTAAAAATATTTACCTTTACTTACGTACTTACCCAGGATGGGGTCTCCCCATCCTCTGGTGTCCCTCTGGTGTGGGTGGGGGTGTCCCTGGGGCTTGGGGTGGGCACCTGTGGGCTCTTTCCATGGTGTTTGACCATGGAAATGGTGCACCGGTCCTCTAAAACCTGCCCTGAACCACGCGTTAAATAATGGCGCTAAGCAGGCTTAGCGTCATTATTTAGGCCCGCCACCCCGTGCACCTTTTTTGCACGGGGGATAAATAAGGCGCTAGGGGCTTTAAGACATTTTTTGAATGGGAATTCCTACCTTGCATCTCATTGACGGAAGGTGGGTTAACGCATCCAAAAAATGACTTTAACTCCTATATTTTGGCTCTAGACGTGTCTAGCGTCAAAATATATAGATGGAGTTAAGTTTTCACTGAATTAGCATAAAACAAATGATGCTGATTCAGCACAAAGCAATGCTTCAGTCCCAACATCGATTATTCCGCAAAGGGGTGGAATGTAGGTTTAAACATTAGGAATCCAATCGTTACAGAGACCTATGAGGGAAGACAATTAGTACAAAGTGGTTCTGCTCACAGATATCCGACTTCAGAAAACAGTTTCCAAGTGTTGGCACACCAGAATGAGGGAATCCACTCAAAAGGCAATTGTACTCTTGATTAAGCTGCAAAATATGCAGGATAGATAACACAAGCCCTTGCTTTTTTATCTGTGGTTCAAATCTTTTTATTAAGATGTCAATGAAAGCTTAGCTTTACTGTTGTAATAACTGTAACATTAAGACATATTATAGAGTCCAATCTCTGTGAACTGAGGCTAGTAAGTATATTAAAAAAGCTAGCTGCTGGTGATTAGGTATTTTAGCAATATTCGTTTTGCAATGCAAGGCCTTGTAAGCAGTGGTATCGTGTGTAAAGATACAGTGGAAAAAGAATCATAGCAATAAATGATTACCTGCATGTGTAATTTCCCCAAGCACCATGCTAGGCATCTATTAACATGAACAACACTATGCATGTTTATTCACTTAGCTGGGAACTGTCAGTAGGTAGATCCCTGAACTGTAACTGTTGATGCAAATCACCTCACTCTGAAAGTTTAAAATGAAGCATTCTTAAAGATTTTCCTGGGTACGGTATTTTTTGATTTTGTCTTCTGTCTATCACTGTTTATTAGTATGCCCATGTTAAAAGTATTTTTTGACATCGGGGATAATGACAAAGTGGCATAACTTTGCAATGTTTTCCGAGGACTAACTAGGTTAGCACTGTTGCTATTCAATGATATCTTGGCAACAATACCGCCGTCCTTTCTGAAAGAAACGAAGACTAAGGCCCTGATTTATACCTTTTGGTGCAAAACGGCACCAACTCAGCTTTGCACAAAAAGTTTAGCATCGGCTTGTACCATTTTTGTGCACCAGCCGGGCACCATATTTATGGAATGGTGCAAGCCTGTGTAAAGGGTAGGCTAGCGGCAAAATAATTACTTTAGTCAGGTGGGGCTGGCGGTATTGAAGAAGGGGTTTTTGCACCAAAAAATGACATTTAGCAGGTTAGAGGAAAACAAAATGGATCTATCCTGCCTATAGTCATTTTCTGCCGCAAAACCATCCATACCACATGACTCCTGTCTTAGAAAAGACATGAGTCATGCCCACCACCCCAATGTCCAGCGCAGGGGACCAGGGTCCCCTGAGCATGGCCATTGCACCGGGAGTCATTTAGGGGGCCCCATTTCAGGGCCCTCAATGCATCTTTAAAAAACAAAATAAAATACTTACCTTTACTTACCTGGGATGGGGTCCCCATCCTCTTCTGTCCCTCTGTTGTGGGTGGGGGTGTCCCTGGGGCCTGGGGAGGGCACCTGTGGGCTTATTCCATGGTGTTCCACCATGGAAATAGGCCCACATGTCCCCTAACGCCTGCCCTGACCCAGGCGTTAAAAAAGGGGGCAAAGCATCCTTTGTCCCATTTTTTGACCCCTTCTTGCTTCTGTGCACCATTTTTGCACAGCATTATGAATATGGCGTTAAGGCCATAGAGTAATTTTTAGCATGGGAACGCCTACCTTGCATCTCATTAAGGCAAGGTAGGTTTCCACTTCCAAAAAATGACTTCAACTCCATACATTTGGTGCTAGATGGGTCTAGCACCAAAGTATAAATATGAAGTTAGTTTTGCACTGAATTAAAGTAAAAACAATGACGCTAATTCGGTGCAAACAGAGTATAAATATGCCCCTCAATGTACATAATATGCATAGACTGGAAATCTATCGGTTTGCAGCAGACATTGATCCGAGCCTGACCCATCTCTGTGCTCTCGTTATTATTTTATCTAGCATTTGCAACACCACTAGATTTGGCACATAAGTAGAAGTGTGTGAAAGTTCCTGTTCAATCAATGGCGTGTTTAGGCTCCTAATCACTCATCATGCATGCACTCTCTCATTATTCCTTATACTCATTCATAGGAGCTGTTCCTCTTTTAGGGCGCAGGGACATTGCCTCCCTATAGCTGTGGCACCCTATTTGTGCCCCCATCCCCAGTATTAAATGTATATATTCAGTTCAATTTTTTTCCTCTGGGCGGAGAGCCAGTGATCAGCCTTTTTTACCCGCTGCAGGCCTGCTGTTGAAGATCCAGAGGAAGATGGGATGGGCCCAAAAAATAGTATAAGCAGAGAGTGAGACAGACTCGCTAAACTGGTATTGGGCATGTAGAGTTGGATGGCAGTCTTTCTGTGACCAACCCGACATGCGCATTAGGCCTTTCTCAGACATGCTCAATTAGTGAGCCATTTCAGCCAGGGGGAATCACAGAAGAGCTAACTTCGGCCGTTGAAGCCAATCTTGGCACTACTCTTATGCAATGTTGGTAACCTAACAGCAAGAGAGCAGTGTCAGGATTGGCTCTGAGATGTGGATATGCTGCCTCGCTCAGCACGGGAATGAGAGGTTCTATTCCAACAAGACTCTCAGCACCAATCACTATATGGTTGCTGTGTTCTAGTCTCTTTTGCCTCCACCAACCATACCACAGTGGCACACAACATGACGAGAAAGTGAAATGGTACAGTGGAAGAGACCAGACAAGAGTAGAGGTATATAGAGACCCTGCACCTGTCCAAATTGCAATATGGTTCCACCACTCCACCTAAAAACATTCCTCTATTCAATGCAACCTGCAGGTCAATTGTTACACATAACATTTCTTGCATTCCCTCTGAAATCTGCATGATTTGTAAGCCACACCTTTCCATGCCCTGGTTAAAAGAAAGTGTTTGTTTTAACATTCAATTTATTGCAATTTAAGTATTTTAAGAGAGTGTCTCCTTGCTTGTTCCTTGCATGGATCCCATTTTTTTACATCTTCCTGCTGTCTCTCATGTGCCTTGTGACTCACCACACCACTTAGATTGCTCCAGTTCTCTAACTCCCTGTTGGTTTAATAGTTTTATAAAGCACTACACATTCCACATGTCTCTTTGGAGCACTGGAACAGATGCATTTTTCTTCCTGTAGGTCAAAGTAGGTCAGTACTGATGGAGAAGGGTGACCAGCTCCCTTCAGCCGAGCATATAACAGGGGTCCTCACTCAGACAAAATACTTTCTGTGGACAGCATAGCAGGCATTTTAGGGGCCCTCATCCTTGTTTGGGGAGGGGGGCTATTATCACACATATCAGTAACAACTATTACATTAGGTTTCAACCTTTAAAGAGATATGGTAGGCTTGAGGTGGAAGCCATCCATTAGTGGGGCAGCCTGTGTGCCCATTTAAGATGGCGGGCCTGGTTGTTAGAGCGCAGCGTAGCTCCTTGAAGTGTCAAGTTGAAGTGCCTCCTAGCCCCCCCACTAACACTAAAGGGCCCCTGGAAGTTGAGGTCACTTCGATAGTCCTCCTAGGTCCTGTTTCTTTTAAACATGGAGAACCCAAGCCAATCGCCACCTGACGAAAACATGGCTAATCTCATTTGTGGAGTTAAAACATTCAGGCCCTCATTATAACATTGTTGGAAAGTCCCGCTTACTGCCATGCCGATTGCCGCCAACATACCACCATCGCGTCAGTTTACCGCTACCCATATTATGACCCACACATAGCAATCCCCCACTGTACTGCCACACTCACAAGTCCGCCAGCCCAAAGGTCAGTGATAAATTGCTGGTAGGAAAACCCACACGGTTACGCCAACAGAACTACGCCCACAGCATTATGACCCACGAATCACCGTAGCGGACATTCAATGGCGGTAAACCATTGGAGCTACATACCGCCATGTGCAAAATAAGCACACACATACAAAACAACACTACATTGGACAATTTAAACTACACACACCTGACACACCTACACACACCACATACACACACCCACACCACTATAAAACGTACACACACACTACCCACAACCCTTTACGACTCAAATAAATTGACAACTGAGAGAGAGAGACTCTAAGAGTACCCACAGAACCACAGCCTCATCACTCATACACCATCTACACACCTTACAGTACACACCCCAACACATCACCCCACACACCCGCACACACACCACACACTACACCCATGGCACCACAAAGACACCCCAGGTTCTCAGACGAGGAGCTAAGGGTTATGGTGGAGGAAATCATCAGGGTAGAGCCACAGCTATTCGGATCACAGGTGCAGCAGACATCCATTGCTAGGAAGATGGAGCTATGGCAGAGAATTGTGGACAGGTTCAACGCCATGGGACAGCATCCCAGAACAAGGGATGACATCAGGAAGAGGTGAAACGACATATGGGGGAAGGTACGTTCCCTGGTTGTAAGCCACCAGATAACTAACAACATGAGAGGAGCAAGCCTTGACAATACTGATTCCTGAGGGCCTGGCTGGAGTAGCAGGAGGACTGGACTCTGGTAAGTCAACTCTTTACTAGTTTCACCCCCCTACCTGCATGCTATCACATACTCCCACCCCTACCCTCACCCACATCACCCTACCACCTCACATACACCACACCATCACAACCTACCCATCCCAATACCAAGTTCTGCATGCACCACCTATGCATGGACTCCCATCACAGACCTGCATGGACACCCATCACTAAAGCATGCACATTAGAGATAATCACCTAGCCCACACAATCACTACTCACACAAGGCAGAGCTGACAGGGCAATCACAACCATACAGGGCAAAACACCCATGCACAAGATGTCACACACAGAAACAATAACACTGCATTTACATCCCCGCAGGTCCTGCAACCAACGTCACCGAAGTGGAGGTGCCAGCAACATCCAGTCCCCCACAGAAGAGGCCCACAGTGATGACAGCAACTCTGCACGCCTGGATCTGGATGACCAACCTGGCCCATCAGGGATCTCCAGACAGTCGGTTACCCAGGCAAAGTCTCATACTACCACAGATCCTCCACCCTCAGGCAACACCAGCACAGCACCCACCCAGCGGGCCCATACCTCTGTTCCCAGGACATGTCATTCAGCAGTGTGTCCACTACTACAGGGACCCAAGGCAACCCCACAAACACAGGATGATCAGGGACCTGGGGTCAGTGGCAGTGGGCACACGGATCAGGGGACAGAGGCACAGGACAAGAAGGAAGCTGGGAGGACTTCTATGCGACAGGGGGAGGACAGGCCCAGGGAACTGACTCTCCAGGAGGCACTCACCAACATCCTGGGAGCATACCACCATTCCCAGGAGACAATGGGCAAGATACTGGACAAGTTGCAGGAGACCCAGCATCTGCAGCAGGGACAGTACCTGGGGATCAGTGAGACCCTGAAGGACATCCACACCACCCTGGACACCATTGCAAAGGTGCTGGCAGTCATGGCCAACACCACGAGGGAGGCAGTGGCACACCACTGGGCCCCTGACACTAGCCACACCGATGACCAGCCCTCCACCTCCGCTGCCGCTAGTGGACAGGAGGCCCTGCCTCAGGAACAACTGGCCACCAGCACCCCCCTGCAGAAGGAGAACCACCCCACAAATGGTCCCTGCGATCCAGGCAGAAGCCAGAGAACATTGCCAAGACCCCCACCAGGAAATAAGAGTCTCCTCATTGTCACCCTTGTGTCCCACTCTATCACCCTGTCCATCTTGAACTGCCATTGCTCCCCTTCCTATACCTCCTTGGACAATGCACCTGTGATACAAATAGACTGGACTCTATCCTGGAGTTTCCTCCACCCTCACCCCAGCCCTTTGCACATATCCCTCGACTTCTTAGCACTTAAATAAACACCCTTTGAAAAAATACAAGTATGGAGTATGTCAAATGATTTTACTATGTATTTGTTTAACAAGGTTTAAATACTGCAATACAACTATACAGTAATGTATACATAGGAATGACCTGTAGTTGGCTGCAGTCAACACACCAGGTGCCAGATATCTGGAAATAGAAATGCCAAAGGGTACAGCAAGAGGCCATAGAACTGGGAGAATCTGCCTGCCATGTACAATGTCAAATATAAAACTGTCAATGCAAAGTGAAGATACAGGGGGTCATTCTGACCTCGGCGGTAAAAGCCGCTTACCGCCGATCAGAAGACCGCCACCATACCGCCGCGGCCGCGGTCAGCCGCCACGGTCATTCTGACCCACAACTGCCAAACCTCCAAAAATCCGACCTCCATTGCAGTCCGCCACATCAGCGGCCCGCGATAAACTGGAGATGACCAAACCTCTACCGCCACGCCAACAGAAATACGCCCATGCCATTACGATCCACAAATCCACGCGGCGGTCTTTCAAACGCGGTAGTCTATTGGCGGTACACACCGCAGCGGTCAAAATACCCACACCTTTACAAAACACTACCACATTGGACAATTTGAAATACACACACCTGATACACATACAAACAATACTCCCACACATCCAATACAATATAAAACACACACCCACATCACCCACAAACCCCTACTACCAAAAATCAGAGACGAAGGAGAGAGAGACACATCAGAGAATAGAGAGCCAGACACACAGAGGCACACTACAACATCACACACACCACATAGTAGCACAAAGCACCACACACCAACACACTCATCACCACATACACCACCCCACACCTCATCCACACCACCCCATGGCACCCCAAAGACACCCCAGGTTCTCGGACCAAGAACTCAGGGTCATGGTGGAGGAAATAATTAGGGTAGAGCCCCAGCTCTTCGGCACACAGGTGCAGCACACCACAATAGCCAGGAAGGCGGAGCTATGGCAAAGGATCGTCGACAGGGTCAACGCTGTGGGACAGCATCCCAGAAATCGGGAAGACATACGAAAGCGCTGGAACGACCTACGGGGGAAGGTGCGGTCGATGGTGTCAAGACACAACATCGCTGTGCAGAAGACTGGCGGCGGGCCCCCACCCACTCCACCCGAATTCACAGCATGGGAGCAAGAGGTCTTAAACATCCTGCATCCTGACGGCCTTGCTGGAGTAGCCGGAGGAATGGACTCTGGTAAGTCTAATCTCAACTACTTCACCCCCCCCAACCACCAGCATGCCAACCCACACCCCCACCCTCACCCCCAACCCCCCAGCACACATCCTCCCTGCCAATGTCTCACCAGCACAACCCACCCAACCCAACACCAATCCCTGAATGCCAACACAAACCCTGGACACCCATCACCTAAGCATGACCACTACACATACCCATCCCCCCCAACAAACCACCATCACAACTCCTCCCACAAGGGAATGCCAGCACTGGGGGACAAGGGCACCCACAAATCGCACGCCATGGCACACACAGAAGCAATAACCAGACTCTTTTACCCCTGCAGGGCCCGAATGCCAACACACCGGCCAGGAGGGTCCAGATTTGTCCATCCCACCCCCAGAACAGGCCCCCAGTGATGACAGCAGCTCTGTCGACCTAGAACCTGATGACCAGCCCGGACCATCGGGGACCTGTGGACAGTCGGTTCCCCAAACACAGACACAGGCCACAGCAGACCCAACCCCCTCTGGGAATACCAGCACAGCTCCCACCCAGCGGGCCCATGCCTCTGTCTCCAGGACGCATCAATCAGCGGTGTGTCTGCCACTACAGGGCACCCAGGCTGACCCACCACCCCAACAACAACAGGGAGCTGGGGGCAGTGGTAGTGGGCACACCGTCCAGGGGACAGAGGCCCGGGGAAACAGGGGAACTGGGAGGGCTGCTGTGCGACAGGGGGGGGACAGGCCCAGGGAACCCACTCTCCAAGAGGCCCTCACCACCATCATGGGAGCATACCACCACTCCCAGGAGACGATGGCGACGGTACTGGCCAGGTTCCAGGAGATCCAGGCACAGCAGGAGGAACGGTACATGGGGTACAGAGACGAACTCAGGAACATCGTTTCCGCAATGGGGACCATCGTCCTGGCCCTCAACCAGATAGTCACCACATTGCGGGACCATGTGGCACACAAAGGGCCCCTGTCACTAGCCAGGACCACGAACAGCCTACCACCTCCGCCGGCGCTAGTGGACAGGAGGCCCCCACACAACGACAGGCCACCAGAACCCCACCTCCTGCTGAAGAACAACCACCCCGCAAGCGGAACCTGAGATCACACAAGAAGACAGAGTAGGATGCCAAGACCCCCGTCAGCATAAGATACCCCCTGATGTCATCCCACTGTCCCACATTGTCACCCTGTCCAACCTTTAACTGCCCCTGCTCCATCCTTCCACAGGCATATGGACAATGCACCTGTGAGATTGAGAACTGGACTCTGCCATGGACATTACTCCACCCCCACCCATCACCGTTTTACTATCATGGACCTATGTGTAGCACTTCAAATAAATCACTAATTGCACTTCAAAAATCAGGAGTCTGGTTGTATTCTTAACAAATGTATTACACATAACGGTGCAATAATGTTCAGTTACATTGTGATGACAACATACCAATGTCAATAAGCTTTAGTCCATGGGCAAACAAAGCAGAAGTCACGCAGTGGGTCATACAGCTCTGAAAAGGGAAGGGAAAGTCAAAAATCAGTTAAAAGGAACTGGGGGGAAACACTGAAAGTAGAGATGCAGGAGGCCAGAAGTAAATGTGAAATGGCGTGGGTGATTCTTACCTATGTGCTACTGAAAATACTGTTGTATAACTGTGTCCCTGTTGTCCGTGTCGTCCCCGTCGTCTTCCTCCTCTTCACTCTCCACAGGATCCACAGCTGCCACAACACCACCATCTGGACCATCCTCCTGCAGGAAAGGCACCTGGCGTCGCAAAGCCAGGTTGTGAAGCATACAGCAGGCCACGATGATCTGGCACACCTTCTTTGGTGAGTACATTAGGGATCCACCTGTCATATGCAGGCACCTAAACCTGGCCTTCAGGAGCCCGAAGGTCCGTTCTATAATCCTCCTAGTTCGCCCATGGGCCTCATTGTACCGTTCCTCTGCCCTTGTCCTTGGATTCCTCACTGGGGTCAATAGCCAAGGCAGGTTGGGGTAACCAGAGTCCCCCAATAGCCATACACGGTGTCTCTGTAGCTGTTCCATCACATAAGGGATGCTGCTATTTCGCATGACATACGCGTCATGCACTGACCCAGGGAACTTGGCATTTACATGGGAGATGTACTGGTCAGCCAAACAGACCACCTGGACATTCATAGAATGGTAATTTTTTCTATTTCTGTACACCTGCTCATTGTCTTTTGGGGGTACTAAAGCCACATGGGTCCCATCAATGGCACCAATGATGTTGGGGATATGTCCAAGGGCATAGAAATCACCCTTCACAGTGGCCAAATCACCCTCCTCAGGGAAAACAATGTAGCTCCGCATGTATTTCATCAGGGCAGACAACACTCTGGATAAAACCTTAGAAAACATAGGCTGAGACATCCCTGATGACATGGCCACTGTTGTCTGAAAAGACCCACTTGCCAAAAAATGGAGTACGGACAGAACCTGCACCAGAGGGGGTATCCCTGTGGGTTGGCGGATGGGGGACATCAGGTCTGGCTCCAGCTGGGCACACAGTTCCTGTATAGTGGCTCGGTCAAGTCGGTATCGAAGTATTACATGTCGTTCTTCCATTGTCGACAGGTCCACCAGCGGTCGGTACACGGGAGGATTCATCCTTCTCCTCGCAAGTCCCAGCGGACGGTGCCTAGGAAGGACAACATGTAGTACAGAGTCAAGCAACCCACAGGTTAGTTCACACAGCTTGCACAGTACACGAATCGCTATGCCTTGAAAGGCTTGTATGAGTGGCAATGCAAGGCCCAGGCCTGTGTGACGCAGTAGAAATTAAGCCACGTGGGCCCTTGAAATGGTGGCTGCCTGACCTGAGAAGTGTGACAGTGGGAGGTGAGGTCAACGTGCTGGCGTAGCACACCGTGGCGGTAGGCGGTCGAAGACCGCGGTGCGAAGGCGCATTGGTTAACATTGAACCCTATGGGTTTCAGGAGCCAATGACGATGTGCGCCGGTGGTCGCGGTACGCACCGCCGCGGTACGCACCGCCACGGGCGTGACCGCCATTTTCTATCTGCTTAATCACTCGAGACCTGATCATCCACAGGAGAGGACCTATACTGCAAGTGCTGCTGTGACCTCGGTCTGGAAGAGACAATGGCTGCAGCGACTGGGGAAAGGGCCCCTGCCTTCACTTCTGAAGAGTTGGAGAAACTAGTGGATGGGGTCCTCTCCCAGTATGCGCTACTCTACAGTCCTCCAGACCAACAGGTAAGTACACTGGGTGCACGTTGAATGGGCTATGCCTGGGTTGTGTATGGTGGATGTAAGATGGTGGGGTGGGGAGCGAATGAGGAGTGCAAGGCACGACAGATGAGGGCATGTGCCACATGGCAAGGTTGGGGAGGGGGGGCAATCACATCTAACATGCAGAAAAATTATGATATTCCCTTTCCCACCCTGTACATGTCAAATAGGTCAGCGCCCATCAGAAAGTCGACATTTGGCATGCCATCGCCAAGGAAGTCCGGGCCCTGGGGGTCCACAACAGACGGGGCACCCACTGCGAAAGAGGTGGGAGGACATCCGCCGTGGGACCAGGAAGACCGCCGAGTCACTGCTGGGTATGGCCTCCCAACGTAGGAGGGGTGCCAGTCGTACCTTGATCCCCCTGATGTCCCGGATCCTGGCGGTGGCCTACCCCGATTTGGATGGGCGCGTGAGGACATCACAGCAGACACAAGGGGGTGAGTACAACCTCATTCTGCTATCTCTACGCGCAGTGGAGGTGTCTGGGTGGGGGAGGAGGGCTGTGGGTGACATTTGGCCAGGGCGCTTTCTGTAGTGTAGTCCCTTCCTTTAGGCATGGCCCTGTGCCCCCGCCCCCCATCTCTGTAGGGTGCCAAGTACAGCAATCCATGGTCCAGCATCACGAATGTGTGCCTTTGTTGTCCATAGACCTGTAGGCCTAGTCACAAGTACTGAGTAGTGTACCCCGTTTGCGCGGCGTAGTGCTGGAGGCTACTGTTTCTGTCCTCTCCGACAACGGTGTTGACAATGCATGCACTCAACCTGTCTTTATTTCTCCCCCCACCCTTTTTCTTTATCTTCTTGTGCATGTGTGCATTAGCATCATCAGGTGGAGGAGAATTGGCATCGGAGCACGAGGGAGCTGCAACTCACATGGCCCCTGTGGGCCATGCAACAGACACCGAGGTCACCAGTGATACGGAGGGCGAGGGGAGCTCCACAACGGGGACCCGTGGGGACGTCGGCGACACCGACACGTCCTCGGAAGGGAGCTCCCCACCCAGCGCACCAGCCCCGCCCTCCCAGCAGCCCCTCGGCCTTCGCTCCGTGCCCGCTCGCCCAAGAAGGCGGGCATCTCCTTCGCCCCAGGCACCTCAGGCCCTGCCCCAGTTACCCCTGCTGCCCTCAGTGAGGAGGTCATTGACCTCCTACAGACCATCATTGTTGGGCAGTCTACCCTTTTGAATGCCATCCAGGGGGTAGAGAGGGAGGTGCATCGGAGCAATGCATACCTGGAGGGCAATCATTCGGGTCAGGCTGCCCATCAACGATCGTTCAATGCTCTGGCCTCAGCACTGATGGCAGCCATTGTCCCTGTTTACAGCCTCCCTCTTCTGACTGCCTCCACCCTGTCTCTGTCTCCTGTTCCTCAGCCTATCCCTTCCACACCATCAGACCAGCCTGCACACACCTCAACACCCAAGGGCAGCTCATCCAGACATAAGCACCACAGATCCCACAAGCATTCACCCAAGCAACATCCAGATGCAGACATGGCAACAGTCACTACCACCTCTGTGTCCCCCTCCTCCTCGTCTCCCTCCTCCCTCCCTGTGACGTCTCCACTCACACCTGCATGCACACCACCATCAGCCAGTTCTTCCATCACCAGCACACCCTCCAGTACAGTCCGCACACGTGCAGTCACCACCCCCACTGCCATTTACACGTCCCCTGTGTCCTCTCCCACTGTGTCTGTCACCCCCTCTTCCAAACCACACAAACGCAGGCAGCCACCCACCCAACAGCCAACCACCTCACGACAGCCTACGTCACAAGCACCTGCACCCAAAGACAGCACACTTGACTCTCCTACAACCACATCCTCTTCCTCCACTCCCATTCCCACTGCACCTACCCTTCCCATTGCTCCTAAAAAACGTTTCCTCTCCAAAGTTAACCTCTTTGCACCACCTGACCCACCCCCTCCATCTGGTAAGAGTCCGAAGAGCACCTCAGCCACCACCAGCCCTGCATCAAGTCTGACCATTGTGCACGGGTTTTGGAGTCCACCCTTTCCCAGCACAGATACCTCGGCCAGCAGCAAGGGGACAGCCAGCCCCCCCCCTGGAAAGAGAACCCATAAAACCAAGGGCTGCCGCGAGAAGGCTGACACGGCTGCCCCCAAGGAGCCAAGTCGTGGCCCGTCACCTGCCACAACATCAAGGGGAGGCAAGGGCCAGAGAGCCTCATCGAAGGAGGGCAAGGGCAGCAGGGCGGAGAAGTCAGCCAGCAGGGGCGCGGACCAGGAGGGCCCCACAAGCCCCGTCCCGGGTGTGACCGAGGACACCCACGGGCCCAGGACTCCGTCACAGGAGGGTCCAGCAACTGCATGGTCGGAGGGCGACTAAGCAGGGAGTCCTGGCCAGGTCTGGCTCCCTTGATAGACAAGACAGGCACCGCTGAACAGGGCCCCGCCGTGCAGAGAGGCACCGCTGAACAGGGCCCGCCGTGAAGAAAGGCACCGCTGAACAGGGCCCCGCCGTGAAGAAAGGCACCGCTGAACAGGGCCCCGCCGTGCAGAAAGGCACCGCTGAACAGGGCCCCGCCATGCAGAAAGGCACCGCTGAACAGGGCCCCGCTGTGAAGAAAGGCACCGCTGAACAGGGCCCCGCCGTGAAGAAAGGCACCGCTGAACAGGGCCCCGCCGTGAAGAAAGGCACAGCTGAACAGGGCCCCGCCGTGAAGAAAGGCACCGCTCCGCTGGGCCCGCCGTCTCAAGCACCGCTCCGCTGGGCCCCGCCGTCTCAAGCACCGCTCCGCTGGGCCCTTCCTGTCAATCACCGCTCCGCTGGGCCCCGCCGTCTCAAGCACCGCTCTGCTGGGCCCCGCCGTCTCAAGCACCACTCCGCTGGGCCCCGCCGTCTCAAGCACCGCTCCGCTGGGCCCTTCCTGTCAAGCACCGCTCCGCTGGGCCCCGCCGTCTCAAGCACCGCTCCGCTGGGCCCCGCCTTCTCAAGCACCGCTCCGCTGGGCCCTTCCTGTCAAGCACCGCTGGCCCATTGACAGTGCCGGTTCTGTGTCGAGCTACTGTTCACGCTGGACTCTGGGCACCCTGCACTCCCCAGGATGGCACAGTGGGCAATCCACCCACTGTAGAGACTTGTGAGACTGTGGCTTTGCACTCCCCAGGATGGCACAGTGGGCAACCCACCCACTGTAGAGACTTGAGAGACTGTGGCTTTGCACTCCCCAGGATGGCACAGTGGGCATGGTGGCCCCTTCGTGGATCTGGCGTCGTGGACTCATGTGGCTGAGGTGCCCCCCCTTCCCTTCCCCCTGAGGTGCCTGTAGTTTTGTCATCTGATGCCCCAGCAGTGTTCTCTCCAACGGACTCAGGTCTCCTGTGTGGGCTTTGCCCATATGTTTGATAGACATTGGCCCACGGACTGTGGATATGTAACAAACTGAGCAGGACTTATTGACTATGTACATGGCTTTCCCACTGTTCATTATTTTTGCTTTGATATTTCATATCGATAATTTTCCATGACTTCAATGAACCTAATTTATTCATACATTTAAATTTACATTTTTATTATGTCTTTGCATTTTTCATGGGGGTTTGGGGGGTGTCACTCAGTTGTTGCTCTGCATTGGTGTGTTGCTAGTTGGGGAGGGGGCCTATGTGTGTGCCCGTAACCTTTTTTCCTCCCACCTCCCCTGTGTCGTAGGTGCAGTACTCACCGTTGTCTTCTACGCCGGAGTTCGTACTCGTGGTAGATGAGCAGGTAGACAATAGCTGGTAGGATGTTTAATTCGGGTTCCATGCTGTCCTCCGTCCTCGTGGAGTGTATAGAGGTGAGCGTTTTCCGGTTCGTAGTCTGTTTCCGCCGTGTTTTTATCGGCGGGGCTCCCACCCCGGAAAAGGTGGCGGATTGGTGAGTTGTGATAGGGTGGGCGGTACATTGTCTGCCGCCTGCCTGTTGGCGGTGACCGCCGCGCTGTTTGTCTGTCCCGCCATGGCGGTCTGAGTGTTAAAATGGCGGGCTGTGTTGGCGGTTTCCGCCAGGGTCAGAATTCATTTTTTTTTACCGCCAGCCTGTTGGCGGATTGGCCGCCGCTTTATCACCGACCGCCAGGGTTGGAATCACCCCCATTATATCAAAATGCTCATCACATTCAAAGAGCTCTGTTTTGAATTTTTGGCCTATTCTTCCAACATCTCAGGATCAGGGTCTCATATGTCAGAATTGTACAAATCTGTAGGCCCGTAGGTACTCTTTCCACACCAATATACTTTTGCAAGGACTCAATTTCCCACCACTTGGAAAATTCTTTCTTACTCCTTTTTCCTAACTTGTCATACAGGAGTTGTATCGTAATTCCTGTTCTTGTATTGCTGGGACCTAATTGATACGATTGGGCTTCCTCCAGTTGTGAAAAAAATAATTTGTTGGACTTCTCTTTCTGACGAGCCTCCAGAGAGAGAGCCATATTTCCTCCTGATATAAATCAACTAAATCCTATATATGTTTATATATACATATATTCAGCACATTTGATGGACGTGGACATAAAACCTCATTTGGTTTTTGCATATAGTCCACTCTGCTGCTGCTTTTACAATTGTGAGCAAACCATGAAACTCCAAAATAATTATTTTTATATTTCAAAATCCATCCAAGGAAACACTAATTGATTTGACAAGATGTTTTCAATAAACTTGACCGCCAATGTGAGGGAGTTTACACTGAGATGTGGACAGAAGTCCGTTTCTTATCTTTGGTGCTATTTGTAGCTGTGTGTATACCTAGTCCATCCATGACCAAGGCTACGGCCGAAATGCTCTGGAGGAGAGTCTTTTATCCATAATAAACGTTATTTATATGGACAGCACTCTGGAGGAGTCCTGGCTTTCCATGTAGACAAGAGGACATTCTGACCCAATCACTTTTGTCAATGCGTGTGTGGTTTTCCTGGGCCTGTGATCGGCCCCCAGTAAAACCACACTCGCATATAAAAGTGATCTGTATATATATATATATATATATATATATGTATATATATATATATATATATTACAACTAAACGGTACAGTAACCTTTTTTCCCCACTGTGGCACGCAACTCATGCTGGTGCAGACGTGAGGAATGGACTTTTCCTCTAGGTTATGTTTAAAACAAAGAACTGAAAACAATTGTAGCGCTGCACTCCAGGAAAGTTTCTATGCTTTGTGAACAAGACCGGGCGCTCGAAAAGCATTGGTGGGGATGGTTGGTGATGTATATGACTGAATTAAAAAGCATAGAAACGTTCCTGGAGCGCAGCGCTACAATTGTTTTCAGTTGTTTGTTTTAAATATATATATATATATATATATATATATATATATATATATATATATATTCAGCACCAGTTGTCTTGCAATTGCAGCTTGAGTCTTCAAAACAATGCACATACTTCAACTGACGTATTTCAGCTGAAGCTTTTAGGCAGCAAGAAAAAAGTAAAGTAAGTCTTGTGATTATGTTTCTGCTACAAAAGGATCAGACTTTTGTCTAGTGGCAGTTTTGATGTCATAAAGAAGTGCAGAAGGTTTATATGCCTACTGCAAACATCAAATCTGTATTTTATGTAATAGCTGAGTACATTAGTAAAGTCAACCATTGCCTGCGCTATAGTACAAATGAAATGTATGTGCGGGTGGGGCTATGGAGAGATGATGGGAACTTTTGCTGGGTGGTAGTGAGAGAATCTGAGGAGGAGGTCATGGGAGTGGGAGCACCAATAATGATTGTTGGACTGGGCGCTAGAGGCGCTAAAGAGTGTGACAAATGGAATGTGACAAGGTGAAGCAATAGTGTGCCATTTTTTGAGTGTCTTGAAAGAACGTGCTGATTGAGGGAAGAAGCGAAGGTAAGGAGACCTCCACTGTTGCACATATCACACACAGACACACACACAAGCAATTTTGCCACTGTCTATGTAGGCTAGTGTTTTAGAGCAACAGTTTAACCAGTAGCAGAGATAACATCTCGTTGGATGACTGCTGCAAGCCCTCACTCGGGTTACAGAGGACAGCTCTGACATAGGATCAGAGACTGAGACAGCAGACAGGGGTAGGACAATGGCGCAGACTCTGGCAGTGACTTTTCAGTGGGAGAAGTCCCATTCGATAACTCCTCTTCCAGTGATTATGAGGGAGGTGATGAGGACAGTCTTGCTGTCCCTTCGCAAGCACAGTCTGTGCAACGGGACAATAGCAGGTTAGCCCAACCCAGAGAGCAGGTGCATGTGGCGACAAGCACAGAGAGAGTGCTGTCTTGGGAGCTCCCGAATTTAGTTCAGCCCCAAATTCCGCCACCCAAATCGTATAGTGGAGACATCAAAATTATCTATCACAAAACAAACTGGTTTTGTAAAGCAGGCACCCGCCCTTTTGTACCTGGGCTCGGCGGCCATATACGGAAACATACCAAACCCAGACATTTTTGGAAACTAGACATCCGGGGGAGCTCACAGAGGTGTGACTTGTGTGGATTCCCCAAAGTTTTCTTACCCAGAATACCCTGCAAACCTGAACCGTTGAATAAAAGCTCTACTTTTTCTTGCATTTCTGTCACACAAACAGCAATATGCTTGGATCCACAAAATTCCTACAACCCAGTGTTTCCAAACCTGTCCTGATAAAAACACTACCCCACTTGAGTGCCTATACCTAGTGCCTGTGTCAGGAATGGATCACCCCAGGGTCAACAGTTTCCCTCATGTAAGGACCAACACTGACCATTGTGTGATCTAGTCCTGTCGTGGACACTAGGCCTACCCACACAAGTGAGGTACCATTTTTATCGGGAGATTTGTGGGAATGCTGGGTAGAGGGAAATAAATTGGTGGCTCCTCTTAGAATCAATAACTTTCTGTCACCAAAATGTGAGGAGAAACTGTTTTGTGGCCAAAGTTTGAGGTTTGCAAAGGATTCTGGGTAACAGAACCTGTTGAGAGCCCCACAGGTCACCCCATCTTGGATTTCCCTAGGTGTCAAGTTTTAAAAAATGCACAGGTTTGGTAGGTTTCCTTAGGTGCCGGCTTACCTAGAGGCCAAAATCCACAGCAAGTCACTTTGCAAAAAACAGCTCTGTTTTCTTTGGGAAAATGTGATGTGTTCATGTTATGTTTTGGGGCATTTCCTGTCGTGGGCACTAGGCCTACTCACACAAGTGAGGTACCATTTTTATCGGGAGACTTGGGGGAATGCTGGGTGGAAGGAAATTTGTGGCTCTTCTCAGATTCCAGAACTTTCTGTCACCGAAATGTGAGGAAAAAGTGTTTGTTTTGCCAAATATTGAGATTTGCAAAGGATTCTGGGTAACAGAACCTGGTGACAGCCCCACAAGTCACCCCATCTTGGATTGCCATAGGGGACTAGTTTTTAAAAATGCACAGGTTTGGTAGGTTTCCTTAGGTGTCAGCTGAGCTAGAGGCCAAAATCCACAGCTAGGCACTTTCCAAAAAACACGTCATTTTTCAATGTATAAATGTGATGTGTCCATGTTGCGCTTCCCGTCGCAGGCATTAGGCCTACTCACGCCAGTGAGGTACCATTTTTATCGGGAGACTTGGGGGAACACAGAATAGCAGAAAAAGTGTTATTTCCCCTTTCCCTACATTTTGTCCCATTGCAAGGTGCAGCTCATTTATTGGCTCTGGGTACCTAGGTATCTTGATGAACCCTGCAACCAGAAGAGTCCAGCAGACGTAACGGTATATTGCTTTCAAGAATCTGACATTACAGGAAAAAGTTACAGAGTAAAACATGGAGAAAAATGGCTGTTATTTTTAGCTCAATTTCAATATTTTCTTTTATTTCAGCTGTTATTTTCTGAAGGAAAACCTTATAGGATCTACACAAACGACCCTTTGCTGAATTCTGAGTTTTGTCTACTTTGCAGAAATGTTTAGGTTCCGGGGATCCAGCATTGGTTTTACACCCATTCCTGTCACTAACTGGAAGGAGACTGAAAGCACAAAAAATAGAAAAAGTGGGGTATGTCCTAGTAAAATGCCAGAATTGTGTTGAAAAATGTGGTCTTCTGTTCTAAGTCTTCCTGTTCTTGAAAGCTGGGAAGATATTGATTTTTAGCACCACAAACCCTTTGTTGATGCCATTTTCAGGGGAAAAACTACAAGCCTTCTTTGGCAGCCTTTCTTTTAAAAAAAACGTAATTTCTGCTGTATTTTGGCAAATTTCTTTGTCTCCTTCATGGGAATCCCAAAACTCTGGGTACCTTTAGAATCCCTAGGATGTTATAAAAGAAGGACGCACATTTGGCGTGTTTAGCTTATGTGGACAAAACATTATGAAGGCCTAAGGGGCATATTTATACTCAGCTTGAGACGGATTTGCAGGTCAGACGATGCAGAGCACAGGACCAACAACAGCAGCCACCACCACCCCAACATGGACCCCAAAGGCAGGAGAGGGTCTTCCAGACTAAGACAACCCTCCAGGGCCTCAGGGAACAGGATGTCATCAGGAGGTACAGACTCAACTGGCAAGCCATACAGCAGCTGCTGCCTAAATTGAGCCACAGATAACAGCCAGCCTGCAGACACCCCACAATATCCCACCGGTGACCAAGCTGCTAGCTGTCCTGCACATGTTGGCACGTGGCTCATTCCAAACAACTGGTGCCCTGTTCGCTGGGGTATCACAGCCCTCATTCTCTGCCTTCCTTCCCAAGGTCCTAGATGCCATCATCTCCCTCACACCACCACATCAGCTTCCCCAACACACAGCAGAAGCAGCAGGAGACTAAACAGGGGTTTTAACATATAGATGGCTTCCCGCATGTGCTTGGTGCTATTGACTGCACCCATGTCCAGATCGTACCACCTGCTGCAACAGAGCATCTATACAAGAACAGAAAGCACACTCACTCCATAAAGCCTTCACTATAGCGGCTGCGAGGACTTGGAATTCTCTTCCGCTCGAGCTGAGGAAAGAGCATAACTATCTGATCTTTAGGAAACGGGTCAAAACTTGGCTGTTTCCTCGATAATTGTCTGATTTCTTTCTTTGACATTGCCGCTCTCCCTTAGTCAGCGCTTCGATGCCCCCGGGCCGGAATGCGCTCTACAAATACCTCCATACATACATACATACATAAATGTGCAGGCCATAATTGACCACCAGGGATTTTTCACCAACATCTTGGCAAGGTATCCTGGAAGTGTACATGATTCCTTCATCTTCCGCCACAGCACCATCAATCTGCACTTCCAGGACGGACTATAAGGCGATGTCCTTCTTATTGGGAAGTCCATAAACCAAGCAATATACTCACAGCATCCCTGTAGGACACACATCACATATACCACTACATTGACACATGGGAAGAGAGACACTGAGGTGTGACACAGGTAGTTATGTTTTTCACCCTGACACAATGGAATACACACTTATGGACAATTGACAATAGATGCCACTCTAGAGCTACAAGGGACCAATGTCAAAGCACACAGTGACAATGACATGGCCTGTCCTGGAAGTACAATTTGGAAGATGAACCATGTACTATTACATTAGGCCACATAGTCAGTACCACACCCTCCCAAGCAATAAATGCTGTGGAGGGGTGTGCAATGTGTGTTGCTGCAGGTCAAACACCATGAGATACATAGCAGGGTGACGCTGACTCACATGTAGGGGACACAGAAATACTGAGGCAGTCCCAACATCATACATCACTCCTGGGGTGACGTTGGCAGGTAGCAGTAAGGAAATGGGCTGTGCTATGAACACATGTTGATGTGCCACTAATACAAATTGCACACTGCTGCACACTGAAAGAGCCAATTGACCATCAAAATAACAGATGTACAGGGAGATGGCCCTTCCTACACTGATATATCCACCTCCACAAGGCAGTTAGCCAGGTTACCTGGAGCAAGTTTGGTAGTGTAGGTGCACTGTTGCACATGAGCCACTGGCAGAGGCAACCACAAATGGTCTACATAGAACCAAGTTACACATGGGACAATTGTGCATGAGCCACTGGCAAAGGGAACCACAAAGTTCTACACAGAATCAAGTCACACATGGGACAATTGTGCATTGTCAATACTGAACACCTCAGTGCTGCCAACTTAGGGAGATGTGTTGGGCATTGTCATCAAGCCTAATCAAAGGGCCTCACTTCTGGATTTCATCAGCAAAGACATATGTCTAAGTGGACGGGATGTCCAGGCCATGTAGTGCAACCATGTTACCACCACATCGGAATCTATTGTGTGTGTGGAAGTATCATGTCCCCTCCAGTGAAAGCACACTAAAACATGTTGCTCACTACACAATGCATGGTACATACATACTGAACTCCAGTTTGGAAAATAAACCATATATATCAGGTCATTGATCCAAAGACAAGTTTTCAAGTCAAACAACCCAATGCAGTAATAACTTCACAGAAGCCCAGGATCTCACACAATGCCACAAACACATATGAGTCACAGACAACACAAGATATCAACTGCCATGCTACATGACATTCCCGGTGCAAGCAACAACAAAATACTTACTCCTATTTTCTTTTTCAGCTGATCATGGTTACGGGATTCAGCCATGGATCATGACCCCATTCCCCAACCCAAGCACAGCAGCAGAGCCTGCATATAAAGAGGCGCATTGGAGGACATGCACCATTGTGGAACAGACCTTTGGCATCCTGAAGTCCAGATTCAGGTGCCTGTACATCAACGAGGCAGCCTCCTAAATTACCCAGAAATGGTCTGCAAGATCATATTGACTTGTGCCATCCTGCACAACATTTGTGTGAGGAGGAACATCCCCCTATATAAACCCAAAGAAGAACTGCCTGAGGAGAATGAGGAGGCGGATGGTGCCAGGGAAAATGAGGGGAACATCCAAACACAGCTGTGGGAATGTGTCACAGACAGCAGATAGTTCAAAACTTTTTTCAACAATAGTCACTCTCAACACATTGTTACGATATGTAATTAAACACCTCACTTCATCATGCAATCCTGCTCTGGTTACTTATTTCTGCATCACATGTTCTTTAGGAATGTGAGTATTACCTCAGGGAGCATATCACAAAGACAAATCTGACTACTTCTGATGCAACATCACATATGATGCGTATGATTGTAGAACAAACATCACACACAGTTTAAAAAAAAACATATTTTCACATTTGAAGGACGAAATCATAGGACCACAGCGTATGACAGACATCCATGTTGCCAACATGGTCTACGGTAGTTCCTAACACACAACTATGACATCTTCAATCATAAGGTAAATAGGTGCCTCATACATGAGGCAGTGGTTGTGAAATATCAGTGGCAACAGGACTGTATGGACAAACCCCTGACATTAGTAAGTGTGACATTTGCTATCTCTGCAAGGAGCTTGTGTGACAAGAGGTGCATCAATCCTGAAAATGGATAGCATGAGTGTCCCAGGTATGACAAGCAATGGTCACAACACATGCCCTGCGCAGTCCATCCCTGGTAATAAGTCCTGCCACTGCCATGTGTTAAGTCTCTGCCCTCCCTTCTCTAGGGGGCACTGTAAATGGACTATCCATACCCTGGGAAATATCATTATCACTCACCCAGACTCCCATTCTGACTCCTGTTTGCTTCCCTTTTCCATTTGGCATGCTATTGATCAACTACATTAGCCTGCATGGACTTCAGGCCCCATAATACACTGCCTGGTAGTCAGTAAGACCTGTAATCTTCTGTCCATAGCTTCCTATGGGAAAAGTCCAGTTGTCCCCTTATATTGGATTACCTCCTCCAGGACTTGTGTGAGACTGAAACTGCACACACCTGTGAGCTCTCTCGTGCACCCTAGCCATGTGACTTTGCCCTGGCCTTGCTGCTGCCTGGAACTGCTTAGAAGCTGCCTAGAAGATGCCATTCCCTGAAGGTCCTCATCCTGCATTGGAGTACAATAATTTTTTTGTACCAGAGCCCTTGTTGGATTGTCTTACAGTCCTGATTGCACCTGAAACTGCTCTCCGTTTCCACAGTGCTGTTCCTGCTTATTCCAGGTCAGACTCTGCTCCCTGTTTTTCAGCCTTGTTCATGTTTGTTTCTGCTAGAGCCTGCTCTCTGTTACCCAGACCTGTTCCAGTCTTTGTGTCAATCAGAGCCTGTTCCATGTGCCTGCATTTGCCTCTTAGTTGGTTCCCTTGCCCTCTGTTTCCTCTTGGGGTATTGTGTCTGGTAAGTGTACTATCAGTCTTCAACTGTAGAGAATTCTTTAACTTTGTATTTGTTCCGGTACCTGGTTTCCAGTAGGCTAATCCAGCTCATATCCTTTGTCTAGTTTTGCTTGTAGTCATTAGTGCCTAACAGTGACAGTGTGATATGGCTGTATTCAAGGATTTGTTACTGTGTCTCCAGCCCGACAAACAAGGGCTAGTCTTGTGTATGTAAGGACAATCCATGTTTGTGCCCTTAGGGTCCAGACACAGATTTACTTCTGCCGCCACCTTTCTTTGGGGCTTGCGTGGTGACTAGCTGTGAGATGAATCTGCCCAGAGGCACTGACGTTCCCTGTTGCTGCGGGAATTTCTGAGCCCTACCCTGTGTACAAACGTAGTGATGAACCCTGCATGTTTGTCCATTAATGACTCATTACATATTTGTCCACACTAAGGTTGCTCTGTATTCACTCTTCAGTATTAACTGCCGTACCATAGCTGCCCTATCCCTTGTATGCCTTTAGCTGATTTTCTGCTTTAGGAGAAATCTGCCTTGCAAGATACTCTGTGAACTCAAGGGTTGCCCCAACAGACTCCTGACTAGACATGCACGAAACCGTAACACCATGGAGCCCAAAACTGGCACAGGGTACACATGCACACAGGCTTGAACTGGACACTTTTGTACAATGCACCTCTGAAAATATGTTAACACATGCAGTCAGTGCTGCAGGTCCACCGTAGCCATTAGTCACAATGATGTGTACATAACAATTTTATGATTGGAATTGAGGCTCAGTGTCACAACCACTGTACCTACCAAACATGTACAAATGCCCGACATATGGGTAGTTTACACACAAGTCACCACGAAGTCTTAGTCAAGAATTAGTTACATGGGAGGGGTAACATATACGACATAGCCCTCATCAGCCATCCTCGATCTTTCCTGTGTATTGTTTGTCATGGGAAATGTAACGTCCCCAAAGTCAAATAACGACACACATCAAATGAGTCAACACATTTTACAATCACATATCATGACTGTTGTACATTATTGATTGCCATCTGATGTTGATACCTATTTGTAACACATTCAGACATGACCATTACGCCAACTTTATTGCACGCTGTTCCATCAGAAGCAAACATATAGTTGTAACAGTCAATTCACATACAAAACACATAGATCATGATTTAAACTTTTGTAGCGCAGCCTTGCCATCATTTATTGACACAAAATCAGTGCAAATTTACAAATTCTGTTAGAATTTCCTAACTTGGCACTGCTTTTGCATCAGAAAAATAAAGGAAATGCTGCGCAAAGATAGTATAAATGTGGGCTACAGTTGCATGGTCTATGGGCATATGTGTGTCTATCACTCACTGGAGTGTCAGTGTCAATGTAAGTTTGTAGTGGTATGTTTGTTGGAGTGTCTACAAGCAGGATTGGCAGCTCACTCAAATAAAATGTCCCACATTGCGACATGTTGTCCACACGTTTGTACAGTGATCAAACATTGAGCATATGTTTCCTTTCCTTTTCTTACAGGTGGACCGGCTCACTGTACCATCGGGGAAGTGGCTCGATTTGAGGACCCAGACATTTCCAGTAAGTGTCAAAATGTCTGTCCTGTGTAGTGATTGTAGCTGTTGTGTGAGTGACTTGTGTGTTGCACACATTGTAAGAAAATGATGAACTGGCAAGTGATCTGATATAATACTTGACTGGAGGTTGACATAGTGTTCCATGCAAGGGATAGACATTCACAGGCAGAGAGTCATATCTTGGGAGTCTTGTGCTGTGCAATAGGCAGCAGCATGTGGACAAGGTGATTAGTAGCCACATGTAGACCCATATTTGATTTGGAAGTGCTCCAGTGTCAGAATATTGTCAGCAAGTCATACCCTCATTTACACAATGCATCAGTTTTCCAGTCAAAATGGTGCATCCCTGTTTTGTAATGTACATGTAGGACTGTATGGGTAACTGTCTCCCAGCATCTAGCCTCAAATGTTGTATTCCATTTACGTGGCACTTATGTGGTATGTTATAGGCATGCATGCAGGTCAAGGCCAGACATGTGTTGGCATCAATGTGGGTGATTTTGGAAATGTGTTGGCAGATCAGGTGTTGATGGTTGTCCACAAATGGAAACATGAATGTAGATGTGATTGACCAATGGATACCTCACTCCTAGTTGGCAGGCCTCCTCACATGTGTTCGACTCACTAAATCCTTGTACAGGTGGACATGGCTTTGTGGTTGTCCTTGACAGTTGTGATGATGTATTGCATGCCCATCCACCCTGAGGCACAGGGGTAGGGGGAGAACATATATGTAAGTAGGTGTGATGGTCACAATGTAGATGACAGACATCTAATTCAAGCATGCATGTGTCCCAAACAACACTGACCCCTTATCATTAGCAACTGCATACCATCCTGCCAATTACATATCCAAATCACTGGTCTTGGGTGCTTTGAAGTTGATCCAGATGATAGGGATTAGTTGGCCCAAGATAAGTACTTGTTGCATTTGCATTGTGACACATTGCACTACATAAATGCACTGATCTGTTTATTTGGTACACACCTTGTTGTGCTTTGCTGTGCTGTTAAATACTTGATGGTCAGGCCGCTTTGCCATGTCATTCCTCAGGGACAATGTATCATCTGTACTGTGAAATTTGAGGGAGAGTGTTAGATTATTATCTGTACATGCATCACACAATGATGACACTAATGTTTGCCTATCTCATTTTTACAGCTGCCAACATGAATACCGCTGAGCTAAGGGAGTTCCAGAGGTGGGCAGTGAGGTACAGGCACATCTTTGATGTGGAGTCTGGGTTCAGAATGATGGCAAGACGCTATTGTAGGGAGAGAGCCACAGGAGCATGGCAGGCTTTCAGCCAAGGGGGACTGGCATTGGAAAAAACAGGTGTAGCCACCACCATGACTGCAGGCAGTGGCGCAGTGGCCACCAGTACATGAGCCCCACCTGCTGCACCCTCAGCCTCGGGAGCAACAACCACAACACCTGCTGTACCTTCAATAGGAGCACCCCCGCCCACAGCACCTTCAGGAGCAACTGCATCAGGGACACAGATCACCACAGCAGCTGCTTTGGACATGGCTGAAATCACACAGCTACAGAGGGACATGAGAAAAGTCCTATTGAAGACTGATACTCTCCAGCGGGACGTGGACAGGAATAGCTGGTGACTAAAGTCAATTTAAAAAACTCTGAAGAGGGCAAACGTCTAAACTCCAGCATTACCTCACCCCTAATTCTGCCCCCTCCCTCCTCTTTCCTTATCCAGTTTTTTAGTGGGTTTAGGGGGTTTAGTGATAGGTTAAAGTAGGCTAGTAGTTTAGATGGTTGAGGTTGGGGTTTCATTTTATTACATGTTAATTTGTGGGTGGGTGGGTTTGGGTTAATGTTGGTGCTTTTGTGTATTCTAATAATAAAAAAAAGAATAAAAATACACAAGAAATATACTGTATATTTGTTTAGTACTAGTCAGTATCTGTTTAGGTTAATATATGTTGTCCTACAAGGGTCCCGTCATATAAGGGAGGGTGGGAGGTAAATGTTTGGAGTGTTTAGTTAAATGTGGTAAGTAAGTTTAGCATAGGGTAGTTAGGGCCAGTTGTGGGTAATGTATAGTTAGGATAGTTTAGGTTAGTATAGATGTGTGACATAGTTTTAAGTTCTCTTTTATACACAGTTTTTAAAGTTTTAGGTACTCATTTACGGCATGTGTCATATGCTGGGGGATCTGGCTCTTTGCATGAGTATAGAGTGCAAATTTTCCGTTGGCCTGTGTATTCTGCCCTGCATCCACATCCCACTCTTGACATGTTAATTTGCACTTCCAAATGAGCTGTCACATTGACAACTACAACAAATCTAAATCTCTATGGATCTGCCATCCATTGTACCCACCACTCAAGGTGACTATGGTCCTCATATATTGGGCAGGTAGGTGTGATTTTAAAGCTGTCATCGTTTGGGTTGTGAGTTGCAATCTTGGGCACTGTGGGACATCTGCCTGCAGCCTGATGTTCATGTGAACACTGCTAAACTGAGGGGTGTCAACTTCTGATGAGGTCTAGAATACAAAATTCATGCATAGGTGTTTTTAATTGTACTTGCAGTTGACGTTATTGGGCAAACACTCTTACACAGCAAGTCTTGCTGTATGTTGTGGGTGTGGCATGTAAGTTTTGAGGCAAATGTCACATACACAATGACTGTCTTGTAGGAGATGTGGCGGCCAGCATTGAGCTTCATCTTGTAGATACTTTGGGCATAAAATGTACTATTTTTATACTGCATTTGCCTCATTCTTTAAAGCAACAGCAGCGCAAACTTACAAATTACAATGATATTTTGTACGTTTGTGCTGCTTTTACTTCAGAAACGAGGCACAGGCAGCACAGAAGATTTTAAAGTCCTGGCCCTTGTACGTAAATATTCGCCCACATTATTTCTGCACTCTGGTATTGACACTCTGTGACCATTGACATGTTACATGCATCACAACTCTCCTGCAAACTAGATATGTCACATTACACAGAGACAAAGTGGTAGTGTAGGTGCTGTTTATTTTAAAGTGCTGTAGTGCAATATTTACATAGACCAGGTTTGTGAGCCCATTAGTGTAAAGCATTCTATTGTGATGCAACACAAGTGCAAGGTTGAGGGGCATGCCATTGGACATGCTGAGATGAAGTGTCATTCAGTGCAGAGGAACATGATTGGCCAATTGGGGAGTGAGAGACAATTGCAGTCCATAGTGGAAAGGTTAACAGTGTGTGAGTGAAGAGTGCATGTCACCAAACTGTAGCAACACTGGCTTGTTGTCAAGCACAGGGCAGAGGGAAATCAGTGCCCTTGTGGCATGGGCTGGCGCTACCAGGTACTCCTACGGGTGAAGTTGATCTGTTCCACATCTTTATCCTCTGATGTGTGTGTCGTCTACTCTGCCCTTGATGGTAGTGGCGGTGGTTTTAAGGGCGCAACACACACTTCAGTGGTTAGAAAAGTGGACTCCAAATTCCCGGCAGATGCCATCTGTGGAACTAGATGTGGCATAACTGCAGCAAGGAGGAGCTGCTGATTATTGAGTATGGCAGCAACATCCTTGTAGTAGGCAGCCATGTCTTCCCTGAGGGAATCCAGCTTGTTGTCATGCATGCAGCTACAAGACTGGGAGTGCAGGTGTTGTTGCAGCTCCTTCACATCAGTGTTGAGGTCTCTCACACACTGTTGGACTCCTTGCAGTTGTGATTGGGTGAGTGGTATGGCTGCTGACTGTTCTGCGGATGTCATTATGCACTTGCGTATCCCCTCAAGGCTGACTGCCATAGTTTGCATCCCTATCCGCACCTCCTTGGCAAGCTCCCTCTGTACTCCCACTACTGTCCTCTTAAAGGTGGTCCCAGTGTCATCAGAGTCCTCAGCTGTGTTTGAGTTGGTGGTTCATACAGTTGGGGGGTGGGTGGGTCCTCTGGGATGTCTGTTACATGTGTGTTCATCCTTGCAACTGGAGGTGGTGTCTGGGGTGTCGCCAGGACATCTTGGAGGGTTTCCTGGCTGATGGTTGTCAGCTGGTCATCCATGTCATCAGGGTAGTCCAGGACAGACAGATCCACAGGAGAGCCATCGTCCTCTGCAATGAGATATTGTACAATGAGTGTGTCTGTGTTGTGGCAGTTGTAATGTGACATCACTAACTTCCTATTGGTGGTACGTTGTCCCACCTGCATGTCACACATAGTGTGAGCAGTTGGGGGATTTGTCTGCATCACATCTTCTGGGTGTGGTTTCTGTCCAAATT
Organism: Pleurodeles waltl; assembly: GCF_031143425.1. NCBI lineage: Eukaryota > Metazoa > Chordata > Amphibia > Caudata > Salamandridae > Pleurodeles > Pleurodeles waltl. The sequence goes on along the minus strand of NC_090438.1, from coordinate 443,447,147 downwards.
GTGGTTGCCATAGTCTTGTCCTAATCAACCCTCCCTCTGCTACTGTTAGCATGGTGAGGCCTTTCAATGCTTGTTGGTGTGCTGATGCCACATGCACCACACATAAAAATTTGGCCCTGTCCCAGTCTATCATTTTTCACATACATCTATACAGTGCTGAGACCTAGCACCATGCCATGTATTGCATTTCCATGAAACAATACAGGTGTCACCATTGTTAGTTTCTCATGTTGATGTTTGCGTATGTGTGCTACGTTGCATTGCACTGATGGGCCATGGCAGAGTTCCATTTCCTCTTATGACTGTGCAGGGGTGTTTTCCAAGCTACATACATCTTTCCTCCCCCTCAATGTCGTTGTGTAGGCACTATGACACCTGAGATGTTCCATGGTGGCATTGCAGCTATTGTGACACAGGCAGAGGGGTAGACCTTGGAATGGCAGCATGGGTATGATATTATTGCTATGTACTTCATAACGTATGTAACAGTGCCTGATGTTTATTGAGTCTATGGACATGAACAGTTGACAGGAGTTGCACTTGGATAGAAATTGACGGGGATTGATCACGTAGTCATGCTGATCCCTCATTTTGGGTGTGTTTATGCCATGGGCACCTAACTGCCATTTCTTAATTGACCAGCACACACAGCACAGGTAGTAGGGGCAAATGTTGTCAATGGTAAATGCCACTTGAGCCAGTGGCCTGAGACTGGGCACTGCCCCTTTGCTTACACTCTGACAATACCGACTGTACAGTGACAGCAGCCCAGTTTTACGTTCTTCCCTTCCCTTTTGGTCTGCTTCAGCATTTCTAGCAGCCTTGGCATGGCGGTGTACCCCATGCAAAGGTTGTTGGTGTTGTGTTGTGCTGTGTCCCTGGATGCCCCTGCAAAGCCCATGCATCTTGCATGGGCAGTGCAGGCAGTCCCGTGCCCCTTTGCCCTTTCACAATGCCTGATTTTCAGGGCAGACATGCATTGTGCAGTAGGGATGTGCCTCCTCCTTCTTGCACTTGACATTTAGGCATTTTTGTCCCCCATGCAACTTACCCTGCATTACGTGTTGTTTCCTGATAGCCTGCTCTGTCCTGCGATTCCTGTGATGATCTCCTCCGGGATGACGGCTGCAAGCATCTCCTCCATCTCATCCAGGTCCTCTTGCGGTGCTGGACTCCCACCTCCGGTCTGCAGTGCTGCCTTCCTGTTCCTTGCCATTTTCTCCTTTGTACTGCACTTGCAGTAATGCCAGCATTTCTCACACTCAGTGACAGTTCTACTTACCTCTGGCACACTGTTAATCTTGTCCACAATTTTTAGCTAAATTACTTCTCTCCACCCAATTGGAAATTTAGAGGTGATGAATAATTGATGATGGTGCTCCCTCACCTCTCTGACCAGAATTTCATGCTCCTCTGCAGTGAAGCGAGTCTTCCTCTTCTTCTTGTCTCTCCCCTGGGTCTTGTCTGTGTCCTCCTGGCTGGTTTCTGGTTGATTGAGGTCTCCCTGGGGTCTCTCCTGGCTTCTGGGATCCATTTTAGGGCTCCTTAGCACTGTTTGCTGCATTTGCGTCGCTTTTTGATGCTATTGCAGTTAAAAATAGCGCATATCCGTTTTGCAACGTTTTTCCATGTCGCAAAACGGATTAGAGTAATTTTTCCAGAATTAACGTCATTTTGCCTTATGACAAGGCACAATGGTTAGCATCAGAAAAAATGACTCTAACCTGTTCTAGTGCCACCATGCATCAAAGTATACATTTGACGCACGGGTGGCATTAAGAAATGGCGCTGGCCAGCGCTAAAAGTTTTGACTCAAAACTGCATTAGTGCAGTTTTGTGACAAAAAGTATAAATCTGACTCTAAGTGCGAACTACCCCAAATAGCCACAAGATGGCACAGCATTGGGATGGAGGAGTGGGGGGAATCTGCAAGGCCCAGCAACTATGGGGTTAAGACTTTCCAACTTTGCCTAATGCAACATGTCCAATGTACAGACAATAGCAGACATTTGTGAATCTAATGTACTGCGCTTCATATGTACACAGTGTAGATGTTCAGCTTTAACAGAGAAATGTACCATGTTCTTGTCTTCCATGTGGACCCAACCCATACACCTGTGACGAGCCAAAACACTTCCATGATCCAAATGCTACCAGTGAGTAGATTTCGGCACCCTGTAAGGATTGTTTGTGGACATATACTGTACATAGTTTGTAGTGGAATATGTCAGTGGGATAATCAGCTCATAGTTGAAATATACCTGGTATGCAGATACACAACAGCAGTAGAAAGTAAAAGTAGGATGTTGGTATAAAGGATGTTGTAATTTAAGTTTAAGTGGCTGTGAACATTCAAATGGAGGAATCAACTTTTTTTCTGAATGTTTGATGCACATTGCTAGTGTAGGTGTCCAGATGGCAATGTAAAGTCAATCTTGGGTGTCCGGGCCACACAAAATGTGGTGATTCCCAGCTCACTGCAGACAGGTTTATCATGAGTTGAGGTGGGACAGGTCACAATTCCACACATGCCAATGCTTTTACGTGCCTGACTAATGCCCTCATATGCCAAATTCCCTATGACAGACACATGTTCATAACCTTGTAGTGTTTATTGAGGAATATGGTGTAGAAAAGTACCATCTTGCCTGGCATGTTACCCCCATTTTTACTGAATGTATGTTTGTTTTTGCCTATGTGTCACTGGGATCCTACTAGTCAGGACCCCAGTACTCATAAAGTATGTCCTGTATGTGTTCCCTGTGTGGTGCCTAACTGTATCACTGAGGCTCTGCTAACCAGAACCTCAGTGTTTTTGCTCTCCCTGCTTTTAAAATGTTACTGCAGGCTAGTGACTAATTTTGCCAATTCTCATTGGCATACTGAAACAGCCTTATAATTCCCTAGTATATGGTACCTAGGTACCCAGGGTATTGGGGTTGCTGGAGATCCCTATGGGCTGCAGCATTTCTTTTGCCACCCTTAGGGATCTCATATAATTCTTACACAGTACTGCCACCGCAGCCTGAGTGAAATAACGTCCACGTTATTTCACAGCCATTTTACACTGCACTTAAGTAACTTATAAGTCACCTATTATGTCTAAACCTCACTTGGTGAAGGTTAGGTGCAAAGTTACTTAGGCCCTCATTCTGACCTTGGCGGTCGGCGGAGAGGCGGCGGTCGGACCGCGAACAGACCGGCGGTATTAAAAATGGCATTCTGACCGCGGCGGTCACCGCCGCGACCGACCGCCACTTCCCCACTCCGACAGCCACGGCGGTCATGACCGACGGGCTGGAGTCTGCGCACTCCGGTCCGGCGGTCGACCCAAGACCGCCAACGGTATCATGACCCTGCTTACCGCCGCGGTTTCTGGCGTTCGGGAACCGCCATGCGAACCATGGCGGTAGGCACTATCGGGGCCAGGGAATTCCTTCCCTGGCACTGATAGGGGTCTCCCCCACCCCCCACTGCCCCCCCGAGTCCTCCCCCCACACCCTCCACCCCCCTGCCACCCCCCAGAGGTGGTACGAACCCCCTCCCCACCCCCATCCCGACATGCACATACACGCACCCCGACATGCACACACCCCCAACATGCACATATACACACCCCCTACACACACCGATACACAACGGGGACACATACCCGCACACATACATGCCGACATGCGCACCCGCCGAACTACACACATTGCCCATAGGCACAGCAGCACTCCCCGCCCGCATGCACGCACTCACACACCCCCTCTACACACTCACACGCACACCCCCATGCACGCACACATCACACAACACCCCCCCACCCCCTCCCCTCACGGACGATCAACTTACCTTGTGCGTTGGTCCTCCGGGAGGTGACGGGAGCCATGGGGAGGTGACCGCCAACAGAAGACCGCCAACAGAAGACCGCCACACAGAAATGTGGGTCGTAATTCTGTGGGCGGTGTTCTGCTGGCGTGGCGGTGGAGGTTGACCAGTCTCCACTTTCCCGCCGACCGCCAGTGTGGCTGCTGGCGGTTTTCCGGCGGAACGCTCCCAGCGGTCAGAATGCGCACAGCGGCATACCGCCGCGGTCGGCGGTCTTCACCGCGGCGGTAACTCGGCGGTCTTGCGAAAAGACCGCCAAGGTCAGAATGACCCCCTTAGTGTGTGGGCACCCTGCCGCTAGCCAAGGTGCCCCCACATTTTTCAGGGCAAATTCCCCAGACTTTGTGAGTGCGGGGACACCATTACACGTGTGCACTACATATAGGTCAATACCTATATGTAGCGTCACAATGGCAACTACGAACATGGCCATGTAACATGTCTAGGATTGTGGAATTGTCACACCAATACCATTCTGGTATTTGGGAGGACAATTCCACGCATACCCGGGTCTCCAGCATAGAGCCTGGGTAGTGCCAAACTAACTTTCCGGGGTCTCCTCTTCAGCTACCGCTGCTGCCAACCCCTCAGACAGGTTTCTGCCCCACTGGGGCTTGGGCAGCCTGGTCCCAGGAAGGCAGAACAAAGGATTTCCTCCTAGAGAGGGTGATACACCCTCTCCCTTTGGAAATAGGTGTGAAGGGACTGGGAGGAGTAGCCTCTCCTGGACACTGGAAATGCTTTGAAGGGCACAGATGCCCTCCTTGCATTAGCCAGTCTACACAGGTTCAGGGACCCCTCAGCCCTGCTCTGGCACAAAACTGGACAAAGGAAAGGGGAGTGACCACTCCCCTGACCAGCACCTCTGAGGGGAGGTGCCCAGAGCTCCTCCAGTGTGTCCCAGACCTCTGCCATTTTGGATGCAGAGGTGTGAGGGCACAATGGACAGCTCTGAGTGGCCAGTGCCAGCAAGTGACGTCAGATACCCATCCTGATAGGTGCTTACTTTTCTCTGTAGCCAATCCTCCTCTGTGGGCTATTTATGGTCTCTTCTGTGGGCATCTCACCACAGATAACGAATGCAAGAGCTCACCAGAGGTCCTCTGCACTTTCCTCTTCGACTTCTGCCAAGGATCGACCGCTGACTGCTCCAGGACGCCTGCATAACTGCTACAAAGTAGCAAGAGGACTACCAGCAACATTGTAGCGCCTCATCCTGCCGGCTTTCTCAACTGTTTCCTGGTGGTGCATGCTCTGAGGGCTGTCTGCCTTCACCCTGCACTGGAAGCCAAGAAGAAATCTCCAGTGGGTCGACGGAATCTTCCCCCTGCCAATGCAGGCACCAAACTTCTGCATCACCGGTCCCCTGGGTCCCCTCTCATCCTGACGAGCCTGGTCCCTGGAACAGGAGCTGGGTCCAAGTGCCCCTGACAGTCCAGTGGCCCTTCTGTCCAAATTTGGTGGAGGTAAGTCCTTGCCTCCCCACGGCAGACAGTAATCCTGTGTACTGCGTAAAATGCAGCTATTGGGGCTTCTTTGCACTTTTGCAAGACTTCCTTTGTGAACAGCTTAGCCCATGTCCCCAGCACTCCGTCCTGCACTGCCCAACTCGCTAAGTTGGACTCCGACATCGTGGGACCCTCTTTTGTTGTTCTGAGTTGACTGTCATCCTCAGATCTTCTAAGTGCCTGTTCAGGTGCTTCTGTGGGTGCTGCCTGCTTCTGTGTGGGCTCTCTGTATTGCTGAGTACCCTCTCTGTCACCTCCTCCAAGTTGCGACCTCCTGGTCCTTCCTTGGTCGTAGCAGCACCCAAAATCCTCAACTTCGACTCTTGCAGCTAGCAAGGCTTGTTTGCAGTCTTTCTGCGTGTAAACAACTCTGCGTCCTCCAGCACATCGTGGGACATCTTCTGACCAAAGGAGAAGTACCTGGTACCTTCCGAATCTTTTGCTTTTTCCACCCAGAGGCAGCCCCTATGCACTTTCATCCGGGGTTTAGTGGGCTCCTGCCCTCCCTGGACACTTGCGTGACTTTTGGACTTGGTCCCCTTCCTTTACATGTCCTCAGGTCCAGGAATCTGTCTTCAGTGCTTTTCAGTCAGTTGTTTTCCTTGCAGAATCCCCTATCTCGACTTTATTGTCTTTCTGGGGTAGTAGGGTCACTTTACTCCTACTTTTCAGGGTCTTGGGGTGGGGTATCTTGGACACCCTTAGTGTTTTCTTACACTCCCAGTGACCCTCTACACACTACACTAGGCCTGGGGTCCATTTGTGGTTCTCATTCCACCTTTGGAGTATATTGTTTGTGTTGCCCCTAGGCCTAGTTCTCCCTATTGCATTCTATTGTGTTCTACAGTGTTTGCACTATTTTTCTAACTGTTTTACTTACCTGATTTGGTTTGTGTGTGTATATTTTGTGTATATTACTTACCTCCTAAGAGAGTATATCCTCTGATATACTTTTGGCATATTGTCACTAAAATAAAGTACCTTTATTTTTAGTAACTCTGAGTATTGTGTTTTCTTATGATATAGTAATAAGTGATATAAGTGGTATAGTAGGAGCTTTGCATGTCTCCTAGTTCAGCCTAAGCTGCTCTGCTATAGCTACCTCTATCAGCCTAAACTGCTAGAACACTTCTAATCTACTAATAAGGGATAACTGGACCTGGCACAATGTGTAAGTACCACAAGGTACCCACTATAAGCCAGGCCAGCCTCCTACATATGGTCAATGTGTTAAGTATCACAGACATGCATGCACAGTATCTGCATACAGTCCATTTCACATGCAACCTACAGCTGTTGTTGCCCATACTGCGTCCCCCATGACTTGTAACCATTGAGTCTGTTCAGGAAATTACCTGCAATGTACAGGACAACATACTCATATATATGAGATCTATAGCGTTCATGCACACACCCATCACATGGATTGTATATGAGTTGTTGTTCATCTATGGGTGTATTCCGTGAAGGAATGTATGGATAGGCACTTGGCCATGTAACGTATCACATGCAATATCTCGTATGCCATTACGTGATCTCAGTAAAAGTGTTCCAAATACATCCTTGATCCAACATTGGAGTTGTGTCCAGCAAGTCTGTTGATTTGGAGTCAGCTAGCCAGAGTCCATCAATGTTACAACTACCTGCCACTGAGTCACGATATGCTGCAATGTGTGCAGCCTTGTATGCTTGTCATTACAGTGAAGCATTGCTGAGGCACAATATGTGTACTTGCTACACATTACTCATTTCACTGAGGTCTTTGGCCATAATTCATACTTGAATGGCATGCTGCCTGAAAATCCACAGGGAGTACATTTCATGTGCACAGAACACACTTTTTGCCAATCTATCTTAATGTTCACATCTGAATAGCTTTATGATGTCAAACACAGCTATGTCATGTACCTACAAGTACAAGACATTAGCACTTTGGCATTGTAAATGTAGGAAAAGAATATGAATCTAATGACAGCTGGTCATGCTTCATCCAGGGACCTGGCATTTTAGCACAGTTTAGGATGATTTTTAGAATAGGTTAGGTTAGTTTTAATGCTTCTTAAATTTTAATGTTTTATAGTTGTTAGTTGGGGTTATGAGTGCGTAGGTCAATTAGTGGGTGGGTGGGCGGGCAATATTTCAATATTTAGGTTATGTATAACAAATAAAAACAGGTTTTAATGTTGAATTAATTCATGTACAGATGTAGTTTATGCTTGTCTTGGTCTTGTGTCGTAATGGTTATTAAGTGCGAGTGAGGTATTGATGTTTAATATGTCTGATGTGGTATATGTGTAGAGCTGAATAGGTTAAGGTTAGGCAGGTTAGTTTAGTCATAGTTTACTTAGGATTACTTTGTTAATGTAGATCCGTTTTAGGTTAGATTTCAAGGAGTTCATGTTTGTAATAAAATGCTTTAATCATTTTCACAATTGCTCTCCTATTAACTACGTGGCAGTTGTCATATGCTTTGGCTAGATTAAGCACATGATATGTGTTTTCCTGTCAGTGCTTGTATACATGGGTATCTGGGTGAAGCATCTAAGGAGTATACATACTATTAGGTTTGCAATAGAGTCAATTAAGGGATCGTCCAATGTGATTTTGCCTTGAAAGTTGCATTTTTACTGTGAATGGACACCTAGCCTGATACATGTATTCATTTACTGTTGTACCGTGTGTGTAAATGATGCTAAATGGTCTGTATGGACAAATACGTGATGCTTTTGTGAGTAATCAGGAATGTGATGGGTAACACACTGTTACTTACACACTCTCCCTTGTACCAATTTATTTAGTGTGATTGAGGGCTATCGTCCATGAAAATGGTAGTAAATTAATGTGGTCTTACCATTGCTAATTGTAGGACTTCATGCATGTGACCTTGTCAGTTCAGATGCACATAAGGTTCACATATACTTTTGCCCTTGGTCTGTGCTGATTTTGTCATGGGTCTATTAGAAACAATTCTATTTTGAGTATATGTTGGGTCTTTTGGGGCAACACATCCACCATGGTCTACTCTGTCCGATCATGAACAGACATACAACAAACTGGATTCAGTAAGTGATTTTAGGAGCAAGGTGCCTTTGGCAGTACTTGGTGAAACAACCCCAGCATTGTTTATGAGCCATAAAGTGTCCAGACAGAGTTCACAGGAGATGCATTGCATTAGGCATGTGGACGAGAGGAGTGTTTCAGTGAGAAAGAGAAGGAGCAAATTGCCAAAAGGGAAAATAGGCCAATTCAACAGCCCACAAATAGTTTAGATCAACAGATGTGAGGGCAAATTGAAAAGTAAATTGGCACGGTGATCAGCAGTGAGCAAAGGAGAAACTGGCTATTTGGCAAAGAGATATGCTGCCAGGTACTTTTCATGTTGGAATGTGGTGTAGAACACATCATCCTCCTGTGAAGAATGTGCAGTGCATGTGTGGAGGGGTGCTGTTGGTAATGAATGTGATGGAGGCACACATATCATGGGCTGAAGATGTGGATCCCATATCCGCAGCAGCATTTCTCTGTGCGGCAGCACTGCACTGAGAATGATCTGCTTGTTTTGTCAGCACATCCCTAATGTCCCAGTGGTATGCACCCATTGTGGCAATATTTGTGTCCCGCTTCTTCTCCATGGACTCAAGGATATTGTGGATAGCCTCCAGCTGGTTGGCAACCTCACTGGTGCTACTTTGACACAGCAGTTGTTCATGCCTCTGCCTCATTACACCAGCGATGTCAGCCAGGGACTATTTAAGGCTACAGGGAACATGGGTAGGTGCCTCTTATAACTGCCAAGGTGCCCTTATTAGGACTGAGGTATCTATGGACAGCCACTATGGTGCCTGCCACAGTCTCCATTCCCAGCCACATCACATTTTGCATTTCCCACTGCACTCCTACCGCACAATGTTGAAGTTCAGCTTGGGGGGGTCTTCAGAGTCCAGGAATGGGGGTGGACTGGCAGGGTGGAGCCTATCTAGACCTTGCAATTCTGTTAGACCTTCCCACAACCAAAGATAGTCCATCAAAGGAAAACAGGATTTGGCAGAGGGTGTCTTGGTTAAGGGTTGGCAGGCTCCACACTGGCCAACAAGATAAAGACACCACCAACTGATGGGAATACTCTCCCAAGAAACAGTACAATTTGAATGGCTACTTACCTCTACTCTAATAGTGGCTATTTAATAAGAGCAGATAGTTGCTACTGAGGCACGGACATGTGAAAGGCACATAAGACGTGATGAGTAGCCCTGAAGAAGTCAGCTACAACTCTTGTAGCATTAAAGAAACTAGTGTTGACATTGTATCAACAATAATGATTTGCTTAAAAAGAAAATAAAGCTACACAGACTTACTGTTCACCCTAACTTGGATTTATTGAGTATTAAAGTGGAACTTTCCAATTAAGGAAGTAATGTGGTTCGTCCTTTCTCATTGAGCACCTGTAGCTTGGGAAGCTAGTTCAGACTATGTTACTGCTATCACAATAGAACGGCAAATGCACCACTGTTCCCAACCAACTTGCTTATTATATTTAAGGGATGGCAGGCTGTTATCCTCAGCAGGATTGTCGTCTAGGACCAGCAGTTGGTCAGGAGGTATAGGGACATCCTCTGTAATAAAGAAGAGAAAACTTAGTAGTGTTCTACAATAGGGAGGTCATTATGAACATGGCGGGAAAGACCGCCGACCGCCGTGGCGGCAGTGAACAGAATCCCACTGGCGGCGGTGAATAGAAACCCACCATATAATGAACGAAAAACCCAACCCTGCCAAACATTCCCACACCACCACTAACCGCCAGTACCCTGTTGGCGGGAATCCCGGCCCAACCCGCCCCGCCACCACCAAGCACACCCACCTCCTGTCCTCCAAATAATGATGCACAAATCACCACAGCAGACAGTGGAGGCCGGACGACCATTGGCGGCTGCGACCGCCACGTGCAGCAAGTGGGCCGAACAGCAACCAGTGCACACATTGGCTAGGCCTAGCACCCACACACCTGACACACATCCAGAACACCATAAAACACCCCCAGACACACCCCACAATCCCTTCCAAGGAAATCAGGACCAGAAGCATTGGGGGCATGCCAACATACCCAAGACAGGTTGGCAAAGATTGTAACGACCTTGGAGCAAAGTCAGAAGATGCAGTTGGAACACCACCAACAGGCCATGGAGCAGTGGAAAGAACACAATGCCACAATGGCCACCATTGCTGGAGCACTGCTGCAGTTGGTCAACAAACACTCAGACACCCACACCGGACAAGAGGCCACCACAACAACCAGCAACAGTTGTCCCAGGCAGCTGAAACAGCACAGGAAATACCCTCCCAGGAATCACAAGGGCCAACCATGTCACCACAAGTAGCTCGACAGCAGGCGCCCAAACGTAGTCTCAGGCCAAGATATGGCACTGGAAACCCAGCTAAGAACAAGCCCCCTTCCAACAATTGACACTGCTACTGCTGCCAAGCAACCATCCCAGCCATTCACCAACTGCAATTAGCTGAGGGCTAAATAATGTACTAAACTACAAATAGGACCCACCTATGATATCAAACAGGCCTGCCACCAAGTTGGTTTTGAGGACACCCAGACATAACGACTTCCATCACTGTACATAGCACATTTCACTGTATTCCACCAATAAACAACATATCTCACCTGTAACACTGTCCCCTGTCTTCAATGTTGAACAAAGTGGAGTAATGATGCAACAGGCAGGGATAAACTTTATTGTCAAATTGTGCATGCTGGTGGTACAGTGTGTTTCAAAATAGTCAAGAAGGGAATGCTTATATTGTCTGTCTGTACCATGCTGAAGAGGTCCATGACTTGCATATCACAACCAATTCCCCCAAGTTGACATGGCACACTTACCATATCAGTCACTAACCACATGTACAGGCTGAAGTCACAGACAGTTATTGGAAGTAGAGTTGTATCAGTTGCTTTCTGGAATTGACATCTTCCCTTCCTCATCCTCACCATCACTCTCCTCACCTCTCTGAGGTAACAGATCAGGACCTATAGCACCCTCTACCTCCAAAAGGGACATTGAATGTCTCACTGCCACGTTGTGCAGCATGCAGCACGCCGCGACTATCCTACACACCTTCTCAGGCCCATAGGCCAGGGAACCCTCAGAGAAATGTAGGCACTGGAATCTAGCCTTCAGGAGACCTACAGTACGCTCTATCACCCTCCTAGTAAGTCCTTAGGCCTCATTGTATTTCCTCTCTGCATCCGTCTTGGGATTCCTCACTGGTGTCAGGAGCCAACGCAAGTTTGGATAGCCAGAATCACCTAGAGAAATGGTCAATACAGAGTCATCATTGGAATGTCCTTAGTCTGACAGGCTGTTTTTCTGCAATGTGTTAGTTAGTGACAGGCACACTTACCTATGATCCACCCTCTGTCTTCTTGGAGTTGTTCCATCTTTTGTGGCACACTACTGTTCCTCAAAACAAATGAATCATGGACTGAACCCGGAAACATGGCATTCACATGGGATATGTACTGGTCTGCTGTACTTACCAATTGGATGTTCATGGAGTGAAAGTTCTTTCTGTTTCTGTACACCTATTCACTCACTCTTGGGGGGATGATGGGTATGGGGTTTCCATCGATGGCACCAAAAACATGGGGAATGTTTGCAAAGGCATAGAAGTCTGACTTGATGGCAGGGAGCTTAGCCCTTTGGGGGAATCGCACATAGGATTGCAGATGTTGTACAAATGCATTCAGAAATCTTGTAAGTACCTGGCTGAACATTGGCTGTGAGAAACCAGCACCCATGCCCACTGTCAATTGAAATGAGCCTGTGGCCAGGAAATGGAGTGCAGAGAGCACCTGCACCTCAGTTGGAATGGCATGCTGATTAAGACTTCCCGGAGTCAGTGCAGGATCCGGTAATGCACATAGGTCCTGAATAGTTGCACGTGTGAGTCTGTAAGTGATAATGATCTGACGCTCCGCCATGGTCCCCATATCCACAAGTGGTCTGTACAGAAATGGTGCCCTTCCTCGCCACAAGGGTCAGTACCTGTGAGGGTTAAGAACAAGGAGTCATGTGCACACATACACTGGCATATTTGCTAAACACAATCACTGCATTCTTCATAGTAGTGTCTGTACAATAACTGCAATCTGACAGATGTACATTGACATCACTAAGAGGGAACGGAGTAAATTATGTGTGCTTATATACTCTATAGATAGAGACATAGGTGCTTCATATGGCTAGTAGGCCCATCATTGTGAGTAAATTGAATTTCAAGATGCGTAGCTGATGGCAAAATGTCTGCCCAATGTAGTTCTGCCCCTTCATTGTGGAAGTGACCTAAGACTGATAGCGGTTGACGTCACAGTGTACAGCGGTGTTGACCGCTGTTCGCACCCTCATTCTCTAACATGGATGCCAATGGGGAATCCTGGCGTATCATGATCGCCGCCGGTGGTGAGGGTGCATTATGTCACGGAACGTATGCGCGTTTGTCATTGTGTGATCACTTAACTCCCCGATCCTGTGCGGAGAAGTACTCCACTCTGTGTACTGCTGTGGCCTGCCACTGGCTATGGATGTTCCACGTGGTGCAGGGGAAAGGGCCCCACCCTTCACCCAGGAAGAACTGGAGTAACTGGTGGAAGGGGTCCTGCCCCTGTACAGCAGACTCTACGGCCGGCCAGAGGTACAGGTGAGTCCGGGTTTGGGGGGCACTGTGTGTGTAATGGATGGAGTGGATTGCTCTGATGTGCGCTCCTGTGAGCCAGGATGGGGCTTGGTGCATGGAATGCTGCGTGCCTCTGTCCTGCATGTCTGGGAGTACTGTCTGTCCTATGTCAACCAATGAGCCAGCTATTGCCATTGTGCAGGTACCTGACCTCTGTTTCTTCTCTGTGTCTCTCTACTAGGTCTGCGCCCACAAGAAGAGGGCACATTAGCATGCCATTGTCAAGGAGGTACGGACCCTGTTGGTCTACAAACTGCAGAGCACCCGCTGTCGTAAGAGGTGGGAGGACCTGTTGCACTGGGCGCTGAAGATCAGTGAGGCCCAGCTGGGGAAGTCCTCCCAACGTGGTAGGGGTGCCCGTTGGGCACTAACCCCCCTCATGTGAAAGATCCTGACGGTGGCGTACCAAGACCTGGATGGGCGCTTGAAGGCTGCACAGCAGTCACAAGGGGCTGAGTACTCACAGCCCATACTTCAGCCTGGAAGGATGAGTGTGTGTGCGATAGGGCTCATGGTGTTTAAAGCTGGGTTTTTGACTGGTGTCCAGCTACTGTCTGCTCCCCAAAGGGTGTAGGGGTGTCCCTGTCAGGTTTCACCTACCTCAGCTTCAATGCAATGACAGGATATGGGTGTAGGTCAATATACTGCTCAGTAGTCAGGGCCATGGTCATGGGCCTAGTGCACAGTGCTGCCTGTTGGGTGTGTCTGCTGGGTAGGTGTACGTTTGACCCTTGTGGATCAGCATTCAGCTACTTACAAGTGTCTCTCCTGTTTTGTCTCCCCATCCCTGTTCTTCTTTGTGTGTCTGGTACAGCATCAACAACAGGCGAGGGAGCTGAGGCGCTGGCTAGTGGGGAGACAACGGCCCCCGGATCCTCGGAGGCAGAGACAACGGACGCCCAGGGGACCAGTGGTTGGGAGGGCAAGGGGACTGTCACGGGGGAGGCTACTACCACAGGGGTTAGTGACTCTGAAACCTCATCTGATGGGGGTCCTCCGGCGGTGGCGGACACTAGTGGACAAATCACGACCGTGAGATCTTCTGCCGCCACCCATACCATCAGCGCCCTCCCTTCTGCTCCCCACCGAGTTGGCAGTGTCCACCCACCCAGAAAGGTGGCCGTCTCCTTCGTCCCAGGCACCTCCTCCCCTGCCCCAGTCAGCCCTGCTGCCCTCACAGAGGAGGCCATTGACCTCCTGAGAGCCATCTCTGTAGGGCAGACAACCATCGTCAGTGCCATCCAGGGGCTAGCATCAGAGGTGCAGCAGACAAATGCCTATCTGGATGGCATTCACGGGGCCGTGTCTGCCCTACAGAGATCTTTTCAGGCTCTGGCCTCCTCTTGGACAGCAGCCAGTTTCCTGACCATTCCGTCACCCCTCCAACCTCCTCTTCCCCTTCCAGTACCCCACTCCCTTCACCGTCCAAGGCACACATTCAGACATGCAGTCAAGCACATCAACACACAAAAAACACACTTCCAAACACACGCACCACACCTCCCACCACAAGCATTCACGCAGCCAACAGACACCTGCACACACAACAACGTCCACTTCCCCCAGTGTGCCCGCCTCTTCCGCATCCCTGTCTGTCCCCTCTCCATGCACACCCTCATGCACTGCACCTTCACTCACTGTTACTGCTTCTCTTCCTGCACTCACCACAAGAGCAGACAGCCATACATGCACCCCATACACCACACCTGCCCTCACCACCTCCACTGTAGTTGACACATGCAGCACACACACCCGACTTGCAGACACCCACCCAACATACATCCACACTAGCTGTCTGTCTTCTCCCACTGTGTCCATCCCCCCACCTCCCAAAACACTCAAATGCACCAAGACACCCACCCATCAGACATCCACCACACTACAGCATACTGAGCAGTCACCGGCACCCACTACACACACACCTACATCCCATACATCAACTCCCTCTGCCTTCACTCCCACGCCCTCATCCACACCCACCCCAATTGCTCCCAAGGAACTTTTCCTCTCCTGTGTAGACCTGTTTGAACCACTGGCCCACCCTGTCTTGTCCCGAAACGTGCCCACCTCCTTGCCCTTTGCGCTCCTTCCACATCGCAGCCCACCCGGTCCAGCCTTCCCATTCCCGTGCCCCTTCTCTAGTTAAGAAGAAGGCCCACTCAGAGCCTAAGGAATCCTGCTCCGCCCAAGCCAAACAGCCCCCACCCCCTTCAAAAGAGAAGCCCACCCCCCTCCAACCTCCTTACGCAAGTCAAAGTCCCACCCCCGTCGCGAATCCCCAAACCATTCCGTGAGGTGCCTGGATCCCCCTATGGTGCCCTGTAGAATGGAGTACCCAGCACTTGTGGGAGTCAGGTTTGCCTAGTTGTGGCCAAGGAAAATTGAATTTTTATGGACTGGCCATTGGCCCTGGTATCATCATTTAGCTCAGTGAGCTACTGAATAAAGTTTCTGTGTGGCCTGTGTTTGGGCTGCACGCAGTTCCACCCTGGTGTTTGTTTGAATAATTTATGGCTGTGGTGCTATTGTATGTCCTATGGCCAAGTTGCAGTGGCCTTCAGTTGGGTACGTCCCTCTTGGTGTAGGGTGTCCGACTATTGCTGCTGGAAAGGGTTGGGGGGGCTTTGTGGGTGGGTGGTGTAGGTGTTTATGTAACTTTGCCCTTTCCTCCATTGTGTCGTAGGTTGCAGTACTTACCATCATCATCTTCGTCGCCGGTCTCCGTCGTGTAGATATATGGCAAGGAGCAAGTCTGGCATGATCTGCAGCTCTCTGTCCATGGCTGCCGCTGCACGTTTTGTTGAGCTCCGGTGAGTATTTCCTTCTATCTGTTTGTTTTCTGCCTGGCTTTGTGTGGCGGTGGTTCCCGCTCCAGAACTGGCAGCAGAATGGTGGTTCATTATTTTATGGGTGGGTTGGGCCTTTCCGACAGCCTGTGGGCAGTCTCTGCCGTCGTCAGCGGGACTCCTTTCCTGGCAGTGGGTGGTGCGCGGGATACATGAGTTTCTTTTGGTTCATTATTTGGCGGTCCGAAACACTCCTCTATGGCGATTTCTACTGCCACAGCCTGCGGTGCGGAACAGACTGCCATGTTCATAATGAGGGCCTAGATGTTGAGATGAGTAATCCGATTGACAATCTAGCTTGCTATTATCTGACTTTAAGTCCAACATTGGTGTATAGGAGTAGTTTCATTCAGATGGTAGTATGTCCACTTTGTTCATACAACCAATGTGCAAGGCTGACGTTTTATGTCATGACATATATTGCCACAATGTTCCACAGCTTGCTGGGCCAACCATTCCTACACATATGATAAGAGATCAGGTCAACATCTGCAATAGAGATTTGCATTCTCTTTCGTGATGCCTACATTGATAATTTTGTGACATTTTGTCAACATCATTGCTTACATTTCTCCTAATAGCCAGTTTGCCTGCATTCCCTGTGGCCAGTATTCAGCCAACAGCTCCTGTGCAGGTGATGTGGGTCTGGACATTACTTAGGTCCTGATTTAGAACTCGTGGATGGGTAACTCCATCACAACGGTGACGGACATCCCATCCACTGAAATCTAAGGTCCAGATATATCAAGCTTTTTGCATTCGCGAATTGCAAAATGTTTCCATTTGCGAATGCAAAAATGCCTTTCACAATGTATGAAAGGCATTCGCAGTGCAATGTTGAGGAAACGCAAAAATAGCGATTCCTTAAAATTGTGACACCATTTAGAGAATCGCAAATTGCGATTCTCTAAATTGGAAATCGCAAATAGAGAAATCCTATTTGCGATTTCCAAAGCACATGTATCAAGCATTTCCTAAATGTGGAATGGGCATTTAGGAAATGCAATTGCCACAAACTAAAGTTTGGTGGTAACCATGTGCAAATTTAAAAATGCATTATAAATGCTTTTTTTTAAATTGACAGGTTGCCCCCACATGCCCCCAAGGCATGTGTGTGCTGCACGTGTCTGTAAAAATATTTTTGGGGTGCAGCAGAGGGGGGCTTAGGCCCCCAGCATTCTGGGATTTGCATTTCCTAATTTGCAAATTCCTAAATGGAATTCACAATTTGGGAAATGCAAAATCATTTGCAACAGGCCCATAGGTGTGAATGGGGTCAGATTCTCTATTTGCGATTTGGTAATAGAATTTGCGAATTTTAAGAAATTGCTAATACCGAATTGCAAAAATCATACATACAATTTTTCATTTCTTAAATAGCGATTTCTTAAAATTTGCTATTTAAGAAACTCAAATTGTTGTTTTGATACATCTGGCCCTAAATCCCATAGGATAGAATGGGATTTAGATTTCAGCTGGCATGATATCTATCACCGTTGTCCGCTGAGTTCTAAATCATGCCATTAGTTATGATTGCGCCATCTGGCTTTTGCACTGTAAAGTATGTCACTCTGCCTTGTTGTGATGCTTTGAATGCCTATCATGCATTCATATTTCCAAGGTTCGATTTTGTAACACACATCCTGCACAGCTATACACCCCAGAGAACCTTACTACAATGCATGAATGTGTGAGGGCATGTACTTACCATGTATTTCCTATTTGTGTATACTTATGTGATTTGTTTGGATACAGATTTCCCTTCATATTTGTGGCCAGTGGGCAATCTGTACCAAATATATCTGGATTGACCCAGTTAGACTAGGTAGACTGCTAGCACTGACACTCACCTTAGCTGATAACAGGCAGGTTTGGGTATCTGCATGGTAGGATACATCCTTGAACTGAGCTACTCACTCCTACATGTACATGCCTCCTTTGCCACTCCGCTTTTGTTGCCAGGAACTCAACCTAATGTTACACAGTATGGAAACCCAGGTCATACAGTGTCTCTCATATGCCTCCAGCACCTCTAATATGTGTGATCATATCAAATGGATTGACATGTTTGGCTGTTATTGAGGGGATGGGTCAAGCTGTTCCGCAAATGATAGTAATGTTAGAATTGGTGACATGTAACCACCCAAGTTTGCAACACAACTGTGCACATCCACCTCAGGCTCCAACCATTACCGAGTCCTGCCCTTTGTGTTGGCAGACTAGTTTCTTATGTTCTTTGACAGATGTCTGTTTCACGTCTTGCAACTGCTACATATGTGACATGTGAGACATTTGCCCTTCAGACTCCCACCTGCCACATGCTTCACTCAGGAGCACATCACATGTAGGAGGTTGTACCCCAGTGGTCTCTTCCCTGTCATCCCTTCCCAGTTGTGACACAAGTGTGGCACTGTCAGACATGGCAGTGCATGTGGATTGGGCCGCATTCCACACTCAAATAACGCAAGGCCAATTAGCATCACTTTCTCTTCTCTGACCTTGAGTAGGATTTAAATATTTGCATTGTTTGGCAATTGTTTGGTTATATTTTGTGAGTAAAATTGGGTTACTGCGAAGCCTCCTTTTGAGAGCATCTTGCAATCAAATTCTTTCATTTGCCTATGTACATCACACTAAGACACACATATTTATCAGCCACAATCTACAGTATTTTCTAATTTTGGGAATTCCCATCATGCGTAAATGATTTAGAGCCTGAGCTTAATGTCAAATGAACAGTTATGTGGAACATAAAGAGTAGAAACTAGTCCTATGTAACAAAAAGGACCTGGCACCACCTTTGCAGATCATTCTCTTCGGAGACAAAGGCTTAACAATGAAACAACGGATTATCTCTCCAATTGCATAATCCTTGTTTTGAAAGTGAGATGTGAGTGTAACTTTCTTCCGAAAGAACAGTTGCAAATAATTTGCCTGCAAGAAAGCACATTATCCCGCCAATCTTCTATCAAGGTAGATGTAATAAATATACATAGCCATTAAAAGAAAAATGAAAATAAGAATATGAATAGTACTATTGCAAAGAAAGATTTTTCTGTTGTTTTACATTTTCAAGGGTGCTACTCAGATTTCAAATGCCACACCTCAAAGAAAAACACACATGGGGGTTTGGCCTTTTCCAGCTGCCCCTCTGTGAAGCTTTTAATCCTGTGCCCATCACCCCACATTAAACCCAGTGTAAGCTGGGGTTTCTTATGTGAGGCTGATGCCCTGTGGAGCAGTTTATGGGTCATCCTTAGGCTTGTTGACAGCTTAAGCTGACAGGCTTGGGCTGCAGGGCCCAATCTGGGAGAAGCTGTGCAGAGCCCCTTGTTGTTGACAGGGGCCTGGCAGTACTGTGGGACTGAGAAGCAATGAATGGGCTCGGCATTGGTGGCTGAGATGAGCGGGCCGATGGGGCGGTGCTGCCGGGCCTGCCACTGGGGTCTACCACTCAACATCCGCAGCACAGAGACTAAAGTGAGGAGATGAAGCTGCGCTGTGGGGCAGCAGGCGGGGTCCTGGGTGGTGAGCGCCCCAGACCAAACTAGTGTACCAGATCCTGCAGCATGCCTGGCTTGGAGTGAGGAGTCCTGCTGGGCAGACAGCCTACTATGTGAGTAGTGAATGACATTGAAGAGGTGGATTGGAGAAGAGGGGCCTGCCATCCTCTGTGTGGCAACAGGCGACTTAGAGAAGGTCCCTCAGAGGACATAGACATGGCTCTAGTAATATTGGTCACAACTGAGAGGGCCCTGCAGCCTGGTCAGGGGAGCATAATCAATTTCGGGTAGTACGTGAGAGGGCAGAACCAGCATGCCCGAGCATGCTGGTGGCCGGGATCCTGATTATCATGGTGGAATGAACAGAGTAAGCCCCGGGTCGAGGGTTACCATGCTGCAGTGCTTGGCTGGACATAAAGACCCATTCATTAAATGCAGTGAGCAGTAGCAAATGTCTACAATTGGAGGATCAGAATGTTACAGAATGGGGCAGACTGGAACTGGGCCTTTGACCAGGAATGCAGACCCTGGAGATCAGGACCCTGTTGACAATGCCCTGAGAGATAAAGACTGTGGCTGTGTGCTGCCACAGGAGGCTGGGAATTGCTAGATGTGCCCCTTCCCCCCCCCCCTGTGCCCTGGAGGAGACCAGAACTGTGGGTACTGAGACTACTGGGGCCTTAAGCAGCACCACAATTTTGCCCCCATATCGGTGGGCAGAAGTGCCTGTGGGTGGCTGGTTATGGAGGTTGTCATGATCATGCTGGTCCTGGGAAGGACAAAGAATCAAAATTGGTCCAGGCCAACAAAATAGATCAGTACATGGTCTTGAGGCCTGGAATGTCTTGCATAGACCATGATCATGACCACCATGTAGCGGCCTGTCACCCAAAGCCCATTTCTGTGGATATTCTGACAGCTATCCAGGGAATCCGGGTTGCTTTAGAAGGGAAGATGGACTCAATGGGTGTTGATGCACACAATAATAAGATCTTGATGTATATGAAAGATACATTTTCATATTCAAATGAAATTGCATTGCCGCTGTTAGATTACCCCATCAGGAATACTCCATCAACCCCAGCAGAAACGTATTTGGCCAGGCAGGCCCTGCAACAAAGGCCTCAAGGTTAATGACTGACTGGTCACAGGTGGGATAACATTTAGCCACAGGCCACACACAGGACATCTTGCAGTAAGATCCCACAGGTTGGCAGCTACACCACAACAGTCCCAGAAGATTGGCCCCAATAAAACATGTACGGCCACAGACATTCCACCATAAACTTAGGTACTGCATGTAGGTAGGCATACCCAGTCAGTTAGGACACATAGTACACAAGGTGACCTTTCACTCCTCTGCTCAGACATCTGGATAGGAATTCACTGGCCCACATCTGTGTCCATACAAGTTCGGACCCACCGGTATTCACCCTCTAGAATTTATGTTCAAAATTCCAGGGCAGCTGCTCTCACTTTATAGTCCCCAAGAATGGTTTAAAATGTATTCTGAACTGATGTACTCAGATACCTCAGATCAGATTCTGTAACTGCTTTCCCATCTGTAATGGTTGATAAAAAAAAAGGTTTCCCACTCTGCCAGACACCTATTGTCTTTTGTTTTTTGAGGTAAAATCTCATTCAGGCAACATTTTGGAGAGCCAGCCAGGAGAGATGGGAATCTCGTACCCGACTATAGGCGATGGAAGAGGACCACACCCGGGAGAATTCACATTTGCACAACAAGGAAAGTAAGCAGACACCACACTTGATTGAAAGTTCTGCTAAGTCCACGGGGCAGATGTCCATTGTGAACCTGCCGTTAAAAAGGTAGGAGACCACATCAGATTCTTAAGCCTAGCATTTGGCGTAAGGCAAATTAGGAAACCAGAACCCATGGAGAGTCACCTTTTGATAGTCAGCGTCAGGAAGAGTGACTCTTGTGTTATATTGTGTTGGGTGCAGACTGCTTGGACTGCTGGGCATGATGCAGCAGTATGCATGGGCTTTAGGTTCGCGAAAGAGCAGACATCTATGTTTTAAGATGTGTCTATTACATATAGGCTCTGAGTGTAGTATAGGGCCCACATCTCAATCTTAGATGGTTATCTTAGCACTATTGCTTTCTTAACACCGTTAGTTTCCAAAAGAAATACAAGGTGTGTACGTAGGACCCATGCATGTGACATAGGAGGAATTATGACATTAGTAAACTAGAACAATTGTAATCCCAGAGAGTAGGCATATCTTATATTTTTATATTTTTGCCAAGAAAGGGTATATAATAATAAAAGGTGGTCCCTTCGTTCTCCATGGAAATTGTAAGAATCCTTTCCCCCAAAACTGGTATTGATTAGATTATCAGACTCCTTTAATTCCCACACAGTGCAGAGCTTTCTTTAGTCATGGGATAACAAGCTTTAGAAATGGGTAGGGTTAAAACTTAGCAGATGCGCCATTCCCCTGACTCCTTTTAGGGACCTAGGGCCAGATGTAGCAATAATTTGCGAGTCGCAAATGGACCGAATCGCAATTTGCAACCCTGCAAAATCGGAAATGGGATGCAAAAATCCCATTTCCGCAGTGCAATTTGCTAAAAGAGTGAGGTCATACAGTAGAGTGGAGTGGTGTGTCATATAGAAAATTGTTGTATTTTATTGTGGAGTAGAGTGTTGTATATTGTAATGCACAGACATAGAGTTGAGAATAAAGTTGGACAGGGGAGTGTCTGGGATAGAGTAGAGTAGAATGTCATGACGTGTGGTAGACTTGTATAGAGTGGAGTTATATGGAGTGGAAGAGAGTGTCATACAATGGAGTGGTGTAGAGTGGAGCCACATACAATGTAGTGGCATAGATTGGATTACTGTAAAGTGCAGTAGCACACAGTAGAATAACATACAATAGAATACTGTACAGTGGGGAGTAGAAGAGGGGAGTGGCATAGAGTTGAATAGCGTGGTGTGGAGTGGTGTGTAGTAGAGTGCAAAGAGTGGAGTAGGGTACAATGGATTAGCATAGAGTGGAGTAGGGTACAACGGATTAGCATAGAGTGAGATAGCATATATTGAAGTCGTGTAGTGTGCAGTCTAGAAAACTGTTATAAATTGGAGTGGTGTCTCATACAGGAGAGTGGAGTGCTGTGCCACACAGTGTTGGAAACTGTTGTAAAGTGGAGTAGAGTGTTGTACAATAGAGTGTATGGCCATAGGGTTAAGTGCAAATTTGGACAGTGGAGTGTATGGGGATAGAGTGAAGTAGAGTCTAGGGGAGTGGCATAGAGGGTAGTTGAGTTTTGTAGAGTAGAATTATGTAGAGTGAAGGACAGAACAGTGGCATAAAGTGAATTAGCATAGAGTGGAGTAGCATAGACTGGAGTGGCGTATAACAGAGTGGCATAGAGTGTAATATATAGTGTGGCTGTATACAGTGGAATGGTGTAAAGTGCAATAGCTTATAGTGAAGTAGCGTACAGTGGAGTGGCATACAGTTAAATGGTTTAGACTGAAGTGGTGTATTTGCGGTGGGGTGTAATAGTATACAGTGGAGTGGTGAACAGTGGAATGCGTTAGAGTGGAATACCATACAGTAGAGGGGCAAAAACTAAAGTTGTGTACAGGTAATAGCGTATAATGGAGTACTATACAGTGGAATAGCATAGAGTGCAGTACAGTGGAGTAAAATATTATAGAGTAGAACAGCGCAAAGTAGAATAGCATGGAGTGTAGTGGCATCCAGTGCAGTTGTGTAGACTGGAGTAGTGCACAATAAAATGTGTAGAGTGATGTATCATATAGTGGAGTGGCATTGATTGGAGTGGCGTCCACTGGACTACCATACAATGGAGTGGCATAGAGTGGAGTTGTATACACTGGAGTGGCACATAGTGGATTGGCATACAGTGCAATAGTATAGAGTAGGGTGGTATACAGTAGAGTGGCATTCACTGGAATAGTGTACAGTAGAGCAGCAACCAGTGCAGTGGCGCACAGTGAAGTGGTGTAGACTGGAGTGGTGTACACTGGAATGGGGTAGAGTGTAAAAGTATACAGTGGAGTGGCATACAGTTAAATGCCATCCAATGGAATAGCATAGAATGGAGTGGCATACATTGGCATGGAGTCCAACTGAATACTCTAAAATGAAGTTGCTTAGAGTAGTTTGCTATACACTGGAGTGGCATAGAGTGGATTAGTGTACATTGGAGAAGCACACAGTGGAATAGCATACAGTGAAGTGTTGTAGAGTGGAAGGGGCATTCCTGCGGTATATAGTAGAGCGGATCAGCACACAGTATAATGGAGGAGAGTGGAATAGCATGAAGTGGGGTAGTGTCCAGTGGAGTGGTGTACATTTGAGTGACAGAGATTGGAGTGGCTTACCGTGGTGTTGCTGACAGTGTAATAGCATAGAGTAGAGTGGCATAGACAGGAGTCTCATACAATGAAAAGGCGAATTGTGGCCTGGTACAGTGGCTTGGCATATGGATGCATTTGAATTTTACCAGCAATGTAGATTATAATATTCAGAGTAATGCAAAACAGGGAATTGCTCTGCCTTGCATTTCTCCAGATTTGTAAATCAATGCAGGGCTATGCGGTAGCATTGTGTACAACATGTAAATCTGACTCATTAATTGCATTGCCCACGCAACACCATGAGTGGCACAAGTGTACCACAAACCGATAATATAGCTAGCCCTTTTATATTTTGGGCCATGGTAGACGTGATAACTTTGCAGTATAGCTTGGTGCATGGCCATAACAAACCAACATTTTTGAGAATAAAAAGGAGCCATATTGTTTTGGCTTTGTTTGAGGTTAGGTCCTAAGTTATGGGTAAGTGGTAGGTCCTTAAATAGTTTAAGGAGGTTATATCCAAAGAACTCCTATCTTTTGCCATACTAACTATAACTACAGAGTGGCAATCATATTTAACACATTTGGTGCATTTGTTGGCCAATGGCTGCCACACGCACACCCTGCCTGGTACGGGCATCGACTGTTGACCAACCCCAGGGTGGGGTTTTAAAAATCATCTGGTGCTTTATACTGGAGGATTTTGTTGTATTTAAAATCCCCTCTGGAGACACAGAAGAGCTCTGTGTCTCCCCCTGCCTCCCACCTGCCTCTCTGTGACAGCGTGCTGACATTACAATTTGTTTTCCCCCTGGAGCAGGAAGCAGCAGGTAAGGCCGCTTTCTACTCCGGTGGTAAAAAAAGGGCCCACCTACCAAACCCAGACATTTTGGAAAACTAGACACCCAGGGAAGTCCATGGAGGTTTAGCTTGTGTGGATTCCCCAAAGTTTTCTTATCTAGAATACCCTGCAAAGGTAAAATGTAGAATAAAAACTCAATTCTTCCTTGCATTTCTGTCATGCAAACTACAGGAATATGCAGGGATGTACAAAAATTCAACCACCCAGAGTTTCCCCACTTGTCCTGATGAAAACGCTTCCCAACTTGTGTGCCTGTGCATAGTGCCTGCGTCAGGAATGGATCACCCCAGGGGCAACAGTAGCCCTCATGTAAAGATTACCGTTAACAGTTGTGTGATCCATTCCTGTCACGGGCACTAAGCCCAGACACATCAGTTCATCTAGATTCCTATAGGTGTCTAGTTTTAAAAAAATTTATAGGTTTGCTAGGTTTCCCTATGTGCCGGCTGAGCTAGAGCACGAAATCTACACCTAGGCACTTTGCAAAAATGCGTCCATTTTCATTGGAAAAATGTGATGTGTACACATAGGCCCTCATTCCAACATTGACGGGCGGCGGAGGCCGCCGGTCAATGTTGCGCGTCAGGAATACCGCTCCGCGGTCCAGAGACCGCGGAGGGTATTCCAAGTTTTCCCCTGGGCTGGCAGGCGGTCGCCGAAAGGCCGCCCGCCAGCCCAGGGGAAAACGACCTTCCCACCATGAAGCCGGCTCGTAATCGAGCCGGCGGAGTGGGAAGGTGCGACGGGTGCTACTGCACCCGTCGCGTATTTCACTGTCTGCTATGCAGACAGTGAACTAAATTTTGGGGCCCCCAGGGGCCCCGCGACTCCCCCTCCCGCCATCCGGTTCCCGGCGGGAGAACCGCCAGGAACTGGATGGCGGGAGGGGGAGTCGGAATCCCCAAGCCGGCGCAGCAAGCTGCGCCGGCTTGGAGGATTCCTTGGGGGCAGCGGGAAACCGGCGGGAGACCGCCGGTTTCCCTTCTCTGACCGCGGCTAAGCCGCCACGGTCAGAATGCCCCGCGGGGCACCGCCGGCCTGTCGGCGGTGCCACCGCGTCCCGCGGCCCTGGCGGAAGTAATCCGCCAGGGTCGTAATGACCACCATAGTGTTTTTGGGCATTTACTGTCGCGGACACAAGGCCTACCCACACAAGTGAGGTACCATTTTTATCGGGAGACGAAGGGAATGCTTGGTGGAAGGAAGTATGTGGCTCCCCTCAGATTCCAGAACTTAGCATTCGCTGAAATGTGAGGAAACCTTTTGTCTTTGGACAAATGATGAGGTTTGCAAAGGATTCTGGTTAACAGAAGCTGGTGAGAGTCCCACAAGTAACCTCATTCTGGATTTCCCTAGGTGTCTAGTTTGGAAAAATGTATAAGATTTTTAGATTTCCCTACGTGCCGGCTGAGCTAGGGGCCAAAATCCACAGCTAGGCACTTTGGCAAAATCAAGTCAGTTTTCAGTGG
This sequence comes from Pleurodeles waltl, assembly GCF_031143425.1. NCBI lineage: Eukaryota > Metazoa > Chordata > Amphibia > Caudata > Salamandridae > Pleurodeles > Pleurodeles waltl. The sequence continues at coordinate 443,420,985 of NC_090438.1, read as the reverse complement.
AAAAATGTAATGTGTCTACATTGTGTTTAGTGGCATTTCCTGTCATGGGCACTAGGCCTACCCACACAAGTGAGGTACCATTTTTATCAGGAGACTTGGAGGAACACAGAATAGAAGAAAAAGTGTTATTGCAAATTGTCCTTCTCTACATTTGTGTCTTACAAATGTAAGACAGAGTGTAAGAAAGAAGTCATTTTACATGATAGTAAGGCAACCCAGTATTCAGATATGTGCAAATAACCACTGCCTCTAAATTTCCTATCTTGTGCCCATTTTGGAAATACAAAGATTTCCTTGATACCCATTTTTCACTCTTTATGTTTTACCAAATGAATTTCTGTATACCTGGTATACAATGAAAATCCATTGCAAGGTGCAGTTCATTTATTGGCTCTGGGTACCTTTGGTTCTTGATGAACCTACAAGCCCTATATATCCCCAGGACCAGAAGGGTCCAGGAGATGTAACAATATATTGCTTTCAAAAATCTGCCACAGGTGTGAAAACTTATAGAAGAAAACTTAGACAGAAATGGCTGTTTTTTCAACTCAATTTCAATATTTTTTATTTCAACTGTTACTGTCTAATAGAAAACCTTGAAGAATCTACAAAAGAGACCCTTTGCTGCATTTAATTTTATTTACTCTTCAGGAATGTTTAGATGTCTGGGATCCACCATTGGTTTCACACCCATTTCTGTCACTAACTGGGAGGAGGCTGAGAGCACAAAAAATAGTAGAAATGGGGTATGCCCCAGTAAAATGCCCAAACTTTGTTGAAAAATTTGGTTTTCTGATTCACGTCTGCCTGTTCATCAAAGCTGGGAGGATTGTGATGTTAGCACCACAAACCCTATGTTGACCCCATTTGCAGGGAAAAACAGATGCTTTCTTCTGCAGCACTTTTTTCCTGTTTGTTTTGTAAAATAAAAACAAATGTATCTGTATTTTGGCTAATATATCGGTCTCCTCCAGGGATATCCACAAACTCTGGGTGCAATTAGATTTCCCAGGATGATGGAAAAAAGTACGTAAGTTGGTGTGGGTAGCTTATGTGGAAAAAAAGGTATGGGGGCCTAAATGCAAACTACCCTAAATAGTCAAAAAAAGGCTCAGCACTGGGGCGGGGGGTAGGCCCAGCAGCTAAGGGGTTAATGTGATATTTTTATGTTTATCTATTGTATTTGTTATGTATTTCCTCAGTGGTTTATGTAGTCATGTGAACAGAAATGTATATTTCAGTTGTTCATGTAGTAATTTTGAAACTTTACATTTGCAATCTACTTTATTTTTCTGGGCATCTATATTTTTTTTTTCTTTTTGGAGCATCCTTGCTACTTTTAGTAGGATTGTGCTACATATTCAGCCCAAAGTGAATGAAAGTCAATCATTGTTATTATAATAATTAAGATTATTATTTTTTTTTATATGGCCAATTATCATTTCATCCATGTAGAAGTTTGAGTAGCTCACCGCTAAGTCACTTTTCTCTTATGTTGCACAGAAGTATATAAGAAGTACAGAAAGATGGTTTTGGTATGGCTTGCTGCCACAGTTTTTATTGTGAACTAGAAAGTATGCAAAGAAACCTGTGGAGATGTATTCTATTTGTTATGTATTTGTTTATAGGTCTCCATTAGCACTTGACCATGAATGATGTCACTGAGTTGAAAACCAACCTTATCATGTAACATTTATTTAACCGAGCTGCAGTACCAGACACAAACATCTGCACCTCCTAACATATTATAGTGCCAAATTTCATGGTTTTGGCTATGTAAAATTCAAACTTCTACAGAAAATGCATTGGATTTAAAGCCAGTGTTGCAACGTTCTTGATTTCTTTGTATCCCGTTGGCCAAGTGCCATGAAACTTTCAGTCCTTCCAAAATGAAACAGACCGAGCAGGTCTGCAAAATTTCACCCATATTGGTCACACTGTTATAAAGGGACAACATTCAGAAAAATCCCTATCTGGTCACACTAACTATATTTACAGAGTGGCTGTAGAGAGGTGTCACAAGCAATCTTTTTTTCCCCATTTCAATGCTCTCACTAGAGTATTGCAAGAAGCCTGTGGGAGACTTGCGAGATTGTAAACATCTACATTCTATTGTCATCTATTCTACATGTTTCTTTATCATGTTTTCAGTTACTATGCAATGCTAATGTACAATAGTGTAGTGAGTAAAAGGTGGTTGGATATTTGTCTATATATGATTTTTTAAAGTGATGGCTCTTTTGATATGCTCATGGAAGCTGGACACACAATCACCTGCGTGTACTCTGAGCAGGCTGTACTTCCAGTTTGGCTCTCGCAACCGACATGTGGGATCCTATATTTAGAAGCAAATTAATTACAGTGGACTAGCCTGTCCTGTCAGACCTCTTTGTCAGATAATGGCTGTGCACATTAGGGTGTGTACATGGACTATTCTTTCCTCTCTGGCCTCTCTCTCATGTGACAGGTGTGTGTAGTAGTTGTGTGAGAGATTGGCTTCTCCAGTGAGACCTCTGTCTCAGATGACAGGTGTGAGTAGTTGGGTGTATACATGGACTGGCCTCTCCTGTCAATCCTCTGTCTCAGGGGATGACTATGCATAGTCGGGCATGTACATGGACTAACCTCTCCTGCAAGGCCTTCTCTCAGATGACAGGTGTGCATATTGTGCTGTGTACATGGACTGGCATCTTCTGTCATAACTCTGTCTTAGTTGATGGGTGTGCATAGTAGGATGTGTGGAGAGAGACAGGTCTCTCCACTGAGACCTCTCTCTTGGATTACAGTTGTGCATAGTATGCTCTGTCCAGGGACTGTCCTCCCTGTTAACATCACTCTCTCTGACAATGGGTATGCATTGTAGAGTGTGGGAAAAGACTATACTCTGCTCACAACTCTTAAGGAGCTGATGAAAGTAAATTGCGCACTCTGACAAACACCATCTATAGGTAACACTCCTTCTTACTGTAGAAAGTATGCATAGTACTGTGTATTCAAAGATCACCTATGCCTTTCTACCTTTCACAATCCTGTGAGAGTCTCATGAGATTGTAACTTTTATTATAAATATTTGGAATTAACCCTTTACTAATCACAAGGCTTACCTGTTACACGCTTTCTCTCAAAAACAATGACCACAATATGCATTCCTACTAATTGAGTGTATTCAGAATTCATCTATCCTTTTTTACTATCCCACGAAAGTCCCACAAGATCATAAACATTTGTTAAAAACAATATATATATTTTTTCTTCACAATAGTTATCTCTTGGCACCTCTCCTCTAAACGTAGGGGACGCCATGCCTTTCTGCTGCCCCCTTATTTAGCTTTTTTTATTTAATTTCCACAATAACTCCAGTTTTTCACAATAAACAGTAAAGGCCTCCACTTCATTTGTAACATTACAACAGCCAGCAATTCAGAGCACTCATTTGCATGGGAGGCTCCTGTGAGAGCTTTAAGGTTCATAAAAAAACAGGTCCCTTGGCCAGTCATAGACCTCCATTTTTAAATTCTTATGGTTGGCTTGTGGGACTCTCATGAGACCAACTGTCCAAATATACAATTAGTTTTGATCCCAAAACACTTTTCTCCCATTCTATGTCAATGGGACTTTTCAAACAGGACTACAGCCTGAACTGCTTGACGGATTTACACCAAATTTGGCAGAAAGCTAGTTCTTCGTTTAGAGTGTTTTTTGTGATTTGGTATAAATCCCTTCATTAGTTTTGGAGATATTAAGGGGCATATTTAAACTCAGTTTGCGCCGAATTTGCGTCGTTTTTTTCGGCGCAAATTTGACGCAAAGCTAACTCCATATTTATACTTTGGCGTTAGACACGTCTAGCGCCAAAGTTCATGGAGTTAGCGTCATTTTTTGGCGTGAACACCTTCCTTGCGTTAATGAGATGCAAGGTAGGCGTTCCCGTCTTAAAAAATGACTCCCAGGCATGTGCGTGGTATTTATACTCCCGGGCAAAAATGACGCCCGGGAGTGGGCGGGGCAAAAAACCCAGCATTTGCGCCTCTTTTTAACGCCTGGGTCAGGGCAGGCGTTATAGGACCTGTGGGCTCAGAATGAGCCCAGAGGTGCCCTCCCGTGCCCCGAGGGACACCCCCTGCCACCCTTGCCCACCCCAGGAGGACACCCAAGGATGGAGGGACCCATCCCAGGGAAGAAAAGGTAAGTTGTGGTAAGTATTTTTTAAAAAAAAGCATTTGTGGCATAGGGGGGCCTGATTTGTGCCCCCCTACATGCCACTATGCCCAATGACCATGCCCAGGGGACATAAGTCCCCTGGCATGGCCATTGGGCAAGGGGGCATGACTCCTGTCTTTGCTAAGACAGGAGTCATGTTAATGGCGTCTGGGTGCCAAAAAAAAATGGCGCGAATCGGGTTAAGACGATTTTTTTGCCTCAGCCTGACTTGCCCCATTTTTGGACGCCCAAACGCCATTTTTCCCTACGCCGGCGCTGCCTGGTGTACGTAGTTTTTTTTCACGCACACCAGGCAGCGCCGGTCGGCTAACGCCATTCAATAAATACGGCGCCCGCATGGCGCTTCAGAATGGCGTTAGCCGGCGCTAATTTTTTTGGCGCAAAACTGCGTTAGCGCAGTTTTGCGTCAAAAAGTATAAATATGGCCCTAAAGGTACAAAAATATGGATATCGAGGGACAAGGATCCTCAGTAGATCCAACTGTTCCTGTGCTGATTTTGATTGACCGCTAATACTTCAACAAGAAAGTGTTGGCAGCCATCTTGAAACTCAGCTTTAGCCGAGTCCCAGAAAAAAGTGAATAAAAAGAAAAGGGGCCATGGTAGAGACATCCAAGGTCTCAAGCCTTTCTCTCAAGGCCCCTCAAGGACCCCACTAGGGCTAAGAGGCATTTTTTTTAAAAAATCTCAGAAAAATCCACGGATCGAGATCTGCAGATTCTTCTGAGATTGTTTTTAAAAAGGGCAGTCTCTGACCCTTTTTTTAAACACTTGGTGGGACAGGTCAAAAGGACATTGAGAAAGGAGGGAAGAGCACGGGGCCACCCTCCTTGGACTTACATTACCACCATCCTAGGGCGATTACATAAAACTATGCTGGGAATCACACAGCCCAATCACCTTGGGCACCACCACCTCCCCAGGGCAAAATGTTTATTTTATAAGAGGGAGGCCCATATGGCCTGCACAAAGCCCAGGGGACCGCTACCTCACCATCAACTGAGATACGGATTGAAGGCAGTACCCAGGTGGCAGGCTCTATTCTTTACTGATATAGCCATACTAATGGTTTAGCCATAATCTCTCCTGATCTCTCCCCACTGTGTCCTATTATCTCTTACATCCACACATGGGTGGCACCCTTCTAAGTCCAGCTCAGTCTGACACGGGAGATAGCATAGCCATCTGTGTGCCACTTGTCTATGAGATTGGGGCAACCCATCCTCCCTGGACTAGTCACTCATCACCTGTGGATCCAGTTCAACTTGCAATGTTTTAATGCTTTCATGGCTGCTTCCCCTATACCTGTGAGGGGAAAGGTGGAAGCTGAGAAGGCCAGGCTGCAGTTCAACAGCCAACATGGCTAAGTGATGACCACTCAGTAGACAACCAGGTGGCACAAGATGACAGTATGATAACCCTACTGCATTACTCTCTAATACCTCAAGAATTGACTCTCTTACCTACAGAATATATTCCATATCTAACAAATTGGAGAAGCATGATGATAGACTGGGAGCTGTAAAACAAATTGTTTAACATGTGGACAAGAACATCAACGGGAAATGAGAAATTCTACTTAACTTGGAAAAAGTCCTAAATGTAGTTGCCACCAAAAATGAAGACTTGGAGACATGGATAATACAGGTTAACTGAGGGCTTTTTTGATCAGTGGTTGTTGACACTATCAGTTCTAAAAATCTTCGTATACCTGATCATGATAGAGCGGGCACAGAGGTCTCTTGCACTAAGCCATACACTGGGAACCTCAGCACACCCTATTATTGTAAGACTCAGTAACTTTAGTGACAGAGACACTGCACTAAGTCTTGCATATAAAGATTGTAAGCTATCACACAAGATCTACCCGATTGCCCTCTTGCTACCGGTCAAAAAACATCCCCTCAAGGTAGTTATCCAGTACACTATGCTATGGCCCTAAATGTTATCCACCAAGGAAAACACACTTTCCCAACTCTAAAGAAAGTATAGGAATTCATTTTACATCTGTCAATGGGGAGTCCTGTGATATTGACTCTGTTCTCCTTTAACCCCTTAGCTGCTGGGCCTTCTCCCCTCCATCCAGTGCTGAGCCCTTTTTTAGCCATTTGGGCTAGTTCGCGCTTCGGGCCCCCATAACTTTTTGTGCACATAAGCTATCCACTCCAAATTTGCATCCTTTTTTTCAACATTCCCGGGATTGTAAAAGTATCCAGCATTTGTGGGTTTCCCTGGAGGAGACCAAGAAATTAGCCAAAATATAGCTAAAATGTGTGGGTTGTTTTTAAAATGGGAACAAAAGTGCTGCAGAAGAGAACATCTGTTTTTCCTCTGCAAATGGCATCAACAAAGGGTTTGAGGTGCTAACATCACCATCTTCCCCGCTTTCAGGAACAGGCAGACTTGAATAAGGAAACCACATTTTTTAACAACAGATTTTTTTGCATTTTACTGGGACATACCACATTTTTACTATTTTCCGTGCCTCCGTCTAGTTAGTGACAAGATGGGTCTGAAACTGTTAGAAATTAGGTCTTTCGTTAACAGTCAGGTTACCCACTATCCAAGCAAGTACCCTCACTCTAGTCAGGGTAAAAGAGAATCACCGTCAGCTAACCCCCACTCACCCCCATGGTAGCTTGGCATGAGCAGCAGGCTTAACCTCAGAGTGCTAGGTATAAAGTATTTGTACCAACACACATAGTAACTTAATGAAAACACTACAAAATTACACAACACAGGTTTAGAAAAATAGAGAATATTTATCTAAACTAAACAAGACCAAAACGACAAGAATACACAATACACAAGTCATCAATTAAAAACCAGTAGTGTAGTTTTAAACACATAGCTAACGCTGTTAGCGTGAAAATGTACCTGGGTGCACCAAAAATAACCCTCATGGGCGAGTGTGCGTCAAAAAGGGCTTGCGATGCGTCAATATGACTCACGAACTAGACCTTGCATCATTTGGGTCCAGGTAGGCCTTGCATCATTTTTGCATGCCCAGCGATGTTTGCATTGGAAATCTTGCCACACGGTGATCAGAAAACCATGCAGTGCGGGTTCGGATCTCACAAGCGTCTGTCAGCGATGCTGCAAGTCGTTTCTCCAGCCGCGGATGTCGATCTTCTGGTCGGGTTGCAGTTGAGAGTCGAATTTCAGCTGCAATTTTTTTAGACGCAGATCAGAGTTGCATAGATCTTTTCCCCACACGGCGGTCGGTGCCTGGATTTCTCACTTTTGGGCTGTCCGCTTCTCCTTTCAGAGTCCCAGAAACTGGATGGGTACCTCTTGGCAGAGTAGGAGTCTTAGCAGAGGCTCCAGGTGCTGGCAGAGAGAAGCCTTTGCTGTTCCTGAGACTTCAAACAACAGGAAGCAAGCTCTAAATCAAGCCATTGGACAGTTCTTCACAAGAAGGAAGGCAACACAAAGTCCAGTCTTTGTCCTCTAGCACAGGCAGAAGCAGCAACTTAGGATAGCTCCACAAAGCACAGTCACAGGTGGGACAACTCTTCTTCCTCAGCTCTTCTCCAGACAAAGGTACCTCTTGGTTTCCAAAATTGTTCCAAAGTCTGTGGTTTTGGGTGCCCTTCTTATAACCATTTTGCCCTTTGAAGAAGGCCTAGTTCAAAGAAAAGTCTCTCTTGTTTGTGAAATGCTGCCTTGCCCATGTCAGGCCCCAGACACACACCAGGGGGTTGGAGACTGCATTGTGTGAGGGCAGGCACAGTCCTTTCAGGTGTGAGTGACCTCTCCTCTCCTCCCTCCTATCACAGATGGCTCATCAGGAAATGCAGACTACATCCCAGCTCCCTTTGTGTCACTGTCTAGTGAGAGGTACAACCAGCCCAACTGTCAAACTGACCCAGACAGGGAATCCACAAACAGGCAGAGTCACAGAAATGGTTTAAGCAAGAAATTGCTCACTTTCTAAAAGTGGCATTTTCAAACACACAATCTTAAAATCAACTTTACTAGAAGATGTATTTTAAAATTGTGAGCTCAGAGACCCCAAACTCCACATATCTATCCGCTCCCAAAGGGAATCTACACTTTAACCATATTTAAAGGTAGCCCCAATGTTGACCTAAGAGAGGGACAGCCTTGCAACAGTAAAAAACTAATTTAGCAGTATTTCACTGTCAGGACATATAAAACACATTTCTATGTCCTACCTTAACCATACACTGCACCCTGCCCTTGGGGCTACCTAGGGCCTACCTTAGGGGTGTCTTACATGTAAGAAAAGGGAAGGTTTAGGCTTGGCAAGTGGGTACACTTGCCAAGTCGAATTTACAGTTCAAAACTACACACATAGACGCTGCAGTGGCAGGTCTGAGACATGATTACAAAGCTACTTAGGTGGGTGGCACAACCAGTGCTGCAGGCCCACTAGTGGCATTTGGTTTACAGGCCCTGGGCACCGCCAGTGCAGTTTACTAGAGACTTACTAGTAAATCAAATATGCCAATCATGGATACACCAATTACATATACATTGTAAATAGGAGCACTTGCACTTTAGCACTGGTTAGCATTGGTAAAGTGCCCAGAATAACAAAAACAGCAAAAACAGAGTCCAGCACACATCAACAACCTGGGAAACAGAGGCAAAAAGTTTAGGGAGACCACGCCAAGGATGAAAAGTCTAACAGAAACCAGTGCTGGATCCCAGACTGCTAAACATTTCGGAAAAGTATAAAACAATTTGAATTTAGCAAGGGGTCATTCTTGTAGATCCTTAAAGGTTTTCCTACAGAATATAACAGCTAAAATAAAAAATAAAATTGAAATTGAGTTGAAAAAGACAGCCATTTCTGTCCACGTTTTCTTCTCTAACTTCCTTCAGCTATGGCAGATTTTTCAAACCAATATACAGTTGCGTTTGCTGGACTCTTCTGGGTGCGGGGATATGAAGGGCTTGTAGGTTCATTAAAAACCCTAGGTAGCCAGAGCCGATAAATGAGCTGCACCTTGCAATGGGTTTTCGTTGTATACCAGGTATACAGCAATTCACTTGTTAAAATATAAAGAGTGAAAAATAGGTATCAAGGAAACCTTTGTATTTTGAAAATGGGCACAAGATAAGGAGTTTAGAAACAGTGATTATTTGCACATCTCTGAATATGGGGGCCCCATACTAGCATGTTAATAACAAGGCATTTCTCAAAATGACTTCTTTCTTTCACACTGCCTTACATTTAGAAGGTAAAAATGTAGAGAAAAACAATTGGCAATAACACTTGTTCTGCTATTCTGTGTTCCCCGAAGTCTTCCAATAAAAATGGTGCCTCACTTGTGTGGATAGGTCTACTGCCCATGACATGAAATGCCACACAACACAACATCACATTTGTCCATAGAAAAGCACCTAGAGAAACTTACCAAACCTATACATGTATGGAAAGTAGGCACAGAAGGGAATTGATAATGGGGTGACTTGTGGGGGTCTCACCAGGTTCTGCCAGAATCCTTTGCAAACCTCAAAATGTGGCTAAAACAAAAGTTTGCTGCACATTTCAGTGATGGAAATTTCTGGAATCTGAGGAGAGCCACAAACTTTTCCACCCAGCATTCCTCCAAGACTCCCGATAAAAATTGTACCTCACTTGTGTGGTTATGCCTAGTGTCCGTGTCAGAAATGGATCACACAATGGTCAATGTTAGTCCTCACATGAGGGCAACTGTTGACCATGGGGTGATCCATTCCTGACTCAGGCACTAAGTACAGGCACTCAAGTGGGATAGCCTTTTCATCAGAACAGGTGGGGAAACACTGGGTGGTAGTAATTTTGTGGATCCCAGCATATGACTGTAGTTTGTCTGACAGAAATGCAAGAAAAAAATAGAGTTTGTATTCAACATTTCACCTTTGTAGGCTATTCTGGGTAAGAAAACTTTGGGGAATCCACACAAGCCACACCTCCGTGGACTCCCCCATTTGTCTAGTTTTCAGGAATGTCTGAGTTTGGAAGGTTTCCCTATATGGACGCCTAGCCCAGGACCAAAAGCTGGTTGTTTTGTGATAGATAATTTTGATGTCTCCACAATACGATTTGGGAGGTGGAATTTGGGGCTGAACTAAATTGGGGAGCTCCCAAAAGAGCACTCTCTCTGTGTTTGCTGCCCCATGCACCTGCTCTTTGGGTTGGACTAACCTGTACGGTCTGTGTTTAGGAAGGGACAACAGGACTGTCCTCATCACCTCCCTCAGAATCATTGGAAGAGGAGTTGTCGAATAGGACTCCTCCGACTGAAAAATCACTCCCAGAGTCTGTGACATTGTCCTATCCCTCAGATGATGTCTCAGTATCTGATGTCTCAGTCTCTGATCGTAAGTCCGAGTTGTCCTCTATAACCCTAGTTAGGGCTTGAGCAGCAGTCATCCAACGAGACGCCATCTATGCTACTGGCTAAACTGTCCCTCTAAAACACTACCCTACGTAGACAGTCACAAAATTGCTGGTGGGTGTTTGTGTGATGCGTGCAACAGTAAAGATCACTTTACCTTCACTTCTTCCCTCAATCATCACATTCTCTCAAGACACTCCAAAAAACAAAAAAGACACATTATTACTTCACCTTGTTACATACCAATCATCTCAGTCTTTAGCGCCTCTGGCGCCCAGTCTGAAAATCATTTTTGGTGCTCCCACTCCCATGAGCTCCTTGTCAGATTCCCTCACTACCACCCAGCAAAAGTGCCCTTCAGCTCTCCATAGCCCCCCTTGCACTTACATTTCATTTGTATTATATCGCAGATAATGGCTGGCTTTACTAATCCACTCAGCTATTCACATAAAATACAGATTTAGGCCCTCATTATAACCCTGGTGGTCCGTGACTGCCAGGGCTATAGTGGTGGTAGTACTGCCAACAGGCTGGTGGTACTGCCAGCCTTATCACGACTGTGGCGCTTCCACCAGGGTAATACCGCCAGGACTGGCGGTATACCGCCATGGCAGTCCCAGCGGTCGTAATCCACCAGGGCAGTGCTGCAAGCAGTGCTGCCCTGGGGATTTCGACTCCCCTTACTGCCAGCCTGTCCATGGCGGTAGACACCGCCACGGGAAGGCTGGCGGTAAGGGGACTCAGGGTGCCCCTGGGGGCCTCTGCACTGCCCACTCACTTGGCCATGGGCAGTGCAGGGGCCCCCAGGCATAGCCCCATCATGCATTTCAGTGCCCAATTATGGACCTCAGGGAAACCATACAGCTATTAAAAAATAAAATCCCTCCACAGAGGGTCAGCCCCACTCACATTTTTTTTATTTTATTTTTTTATACATTTTTAATCCGGGGGTGGGGGCAGTCACACCCCTCTCCCCCCCCCCCCCCCCCCAGGGATGACCTAACATTTTCTTTTTTGAAAAAATATGCCCCTGGGGGAGGGGATGGCTCCTTTCTAGAGGGGGCCAACCCCCTCAAGTGTAATCCCTGGTGTCTAGTGGGGTTTCCTGGCCGTGGATCACAGCATGGCTGAGATCCACGGCCAGGAAACCATTTCAAGAAGGCCCAATTGAAAGGGAAGAATCTTCCCTTTCAAATGAGGCCTTCCCAGATGGTGGGGAGGCCCTTTTGGGCCTGTTTTCCGTACCAGAGCAGAAAGCGGCCTTACCTGCTGCTTCCTGCTCCGGTGGGGAAAACAAATTGTGTCATCAGCGCACATATAAAAATAATTCCTCTGGTGCGACGCCTCCCTGGCATCGGCAACTGGTCATGATCAGCAGAAAGTAGGGTGTGCATGCTTTGGCCAGTGTCTGACGCACAAACTGATGGTATTAATATCCTGCTATGCAAAACTTAGGCACTGCCTCTTCAACTGTTATCTTTAGATTAATTGCAGCTACAAAATCTGTTGATGTGCATGTGAGCCACCAACAATAGCTGCCTAATATCCCTGTGCTCTATTAGCCTTAACATAACAAGGTGAATGTTACTGTGTCTGTTTTCCCTCCTTAGACTGTTGCTAAATAATAGGTTGTCTTGCTTCTATACATTAAAACACATGCTTTCTAACTGGCCAGTCATGTTATGCTTTCATGCTCTCATTATATATTACGCGGAGACTCACTTCTACTATGCCATCACACAATATGGCATATGCCTCGTATCTTCTCTTTGGACCACTTTTCCCATTTTGATTTTAAGGGAAAGTGTTGGTTCTCAGGCATCACCTCATGGGTTGCACTCCTTGCAGTGCGTTTCCCTGTACCACTGAACTGTTTTGTTGGTTTACTGGTTTGTGTTATTAGGGTGGGTTTTATTTGGATAAGTGGCCTGGTGGGATGGGGCTGCCAGTGGTGTCGGTTTGGGTCCTTAGATGTTATTTTGAGTTGTGGGAAGATCTTGTTGCACAGCTATATAGACAGAATCAGCTTGCTCCTCCATTCTACATTCTACCCAGACAATGCCTTGTTGTTTATTGTTCATGGCTAATCACACATTTTCCCTCCTGACATGGAATATTAGAGATCGTAACCCCCGGAATATCGACTAGCTACTATCAAAGTTAGACAACCACTATATCAGCATTGCACTCTTCTAGGAGACGCACCTCATTTGTCAGTGTGAACACATGTTCAGTGCTAGAAGGGCATATCACCAGACTGCAGCATCACACACCTCCTATGCCCATTTGGTTGTCATTCTGATTACGAAAGGGCTGCAATTTACAATAGTTGGGTCTCAGGCAGCTGACTATGGTAGATATTTTATACTGTGGGGTATTCTAGGGAGTACATACATTATAATTGTTAACTACTATTGTGCTAATACTGATACTCCTGACTTCTGTAGCTCACTCTGTGACAAAATATTGGCAACTAAACCCCGTGTCCTGATTTAAGGGAGTGAATTTATTTGCATACTGCACTGCCATCTGCACAAATTGCAAAGTATAATGGGAGGCAAATCATCTACTGCCTCATCCGTAAGATCTATCATAGTTGAACATTGATTACTGGAGGCAAGGAAGCACAAGAACATTGTAACCAGGGAAGGTATACCTACCTGGTCACTTTACCTAACATGTTGTAATGCCTCACTTTCTAGCTTATAATGAAGACACTGATTCTTGAATCAAGAAGGGGGCTCAACATTTGACACAGACGCTCACAGATCACTGCCCCTTTCTCCTCTAACTGGACGTCCAAGGGTTCTCTCCCACCTGTGGGTAATAGAGACAGGTGTTGGAGACTCTAATAGACAGATTATGTGGCAGCAAACTTGAAAAAGACATAGTAGAATACTTCCACTTTAACCTGGTCTCTGTGAAACAATTGGGGTGGCCTGGGAGTCTTTCAGTGTGGTACTTAGGGGCAAATGCTTATCCTAAAAAAATGGGTTATGGAAACCACTGAAGACTGACTTGTCACACTTGGAATGTGGATTTAAAGCCCTGGAGGTCTTACAGCTGAGAGGTCTGCCTTGAAAAACCATATATTGAGAACTTTCCTTCCCTAGAGACACTGCATCTCATCAACAAATTCTCTAATATCCCCTTTCCTGGTTCGCTCTAGACCTTATTACTTAAAAATACATGCTGTAACTTATAGTTGTACTGGTAAAGAACTTTTTCTTGTTCCCTGAGGTCTGACCTTGTTCTTAGTGCCTAGACGAAGGCTATGATTATTATACCTCCTTAAGAATTAAGCAGGACTGTGTTTCTGGTCAACATCCATTTCAGAGTATAGGGACTCAGTCTGCCACACAATCAGGAAATGTTGAGTTAGCTCACAGTGTCCCATCTGAACCCCTAAACTTACCAGAGGCACAGATGGTATTTGCTATCTCAAACATGGCTACTTAGATTCCCAAGGAAATCATGGAAACATACCTACTCTTTCATTGTCACTCTGCATACTCAAGATGAGACACAAGAAAAATACAAACATGTTTTTACAAACATTTAATGCAACAGTCATAATCTTGCATAAAAAGCAAATGAAACAAAGCATGGTAACCAGCATTACAAAATAGGTAAAAAAAATGATGTAACCATTATATTGTTACTGTACTGGCACACTGTTATCTATTACTACCAACACTATCAAGAGCATAGTGAGAGTACCCTCTGCAAGATCAATAGGGATAGCTTAACTCTTCATACCTGGATAATATGTGCTGGTAAGGCAGGAAGCATGTCTGGTGTATTGCAGGCTCTCGTCCCTTGAAGAATGGAGGTCAGAGTTAGCAGGACTGCATCTTGGTCACAGTGCACCACGTTCCAGGATAATCCACTGGAAGTGATCCTCTGCCGAATGTAGCACAGAGGCAGTTTTTATAATAAAAGCATAATTCATATTGTACCATGACGGAGGTGCAGAGCTGATGGGATATGTCTACACGTAAGGAGCTGATTCCAATGGACAATCAAAATACAAGGGTATTTCGATCTGTGCGGCTAGCCTTGCATGGACTGTACAGCCAGCATGGCAGCAACTCTTACAAAGAATAAGCCGCATGCACAGTCATTTCTCATTACATTATGGTGTGAGAATAAATTAGTAAAAAGTCTCCATCAGAAAGCAAGGCTAACCTAAACTGTGCAATCTAAAATGGAAGGTCTGTGTGGGCCCTGTTGTGGCTTACCACTTGATAAAACCGCTTTAAAATTAAAACCATGTTGGGTCGCTAAGACTCTATCAATTTTAGACCAGTGCCACTTCTTCCTTATTTGCCCAAATGATGGAGAAATGGGTCTTTCATTAACTCGTGGATTCTGTGAAATATAGATCTCTTTGAGGTTAATTTTAGTCTTGTACTAAGTAACAAGTTGGTATTGGGAGGACTCTGATTTAGGTGATCTTTGCAGACTTATGGATGCAGAAGGCTAATGGGGCTCAGTGCTTCTGGGTGTCTCAGCAGTCTTTTACACCATTGATCATAGCCTTTCATATACCAGAATTAAGTACAGTGGATCAATGACTAGCTCATTAGACTGGTGGAAAGATCCCCTGGCCTATAATTAATACATAGCCATGATTCACACTTTCACAACTAACTGTAGAAGTGATAAGTATGGTGTCCCCTATATATATATATATATATGAATAATGGTCTCTACCAGATGAAGTAAAATTCTATGTACATGCTGATCATACAAACTTGCACTTGTTCTTTTTAGACTATCAACATTTCAATCCCTCTTTTCTGGGAGTATGGTTATAATATTTGGAGGATGACCACTAATGTTTTAATGTTTAATGCCAGAAAAACAAAAATTAGTTTCATTTCCCCCAAAAATATTGATAAAAGATTTCAATTGGCCACACCCACTTGGCCTCTCCCCCACGGCTGCTTCACAACTTCACAATCTGAAATCCTTAAAAATGTTCTCCTTTTTAGACAATCATTTCTCTGACCCCAGTAGTTATTGCATTACTGCAATCATGATCTAATTATTCGAATATTGGATTGTTATGCTCCAAAATATCCCCTATAGACTGGTTGACAGTCTCCAACTCCTCCAACATGTAACTGCTCCCTTGCTATGTGATCTTATGAAATATGATTCCTTCTCCCTGGTCCTCAGAATTTTGCACTGTCTACCTAGTCACTAACATCATTGCCTTTAATGCTTTGAGGGTCGAGTCACAATCAATATTCACAAATAAACTAGTATTTCTTGGAAAGAAATGTACTCAGTATAAGACAACAAGACAGCTTTGTTCCAAGGATAAATGTCTACTATCAGTTCCCAGAGATTAATCTGTTATCCACCTTTTTCTGTAGCTGCAAGGAATCTCTGTAATTTTCTTACACTCTGTTTAAAGAGTCATCCATCACATCACTTTTTAGGAAAGTGTTGTAAATTTGTCTTTTTAAAGTTTAACTGTCACCCTTCATGATCTCTTCTCATTTTTGTTCTGGTATATTCACTCAAGCAATAAGTCAGGGGCAACAAACTTTGGCGGTCATGTGTTACACAACTACCATTATTTTATCAGCCCAGGTAAATCATGCCATCTTCTGGTAAAAGCTATACATTTTTACATTTATGTAAGTTTTACCATCCAGTAATGCTAAAAGCAACCATAGGAAATCTACAGTTATGTAATTCAGACATGAATTTCAGTAAAACAGGTAGACAACATAGATAGTTAATAAGAGGAAAAAGGACTGAAAGTACAAAAAAAAAATTCAACTGCAAACACATGCTTGGGTCTGTAATTCTTTGTGGAAGGATCACAGGGCGGTTTCATGATGAAAACACAGTCTTAGAGTTCAAAATGAAGAAACTTTGTTGGTGTAGACTACGTGCTTGCAAGCTAATTCATTCATGGCACAAATAAGGAGAGACTGTCTTGGGAGGGTGACTGTAGACACTTGCATGGACTTTGTGGAATGATTAATTTAGAAAGGTGGTGAAGAATTGTTTATTCACTTTTCAAGGTTACTTCAACAACAGTATCTTCTGTGCCTGCAGCTAGCTGCATGGATATATGTGAAGCTTGATGTAGTTGGAATTGCAAAATGCCAGAATAATGAAGTGGACAAGCAGGGATAACCCTGTGACAGAAATTGACCAAGAGGAAGTGAGATCCTTGAAATCATCCCTGTGAAAACTGTTGGAGTGGTGTGCACATTTGCATACTGTGAACAAGGACAGTTATGAAATCTTAAAGGAAGGCAAATGAGTCAAAACACAATATTTTTTCTGGGGTGAGGTTCACTTCAAGGACAGAAACACCTGTCCCCTAACCCAACACACTTTGTCTATCACTGGGAAGAAGAGGATGAAAGCAAGATACAGTATTGGGCTGAGGGAAGTAAAAAACAGGTTCATAGTTGTCTAAAAAGGAAGAATGGCCATTGACAGGAAAATATGTCAGGGATCTCATTGGGGTACACAATACATAATACAGCTACAGGCTACAGGTGATACATCCTAGAGCTGCCCAGAATTGTAATGTGTGAGCCTTTATGTACCAAGAGATGCTGTTATTTTCAATAATTAGATGAGCAGCCAGTGAAATTATTTCATTGATGGGTTGAGCCTCACTGCAAGTTAAATTTCAGTGCAGCTGAAATGTTTTGTGGTCTTTTTAGCTCATACATTTTTGGGATTAGCAACTACTGTTACCTCCATTATAGTAGTTGCTAGTAGTTAGTATGTGAAAGGGTCACATCTATATTTAGAGAGATTCAGTCTTAAGTCTTCAGCAGTGGGGACATTCCACAGAGAAGACCTAGATGGAAGATTACAGTCTTGGTGACATAATTAGACTCAGTGGAGAATGATATTACAGTATCAACATTGATTGACATGTTTTTGATTGATTTAGAGGATGTGGGAGAAGTGCCTTCAGACAAGTATCATCATCATGCAGGTAGAAGCTGGAATGGTTATCAAGGATTGCTATAAGGGTAACCAGGTACATACTGATGAGAATCGGTAGGAAGATGATCGCCAAAGAACATTGCAGTTCACTTCAGTGGTTTGTGATGTAAATGGGCCATTTTTCATTAGATGGGTTATTTTAGTAGAGTATGAACTGAAACATCTGATCATAGTGGTCTTCAAGCATGTGACATGTTCACAGTATTTTCTAACTATTTACTTCTCTCTTATTTCAACAGTTGACAATGCATGCAGACCTCTAGGCATTTGAATTTTTACAGTTGGTTAAGTAGGAACATAAAGTAGCCAGAGTACCCCTTTACCCCAGGAGTGCTTTTGGATGATGTCTTTTTCACATGTAGTGGCCAGGATCTTTCTAACTAGATCTCTGTTTCACCGTGATAGCCTTTCTCATCTTCTCTTGTGAATCAGGAAAAGTCTTGATTGAGCACCATTGGTCAGCTGATCACTCTCTTGCTAGACATGTCTCATTGGTGCAATTCCAAAGAGCAAAGCAAACACATGTCGGGCTGTCACTTATTTAAGCTATATTCATCATACAACAAAGTGATTTCATAAAAATACTTTTAGATTTTTTTCAGTCCAGGGATCTGATTCACAAAGGTGAATATGATTTCTAGGTATTCACAAAGGTAAGTTACGAGTGGTATTCTTACGTCCACACTCGGGGTGGATTATCCACATTCAGGCCAGATCATCTACACTCTCGCAGGATCATCGGTACTCAGGCCAGATGAGGTAAAAATGCAAAATGACACACCTATGTAAGTGCCCACCACCCCTACCTGGCTCCAGCTGTAACTCCTCAGAACACACACAATCCCACCCTTGCTTCACACATAAAAGCAAAACTGCCACAAACAAACCCTTTTAGCCATTTCAAAAAGTCACTGAATGTGTTTGTTAGTTTGCCCCTTTCTATGCTACAGGACTATTGAGGAGAAGGAAGACGAGGAGAGTAGAGAGGATTTTCAGACAAAGGATAAACCTCTTTGGGATGTGCAGCCAAGATGTCATGGCCAGATTCCTTTTTCCCCTGATATTATCTTGCAGATGGCTTGTGAGTGGGAGCTGGATCTTGACTCTGTGACCTGCTACTCCCACGCCATCCCAGCATATGCGAAGCTCCTGGCAGCTCTCCATTTCTTTGCTGGGGGGCATTCCAGAGGGTCACTGGTGACCTTGTGGTATCTCCCAGGCAACCCAGTCCAGATGACTGCATCCATTACAGAGCTGCATCAATAGGACAGGCCTTCCCCACATACAAGTACTCTATACACGAGCTCATGCGCTCCTCTTCCGTCTAATGCGGGCAGAAGGGGCTCGGCAGGGACGGGACCCCCAGTGAGGGTTCTTTTCCTATCCTACGTGCTGCCCAGCAATGAGAGTGGTCCCCCATGCTAAGCTTCAAAGGAGGGGAAGGAGGGGTGCCCACCACTGGGATCCGCAGTAAAACCATGCTCTGTCTCCCCTCCTCTGGGATCTATCTTCAACTGCTCCATCACTAGGAGCAAGGTGGTATTTTTCCTGCTGAGACTCAAAGGCATATATGTTTGGGCTCCACCTCGGGGGATTTCTCTAGCGGGGCCTTAGAAATTCTTCCAGAGGCCTCTGTTGCCCAGCCAGTCCCAGCAGGTGATCGCACCCTCGTAGATGCAACTAGGGGTCACGAAAGGTCACTGCCCTCCTGCTTTAGAAGGCGAATCCTCAGTGCTCACCACGCACTTCAGACAGCGATTTCTCAGAGGTCACCATGTGCTTTAGATGTCGATTTCTCAGCGCTCACCACACGCTTCTGACAGCGATTCCTCAGTGCTCACCACGTGCTTCAGATGTGAATCCTCAGCGCTCCCCATGCGCTTCAGAAATTAAGTTGCAGGGAGCAGGAGCCACAGCACCCAGTCCCTGGAGACCACATGTTGGAACACAGGGTAGCAGGGCCCAAAAACACAGGCCAGCACAAGGGGTTACAGTCAGTGGCAGTTTCTCTCAATAATCCAGCAGGTCACAAGTCAGCACAGCAACAGCAGTCCACGATTGTTCCTGGTGAGTCCCCACAGCAGAATTCTGCATCCAGTTCCAAGTATGGTTCTTGTGCACAATTACACGAGGAAAAGCCCCTGTACTTATACTCAGTTTTGCAAGGCACTCACAAAGAGGGGGAGAAGAGGTTCCAACCAGTCTTTTTTTAAGAACGCCGAGGTACCGCCGTGCGGAAGACCACCAGTGGTGGCGGTTTTCTGCTCGGCCTATTATGACCTTTGGCAGCTCACCGTCCTTTTACCGACGGTGAGCCGCCAACAGCCATACTGGCGGGTGGCGGGGAAGTGGAGGTTGCTCCACCTCCACCGCCACGCCAACAGAACACCGCCCAGCAAATCACATCCTGTGATTCGCTGTGGCGGTGTTCTGTTGGCGGTGTGGTGTCGGCGGAGCTGCCACCATGGCTCCCGTCCCCTCCCGGAGGATCGACGGAACAGGTAAGTCAATCGTCCGTTAGGGGAGGGGGGTGAGGGGGTGTTGTGTGTTGTGTGGGTGCATGGGGGTGTGCGTGTGTGTATGTAGAGGGGGTGTGTGAGTGCGTGTATGCTTGCGGGGGTGTTGTGTGTATGGGAACGAGTGCGTGTATGGCTGTGGGTATGTCTGTATGGATGTGTGCGTGTATGTCTGAATGTGGGTGTGCGTGTCTGACTGTGTGTGTGGATGTTAGCATGTATGTCGGCGTGTGTGCGTGTAAGGGTGTAGGTGGTGCCTGCGTGTCGTGTGGGTATGGGTGATGTGATGTTGGGGGCCAGGGTGGTGGAGACCCCTATCAGTGCCAGCGAAGGTATTCCCGTGGATTTAATGGCGGTTCAAACTGCCGGAAATCCACGGCGGTAAGCCGGGTCCAAATACCGCCAGCGGTATAGTGACGGCCGCCGGGCTGGAGACCCAGGTCTCCAGCCCAGCGGTCGTCTCCGCCCTGGCGGGAGGAACGCAAAACCGGCGGATGACCATGGCGGTACCCGCCAGGTCATAATTCCCCTTAGTAAGACTGCCAGCCTGTTGGCGGTCTTCCCGCTGGTTTAACACCGACCGCCAGGGTTGTAATGACCCCCAAAGTTTATTAAACCTCATGAGGTGGTACTACAGTTCAAACAGCACCCTTCGCTAATGTTTGAAGTAGCACACTGAACTGAGAGAGCATGGTCCTTTTATACCCACGCAGGGGCTAAAAGGAGGTGGTACAATTATAGAAGCAAGACTTGCATACATGTAAGGTCATGTGGAAATGCACAGTCGACAGGTAGGAGGGGCTAACAGTTTTCACGGACTAACAGCTGCAGACCTTACTGGGCTTGCGCGAAAGTGGGAGATGCTAAATATAACTTGTCACTAGGCAGATTTTCAAGAGTAGTTAACAGAAAGGTAGGATAGAGCACATGGTGAGCACATGGCAGCTTGTGGCAGAGAAAATGGCTGTCATGAATACAAAATGGATTCCTCGAAATGTTCACAATAGTTAATAAATACAAGATGTCTTCTGCTAATGCTTAATCTAATCGCTGCTAAACTACAACAGACGACCCTTTCAGCATTAGCTGAAGACATTTGTCTTTCTGGGATAATCTAAATACTCATCTTGTATATTTATGCTCATCATTTCAGCTATTTCCTTATCTAACATGTGTTGTGCTTTCATTTCTGTAATATTTCTTTTGGTAGGCATACAAGTAGTAATACACATGGAGCAGAACATTGGACCACACTGAATACAGATACAGCATGTGAAAAATACTGCAATCATTACACACATGATAGTCAGTAGTATCCAGCCCCAGGTGGAAACAAGAGCCCAAAACCATCCAGAAAAAGTCCAATTACCAGTCTCTGTGTGGATTTCTGCAGCAATTTTATGCAGTTTAGATATTGCATCATATACTGAAGGTGAGAGATCTGGAATAAAAACACAGCAACTACTACCAATGATGCGACATGCACCACCTCGGTCAGCTAATATCACATCTAGTACCATACGATTTTGGAGCGCTACAATCCTCGCAATTTGGAGCTCCTCAGTAATATTCCCAAGTGCCAGAGCTGCCTGATTGGTAACAGCTTCCACAACCCTAGTTAATCGTCTCACTTTCCTATTGTTTAACGCAGCACCCACAAAGGAGAAAAACCCTAAATTAAAATCCACATATTGTTGCAGGCTAGTATCCATTTGGTCTACCTCATTTGTACTTATTGCCCTTTTAAATCTATTTTTAATGATGTCATTGGTCAGTTTAAAATCTCTGTGATATGATGCAGGGGCCAAAAACACAGGGGATAATAGAAAAGATACACCTGACCACCCAACAGGTAATTGATAATATCCATAGTTACCACAAACAAAATATGTATTATGTGAAGCTGTAAAACGACTATTATTTACACCCTCAATAGTTAAAATCAAGGTACAATCGCTTATCCCTACTGGAATTCGCCCAATGCTACGTATACATAAATCTGCTTTAGTTTTTGTAACAGAAATCACAAATTGTTCTTTCTTGTCAGAGTCTCTTATATTTGTGAAGACATATGGTATTGAAACATTGTCTGGTTGATACTCTTCCCATTCCCATTTAGTTCCTTTGGCTTGGGGATACCCATCTTTGTCTTGGTAGCATACTTTATTAAGGCAAAAAAGAAGTCCGCCCTCTGTACGTTTTCCAGATGCAAACAAAAGCATATACCAAGCTTGACAAGAAACATTGTGTGAAAAAGGAAGAGGAATGAAAGGTGTTCCTCCTTTCTTTTGATGCACAGGTATCATTCCACATACCCAACAGTTAGTAGTATTTGTAGCATTATGAGTATGATGCAACATCTGAATGAAAGTATTATTGAAGTACGATTGACGGTGCTTCTGCTACTGATAGGGAAGCATAAAGTAATAGTGATCCTCTGGTACTGGAGTAGTGGCAACAAAAAACCCACGAGCAGGAGCCTTCTTTTCAACAAACCAAGTGATTATTGTTATAATCACCAAAACAACAACAAACCCCATAGTACTAATGATCAGTTTGTTATTCATTTTAGCAACAGTGATAATTGACCCTTTCAGAAATTAATTAAAAACAATCGTTGGAGCTCTTATTCCTGGGCAGCTGCTGATTTCTTCACCAAGGGCCAAGACGGGTGTCACTACTCTAATGCATGGGTGATTCCCCTCCCTTGCCACATTGGCTCTCTGTTTCACTAACCTAGGGCGGTAGCTCAACCAGTTTAAAAAAAAAAAAAATCAGCTTCTTTTCTCTGACTCAAATAATACTGCGACACTCCAGAAGTCGTATGGTCCGGTAAGACCTCTGCAGATTTGTCAGGTGATATAGCACGGCCTTTCTCCGCAGTCAAAATCTCTCGATCGGTCAGCACAGCAGGTTCCACCAAGGTAGGTAGCACTCTCTTGCATTGAGTACTATGGACCCAATTCTTTCGTTCCATCACTCGAACGGCTGTCCTTGTCGCAAGGAACACCTGTTCTGGGCCTCGCCACCTTGGTTTCAAGCTGCTTGATTTTTTAAAGGACTTAATCATCACCTGGTCACCAGGTCGGAGTTCATGGCCTTCACATGTAGATCTATCAGGAAGTGGTTCCCGAACCGGTTGATGAATAGAAACAAAATTGTCGGTTAACTGTGCCAAATAATCATTCATCAGGACACAAGGTACATCATATACAGAATTTGGCTTAGGAACTCCCCAAATGTTCATTAGCCTCCCAAAAACCACTTCATAAGGACTAAGGCCGATTCGAGAGTGTGGCACTGACCTAATAGACAATAATGCCAACGGTAATGCATCCGGCCAAGTTAAGGATGTGGAAGCCTGTATCTTTGCTAACTTCAGCTTCAAAGTAGCATTATACCTTTCCACCAACCCTGCTGATTGTGGGTGGAAAACCGCATGGAACTTCTGTTTGATCCCTAATCCTTTCAGGACATACTTAATAACTTCCCCAACAAAATGAGGTCCGTTATCATTCCATAAAAGTCTGCAAACACCAAACCTAGTGAAAAATTCTTTCAAAAGCACCTTCGCAGTGGTAATAGCAGTATTATCCTTTGTGGGGTACGCCTCTATCCATTTCCTGAAAGCACATACCACCACCAAGACATACTGTAAATTGCTGCAGCATTCAAGCTCAATATAATCCATTTGTAAAACTTCAAAAGGTGCAGTTGGTGTAGCAAACCCTCCCGCAGGAGTATGTGTCCCTTTTCCAGGATTATATTGTAAACAGATCAAACAAGACTGTACTACTCTCTTAGCTGTACTGGAAGTTTCTGGATGCTCCCAAACTTGCGTAAGCAACTTTGTTATTGTTGAAGCTCCAACATGTGCCAGCCCATGTGCCATCTGAACCATAGGTTGTACAAAAGCTATAGGCAATTTCCATTTATCCATCTGCTTATTCCGCCAACAGCCCTCATCATCCAATTCTCCTTCTTCAGACCATTGCTCACGTTCTTTCACAGAAGCAGATTTCTGTATATCTAATACGTCTTGTCTAGCATTATGCCAACGTTCAGCTTGTGACTTCACTACATACATTGTAGTAGTACTTCGCTGCATCACAGTCTCACGTGCTACGCGGTCCGCAAGGGCATTACCTTGCCCTATCTTATCGGTCACTTTCTTGTGTGCACTACTTTTCACAATAGCTAGTTTCTTTGGATATTGCAATGCAGTCAAGAGGTTATGCACTAATTCTTTGTGCATTATCTGTATCCTGTGGGATGTGAGAAAGCCTCTCTCCTTCCAAAGCAAACCAAAATCATGAGCCACTCCAAAAGCATAGCGGCTGTCTGTATAAATGTTCACACATAAGTCAGTACTAAGCTCACATGCTCGTGTCAAAGCTATTAGTTCAGCTGCTTGAGCTGACTTCTGTGGTATACGAGCTGTCTCCATTACCATGTGTATTGTGGTGATTGCATATGCAGCTGAGATCGTACCGTCTGGCAACTACAAACAAGACTCATCAACCCACAGTTCCCCGTCTACATCTGGAAGAGGCGTATCTTGTAAATCAACACAACCCTTTGTTCTTCGGTAAGTAATATACAATCATGTGTTTCTTGTAACTGAGGCTGAGTCACTGGATATGGCAACAAAGTGGCTGGATTTAGTGTTGCACATCTCTTCAGTGTAATGTAAGGAGCCAGCAATGTCAATTCATATCCTGTCAGGCGAGCGCTAGTTAAATGTTGTGTCTTTGGGGGTCATTCTGACCCTGGCGGCCGGTGACCGCCAGGGTCACCGACCACGGGAGCACCGCCAACAGGCTGGCGGTGCTCCCTCGAGCATTCTGACCGCGGCGGTTCAGCCGCGGTCAGAAACGGAAAGTCGGCGGTCTCCCGCCGACTTTCCGCTGCTCGGGGGAATCCTCCATGGCGGCGGAGCGCGATGGGGATTCTGACACCCCCTACCGCCATCCTGTTCCTGGCGGGTCTCCTGCCAGGAACAGGATGGCGGTAGGGGGTGCCGCGGAGCCCCTGGGGGCCCCTGCAGTGCCCATGCATGCATGGCATGGGCACTGCAGGGGCCCCTGTAAGAGGGCCCCACTTAGTATTTCAGTGTCTGCTTTGCGGACACTGAAATACGCGACGGGTGCAACTGCACCCGTCGCACCTTCCCACTCCGCCGGCTCAATTCTGAGCCGGCGTCCTAGTGGGAAGGTTGATTTGCCCTGGGCTGGCGGGCGGCCGCCCGCCAGCCCAGGGCAAATCCCAAAATACCCTCAGCGGTCTTGCGACCGCGGAGCGGTATTTTGGAAGGGGAACATTGGCGGGCGGCCTCCGCCGCCCGCCAATGTTAGAATGACCCCCTTTGTTTGATTTAAAAGAGCATCAACCGCATGGGGTACTAACACCAACAGCTTATGTGACAAAACTATCCCTTCATTCTGACGTATTGACACAGCTGTTGCGGCAACTGAACGAAAACACCCAGGCAACGCTCGAGCGACAGGGTCAAGTACTGCTGAAAAATATGCACAGGGACGCTGCTTATCGCCATGTGTCTGTACTAAAACTGACAATGCACATCCATCTTTCTCATGTACGTAAAGTGCAAAAGGCTTCATGTAATCTGGAGTACCTAACACTGGTGCTGAACAAAGGGCTTTTCGTAGCTGCCGGAAAGCAGTCTCACATTTATCTGTCCATGGGAGGGGCATTGGAGTATCTTTAGTCAAAAGTGCTAGCAAAGGTTTGACAATGTGTGAAAACCGTAATATCCATTGCCTACAAAAAGAAGTAAGACCAAGGAATGCACGAACATCTTTCTGAGTAGAGGGTACTGGTGTGACTAAAATTGCTTGAATACGATCTGATGTAAGTACACGGCCCTCCTTAGACAAAAGGTGACCTAAATAGGTTACCTTTGGTCTACAATATTGCAATTTCTTTTGTGACACTTTATGATGGTGTGAAGCAAGAAAAGAAAGTAAGGACAAAGTGCACTTTTCACATTGCTCAGGGGTATCAGCTGCCAACAAAATATCATCGACATATTGTATGAGAGCGACACCTTCAGGCAAAACAAAAGAATCAAGTTGACGTTTTACCGCTTGACTATAAATACTTGGACTCTCAGTATAGCCTTGAGGAACTCTGCAAAATCTACATGATCGTTTATTCAAAGTAAAACCAAACAAATATCGGCTGTCAGGATGAATAGGGATCGAAAAGAAAGCATTCTTCAAGTCTATCACAGAGAACGTAGTTGCTGTCGGGGGAATCAAAGTAAGAAGTGTTGTGATGTCAGATACCACAGGATGTTGTGGTATCACAATCTTATTGACTTCTCGTAAATCAATAATGAATCAGTAAATCCTGGTATCAGTATCCTTTTTCAGAATTGGAAGAGTCGGACTGTTACAAACATTATACAGAACTTCCTCAACAACTCCAATTGCAATAAGATCATGCACAATTCATGTGAGTGCTTCTTCGCCCTCCTGTGAAATTTGGTATTAAGGCAAACGTGGCAATACAGCTCCCTCCTTGACACTAATATGTACCGGTGGAATAATCATTTGTCCCACATCAGTATCTGAAGTAGCCCACAGAGTACTAGGGAGTGAAGCTAATGCAATATCCTCTTTTACAAGACAAACTCTTTCCATCACAGAATGATTATCATTTAAAATAACACGCACCCCTTCAGGAGAGCATCGTATTGTAGCCCTGAAATACTTGAGCATATCAAGACCCACAATATTGTCTGGTGTATTTGGAGAAAGCAAAAATGGACCTGGAGCAGTAAATTTATCAACATGGAATGCAAGTGGTTGTGACAATGGGTTAGGGGAAGGTGTTCCATCGAAACCTATCGATGTAATGGTTAAGCCAGACAGGGGAGCCCTTGGAATCAATTGTTTAGACAAGGTGCTACGAGTAGCTCCTGTATCAACCAGAAACTGATCAGTAGAACCCAAAACATGTGCTGTAACATAGGGACCACTCTGATCTACTGGAACTTCAACTGATTCCTTACCCCATCCTAGGCAATCCTATGCATAAGCAGAATCTTGGAAATCAGGCTGCACATGGTTAGACATCTGGTATTGGTTCCGTCTATCAAAAGTGTTAAACCCATCCTGCCCTCGTACATTAGCATCAACCCTAGCATGATAATTCGTGCTTCTTCTAGGTCCTGAATATCCTGAGCGATTTCTCATTTGTCCCCGACCACATAAACACTGCTGAACACGTAGTGCTGCCCAATGCCCAAATTTCTTACAATATGCACACTGATCAACATACAAATTCGTACGAGTGTAAGAAGAACCATAAGATCCACGTCCACCTCTATCACTACCTCTAAAAGGCGGACCATAAGCTTGAGCCAACATAACCTTCGTCTTTAATTTTTTAATCTTTTTATCCTCGCTACCTTTTGCTTCTAATTCCTGACGTTCATAATACTGAGCCATAGTCAAAAGAGAAACCGGAGTAGAGGTGGTCCATGAACTTTCACTAGCTTTTAGATGACTAGCTATTCCTGGTAACAGATTTGCGACATATTTATCGACAAACAAATGTCTGCCCGTATCATCTGACAATAACTGGCCGCTAAAATCATGAAATGCTTCTTCAAAGCGTGTAAAGAAATCAGAGACCGATTCATCTGCCTTTTGCTTACAAGACGCTAAAACAGTCCAATCTATCTTTTTAGGGTGAATAATCGTTTTTAACTTAACTAATATGGCTGCAGGAAGATCTAGAATCTACTGATATGGCTTTTTCGCAGGTTCCCTATCCCCGTCCATCTGTTCTAATTCTTTCCATGACGCCCCAAAAACTACACGATCATCAATTTTATGAACAGTTCTCCACATATCTGGCGGTAATATCAATCCGAAAAATAAATCAATGTCAGCCAAAGTCATAGTACAAGAACTAATTGCTCCCTCAACTTCCTCATAAAAGGCGGCTGGATTTTTCCGCGGGTCAGGTAATGCTATTTTAAGTGCCATTACATCTGCCCTATTCCAAGGAGTATGCACCCAATTATAAATAAAATAACCCTTAGCATCAACAGAAGTTTTATCATCACTTGTACCCAATCCTTTAGGAGGAACATACAAAGGCGTGGCCTCTCGCATTGGTTTCGCGTGAACTATCATAGTCTTATCTGTACTGAAGGTGGAAGCTTGCACCCCGCGGGTCTGAGATGTCCGTGCAACTACGTCCACAGCCCTTTTCTCCTCTTTAAAACGGACTGCCACAACACATAATTTCACCAAACGCCTGATTGCATCAGCCATCTGGGAGAAAACAAAAAGACCATCACGCATTTGCTTATGATCAGCTGCTACATCATCGGGCTCTAACTCATCAGAATATTTCCGATATAGTTCAATAACTTCTGAGCCAAAAGCCTCAGTAAAATATAGCTGCTCCTTTTCCGTCCACCCTTTCATGTTGTCTAAAAGTTCAGAAGCAGAGACAACGCTACAAATTGTTTTACGAGCAATAGATCTAAGCTCAGACGCACGGTCAGCAGGCAACATAGAGCGAATGTCTCGCATCTTCTGTTGCTCCGAACTGGAGACCTTAGCTAACTCATGAGGGGCAGAAGGAACGACATACGGAGGTGGAGGGCAATCTAGTAACAAAAAATCATCATGTGGTTTATTAAGGATAGGATAGAGAGGTTGCCTAACGGTGTATTGGCCAGTTACCTGTAATTTACGTTCTTTCTCTTCTAGCTCCTTTAAGTCATTTATTTCTTTCTTTCTCATTTCCAGTGCTTTCACATATACATTCTTCCGCTGCTCTTTCTCAAGCAAGGCTTGCTCACGCTTCACTCGTCCTCGTACTTCTTTCTCCCACATTCGTACACAGTCAAACATATCTTGGCTAGACTTTCGCTTACACATACATTGTTCCACATACTCAATCTTTCGCAAATCAAATGACCCATGCATAGGCCAACGTAACTCAGGATCCGCATGAGTGTATTTATTCCATAATGTGCTGTACATTATAGAAGAAAGACCATGTTTAACATACATATCTCTATTGGGTGTCCTCTCTGGGGGTGCCGGTTGCAATTCTTCCAGTCTCAAATTGGTACCATTACAAAAGCAACACATCCTACGAAGTGTGCTAAAAACAGGCATGCCAAAAATAGTGCAGAATATGCAATATTATAATCAAAGTAGCACTTAAGGTGCCGTTCAAATCAAAATTAAATAGGAGAAAATTCTCCTCATTACCTGCCTATATAAATTGCAATTTATATATCAATCCAAAGGACACAAATTGACTAGTCACCCAAAACACGAGAGCCACAGTAAGTAGTGCTAAACTTCATTACCAAACAAAGGCATTAAAACCCACAGCAAGTGCCGTAAAACGGCTCTTACCAATCACAGGGTGTCCAGGTTCCTACTGCCAAGTTCTAAAATTGACCAAATGGTCACTACATGACGAATGAACAAAAAGGATCTCAGTCGAGGGCCGGCGCCACCTGGATGGTCAAATCAGAAAGAAGGGAAAAACACTGCGGTTGCCACGACTTGGGTCTCCTCAGGCATTGATCGTCTGCAGCGAGATCCCAATCCTTCATCGCGACCAATCCATTGGGCGTCCGAGTCGCCGATGAGTCCCTGTTTGGGCACCAATTTGTTGAAGTAAACCTCAGCAAGGCCTACTAGTGCAAGGGGTTCATCCTTCTCTGCACAAAGTCCTCAGACCATATAGGAAGACGTTGGCACAGAAACTGAAATAAAAGACAAAGTTTATTAAACCTCATGAGGTGGTACTACAGTTCAAACAGCACCCTTCGGTAATGTTTGAATTAGCACACTGAACTGAGAGAGCATGGTCCTTTTATACCCACGCAGGGGCTAAAAGGAGGTGGTACAATTATAGAAGCAAGACTTTCATACATGTAAGGTCATGTGGAAATGCACAGTCGACAGGTAGGAGGGGCTAATAGTTTTCAAGGACTAACAGCTGCAGACCTTACTGGGCATGTGCGAAAGTGGGAGATGCCAAATATAACTTGTCACTAGGCAGATTTTCAAGAGTAGTTAACAGAAAGGTAGGACAGAGCACATGGTGAGCACATGGCAGCATGTGGCAGAGAAAATGGCTGCCATGAATACAAAATGGATTCCGCAAAATGTTCACAATAGTTACTAAATACAAGATGTCTTCTGCTAATGCTTAATCCAATCGCTGCTAAACTACAACACCTGGACCAGCACCTGGATCATTCTGTGCACCTACTGTGGGAGTTGGTGCATGTCCTGCTGTGAGTTAGACATGTCAGGCAGTGTAGCCTCTATGTCACAAATGTCCTGCCTCACATTTGACTGCTGCTGGAAAGAATATTCTTCCCACTCTCCAACCTCCAGCCCCTGATATGCCCAGAAGGTCTACCAGCCAGCGGGGGGTGGCAGGTGGGACTTTGAGAGGAATTGATCTGTGACTAGGAGCTACCTGCCCCTCACAAGGGCTAGCATCTTCCTCAGATGTTGGAGAAAAGGCCTGAGCAACACTGTCAGAGTAGGAGTGTGTGGGGGAACCAAAATGTCTGACCTGGTTGTGAGGGTTGTGAAGATGTGAGCTTTGGGTTTGTGGGAAATGAGAAATCCTTTGGGGTGTTGGAAGTGGCACCATGCCAACCACAGCAGATGTGGACTTTGTTGGTGATCTGCAGGAGCCAAAAAGAGTATTCAGGGGATTGGTCTTCACATCACTTGAAATCAGCCCCTGATCTTCCTCCTTGTAGGAGTCTGGCTTGGTTTATGGTGGGTACCAAAGGGAGTTACAGCTTATACCAGGTCCATTTATCCCTTATGAGTGAAATCTAGTCAGTGTAAAGAAGCCAGCCTCTCTAGGGGTAGTGTGGATGAGCAGGCAGGGCCTCACTAGGAGACATGCAAAGCTCATGCAATACCATTGTAGTCACACAGTACTCACACACATGAAAGAAAATACTCAGTGTTTCAAAAATAAAGGTACTTTATTTTGGTGACGCTATGGCACAAATACCTTAGAGACTATACTCCCTTCGGAGGTAAGTAATATACACAGTATGTACATTGGAATGCAGAATTAGCTGTAAAAACAGAAACCAGTGCAAATAGTGAAAATCACAATAGTTAGAAATGGGCCTGGGGGAACACAAACCATATACTAAAATAGTGGAATGCGAAAGTCGGTTTCCCACCTAGGCAAGTGTAGTTTGTAAAGGGGTGCTGGGTGTGTTAGAAAACACCAAATGTAAGTAATAGAACTTACCCCAGAGCCCAGGAAAGCAGGAGTAAATCAAGTTACTTTCCTAGAAGACAGAAGAATACGTGATAGAAGATTTTGCAAGACCAGAAAAGATTGCAAGACACCAATGATGGATTCCTGGACCTGAAGCCCTGTGGAAGAAGGGGACCAAGTCCAAGAAGCACTGAAGAGCCCAGGGAGAACAGGAGCCTCTGCTAACCCAGATGAAGGTCGAAAAGAAGAACCACCGGTGCAGGCTGAAGACAGGCAGTCCTGATAGGATGCTCAACCTGGAAACCGTTGCAGTTGCTGGCAGGAGCTGAAGAATGAATGTTGCAGAAGTCATCCTTGCTTCTTTGTTGTAGTTTGTAGAGTTCCTGGAGGGTCCAGATGCAGTTTTGCTGGTACAAGGTGAAGTAAAGGATGCAGAGGATTCCTGCTGGAGTCTTGCAATGGGATTCTGAACAGCTACCCAAGAGAGAGACCCTAAATAGCCCTGAAAGGGGATTTGTCAGCTACACAGGTAAGCACCTATCAGGGGAGGGCTCTGATGTCATCTGCTGGCACTTGCCACTCTGATGCTCCCAAAGTGCTCTGCCAACTTGGAATCCAAGATGGCAAAACCCAGTGATACTCTGGAGGAACTCCGAGCACCACCCAGGGGTGGTGATGGACAGGGGAGTGGTCACTCCCCTTTCCTTTGTCCAGTTTCACACCAGAGCAGGGAACTGGGGGTCTCTGGACCGGTGTAGACTGGATTATGCAAGGAGGGCACCATTGATGCCCTTCAAAGCATTTCCAGAGGCTCTGGGAAGCTATCCTTCCCACACCTGTAACATCTATTTCAAAAGGGAGAGGGTGTAGCACCCCTCCCCAAAAGGAAATGCCTTGTTCTGCCTACCTGGGCTTGAGCTGCTTGAGCAATAGGAGGGTAGAAACCTGGTGGCAGCAGCTGGGGATGCCTGGAAAACCTCAGAAGGCTGTAATGGCAGTACTGGGGATCCTCTAAGGAGCCCCCAGAGTGCATGGAATCATACAACCAATGCTTGCAAAAGCCTCGGGTATGATTCCAACATGTTTGATACCAAACATGGCCAAATTCGGAGTTACCATTGTGAAGATGTACATAGGTAGTGACCTGTGTACAGAGCACAAATAAAATGGCGTTTCCGCACTCACAAAGTCCAGGAAAATGGTCCTGGATGACGTGGAGCACCTCTTCTAGGTGTGCCCTCACACACAGGTACTCTGCACCTTTCCTTCAGGGTGGGAAGGCCTGACATATAGGTGACTTATAAATGACCTAGTGCAGTGTAAATGGCAGTGAAAGGGTGCATGCACACTTTCACCCAGGCTGCAATGGCAGTCCTGTAGAAGCCTTAGCATTGGTTACCCATGGGTGGCAAAATAAATGCTGCAGCCCATAGGAACCCCTGAAAACCCAATGCCCTGGGTACCTAGGTACCATATACTAGGGACTTATAAGGAGACACCAGTATGCCAGTTATGAGTGAAATACTGTGTTAACAGTAGCCAATCAACCAAATTTAAAGGGAGAGTGCATAAGCACTGGGGTCCTGGTTAGCAGCATACCAATGACACAGTCAAACACACTGACAAACAGGCCAAAAATTGGAGTAACCATGCTAGAAAATGGCTACTTTCTAACACTCCTCCTCTGCCTCCTCCTCCTACTTCTGTGCTGTTGTGGCAGCTGACAAGTCAGCTTGGAAGTGGAGTGTGTTCTCCCTTTGGATTGCTCATCATCTGTCACTGGTATATGGTCCTTCCTCTGAACTCTGAGCTCAAGCAATGGATGTTCCACATGTGACTTGGTTTGTGTACCCCTTCATGTGATAGCTTAGACCATGGCATTGAGTTGTTCAGTGTAGATGTGAAATGCAAAAGTAAACTCACCAGTTCCAACCACAGGTCAGTGTGGTATTGAGATCCCCTTAGATGTCAGCTGCTGGATCAGGCTCCTTGAGTGCATAACAGAAGAACTGATCTGTGATCCAGAAGCTTTGGAAAGAAGTGACACCATGGTTTTACATGTATTATATGTGATTACGCACAACTGACATCAACTCCACTGAACTTTTAGGGTACTTTTTACACACCAACTACAGAAGTGATGCTAAAATGGCAATATCTGCTAATCCACTCCCTCAAGGATTTGGTTCTTGTTCAAGGGTAGGGTTTCAATAGGTTACAACACTATATAACACATTTACCTGATAGATGAATGGCAGTAGATTTGACTGCTGCAGCCAGGATGTCTCCCAAACCCCTGGATGGTGTCATCCATATAACTGAAGTAGTCCTGGCAGCAGCTGTAATGTAATATATGTATCCAACACTGATTGTGGTGATAATTCCACACATACATTTCAGAGGTATGGACCAATGATCTGCAAGGTACAGGCAGCCCTAGATCAACTAGGTATCGACGTACAGGAAAACATGGATTTGGAGGTTACTGACTGCCATAGGACAGATATAACTAGGGTTTCCTGCACTGGCTACCTCCTGCACACCTACATCTTAATTGGCATCATGCATCCTACTTGTGATATGGTATCTGCTAATTTGTAAAGGAGTCTTCCAGTACATGCAGAGCTGGTTAATCTTTGCAGATCAGATTTTGTCAGCACAATGACAAGTACATGTTTGATATACACAATTATCAACCAAGGGATGGGTAACATTTATTCAACCCACCCAACAGGACAGCATTGCTAATTTTGGACTGTGGAGGCAGCCATTTCTGCTGAGTACTTTTCCTTTGCCTGTGTTTTTGATGTACGTGCAAACTTCTTGGTCAATTTACCTGACACTGAATCATGTACAGCACACACCCAGCAGTCCTCTATTCCGAGGTTCACTTGTTTGTGCTCATGTTGGCAAAGTGAAGTGAACATTATTATAGGATCCCACATTTTCGTCAAGTGGAAAAACTGGGCTAATTCCCACCTTTACTGTTTTCACATTGTGCAGTTCAACTACTAGATGTCTAGGCTTCCCCTCCTCTACACCCATCTTGCCCGCTACTAAAACTCTCTCAAAATGCAAGCCTGCTGGTATCAGTACACCCCTCACAAACATCTTTACTTTAGCTGTTGTTTCCTGGTATTTTGTCAGCAAGTATCCATGTCATGAACTTAGAAACAGGTTGTGACTCCACCCCTCCATGATGGACTTGGGGACAGATTTGTGGGCCCCACAAGGCACAGAAGGATCACTCTTTGTGCAACTCTAGCTGCACACACCAGTAATTGTGTGTATGAGGCCACAGCAAGCTACTTTTCATGGTTTCAAATGGCCTCCTGGAGTGTGTCAAGGCAGAATAAATCACTGTGTTGCCTCACTCTCTATTTGAATCACATTCCATGAACAATGGGACTACTTGTGACAGTTCCCTAGAGTGACAGAGCCATGTATACTTGGGAAGGCACAAACACCGTACACCTCATGAGGTGAGGCATACTGACTTGTACAATATAGACTTGCAGGAGTGACCCACACAAAATCAACCTGCATGAGGGCCCATATGAACCCTTAAGTAGGTACTGTACACATACATTTTGGTTGACATAGCATTGGCCAATGTGTCAGAATGATGTGTGTTACATTGTTATGAGCCATATCTGAGCATGTGGAGATGAGTGACAACAGTGACATTAGACAAACACCACATAATGCTTACATTTACACCACAGTTTAGGAGAATAAGCATTTTATGAAGTCATTTTCATATATTCTTACCAGTGTCTGACATCTGCCAGTGGGTGGTGCCTAACCAGATATCACACCCATACACGTTGCAGAGACCACTGCAGGCTGTTCCTTTCTGAACGTCACAGGGCCTTCAATGATATGTGTGTGTTCAGTTAACATACTTGTTGACACAAGTGATACACAAAATTACCTAGTTCATTCCACAGATTTGCCACAGTTTATGAATTCCATGCACTACATCTATGAGTTGACTAGTAACAGAGTAAGAGATAATGCCCTCGCCTTGCCATATTTACATACCAGTTTGTGCTGATGGTATGAGTTGTTGTGCTCCGTGACATTGCCTCCCTGATGGTACAGGAACCAGTGCTCCAGTGTGTGACTGTTCTCTGATTATATGTGGCATCAGAATATATTTGATTATGTGCAACCTGTGACATAACTGCACATTTGCATCTACATGCCAACAGCAGTGGTATATTAATGAGGGACATTTTCTAATGCCATGCACCAGTGTTAAGTGGATGAGACATCAGGGAAGGGTCACTGTTTGGGACTGAGGTTTTGTAATTTGCAATTGATGTCACAAAGGATTCTTTTACTTCTAGTGTTATTGACAAGCTCAGACAAATGAGGGTCCAAGTCACCATGCAGATTGCACTTACTGTGAATGTGATAGGACAACATTCATGGTCACATTTTTGGAGTATCACAAACATTAGTCATTAGGCGTCATTGTTGGTATCTTTGCAGATTACCTGTCACCACATTGCAGTCATCAGTCACAGTCAGCCCATGGAGCAGGTAGGGGTCTCTGGTTGGAGGACATCCCTCTCAAGTGGGGTGAGTCAGAAGTAAGCTCCGGTCTGTCCACCTGGGAGAGCTCTAGCCACCTCTGTCCTAGTGTACTTCCTTTCACCCTCCTCTTTCCATCCTGCTACTTCTTCTTGATGTAATTCATGGTCCAGATGTCCTCTTTAAATGTAGTGACTGCCATGGCCAACTGCTGCCATAGGACTGCCTTCAGTGAGGAACTGCTGCTATAGGGTTGGAGACCATGCAGTCTCTTGTAGTTCCTCAGGATTATCGTGGCCTCCTCCTCTCTTTATAGCTACTTTTCCCCCTAGTGGGCAGAATGACTTCAGGATTTGCAGTGCATGCAGGCACAGTGTGGCTGTGGAAAAACCAGACCCTTGTTTGTGTGCTGCTTTTATCTGCTTTTTTGATCTGGGTTGCAGGTGGGATTGTTAGTGTGTAGGTGCATGTAATAACACTGTTTCCGGCTATGGGTCTGATGATCCATCCCAAGTGCGAATAATCCAGCCCGAGTGTGGATGATCCACCCTGAGTGTGGATGATTTGCCCTGAGTGCAGACGTAAGGATACTACTCGTAACATACCTTTGTGTATACCAGAAATCATAAATATGCACTGTGGGTCTAAATTTAGACACAAAGTGTAAATTTACCTTTGAGAATCGGGCCCCAGGTTTTCAATATGGCTCATTTGATAGCTTGCATGCAAAAGATTTGCTACACCTTTCCAATTCCTCCTTTACTTCACGGAGATTCCATGTGATCAGACAGAGCAGCCAGAGTACAATGGCTTACCCCTGGGCACACAAAATGTCAATGGATATTAACTGCTTGCCATGCAGCAGGTAATAGCTATCTGATGGTGGTCAGGAACAGATGCAGAAATAAACAACAGCTTCAGTACTATCTCTTTTGACTTTGAGATGCCCGGGTGGGATTCTCCGATTCATACTCAGGACCCTCCGATCTCCAACATCAATAGGAGGGAAGCCAGTTTTAACCATGAAAGGGTAGGATATTTTCTCCAAACACTGCACAGTGCACAGGATACATCTTGTGAATAATCTACCACCTCCTTAGAACATTCCTCCACCTGAGAATGAGCCACCAGAAAATGAAGACTCTTCTGAAAGAAGAATCCTGACTTCTGATTCCCTATTCCTGACTCCTTCTGATGGATACAACTACCTGTGGATTCCTCACCTCATGAATACTCCCATGGCGCCAGCATTCTACGGAAATCTTCTTACTAGTCTCTGCACGTCGACGAGGACGTCACTGTCTCGCACGCGACGCCGTCTGACGTCATACAGGCAATAAGAGGTCCTTCGACGACGTGCGGACGTCAGTTCCCTTTTTTCCGTGCATTCGAAACGGTTATCTTCGAGGGAGCAACTGTTACTCTTGCGGTTACAGTGTATATCTTGCTGCGTACTCTTTCTCTGTGGAAATAATGTCGCAGAGAAAGTCTGGATTTAAGCCTTGTCGTGAGTGTGGAGGCAAGATGTCGGTGACGGATCCTCATTCCGATTGCCTTTGGTGTTTGAGCTCCGACCACGACGTCTCGACTTGTGATTCGTGTCAGCACATGAATCCGAAGGCCATTAAAGAACGCGAGGCGAAGCTGTTTATGGCCAAGTCAAAGGAGAAGCATCACAAGAAAAAGTCTTCTCCAAGACATCGGCGTCATCGAGACTCCCGGCGCCGTAGAGAATCTCGGCGTCATTCAAGGGAGGCTCGTTCCAGGTCTCCGGATCGGCGCCGGAGGACATGGGAGGTCAGCCCCACGGTGACGCTGCATCCTTCGACGCCGTTGCTCTCTCCGACGTCTCCAACTTCGCCTGGACAGGCGTCGGTGATTGAGGTATTGGAGCCTCAGGTGTTTTCTCCGGCGCAGACGCCGAGGCCGGCGTCGGGGTCGCCTCCGAGTCAGGCACCCCAGTATCCGGCTTTTCCCACCCCTGGAGCCGATAGTTCCGCATTCTTGAATGCGATGTATGCCATCTTCCAACAGATGGCTCCAGGGGGTGCTCCGGCTGGGCCTTTGGCCTTTTCTTTGGGTGATCCTGCGCCTCTTCGGCCGGCACCCTTTATGCCCTTTCTCCCGTTTGGGAACGTGGGCTCGGCGCCAGTGTCGGCGCCGGTGACCGCTCCGATGGCTTCGGAGGGATTGGCCCCAGGGATTTCCATCCCGTCGACGTCGAGATTTCGGCCTGTGACTCCGGTGGGTCCATCCGTTTCATCTGCTCTTCAGTCGGCGCCGAAGTTACCTGTGGCGCCGGATGCGGCGTCGGTGGCTTCGGAAGATCGGCGCCGATCTCCGACTTCGGCGGAGGTGTTGTCGACTCCGCGGATTGAGCAACGACTGCATTCAAGGAGGCGTGCTCTCCGGGTACTAGAGGAGCAGGAGTACCAACGAGCCCTAGAGGAAGGATGATGGGCTGCGTGGACTGGAGTCGGCCAGTGGGCTGGACACTTCCCCTGAGTGGGACCTTTCGTCCCCGGGGGAATATACCGAGGAAGCTGCTTCCTTTCATACAGTGGTACGGAAGGCAGCTAGTTTTTTGGACCTGCCTTTGCCGGTGGTGGAGGCGAAACAAAACCTTTTGACAGAGGTGTTGCATCCGGCCTCAGCCGCGGCGGAGCCTCTATTACCTTTTAATGACGCTCTGCTGGATCCGGTTTTAGAGGTGTGGAAGAAGCCGGCATCTTCCCCAGCAGTTCACAGAGCCGTGGCCAGGAGGTATCGGACGGCTCCAACTGATCCTGGTTTCCTATCTAGGCACCCTACGCCGGAGAGCTTGGTTGTGCAGGCCTCCTGTTCGTCCAAATCAGCGCCTGGTTCTTTCCCGACGGTGCCTGGGGACAGAGACTCAAAAAAGCTAGAGGCGCAGTCGAAGAAGATTTTTTCGTCCTGCAGTCTGGCGTTAAAAGCCACTAATGCGACCTGTATCCTGGGGAGGTATATTCATGCTCTGATGGATGACATCTCCTCTTCGTTTACAGAGCTTCCCCAGGGTCTTTTGGATCTTGTCTCTGATGCCCAGGCTGCTGCGACCCAAATTATCCAGACGGGACTGGATACCACCGACTCGGTAGCCAGAGCAATGGGCACAACTGTGGTGGAAAGGAGACAGGCCTGGCTACGTAACTCGGGCTTTTCGGCAGATGTACAGTCCACATTGTTGGATCTCCCGTTTGATGGGGACAAACTGTTTGGGGCTAAGGCTGATTCGGCCTTGGAACGTTTTAAGGAGAGCAGGGCCACGGCTAAGTCGTTGGGACTCCAAGCTCCTTCTTCCACGGCCTCTTCCAGATTCTTCAGGAGGTTTCGTGGATTTGGGCGTGGCTCTTCCTCCTCTTCCTTTCGGGGAAGATATCAGCAACCTGCCTCTTCCCACCCCTATAGATCTTTTAGGGGGAGGGGTAGGGTCCGCACCAGGGGAGCCTCTCAGCAGCACTCTGCCTCTTCCTCATCCTCTGGCGGGGTGCAGCAGGGGAAGCAGCCTTAGGCTTCCACCATTTCCCACTCACTCCTCTCCTGTAGGGGGAAGATTACAGCATTTTCTCACCAAATGGGAGACTGTTACGTCGGACACTTGGGTTCTCAGTGTTGTGGGAAAAGGCTACACCCTTCCCTTTCGGGAGTTTCCGCCCCTCATCCCGCCCCGCCCTTCGTATTGTTCACAAGAACACCTCCTGTTGCTAGAACAGGAGGTGGAAGTCCTCCTTTTAAAGGGCGCGGTGGAGTTGGTCCCGGAGCAGGAAAGGGGTCAAGGAGTTTACTCAAGGTATTTCCTGATTCCCAAGAAGGATGGTCGTTTGAGACCAATTCTGGACCTGAGGATCTTGAATTGGTTCCTCAAGCAGGAAAAGTTCAAGATGCTGACCCTAGCACAGGTGCTTTTGGCGTTGAACATGGAAGACTGGATGGTGTCTGTCGACTTGCAGGATGCTTACTTTCATATCCCGATACTCAAGTCACACAGGAAGTATCTCCGGTTTGTGGTGGGATCGCAACACTACCAGTTTGCGGTCCTTCCGTTTGGTCTTACTTCAGCACCTCGAGTCTTCACGAAGGTGATGTCGGTGGTTGCGGCAGAGCTCAGAAGGAAGGGGATAGCAGTATTCCCTTACTTGGACGATTGGTTGATCAAAGCCAAGTCCCCGGAGCTTGTGTTGCGTCATCTGCAGTCAACAACCCAGTTGTTGTTCGACCTGGGCTTTTCGGTGAACGAGCCCAAATCTCACCTGGAGCCCTCTCAGCGCCTCCTGTTCATAGGGGCAGTACTGGATACGACATTGGGTCGGGCCTTTCCTCCGCCTCAGCGGATTCAAGATATTCAGGATTTGGTTCCAATGTTTCGAAACGGAGCGGTAGTTCCAGTCCTCAAGGTCCTTCGTCTGCTCGGTCTTTTTGCCTCCTGCATTCTGTTGGTCACGCATGCTCGCTGGCACATGAGGGCTCTTCAGTGGTGCCTCCGAAGGCAGTGGTCTCAACACAGAGGGGATCTAGAGGGTACTGTCAAGATCTCCAGAGATGCTGCTGTGGATTTGAAGTGGTGGATTGCAAGCAACAATCTTTCACAAGGAAAACCGTTCCAGCAGTCGCCACCAGTGGCCACAGTCATAACGGATGCTTCCACTCTAGGGTGGGGAGCTCATCTGGGGGATCTGGAGATCAAAGGTCTTTGGTCTCCAGAGGAACAGATTTTTCACATCAAACTGTTAGAGTTACGGGCTGTACGTCTGGCTCTCAAGGCCTTCCTCCCTTCCCTTCGTGGTCAGTCGGTACAGGTCCTAACGGGCAATACTACCACGATGTGGTACATAAACAAGCAGGGAGGAGTGGGGTCGTACCTTCTCTGCAGAGAAGCTCTTCGACTATGGTCCTGGGCAAAGGACCATCGGATTTGCTTGATAGCAAACCATCTGGCCGGAGTCTTGAACGTGCGTGCGGACAGTCTCAGTCGCCACTTCTCGGCAGACCACGAGTGGCGTCTCCATCCAGATCAAGTCCGTTTAATCTTCCAGAAGTGGGGGTTTCCTCGGGTAGATCTGTTCGCCACTCGAGAGAACGCGCATTGTCCGTTGTTCTGCAGCCTTCAGTATCCGATGCAGGAAGCATTGGGGGACGCGTTTCAAATGACCTGGTGCGGCCAGTTGCTTTACGCGTTTCCTCCCATACCCTTGATTCCTCGAGTATTGAGGAAGATTCGCCAAGACCGGGCTCTAGTAATCGTAATAGCTCCGGATTGGCCAAGGAGGGTGTGGTACTCCGACCTTCTCCAACTCTCAACGTGCCCGCCGCTCCGTCTCCCTTTCAGGGCAGACCTCCTCTCGCAGTCGCAGGGGCAGGTTCTACACCCCAACCTCCAGAGTCTGCACCTACATGCCTGGAGATTGAACGGGGCAACCTGAGTTCCTTCTCTCTCCCGCCTGAGGTAGTGGATGTTATATTAGCGGCCAGGCGACACTCCACTAAATCTATCTACGCTAATAGGTGGTCTAAATTTGTTGCGTGGTGTGGAGAGAGGCAGATTGATCCTTTACAAGCTCATCTATCGGACGTTTTGTCTTTTGCTCTATCTCTGGCGCAGAAAGGTTGTGCAGTGGCTACCATTAAAGGTTATTTATCGGCCTTGTCAGCCTTCATATGTCTTCCAGACCAACCATCTTTATTTAAAT
This sequence comes from Pleurodeles waltl, assembly GCF_031143425.1. NCBI lineage: Eukaryota > Metazoa > Chordata > Amphibia > Caudata > Salamandridae > Pleurodeles > Pleurodeles waltl. The sequence continues at coordinate 443,379,388 of NC_090438.1, read as the reverse complement.
CCCCTATTGTTATCAGATTCTTGAAAGGTCTTCTAAATCAATATCCTCCAAAGCCATTCGTTATGCCGCAATGGGATTTGTCCTTAGTCCTGACTTTCCTTATGGGGTCCCCTTTTGAACCTATGCATTCTTGCCCCTTAAGGTATTTGGTTTTAAAAACAGTCTTCCTGATAGCTATAACATCAGCAAGGAGAGTGAGTGAGTTGCAGGCCTTATCAGTAAAACCCCCTTATACAACTTTTTATGGGGATAAGGTGGTGTTGAGGACCAAGGCTGCTTTCCTCCCGAAGGTTGTTTCACCCTTCCATTTGGCTCAGGCAATTACTTTGTCCACGTTCTATCCTCCGCCTCATCCTTCCAAAGAGGAAGAAAGACTGCACCGTCTGGATCCAAAGAGAGCGTTGAGCTTCTTTATCAATAGAACAAAGGATTTCAGGCTGGAGGATCAGCTGTTTATTGGATACGTGGGCAAGAGGAGAGGAAAGGCAGTCCACAAGAGAACACTATCCAGGTGGGTTGTTCTTTGCATTAAAATATGTTACTCTTTGGCAAAGAAGGATCCTCCTGAGGGCATTAGAGCTCATTCCACCAGAGCTAAGTCGGCCACTTCGGCCTTAGCCAGAGGTGTTCCTGTGGTCGACATCTGCAAGGCCGCAACTTGGTCGTCCCTTCACACTTTTGCAAAACATTACTGTTTAGATTCTGAGGTTAGAAGGGACGGCCATTTTGCACGGTCAGTGCTGCAGGATTTCTTGGTTTGACCATTTAGGCACCCACCGCCGGGCGTGGTACTGCTTTGGGACTCTATTCATGAGGTGAGGAATCCACAGGTAGTTGTATCCATCAGAAGAACGAGTTACTTACCTTCGGTAACGACTTTTCTGGTGGATACATTAGCTACCTGTGGATTCCTCACGGTCCCACCCGCCTCCCCGTTGCCTTTATGGTCTTGCCAAGTAATCCTTGAGTGCGCTCCTCTTGATCTTTGAGGGTGCAATAGATGTATATATATAATATATTTATATATATATATGGGTATATGTGTATATATCTTTATGTATATACTTGGTGTGTGTATATATTTTTAAAAGAAAGAGTTTTATATATATATATATATATATATGTACATAAAAAAGATTTACAGTTATTCATACAATGTGGTGTATTTTTACAATATAATGGATGTTGCTTTGTTCTTTCATTGCATTGCCTGGTTGTTCTCATGCACGTAAAAAATGATTGGTACTGACGTCCGCACGTCGTCGAGGACCTCTTATTGCCTGTATGACGTCAGACGGCGTCGCGTGCGAGACAGTGACGTCCTCGTCGACGTGCAGAGACTAGTAAGAAGATTTCCGTAGAATGCTGGCGCCATGGGAGTATTCATGAGGTGAGGAATCCACAGGTAGCTAATGTATCCACCAGAAAAGTCGTTACCGAAGGTAAGTAACTCGTTCTTCTGGAAGAAAAGGACTTACAAGGACTCAGGATCCCTTAATCCTTCTGGCACGCAAGGACTGGAACAGTTCTCTAAGGGTTAGGTGATTGGCTGCCTGTTTACAAGTATCATTGATACAAAAACAGAAGTAATCCTGAATCCAAGAGGGCACAAGTGAATAAAGAGGACTAGAACCTGCACGAGAGTCTTTATGTTCAGAAGCCTGCCCTTATGAGCTATGGGCTTTAGGACTTACCAGAATAAGCTGTCCAGTTACGGGGGTAAAATATGACAGATGGAGTAGTGCTCATCGGGAATGAAGAAGACATTACCTCCATCATCTTGAGGGTACTCCACCTGAAAAACTTAAAGACGACAGCTGTCCCTTCAGTCATCTCTGTACATTGAAACAACCAGCGTCATAGAGGTTCTTGCCAGTGTCCTAAGGGGGGATTGTACTGATGTCCTGGTTCACTGCAAATTGTTTTTCCCATAGTGCTTGACGTTTTCCAGGTACTTTTTGTGTTACAAATTTTTAGATACATATATCTGATTCTCAGTAACCTATTTTCATTATTGTGGTGTCTTTTTTGCTCATTACTTTTTCTAAACTGGTGTGGGAACTTTATTGTTTAGTGTCCTTTACTCAAAAAGGTGTTTATACTGCTTGAGTTTGGCACACACTTAACTGGTGATTGCCTGCTACATGGGTGGAAATGCAAAACATTCTTGCATCTCCTGAGAAGACAATGCCCCACTTGCTTTATCAGTGAGAAATATCCTTCCTGGATGAAACCAAAGTTGGGGAACAAAGGACAATTCGCATTGAGGCATAGCATTACTGATGAAAATGTGTGCTGCCTAAAACTGCAGATGTTATATTACATCTATGCTGGCTGGACTGTTGTATCTAAGTATAAAATAAACATTTATAAATAATATTGCCTAATTACAAACTGCATTTTGTGGTACGGTTTGCAGTACTACACTAATAAAACTTGGGTGCTACTAAATTCTATTCACAAATCTACATCAGAAGTCAGTGCCTATGTCTCTTCTATCTGTTATATGCAGAAATCTCTGCCTCACCCCGGGGATCTCTGCACATGCCTCTATTTTACTAGCAAATGGCTGGAAAAAAGGAGACTATTTACTTCCAAATGGGAGTGGTTTAGTGAAGAGTAATGAGGGGGTTGAGGAACACTTCAGTAGGTGTTTGGAGATGAGCATGCACCCACTCAAAAAAGAGTAAGCCCATTGCTTTTGAAAAACTGTGCTTCTACAGTTACTACAAACAAAAGGCATTGGAAAGAGTTGCAAATGTTCTCTACCTCAGACCTGGTTTAAGTCCGGGAATGCACATGGCCAATCACAGGCACTACAACACCCTCTCATTGAAAATAACTGGGGTAAGTGTTTGAAACACATTCCATTAGAAACATTTCTTAACGTACATTCAATTAAATTCCACTTTTTAAAAATAAATGTACATTTGATTTAATATTACAAAAATGACATATAAATTAAAAATAAATCATTTTTAATATACAATATTTAAATAAGGTTTTAATTTAAAAATGCATCCAACCTTACTTTTTCAAAATAATTCACTAAATTAGGTTTACATAAATTCTAGTTTTGTTAAAAAAATAATAAATACATATAACCATTTTACCACACATATATTTAATTAATCTTTAAAGACATAATTTAAATGTATTGTATTAAAAGTAATTGAGTAATTAATTCAAAAGTTAATATTCAGTATACATTTGAAACACATTTTTAAAATTCATTTACATTACGATTTATCATTTAAAAAAAATTGTTAACATTCGTTTTAAAATGCAAAACATGTTTTAACTTTTTCCCTGTATGTCATCACTGGAAGATCTATGCTCAGGTGGCAGATACCTCTGACTATGTGTGAAAAGTTACTAGTAATAACTTAACACTCCTAAATTAGGTTCCACCACCTGAATTCAGGGGGTGAAGACAAGTAAGTCTACCCTTTGTAGTAAATTTACATTCGTAAATGGTTAATAGGCACATTTAATGTCTTCAACAAAGTGTAAGAATACACTACACATGTAGATCTACTCATGTGTAAATTGACTTTTGTGAATAGGCCCTAATATATTGACAAATAATTAAAAAATGTATTGGTTTCACCAGACTTTTATTTCACTTCTCAGGCTCCATGAAGCTATTTGTTACCAGAAGGAAGAAAATGTATTATTTTGTTATAGAGAGGTTAGTTGGCACCCTGGTCTTTAGACATCCAGAGTATCTATGTGTTTGACAGTAGGCAACAGAATGGCAGATTATTGAACTGGAGACAGTGGAACATCTCTATTAAGATCATTTTAGAAGTAGCATGTTTGTTTTGGTGCTGTCAGTTTTTAAGTTACAGGTTATGTTAATATAGGTGTATATTTATTGCAAGCAAATTACTTCTGAAAAATACCTATTTGACGGATCCATGGTGGGCCTCATTCCTGCTACCAGTGTGATATGTTTAAGAGTAAAGTGATAGTTGTTTCAACATAAGCACATGAAACATGAATAAGGTGTAAAGGTGAGAGAATAACAAAAAAAGAGTGAGAACAGCGAAGGCGCACTTATTTCCCTATCGACTACAACAAAACAAATGAAAGGGAGCCTGCTACCAAAGTAACAAATCTTGTGATGCCACTGTCTGTCATGAGCTGGGAAACCCTTTGGAATTTTTAGAGATCCTTCACCCTTACATTAGTTAGTGCCATGCTTCATCATAGTAATATGTAAGAATCGAAACCTTAGGTAAGATTAAAAATATAGGTAGATGTGATTAGAGATAGTTATGATCACCAACAACATAGGTCTACATATTACGGCCATCTTCAAAGGTGACCACAGGTCAGAATGGCTTTCTTCAGGACTAAGCTGTCCCTGTTAGTAATGAGTCACTCCTAGTTGGTGCGCACATGCACACTAAGACATACAGTACAAGTATATTAGTTTGTAACTTACGATCTTCCATATCAATCTGTGTGCTTTTCTGTAATAAATAAAGTGAGAGAGACATCACACAGGTTATTTGGAGGGTCTTTGTAATGCTGCATCATTTGGGCATAGCAAGCCCAATGCACGTCCGCCATTCACTCAGTTCCAAACAAGCTGGAAACATAAAAATCATAGTAAGTATCTCATGTAAATTTCTGTTAACCCAAGGCATAGACCTTCATGCAGTCAGCATTCATAATGTACCTAAACTGGAAGGTTGTGCATCACCCTGAGCAGGATTCAAGCTTTGAGCAATATGGGAGAAGAAAAAGAAAACATGTTTGTGGACTAATGTGTCAAAGTATGCACCCTTTAAAAGCAGGAACCATCACATCTAGTCAGGGTAAGCTAGCTACACACTTACAGATTACCTGTGCTCACTTTCTGCTAGCTTGGCACAGAGCAGGCAGGCTTATCTAAAGAGGCAATGTATAAAGTATGTGTGCAACATACTCACACAGTAAGACAATGAAAACACAACAAAAAGACTCCACAAAGGATTAAAAAAAATAGAAAATATTAATCTGAGTAAAACAATACCGAAATGACAAACATCCAATCAATAGAAGTAGAGATGTTACTTATTGAAGAATAAACCAAGAATAGTGCTTAGAAGTCAATAACGCTGAAAGGTTTCTGAAAGTTGTACTAGAACGAGTAAATCCAAAATTTAAGCCAACCACAATGGAGGGCTGACTAGATACAGGACATACGTAGAGCCCGCTGAAAGAGTACCTGGGAAATAACAAGTGTCTACATCGAAGATGCAGTGCATCAGTTCAGATTCAGGCAGTCGGGTAGATTGGTTAGAGTCACGTTACAGAGTGTAAACCTTCTTGGAGTATTGTCATTGTGCCATACAGATATGTCCTTGGATTGGCACTGTATCGTTGTCGAACCTTGTAGTCAGATCCTGTGTCATCGTCAAACCTAAACTGCGTTGTCAAAGGGCACTGAGTCAGTTCATTGTAGAGCAATGTCCTTGAAGCATCGATTCTTGCCCGGACACAACACCAAAGCCTACTTCTGATGCACTGGAGTGGCACCACCTCAGGCAAGGGTAGGACTCACAGATGGCAGAGTCCAGCATCAGCAGAGTTGCAGGCAGTCTTTGATGTCCCTGAGATTGCAGGAGAACAGGGAGCAAGACAGCAAGCCCTTGAAGTCAGTCTGGGTCAGTTGAGACGAGTCCAGTCCTTCAGCAGGGCAAAAATCTGCAGGCAGTAAGGTAGCTCATCAAGGCAGCGATAACAGCCCTTTTTGGAAAGCAGTCTTGTAGCACAGCAGTCCTTACTTCTGGCAGAGTTCTTCAGAGATCCAGTACTGTACTGATCTGGGAGGGTCAGAGACCCAGTTCTTATACCCAATGTGCCTTTGAGGTGGGGGTGACTTCAAAGAAGGACCTTTGAAGTCACAGAGGTACTTTCTTCCTAGCCCTGGCTCCAGACTATCGGTAGGGGGTAATCATATCTTTGTGTGGAGACAGACAATCATTATTCAAGTGAAAATGTCAGCTCCCCTCCACCCTTTCTGCCCAGGAAGAGCCATCAGAATGCAGATGAATGCAGATGAGTGCTCATACACACCTAACCTTCCTGTGTTTGTGGCTGTCAAGACGGAATTCATAAAGTCTAGCTGTCATCGACCCCAAATGTGTAATAGAGGCAGCCTGCAAGATGTACAGAGCAGTAAGAGCAGAAAAATGCCTACTTTCTAAAAGTGGCATTTCTAAAATAGTACTTTTAAATTCGACTTTACCAGAAAAGAAGAATTATCATTACCATTCCAATAATATGAAATACGGTGTATCTACTCCTTTCTGATCGGGAATTACAGTTTAAAAGTATATTAAGGAAAGCCAAATACTGACATATGAGATGAGTAGGCTTCACAGTAGTGAAAAATTACTTTGGGAGTTTTTAACTACCAGGACATGTAAAAACCAAAAGTACATGTCCTGTCTTTTAGTTAAATAGCACACTGCCCTATTGGTGACCTACGGCCTAACTTAGGAGTGACATATATGTAATAAAAGGGGAGTTTAAGATTTTAGTCAAGTCAAAGTAAGAGTGAAACTGCACATACAGACTTTGCAGTGGCAGGCATGAGACATGTTTAAGGGGCTACGTAAATGGGTGGCACAACCTGTTCAGCAGGTCTACTATTAGCATTTAATTTAGACTTTGCTGATAGTTGGACTTTGTGGATTCCCTCTAGACAGTCACACACAAAGGTAGATTGGTTGTGACATTTGCAACCTGATGGCCCATCACCAGGCTGATGGGCCTTCCTGGGCTAGATGGGTGGGAGGATCTGAAATTTTCTCTTGAATAGGGCTGTGCCTCTCCCCACACAAAGGGCTGCATAAACCTGTGTAGAGTGTCTGGAGACAAAGAAGGGAAGCACATGGGCCTTGTGATCTTCAAAGACCTACTTTTCAAAGGCACATTTGGGTATAAGTACTGGATCCCAAACCCCAGCTTATCAGATCTCTACAGGAACAAAGGACACCATACCAGGAAAAAGGACTGCTGTGCTGCCAAGAGGGACTCACACTTTGTAAATGCATTGCTATGTTGGCCTACTGCTTGCTGTGCTGTAGAAGGGACGGGTAATTTGCTACTTGCTTTGCTGTGCTGGCCTGCTGCCTAATGTGAGAAAGGCTAGACTTGCTCTCTAAATCCTTGAACCCAAGAATCTCCTAATGCATGCTGGCTTGCCCCATATTATTCTGAAGTCACATGGACATCAATGACTGCTTGCAACCCTCCTTGTTCTGCTGGACTCTGCCATCTGTTAGTCATAGGCTTGCCTGTGGTGTCCCCATCCAGTCATGGTCCTCACAAGTGGGTTCTGCAGCTAAAACCTGCAAAACGCGGCACAACGCCTTGAGTCCAGGACAAAAACAGTGCATTGTTCCATTGACGGTGATGCAGCAGCTGCCCGATGACAGCGGATTCACAGACTGTGCAGCTTGACGAGGATTCTGTGTGGTTTGATGGCAATGCATTGCATTCACTTCCATGGTGCCCGGCGAACCTAAGTGCAATAGAAATATTGACGCATTGTGTCCTCGCATCAACACATTGCTCCCTTATAAGAGTCCATTTCAGTGGACCCTGAATGGGTTCTGCATTCAGCCTACCTTCCATCGTGGTTGTCCAGGATTTTCGATTTGCACTGGTTACTCGTGACCTTAAGTAACTTTTTGACTGGTAGTAACTTTTAAGCACTGTTTTCACATTTAGGCCCATATTTATAATTTTTTAGCGTCACATTTGCGTCATTTTCTGATGCAAAAGCGGCACAAACTCACAAAATATAATTGTATTTTGTAAGTTTGCACTGCTTTTGCTTCAAAATATGACGAAAAAGTGGCGCTAAAAAGGTATAACTATGGGCCTTAATATTTAAAAATTCAAAGCTTGACTTCTACTGATTGGATTTTTGCCACTTTGATTTTGTTTTAATCATACGAATGTTATCTATTATTCTAAACTGTGTTGAGTCTTTTTGCAGCGTTTTTCATTGTGTTACTATAATTAAGTGTTGTTGCACAAATACTGTACACATTCCCTCTTAAGTTACACCTGACTGTTCTGTGCCAAGGTACCAGAGGACAAGCACAGGCTACTTTAGGTTGTGTACCTGACTTACCCTGACTAGGATTGTGATCCCTACTTGCACAGGGCACATATCTCTGCCAGCTAGAGACCTAGAGCCTAATTTACAAAGATTTGGAATAGGGCACCCCCACAAGTCCTTTTGTGTGGTGCCCTATGCCAGTTGGAAAGGGCAGGAATGCACAGTTTTACGAGATAAGGTGCATTCCTGTACTTTCAGCCAGTGGTGGCGCATAATTTGGTGCCTAACACCAACACAGGCACCCTCGCACCATGGTGCCAGCATGTCTGCATTGTTTGCAGGATTGTTTTTTTGCAGGAAGGGGTGTTTTGCTTGTTTTATGTGTACTGCAGAACACAGCACACATGGAAAGAAGAAAGAAGTGAGGAGAAATGAAAGCATTTCTCTTTTAGATGCCTGCTCTGGGGAGTCATACGTTTTTGGTGCTGCTCCAGATTTGGGTGATTTTGTAAATCTGTGGCAGCGTCAAAATCCATGGGTGTTGTGTGGAAACACATACTGTAAAACCCATGGATTGACTCCTTGACGCAGAATATGGTAACACTGCCCTTTGCACTGCCTTGACTTACTCCATATCTATGAGGCCATGCCAGGCCGAGCAGGGTGGCTTTGTGTTGCCTCATAGATATGATTGAGAGTCCTATGCCACCAAAGCATCTAAAAGAGTGACAATACTCTGATACAGGACTTTTATAAATAAGCCCCCCCATTTCTTACAGTATACAACTTTACAAGGGACTTACGAGTAAATTAAATATGCCAGTTGTGGATACATCAATGTTACCATGTTTAGGGGAGAAGCACGTGCACTTCAGTACTGATCAGCAGTGGTAAGGTGCTCAGGGTTGTAAACCCAGCAAAAAGATACATCATAAATGTGAGGTAAACAGGCAAAACGTTGGGGCTGACAGGTCTAACAACTAACTGTAGGGCAGATGAAAGCCCCCACATTCAGCAACACAGGTATCAATGCCACAGTTTAACACGCATTTCACAGTGGTATGAAGAAGGGCTACATGTTCACTTACTAGTGTAAATGTAAACATTTGCAAAGATTCTGGTCAGGCAATAGTGTTAATGGGAAAGTTTGATATGCACATTGTTTGCAAAAACCAGTGGCTGTGTCATGATAGATCTGGTGCACAGTAGAGACGAATGCCTGTTTTTATGCACCTGCAGTGTGGAAAATAAATTAATTAACCCAATATATCTCTAGCTAGAGCATAATTTTCAAAAAGTATAGCTTGGAAAGGAGGTTTGACAAATATCGGGTTAAAACACCCCTTTTACTCTGTGGAGAGCCAACCGAGCTCATCATAATACAGCCATAGAAAGATATGTCGCAGTGTATTTTTTTGTAATCATGACAAGCCGATATTTCTTTGATAAACGTTTACTAAACAGAAATATTTAGATTCGCTAACTGAACTTAATGAAGCAGTGAGCGTTCCTTTGAATCAAGATATTGAACTAACTTTGTGATTAACATTGTATAGGTAATACTTTGTTTTAAGAAAGCACAGTACGTGAAACACTTATAGATAATATTTTTAGAAAAGAAGGTAGCTCCAATATAATCTTCATTTTTCTGATAAAGGTTTAATATAATCAGCGGATGGGGTACTTCAAAACATCTTGTCTTGCGGTCTTTAATTTGTATTAATGTACGTCTCTCTCCTTGGTTTTTAAGAAATTCCATTAATATTGAAATGTTCAAAGGCAATTATTTCCCTTTCTTTTCAATGAATTGAGGAAATTATTTATGCACTCAATCTCAATATCACAGCTTAGTTGCCTAATAAGAAAAATGTACAGGATATGAATCATTATGAGAATAGAGTAAGACATTTTTTTATATTTTGAATGAAACATAAAAGATGAATAGTTTTCTAATGATATAAAGTCCACATTGCTGCAGGCTCGGCCTGCAAATCACGGCTATTGCAGAAGGCAACTCAAAGCTTCTGGTTAGTACTTTTTGTCTCCTTGCCGGTAAAGCCATAAAGTGCAGTGTGGTAATGATTCCTTAATGAAATAGTGGGGCTATAATGAGACCATAAGAAACGTAAGTTAAATTATTAATTAAAAAAGGTAAAGAAAAGGTAATAAAAGGAGAAAACGGCTACCCTTTTTGTCGCAGGACGGTAGAAAGACATAAACCTGGCAGCAGTTTAGCACCTAGCCTTGAGCCTCCAGCCATTTTGTAATGAAACTCCAGACATTACAAATACATTCATTTGACAGTTGTTCTCTCACATAAAATAATGGTCCATGAACAAAGCTCATTACAAATTGCTGATAAGCTGTAAAAGACATAAAATAAAATTCAAGTGACATTTATAGCCAGTACTAGCTTGAGGATGTTGATACATATTGATAACATTCTGCTTGGTGACATTTTGAAAGTTTGATCATAACTCACTGGCAAGATACGCACGAAGTAAAAAAATGCTCACAATTGAGCAATTACAATAGTAAACCATGCACTTGTGTTTTAAAAAAAAACATGACAATTGTTCATCATAACGATGAGGACACTAGAAGACATGCTGCTCGCCTACACGTTCGCTGTGCATTTATCATCTGGTTGTCGCTCACGTGTAAAAACATGGACCAAATGTATTTTACATTTAGACATTGAGAAGTAAAATTGCAGGAAAGAAGATCCCCATTCAAGGTAAAATGCCTGGAAGCTTGGTTGCACCACGAAGAACAGAAGATTTTGTTATAATGTGCTATAAATAGGGATATTTCTGATATTTAGATTACTGCTCAGGTTAATGTTTGCTAATGTAACGCATAACCTTCAGAATTTCTTTTTGAAGTGGTGTACCATGATATGAGGGATATGTGTTTTTGTTTAGCTCTAACTTCGTGCACAGTGAGGAAACTACACATACACTGCTTTTATTGCTTATTCAAGAACTAATAAGCAACACCCCTTTGACTACAGATTCAGTATCAAATATTGTATTCGAAAAATACTTCTGCTTTTGCTATTTGTCCCTGTGCTGATATCTGATTGACTGCCAACACTTCAACCAGGAAAAAAGCTTAAAAAAAGAAAAGGGGCCAGGGTAGGGAAACCCTGACCCCTTAGCTCTAGTGCTAAAAAGCATTTTTTATAAAGCAAAAGAAAAGGCGGTTTCCCGCACTTTTCTTTTACTGAAGCCCCCGGATGGCCATTCCCTGGGGCATGCCAAAAAATATGGAGTGTGGTGCACGAGTTATCTCAAGTAAATATAACTCGTACCTTAAGGTAACTATAACTTGTGCCCTCTTTATCATGCACTGCTAATTACCCCAAAATTACGGCACTCATGAAATTTTTGATAACATCATTGATAATATCAATGTATTATTTGCAGTATCATTTTTGACAAAAAACTCTGCATGGCAGGGGCGTGAGAAATAGGTAGTTTTAAGTTATGATTAAAAAAGGAAAGGAAATATAAAGTAGGAGAATGTATTAACAATAAAGAAAATGAGGGCTAGAATTTAAAACGAAATTAAAATAAGTTTGATAAAACAAAAAGAAAGTATTAATAATTTAAATATAACTATATTTACTGTATTATTATTATTTTTTATAATTATTGAGGCTCCGAGGATCCTCCACGGATCCGGAAAAAGTGGACGGTTGTACTCTATGTTTTTTGTTCGGATCGTATGATTGGGCTGGATCTGTAGATCCATATTTGCGGACCTCACACTTTTTTTCATAAGGTTCATTTTAGTATATACAGGCATCTGTTTTTTATATTGGAAGTAGGGTGCAGCTATATGTAAATATTTATATAAGTTACCTTATAATTGTTTTACTTTTAAATATGTGTTCTTATGTGTTATGGGGACCCGTGGATCCACAAAGGGAACTAAGGATAAGCCTGATCTAGAAAAATAAACATTTTCATTTCATTGCCTGTATTTGGACCACATCCTATTACAGTTGCAGCCACACCTTCCAAATATGATGAGAGATCACTGAGATCCAGAGCACCAGTTGGATTGGCTGTTTGTTGGCTGTTTATTCTTAAGCAATTGCCAGTGCTTCATCAGTGGAGGTACATCCAGAAGATCTCACCATGGAGGTAGAGGAGGGAATCCGTTGTTAAGAAGGTTAGTGAAGTGTGGAAACACTTTACTATTGCTCCGGGGGAGAAGGAGGTTACAGCTAAGTTTGTGAGCTACAATTTGTGTGGCAAACTGCTTTAATGTGGAACATCAAAAAAGTATTTACATTGGACGAGTTCCATGTGGAAGCACCTTCAAATCATTCATGAAAGGGTGTACAACATGATGATGCCCGAGAGGGCAGTTGGAGAAGGTCCTTCAACTTTTAGTGCTCCTGAGGGACAGTCATCAAGCAGTATCACAGTACCATATGTATGCCAGGTACTTGAAAGAACAGTGACTTACTGCGCAATGTCTCATGCGTGCCTTTTTGTTAAGGTCTCATATGTTGTTTTGTGCCATTCGCAACCACCACGGCTAGTTTTTATTTTTTATTTTAAAGCCTTGTTTTCCATTTTTACACAATGAAGCATGTTGCTTCCTTGTTTTGTTTCTTGTTATTCTTTTCTTTTTAAGAGCACATTTAAAAACACCAAAAAGTGTAAAGAAAGTTCAGAAAAACTTTCAAGAAAAGACAAAAAGATTCTTGTTAGAACCTTTCCATTCACTCGAAGAGCTGTGTCTGTTTTTTTCTCTTACAATAAGTGTGTACATGTATTGTTCAGTATATGCTTGGATGTATATGTGTATGCATCAGTGTTTGTTTGGGTGTGTTACTGTGTGCATATATATGTGCCTAGGTGTCTCAGTGTATGCATCAGTGTCTGTCTGGTTGTGTCACAGTGTCCCTGAGTGTGTCAATGTCTGTATCAGTGAGTGCCTAGGTGTGTAAGTATATGCATCAATGTGTCCCTGGCTGTGTCAGTGTGTGCATCAGTATGTCTCTGGGTGTGTTACTGGGCGTGTCAATGTGTGCCTGAATATGTCAATGTATGTATCTGTGTGTGCCTAGATGTGTAAGAGTATAGATCAGTGTATTCGTAGGTGTGTCAGTCTATGTATCAGTGTGTGCCTGACTATATAAGATTATGCATCAGTGTGTGCCTGTGTCTCTCAATGTTTGTTACCACAATTTTTTTTTATCATTACCATGCCAATTATATGAAACATGAAGTAGCTAGTCCTTTCGGATCAGTAAATAGAGTTTAAAAGTATATTAAGGAATTCCAAATACTGGCCTATGAAAGGAGTAGGCTTCACAGTAGTGAAAAATGACTTTGGGAGTTTCTCACTACCAGGACATGTAAAAACCTAAAGTACATGTCCTGTCTTTTAGTTAAATATCACATTGCCCTATTCGTGACCTTAGGAGTGACTCATATGTCATAAAAGGGGAGTTTAAGGTTTTAAATGCCAAGTCAAAGTGGGAGTGAAACTGCATACACAGACTTTGCAGTGGTAGGCCTGAGACATTTTTAAAGGGCTACGTAAATGGCTGGCACAAGCTGTTCTGCAAGTCCACTATTAACATTTAATTTATAAGCTCTGCTGAAAGTTGGGCTTTTTGTGCTGATGGGCCTTCCTGGGGTGGATGGATGGGAGGAGCTGAAACATTCTTTTGAATAGGGCTGTGACTCTCCCCGCACAAAGGGCTGCATAAACCCCTGTAGAGTGTCTGGAGCCAGGGGAGCGAAGCACATGGGCCTTGTAATCTTCAAAGACCCCCTTAGAAGTCTCTCCCACTTCAAAGGCACATTTGGGTATAAGTACTGGATCCCAAACCTCAGCATATCATACCTCTACAGGAACAAAGGACACGGTGCCAAGAAGAAGGACTGCTGTGCTGCCAGGAGGGATTGCTACTCCGTAAATGCATTGCTATGTTGGCCTATTGCGTGCTGTGCTGTAGGAGGGACTGCTACTTTGCTACTTGCTTTGCTGTGTTGGCCTGCTTCCTGCTATGAGAAGGACTGGACTTGCTCTCTACATCCTTGAATCCAATAATCTCCTATGGCATGATGGCTTGACCCCTGTTCTTCTGAAGTCACATGGACATCAAAGACTGCTTGCAACTCTCCTGGTGCTGCTGGACTCTGCCATCTGTTAGTCCTAGCCTTGCCTGAGGTGCCCACCTCCAGTCTTGGTCCTCACGAGTGGGTTCTTCAGCTAAAACCTGCAAAAAGCAGCGCAACGCCTTGAGTGCATGACAAAAACAGTCCATTGACGGTGATGCAGCGGCTACCCAATGACAGCGGAAATAAATAAAAATAAGTTTGCTAAAACAAAAAGAAAGTATTATTAATTTAAATGTAACTACGTTTACTGTATTATTATTTTTTTTAATAATTTTTGAGGCTCCGGGGTTCCTCCATGGATCCGTAAAACGTGGACAGTTGTATTATATATTTTTTGTTCCGATAATATGATTGGGATGAATCTGTAGATCTAGATTTGCGGACCTTGCAATTTTTTTATAAGGTTTGTTTTAGTATACATAGGCATCTGTTTTCTATATTTCAATTAGGGTGCACATATATGTAAATAAATAAGTTACCATATAATTGTTTTACTTTTAAATATGTGATTTCATGTGTTATTGGGAACCGTGGATCCACAAGGGTAACGACAGATAAGCCTGATCTGGAAAAAGAAACATTCTCATTTCATTGGCTGTATTTGGACCACACCATTTTACAGTTGCAGCCACACCCTTCAAATCTGTGGAGAGAGCACTGAGATCCAGAGCACCTGTTGGATTGGCTATTTGTTGGCTGTTTATTCTTAAATAATGGCCAGTGCTTCATCACTAGGGGAACATCCGGAAGATCACACCATGGAGGAAGATGAGGGAATCTATTGGTAAGAAGGATAGTGAAGTGTGGAAACACTTTGCTATTGCTCCAGTGGCGAAGAAGGTCACAGCTATGTTTGTGAGCTACAATATTTGTGGCAAACAACTTTTCCGTTGAACATCAGAAAAGTATTTACATTGGATGAGTTCCATGTGGAAGCACCTTAAAATCATTTATGAAAGGGTGTACAAAATGATGATGTGCCAGTGGGCAGTTGGAGAAGGTCCTTCAACTTTCAGTCCTCCTGAGGGACAGTCATCAAGCAGTATCACAGTATTATATGTATGCCAGGAGCCTGGAAGAACAGTGGCTTACTTCGCAAAGTGTCATGTGCTCCTTTCTGCTAAGGTCTTTTCTGTTGTTTTGTGCCATTAGTAACCACGATAGCTAGATTTTCTTTAATTTTAAAACCTCGTTTTTTATTTTTACACAATGAAGCATGTTGCTTCTTTGTTTCTTGTTATTCTCTTCTTTTTAAGAGCACATTTGAAAACTCCAAACAACTAAAACAACGTTCAGAATACCTTTTGAGAAACAACAAGGATTCTTGTTAGAACTATGACATTCATTAAAAGGAGAGCTGTGTCTGTGTTTTTTTCTCTTATGAAAAGTGTGTACTTGTATGGTTCGGTATATGCTTGGATATATACATGTATGCATCAGTGTCTGTTTGGGTGTGCCACTGTGCACACAAATATGTGCCTGGATGCCTCAGTGTATGCATATGTGTCTGCCTAGTTGTGTCATTGTCTTCCTGAGTGTGTCAATGTATGTATCAGTGTGTGCCTAGGTGTGTAAATGTGTGCCTCAATGTGTCCATGGCTGTGTCAGTCTATGCATCAGTGTGTCTCTGGGTGTGTCACTGTGTGCATCAATGTGTGCCTGAGTGTGTGTTTCAATGTATGTATCAGTGTGTGCCTAAATATGTAAGAGTATAGATCAGGTTATCCCTTGGGGTGTCAGTCTATGTATCAGTAGTTACCTGGTAGTACTAGCGTATACATCAGTGTGTTCTTGTGTCTCCCAATGTTTGCATCAGTGTGTGCATGGGTGTATGAGTGTATGTATCAATATGTGCGTAGGTGTGTGAGTGTATGTATAAGTGTATGGCTAGGTGTATATGTATGCATCTGTGTGTGCGTGGGTATGTAGTTTTATGCAATAGTGTATCCCTGGGTTTGTCAGTGTATGGATCAGTGTGTCCCTGGGTATGTCAATGTATGCATCAGTGTGTCCCAGGGTATGTCACTGTGTGCTTCAGTGTATGCCTGGGTGTGTCTATGTATGCATTAGTGTGTGTATGGGTTTATCAGTGTATTCATCAGTATGTTTTACTGTATATATATCAGTGTTTACATGGTTGTAACAGTGTATGCACATGTGTATGCTAGGGTGTGTTTTAATTGGACTGTGTTGGTGTAGTATTATTAACTCTTTGTTCACAGTAAATGTATGGATGACATATGACTGAAACAAGATGAAATCAGTAACCTACTTTTCTGTTGAAAGATGTCCTTTAATTTGTGTGACAAAAGAGAAAAGATAAATAAAAATTAAAGTTTTATACTACTATGCTATATCATAAAGCTTCACAATCTGTGATAACATTTTTATTGTTCAGAACAAAACCCAAAACAATTATGTCATAATATAACAATTATATGTATTATTTAAACATCTGATGTTCCAGTTTTCACTCTCCCCAGGTTCTATACTTTTGCACTATATAGAAAGTGTATACAGAGTATTGTCAATGAACAGTGGGGGAAAAAACAGTCCTATGGACTCGAAAAAAAAACCAATCACTACATAGCATGTTATTTAAAATGAAGTATGTGTGACACCCACTATAAATATTTACCAATTCTGTTAACTGTATTTGTTCAATAATATAGTTCATAGTGGTAGGTGGAAACAAATTTCAAAACATCACCCTTAATAGGCTACTTAGGTCATTATTCCTATAATCTATTCAGCAGGATTAGAGTATATCACTGGTGATATTATTTTTAATAGTTTTCCAGCTGTTCTTCAAACAGAACTTTAGTGGTATTCTATTTTCTCTTTAGTAGATCTGTGTCCAGTTTTATACTTGTAATGTGTCTTTCCAATTTAGTGGTATGTCTATTGTTTCCTTGAAAAAGTAAGTATATTTGAAGATTTCAAATCCATTTTAAAGACATCACCCTTGGTAGGCTGTATGATGTCTTAGCTCATTGTATTAGAAGTCCTAGTAGTGCAGTATTCCATTTTTCCAGTGCTAATCCTCCTTAGAATTTTGATTCAAGAAAGAGAAGGTATGAATCTGGCATTTCATACAATAATCTTTCTTCAAATGTAAGGTTGCTATCATTACACTCTGACCATCCAGTTTTATTTTTAAGTAGATGTTGTAGTGTCCAGATGTAATTTTCACTCTTTCATGAAAAAGGCTATACAGGTAAAAGATTTTCCAGGAATAGAGATTTGTCCAACTTTAAATTTAGTAATTCGAGTTTCTAATTCAGTTCCATTTGTAGTGCACACTGTAGCATTAAGATGATATTTTTGCCAGTTTTCCTTATGATCAAAGTTGATTGCAGATCTGAATGCATTTTGTGCAGATATTGGTCTGTTATGCATCTTTAAACAATTTGTCAAAACTGAAAGGTTTACAAGCTGGTAGAGTTAAGTAGATAAATCTTTCAGAATGTATTTCTATCTTTGAAGAAAAAGAACAATTGCCACAATTATGCTCCAGTGAACATCTAAGTCCAAATAAATCATCAATAGGTACCATCGATTCTTCTAAGATACCAAGTATGACCATAAGGAATTCTTGTGCATCTTCTTGACTGTTTTCAGTTGAATGTACAGATCCAGTGCAGGAATCTGCAAGATCTCCAATAGATGATGTAAAATGTTTTTGTTCGATCACTGCACAATCGTTCTAACAAGGTAAGGAGTGCAGACCAGAATCTTTTATCCATTTTTGTTTAATTTGATGAACCAGAATTGCTAAAGAGAATAGTGCATTGAGAACTCGATTGGCATACCAGTTGAGTCCAAAGATGTTTGAGTATTGTTAGCCTACATTTTCACCATCATTTTCAGGGTTGTTTGGAACAATACTTTATCTTAACCTTGTTCTTCTTTTTCTCAGAAATGTCATTATGACCCTTTAAAATCATTAAATTTACTAAGATTGCAGGCCTTCTGTAAACTGGGTACTACCCTAGATGAGTAGCATCTACGCTTCTAAAACGGTAATACTCAATTACACAACTGGATTCAGCAGTTACTCTAGTGTCATCAAACTCTATCAGATATAAACAGGACAAAGTTCTAACCTGTGACAAAGATACAAGTATTTTACAAGACACATGCAACAGACCTTGCTATCTGTTTGACACCTTCAAGATCATCAAATTTAATTGCTAGATATTGTGCCTATTTTTGTTTCCCATTGCTCCATTAACTTATCCTTCTTCAACATTTAAATGATGCTCTGAGATTACCCTGCAGTTCTTGCAAACCCACAAACACTTTCCTAATCATGCAGTTTTGGAAACTGACTTCTCCAAAGAGTTGAGTTTTGATTGTAGTTTTTCACTCAACAGTGTTGTCACTCCTTGGTGTTCAATTTTATCAATTGATATTAATTCTAATTTGTGTTCTTTCTCCAGTTGCAGTAATTCTTCATTAAAAGATGTATATTCTTTAAGAGTGGGCATTAGACACACAATGGGTTTTCTTTGTTGAATTAATTCAAACATTAGCTGTGCGGTAGATAATTTTTAGGTAAATTTGTTATTTATGTCAGGTTTCCAAGCAATGTTTCTCTTCTTTTGACAGCATTCCTACTCGAATGTCCTTCAGAATATTTCCATATTGCATATCAGATGCTTGACACATTTTTCTAAGATGTTCTTTGTATTGGAAATCCAATCAAATGTTAAGCTTTCCAAAGCTCCCTAAAGAATTAGGAGTTTCATCATGTAAGAGAGCTTTAAAGGCAGGCTCTCCTTTTACGGGGGTGAGTTGTAATAAATCACCAAAAACAATAAGATGCTTTCCTCTAAAAAGTGCATAATATTCTGTCTTCAATATCAGTTACATTCATTTATAAAGGCAAGCATTAAGTTTAAGACCATGTTCACCTCATCCATGATTAAAAGTTTCAATTTCTTTAAGAGTCGAGAAACTTTGTGAAAAGCTTTTCCGGATAACCTTAGTGCTCCAGTTTATTAATGTGTTTGCAGGGAGCATACGTAGACAATATAAGGTAATTCCTTTGATATTGTGTGCAGCCAATTCAGTAGGGGCCATTACTACAAATGATGAAATGGAGTCTGTAGTCTTTTGCAGATAAGTGGTTAGAACTTGTATTAAAAAACATTTTCCAGTACCAGCTTGTCCGCTTACATACAAAAGAACTGGCTTAAAACTTGAACATTTACATGGATTCTTTTTGTAGAGGAATCCATGGTCTGTTTCTTTTTTAACTTCCATATATGTTTCCTTTCTGCTCTTCATTGAGTTGTTCAGCTAACTGTTCCAAGTCAACATTTATTTTCTTCTCTTGATTGTTGCATTGCTGTCTCCAGCTCATTCACTGCTCTGCAAGCTTCATTTTTGATTATGGGCAGTCCAAGATGATCTTAACTGAGAGGTCTAGAACTCTGGCTGTTTTGAGAATTATCCTTTGCTATCTCAATAGCAATTGTTTCCTCCTGATAAATTTCTTCATTTAACATTTTCAGGTTGTTCAGAAACATTGGACACTCAATGGTATCTTTTACAGCAATGAAAGAATCTTCATAGCACTCATACTGTCCAAGTAACTCTGTTTCAGAACGCCAATGTTTGAATAGCTGGAGAAGTGCTAAATAGAAAAAGTATTTTTTCTCAGCAGTTTGACAAGTATGTTTTCTATGGTTTATTAAGTTGCCTATTGCATGCCAGACCAAACAACCATTGCAACCAGTTACACCATATTTGTTCTCATCAATGTTTTCTGAAACATTATTTTTGTACCTATAGTGCTGCAGAATTTCATAAGGACACATATTTTCAAGGTGTGGACCTCTTCTTGGATAGTTAGTATCCAGTATATTTGTTTTTTTACAATATCTGTACTCTCTGGCTCAAACTCTGCTAAGTACTGACATTTTGGATAAGGTTTCAAGACACTGTTTTGCATGTTGTCAAGGCTTAGACTAACCCAATCAATTCCTCTAGACTTTGACAACAAACTAGCTGAACTCAACCTATTATAGCAGTCAAATGAATTTAGCTCTCTATGTGAGAACATTTTCAAACTGAAACTGTATAATTTATTTGACAGAGATTTTTCTGTGGAAATCTAAATGTTCCTTCATCTTTGCTTTCTCTGACTTTGTGACATATTAAGTGACATAGTGAGCAACAGCAATTAAACTGTCAGCAACAAACTGTATGTCCATATTTGCATTCCATAATTTCAGGATGACATGATTATAATTTGTTAATATATTTGGCAGTCTCTGATCTTTTCCGATTATATATATATGTTTTGGTTATTTTCTTGTCAGTGTGTGCCTCACTGCAGAGAAAAAGCTGTTCACACTTCCTTTTGAAATAATAAACCTTGGAAATCCACAACACCTTGTAAAAAATGACCTTTACATCTGTATACTTGGTGTCAATACTTGCCACATCTATATGTTTGGAATCGGAATGCTGTTGCAGCATTTTTTTAGTATTCTCATCTGGAAAACTACATGTAACATGCTGTTCTATGAAAGACAGTATACACTCATCAGTTCCAAATTGTGGTGCATTATTTATCTATAAGAGCATGTGTATATGAGGAAAACCTCTTGCATGGTAGTCTTTTCTCCCAAAAAATCGGTGGCTTCTCAAAGAGGAGTATTTGTTACATTGCACATAAAAATCATCATTGCTTGAAACATTTGATTGAAATACCTACATATATTAGCAGTATCCAAAGAGCAAAGTTCTCCTGCTGTCTTCACACGTATAGCCTTAATGTTAGAGTTTGTTTCTCTTAGAAAAAGGATTTTTATCCTTACCTTGCATTTTATTAATAAACTCCCTTGCAGAAAGATGTTTCAGATTGACTCCTGTTACGAATATGGTTCACAGCATAAGAAAGTCCTGACAAGTCACACTCAAATAACAGATGGAATATTTACTGAATATATTGTCAAAACCTAGGGTCCTCTGAATATAGTCTTGTTGATATATTGTCAGTGGATGTATTTGTATAGGTATCTCATCATAGCTCCCACCTACTCCTGTGGGAAACAGCTGTGGAAAACAGTGAGCCTGTAAACGTTTTTTCCCACACACTCTTTGGAGCTCCTCTAGCTTGTTTGAATTGAAACAGATCAATGGCATTCCCATCACTGTCTTTAGAATGCAGTAGATGAGTACTATAGTGCTCGTATATTTCTTCTGAATTCTGCTTATTCACTATTTCTATTTGTCCACTGAATTGCAGTACTTCATCATCGGTACAACTCACCTCTACAGTAATATCAACATGTTTGTAAAAAACATTATTTTCTTTCAAGTATATTGTAGCTTATTTTACTTTATTCACATCCACTAATCACTGCTAGATTTTTTTCTTTTGTTGGGAACTCCATTTACTAGAATAATGAGTGGTTCATCTACATATATTTCAGCACCCACATTATCAACATTATTTTTTAATCTAGTGGTAAATAAACAGCTCTTCCTTTAAGTCCTTTCTGTAGTTCTGTTAGCAGCCGTTTCCCAGTGTTTGGATCCATACAAATAATTGCTTGAAATTGGTGCACAGTTTGTAGTTGAATTGATTCATACACTTTTAATTGGTTAGGTTCTTCTGGAATGGGCACAAGGTCTAATCTATTATGAATTGTTCCAGCTGGCTTTATATCATTCTCTAATGTGTTAGAACAATACTTACATATTGTTTCTTCCTACACTAAACCCCTCTTCTGCCATTGCATATGCAGTAAATTCCTTCTATTCATTATTGCTGTTTTCACTAGTTTTTAGAAAATCTAACTATATTATGAGTTTGTTTTTTTGTGAACATTACCTCGACAACAAGTATAAACATACTCAGGTTTCTCAGAACACAGCGTATTGAACTTTTCTATCTCCTGCGTAATTTATTTCAGTACTTATTTGTGTATCCACCTCTTCTACAGTTCTCAACTGGCATTTTCTCTGTTATCTTCTTCAGGCTCAAAGAAACTGAACTAAATATCTTCTGAAGCCTTCTCTACCTCTGTCATACTACCATGTAACAGAGCTCTTTTCAAATCTCCTAAACATAAAACTGAACGTTTTACATAATAAAGTCACCTAACTAAATTGCACATTTTTGAATGATGCACAGCTAACATTCTAAAGTGATTAAAATGCTTCTACACACTTTCTTTGAGAGACATGCGACTGAGTGAACTTTTAAGTTAGTTTATTGTCTAACTTTGCATGGATCTAATTCTTTGAGCATCTTACTTTTTCTGTTTAAGACTCCTCCATGAAAATTATCTTGGAAAATGTTTCAATTTATGAATTGATTCGGTATAGACATTACAAATACTACTATACTTCTACTTGTACACAGATCCTTGTTTATGCCTGTCTTGTACTTCTTCAACTATCACTTGTTCTACATTCCTAAGAACTATCTGTTCTTTTACTATATGAGTGGCATCCTTCACTTCATAGCAACAGCCACTTGTGTCAACTGCATGTGATAATGTGCTCTCTTGCAATTAGCTCTCTTTATTTAAAATGGTGCTATGTTAAATGTGTACATCCATTCACCTTTGAAAACCTTACAAAAATTGCTTTTGTTAATAAGCCTTTTCCTTAATTTTCTTTTCTTCATGCATACTACAGTTTTGTCTAGAGTCTTCATTCTGTTCAATATCAGGATAAAAAGTTTTATTTTCAAAACAAATGCTTTGTCCGCTATAGTCTCAATAAGTTGCTTCTGCTTAGGTATGGCACTTCTCTTTCTATACTTCTTCATCTTTTTCAGCAAATCTTGTATTACTCTAGTTTGAAACATTTTTACTCTTACCTCCTTAAACTGCTTTTGTCTCCAAATCAATTCCTTCCTTTCCTGATTATGTTTTGACATACTTTTTTAGAAAGCCCTTAGTGCTCTTACCAGCTATTCTTTTTTCCTTGTCCACATTCTCCACCTTAACTAGCTGCTTACTGTCAGTTTGTATCAGGTAATATTGTTTCCTCTGCTTTCTTTTTGTTTCTCTTTTACTAGGCATTCTGATTCTTCTCTCTGGATATCTGTAAATTACATGTAAAATAAATTTACCTCTACAGAAAACAGTATAAAAGTATGTACTAGAACTTATTAGCTCTGCCAGTACGTTCACTACTAAATACACATGCCTGAGTGAATATCTAATGGAGTAATACATTATTTGTACTAAAAGTAGAGTATAATACTTTATAATTGTATTTTTGATGTCAGCGCAAGAAAGGAGTAAACATGCATACTCAGCCTCTGCAGTAGTAAGGCGAAGTCATGTGTTAAGCAGTAGTTGTCTATATGGCTGAATATTTTGTGTCAGTACCTGGCTACATATCTGAGTGAATTGCACCTCATTAGTGTGCAATTAGTGTGCCATCAGATGTTTAAGTAAATCTGAGAGTATATCACAGGCTCTTTTACTAACTCTTTTTATCTGTAAATGTGTCTTCAAGTGACAATATAAATAAGGTACTTGCTGTGTTGGTAAGTACAATAATATGTAACTCTTTGTGCAATTCACTATGATACTGCTGGCTAGCTAACTACTATGTAGGTACATCTTGAATTTATAAGAAACCATCCCACTATCAGTCCAAAATCACTCTAAAACTATGTGTGTCGCTGTAAGACAGGATGTGAAACTGTCTGTCTAGATGTGAGATTGGGTGTCAGAACCTCTCGGTGTGAGCATGACTGAGAGCATTTTGGTGTGAGACTGGTTGTGACAGACCCTCTGGGCATGGGTGTGTGAGTGTCAGTTTTGCTATCAAAGTGGTTGTGAGAGTGTCTATCTGGGTGTCAGAGTGGCTGAAGAGTAGTGGGTGTGCTACTCTGTTTTGGTATGAGACTGAGTGGGCAAGTGTAAATTCAGGTGTGAAAATAGGTATAACAGTGTCTGTCTGGATGTGGCAGTGAGTGTGACAGTGTGTGTCTGGGTGTGGGTGTAACAGTGCAGCTGAGATCATCTGCATGTATGTGAAACTGGGTGTAGACTGGGTGTGACAGTGAGAAGAAGATGGTCTCTATATATGTGAGAGTGGTTAAAACACTGCTTTTGTGAGTATGCCTCTGTGAGCGTGGGTGTGAGAGTGTCTCTCTGGGTGTGAGAGTACATGTGAGGTTGTATTTCTCGGTATGAGAGTGGATGTTAGAATATGTTTCTGAGCGTGTCAGTTTATCTGACCTCTTGTTAATAGCTATATCATTACTACAATAGCCTGCACACAGCAATTAGAATTGAGTATAGGACTCTGCAAGTGCATCTATAAGTCAATGAGACTTAGAAGGATATGTATAATTTTAAAAACAGAAACCACCCTCCTGTATCACCTAACTACATAGTAGGTGAGTGTTCAGTTTTGTTTAGTAAAATAATACTTTGAGGATTGCCAAGCAGCTTTTTTAATGGAAAGTCTACCTCACAGTAACAGTGCAGATTTACATTCTGCATTAGTAGGCCTGACCCATGTTTTAAGTAGTACTTGTTTAGATAGGTGAGTAGGATCAGTCTGTTTTTTTCTACATATTTGAAAGAGAGTAGCAGTACATCTATCATTGTTCCATCATATATTTAAGTAAACCTTGCTGCTTATCTGAGTGAGTATATGAGTCCCTCTATGGGTGTGCCACCAGATGTTTAAGTAAATATGCTGCCCACAGGGATATGAAACTGTGTGTGCAACTGGCTCCAATACTATTGAGAAACTAAGTGGTGGCTGGGTGAATGCATGCATGTGTAAGCAGCTCTCTCAGTGTACGACTGGATGTGCCAGTGACTCCATCCTTTTGTTATATGAGTTGTAGTATGAGTGTAGCCTACAGCATATCCTCCGGCTCGTAATTGATCATTGAAACCAGGTGTTTAAGTAAATATGCTGAGAATAGTGGTATCTAACTATCTGGGCAACTGGCTCCAATACTGCTAGACACAAAACTACTGTCTGGCTGTACCCATTGATGTATTACTATGCTGAGTAAAGGGGTATCTAACTCTCTGTGCAACTGGCTCCAATACTGCTGGAAACATAAGTACTGTCTGGCTGTACCCATCAATGTATAAGCATCCCTCTAAGCATGTGTTATGTCAGTGGCTCAATCCCTCTGTTTATAGCAATATGAATTGTAATTTCTATGTCAGATTTAATACATATGTGAGCATAATGCTCTGTGAGGCCGCATATACATCAGTTAAACTTAGAACATGTTTCATCTCTTAATAACAAACTACCCTGCTCCAATAGGTACCAACAGCCTATGTAAGGGTAAACTCTTCTGTGATAAAAAGGAAATGTCATCTTTCTTTTCTGATTAGTGTGCCTCTCTTTATTTTTTCAGATAGCTATTATTTATATTCCTTGTTAGTACTTATGAACATACTACTCATTCTCATACATCTAATATACAATTATCCCTGTAGTAGCACGTTTTAATGTAAACTATATTGTACTATACATACCTCTCAAGTGTATTTCGTGCTCTGTATATCACTTTCCCAGAATTTGTTTGAATTTCTTCTCACTTAAACTATGCAAAACACAGCAGAAGAATGGCATACTACTCTCAAGTAAGTAAACCATTAATGGCAACCTTTTCAGCTTTGCTTTCAAGGTTACTCATGCACAATTCCAATCTGAATCTCTCTATCACATGTATGATATGCTATACATCTTCTGACTAGATATCTTATTTAACCCGTTCCAATACTCCTCAAAAGGTAGCTCAATTCCATACAAGTTTTTGCCAAATACACGTATCCACTACACCCCCCCCCCCCATGTAACTCTGCGGTTGGATCCACGTGGAAAGACAAAATGTATCTTTAATATATATTTTTAAATAATGCTATATGTATTCCTCTTTGAATAAACACATGTATTGTCAGTTAAACATACTTTTAAACACTTTTTCCTGTAGAACTGTAACTACCAAGTGATAGTCTAGTATTTCTTATAGCCTTCCCCCATGTTTCTCTAGCTATGCTACCATGGTAATTTAGTTTGTATCATTCTCTCACAGCATTTGGTCACAAGTTCATAACAGTTCCTGCAAGTACTCTTCTTATTTTTAAATGCAAAACAGCAGGTGTGGTTGACTTTTTCAAATAAGACATATATCACAAATACCAGTTCTTCTGCATTCTCAAAAGCCAATGCCACATCTATTTTCTTTTCTCACAATATCACTACCTACCTGTATGAACCAACATAGACAGAACAACCAACAAAATCTGTTGTTTCAGGTTTTAACTAGTACCCTCCATTTTCAACTACATTTCTGCATTTCATTTCAACGCTGTCTCATTCAGCTGTAGCCTTGTCTTCTGTAGTGCCAGAGCTTCCCTCCAAAATTATCAGAGTGTGGATTGTGGGACACAGCTGTGTGTTTTTTGGCTAGATAGAGTATAAGAAGGAGTAATGTTGACAGGGACCTTGGTGTATCTAATCTAGACATTACTTGGAATAGCCACAGAGAGTTAAAATAGCATCAATTACTTGCTTTGGTTCAGACCATTACAGATTGCCAACATCCAGACCTTGGGCCTCATTATGACCCTGGCGGTCGTCACAGTCAGACCGCTGCCAATGTGGTGGTCCGACTACCACATTACCACTGTGGTGGTGGGGCCACGGTCAGACCACCTGAACTGCCAATTTTTCTCCATTGGAGGGATTGGTGTTGCTGGTAGTCCTAACCTGCCAGGGCTGCACTAAAAGCAGCACTGCCCTGGGGATTAGGACGCCCCCTCTCGGTCAGCGGTTACATGGTAGTAGCACCGCCTTGTAACTGCTGGCATAGACAGGGTGTAGGGGGCCCCAGGTGGTGATCTGCACTGCCCATGTACTTTGATATGGATGGTCTATATAGAAATGATGGAGTTCACCTGACGGAGAAAGGCAACAGTTTGTTCCTGCAAAATGTGAGAGACTGCATCCTGTTTCATGTGTAGTGATCACCTACACATCATAAACACAAAGGCTCTTTCAGAGCCAATCCTTTTTCATATATTAATTCATGTTTAAATAGTTTGGGCCTCATTTACGAGGCCTGTGGGGCAGGGAGGTGCAACAAGTGCCTTTCTGCACCACCCTGTACCACAGGAGAAGGGCAGCAATGCACCATATCTGCAATATAAGGTGTATTTCTGTCCTCTCCCTCTGTGCTGGTGCACAAATTTCTGCCTAGCGCCAACAGAGACATGCTTGCACCAAAGTGCAAGGGTGCCTGCATTGTGGGGATGACTGTTTTTGTGCAGGAAGGGACATCTTTCTGCACAAAATGCCCTTTTCACGCAGTGTTAAGGGTGAAACGGGTCCATATTTACAAGCCCATGAAAAGCTATGCAAGGTGGCTTTGCGTGGCCTTGTAAATATAGGCTGCCACACTGCATGACCAGAGAGTTAAAAAACAATGACGCTTCGGTGACCCAGTGTGCTACTAGGTCCTCGTCAATGAAGCCCTTATTTCTTTTTATTTTATTTTATCTAGATACCTAGATCCATCCCTGGATCTCGAAAACAAAAACAAAAACAATTTTTCACATTCTCTTCCCCATAATTCCTAATGGGCCACATTTATCTGAACCCTTCTGGTCAGGGAACTCCTACCATGATCCCTTCATATGTATTACTGCCCACATTTTTAATCTGGGACCCTTTACCATTAGAATAAAATGACACCCACCATTCTGCATCTCAGGTGACAGCCAGCCTTAGTGCCTGTCTGGGTATGAGAGTGGATGTGAGAGGGTATGTCTTCCTGGGGCAGTGGCTATGGAGTGTATTTGTTGGTGTGACAGTGGATGTAAGTGTCTGTCTGGATGTGAGAGTGGATATGACAGTGTCTCTTTGGGTGTGACAAGGGGTGTGACAGTGACTGGGTGTGATAGTGGATGAGAGACAGTGGGGGTCATTACAACCCTGGCGGACGGTGTTAAAGCGGTGGTAAGACCGCAAACAGGCCGGCGGAAAAAAAAAGGAAATTATGACTGTGGCGGAAACCGCCAACAAAGACAGCCACTTTAACACTCCGACCGCCACAGCGGTACAGACAGGCAGCGCGGCGGTCACCGCCAACAGACAGGCGGGAGACAAAGTGCCGCCCACAGTATCACAACCTACCAATCCGCCACCATTTCTGGGGCAGATTCACCGTGGATAAAAACACAGCGGAAACAGCCATTTCAAAGGCAAAACGCTCACCTCAAACACTCCACGAGGAAGGAGGGCACCATGGAGCCGGAACTCCAGATACTCCCTGCGATAGTCTTCCTGCTCCTGTACGATCATCATCAACGCCGGCGCCGAAGACAAGGGTGAGTACTGCACCTACAACATAGGGGAGGCAAAAGTCAGGGACACACACACGCAACACCCCCACCCCCACCCCCACCCTCACCCACTATAACACACACACCAATGCATATCCAAACATCACAGTAACAACCCCCAACCCCCCCGGAAGAATGCAAAGACAAAAGGAAATGAGTGCAACCATTGTAATGTATAAAAATACTGCAAGCTAATATATACATATATATAAACACATTTTACAAAATATACAACACGATTAGTAGTGCAGGTATGCACCATTCAATGTCCGTGGACCACTGGCCCCAAAATGCATGGGCGAGGCCCACATCAGATACCTGAGCAAAACGGAGAGAACACTGCTGGGGCATCAGATCGAAATACAACAGGCACCTCAGGGGGAAGGGAAGGGGGGCACCTCAGCCGGATGACAGCACCACACCAGATCCACAAGGGGGCTCCATGCCCATTGATGTATCCTGGGGAGTGCAAAGCCACAGTCTCTCAAGTCTCTACAGTGGGTGGTTTGCCCACTGCTTTATCCTGGGGAGTGCAAAGCCACAGTCTCACAAGTCTCTATAGTGGGTGGTTTGCCCACTGCTTTATCGTGGGGAGTGCAAAGCCACAGTCTCACAAGTCTCTATAGTGGGTGGTTTGCCCACTGCTTTATCCTGGGGAGTGCACAGTCTCAAAAGTCTCTATAGTGGGTGGTTTGCCCACTGCTTTATCCTGGGGAGTGCAAAGCCACAGTCTCACAAGTCTTTTCAGTGGGTGGTTTGCCCACTGTACCATCCTGGGGAGTGCAAAGCCACAGTCTCACAAGTCTTTTCAGTGGGTGGTTTGCCCACTGATTTATCCTGGGGAGTGCAAAGCCACAGTCTCTCAGGTGGATGACAGTCTCCACTTGTTCTGGAGGGGGACAGGTGCCCAGAGTGCTTCATCCTGTTAAGGACTGAGGTGGTGGATGCTGTTCTCCACTGGTTCTGGAGGGGGACAGGTGCCCAGAGTGCTTCATCCTGTTAAGGACTGAGGTAGTGGATGCTGTTCTCCACTGGTTCTGGAGGGGGACAGGTGCCCAGAGTGCTTCATCCTGTTAAGGACTGAGGTAGTGGATGCTGTTCTCCACTGGTTCTGGAGGGGGACTGGTGCCCAGAGTGCATCACTCTCCCCGTGATTGTCCCAGTTCCGTCACTGCCCCTGCCGCACATTGGCTACCAGTGCTTGAGTTGGCAGTGCTTGCCCTATTCAGCGGTGCTTGCCATGGCGGTCTTTGCCCTGTTCAGCGGTGCTTGCCCTGTTCAGCGGTGCTTGCCTTTGCAGTTTCTGACCTGTTCAGCGGTGCTTGCCATGGCGGTCTTTGCCCTGTTAAGCGGTGCTTGCCCTGTTCAGCGGTGCTTGACTTTGCTGTCTCTGACCTGTTCAGCGGTGCTTGCCATGGCGGTCTTTGCCCTGTTCAGCGGTTCTTGACTTTGCTGTCTCTGACCTGTTCAGCGGTGCTTGCCATGGGGGTCTTTGCCCTGTTCAGCGGTGATTGCCCTGTTCAGCGGTGCTTGCCTTTGCAGTTTCTGACCTGTTCAGCGGTGCTTGCCATGGCGGTCTTTGCCCTGTTCAGCGGTGCTTGACTTTGCTGTCTCTGACCTGTTCAGCGGTGCTTGCCATGGCGGTCCCTCATTGCCCAGCGGGGCTGTGGCTGCCGGGGCCCTCCTGGGCACTGACTCTGGCGGTGGTCTCCTGACCAGTGATGATGGGAATGCCCTCCTGGGCACTGACTCTGGCAGTGGTATCCTGACCAGTGACTATGGGAATGCCCTCCTGGGCACTGACTCTGGCGGTGGTCTCCTGACCAGTGACTATGGGACTGCCCTCCTGGGCACTGACTCTGGCGGTGGTGTCCTGGCCAGTGACGATCGGGCTGGCGGAGGCCTCCTGGGCAGCGGGGATGATGGCGGCCTTCTCCGCCGTGCCTCTCTTCCCAGACTTTGGCGCTTTCTTCTGCCCCTTCCCCACCTTGGGAGGAGTCACAGCTGAGTCGACACTCCCCCCGGGACCCTTGTGAGCGGCTTTGCCAGCTGGAGTCTTCCCCCTATCCTGTCGGGCACTGTCCAACTTCTGGTGCTTCACAGGGGGGGGACTGGCTGTGCTTTGGCTCCGTGTCAAACTGGCTGCCCTGGTGCCCGGTGCACTCCACATAACTCTAACAGGCACCACTGGTACTGGAGATTTTTTGGCTGAGGTGCTAGGACGGGACCTATGAATTGGAGGGGGGGTGGTGGGAAAGAGGTCAACGTTGCTCAGGAAAAGTTTCTGACGAACACTGGGACGGGTAGCTGGAGGGACTGGAGGAAGAGGAGGTGGTTGTAGGAGGTGTAACTTTTGATGATTTGGGTGCAGGTGCATGTTCTGGAGGATGTTGTGAGGTGGATGGATGTTGGGTGTGTGTGTACCCGCGTTTGTGTACTTTGGGAGGGGGCGTCACAGACACACTGGGAGAGGACACTGGGGACGTGTAAATGGTAGTGGGGGCGGTGAGTGCAGGTGAGCGGGGTGTGGTGGTGGGTGTGCTGGTGCGAGTCCTAGTGGCTGTAGTGGTAGTGTATGCAGAGTGTAGACGACACTGGGAGGGAGGAGGGAAACAATGAGGAGGGGGACACAGTGGAGGCAGTGGATGTTGCTGTGTCTGTATGTGGGTGAAGCTTGTGTGAGTGCCTGTGGGATGTGAGGTGCCTATGTTTGCCTGAGCTTCCCTTGTGTGTTGACGTGTGTGCAGGCTGGTCTGATGGTGTGCTTGGGATAGGCAGAGGTACAGGGGATTGGGTCTGGGTGGAGGAAGTTAGAGGGGGGATGCTAGAGACAGGGACAATGGCTGCCATCAGTGCTGAGGCCAGAGATTGCAGGGTTCGATGATGGGCAGCCTGACCAGAATGAATGCCCTCCAGGAATGCATTAGGGTGCTGCAACTCCCTTTCTACACCCTGGATGGCATTCACAATGGTAGACTGCCCAACAGTGAGTGACCTGAGGAGGTCAATGCCCTCCTCACTGAGGGCAGCAGAGGTGACAGGGGCAGGGGCTGAGGTGCCTGGAGCGAAGGTGATGCCCACCCTCCTGGGTGAGCGGGCATGGGGCGAAGGCTGAGGGGCTGCTGGAAGGGCGGTGCTGGTAGGGGGGGTGGCGGCTGTACCTGTAGAAGTGGGGGGCACAGATATTGCTGCCACCGCAAGGGAGATCCAATTGGAGGACGAGTCCGTGTCGCTGGTTGCTGATCCGGTGACCTCCGTGAAGCTCCCCTCGCCCTCCGTCCCACTGGTGTATTCTGAGTCCGTGGTGTGGCCCTACATGGCCATGTGGGATGCAGCCCCCTCGTGCTCCGGTGCCACTGAACCTCCGCCTGATGATGCTGATGCACAAAAGAACAGGGAGAGCACAAAAAGGGGGGGGGGGCGACAGAAGAAAGACAGTTTGAGTGCATGGCTTACCGCTACCGTTGGCGGACAATACAGACACAGCAGCCCCCTGCACTACACCGCGCTGTTGGGCTCTACAGATGCAGTTCCTGGGATATGGCCTACATAGCTATGGTGGACATCTGCACACATAGATGACACAGGGGCATGTATACCTGTACTTGGCACTCTACAGAGGTGGGGTGGAGTGGCACATGACCTGCATTACGGAGGGGCCTAGCCTACGGAACTCGCCCTGGCCTAGGGAAACCCCCAGCCCTCCTCCCCCACCCAGACCCCTCCACTGCACGCAAAGTCAGCTGAATGAGAGTGTACTCACCCCCTTGTGTCTGCTGTGATGCCCTCAAGCACCCATCCAACTCAGGGTAGGCCACCGCCAGGATCCGGAACATCAGGGGGGTCATGGTGCGACGGGCATCCCTCCCACGTTGGGAGGCCATCCCCAGCTGAGCCTCCGCCGTCTTCTTGCTCCAGCGGCGAATGTCCTCCCATCTTTTACAGTAGTGGGTGCTCCGTCTCTGGTAGACCTCCAGGGTCTGGATGTCCTTGGCGATGGCACGCCAAATATCCTTCTTCTGGTGGGCGCTGACTTACATGACATGTACAGGGGAAGAAGAGAAGTCATTACCAACTGCACCGTCGAAGTGAGTGGCCCACATCCCTGCCTTTGCCATGTGGCACATGCATTCACAGTCCTTCATGCTCACAGAACTCTGCCCCCTTCCTTCTTACAACCAGCCCTCTCCACCCAGGCATAGCCCATACAACTTGCACACTATGTACTCACCTGTTGGTCTGGAGGACCGTAGAGTAGCGTGTACTGGGGGAGGACCCCGTCCACGAGCTTCTCCAACTCCTGTGCAGTGAAGGCAGGGGCCCTTTCCCCTGACGCACGTGCCATTGTCTCTTCCAGACCGAGGTCACAGCAGCACTTGCAGTATAGGTCCTTTCCTGTCAAAGATCAGGTATCGAGTGATTCAACAGATAGAAAATGGCGGTCACGTCCGCGGCGGTCACGTCCGCGGCGGTGCGTATCATCACCGCCGGTGCACTTCGTCATTGGCTCCTAGGACCCATAGGGTCCAATGTTAACCAATCCAGCATTGCGCAGCGGTCTTCGACCGCTATCGCGATGGTGTACAACGCCAGCGCAGTTACCTCACATCCAATTGTCCCAGTTTAGAGGTCAGGCAGCCGCCATTTCAGGGGCCCACATGGCTTCATTTTCAACTGCGTCACACATACCTCGGCCTGGACTCAACACTCTTACAGACTACTTTTTGGAATACGTTTCGTGTTCTGTGTAGCTGTGGGTACATACCTCTGAGTTGCTTGACTCTGTGGTCACTTTTGTCCTTCCTAGGCACCGTCAGCTGGGACACGTGAGGAGATGGCGGAATCCTCCGGTGTACCGACCGCTGGTGGACCTGTTGACAATGGAGGAGCGACATTTAATCATCACCTACAGGTTTGACCGTGCCACAATCCAGGAACTGTGTACCCAGTTGGAACCAGACCTGATGTCAGCAATCCGCCATCCCACAGGAATCCCCCCTCAAGTGCAGGTGCTATCAGTGCTCCATTTCCTTGCAAGTGGGTCATTTCAAACAACAGTGATGTCCCAGCCTACGTTTTCCAACGTGTTGTTCAGAGTGTTGTCTGCCCTGCTGAAATACATGAGGAGCTACATCGTTTTCCCTCAGGTGGAGGATTTGGCTACTATGCCCTTGGACATATCCCTAACATCATAGGTGCCATTGATGGGACCCATGTAGCTCTGGTCCCACCCCACAGGAGTGAACAGGTGTACAGGAACCGGAAGAGTTATCATTCGATGAATGTACAGATGGTATGTTTGGCAGACCAGTACATCTCCCAGGTAAATGCTATGTTCCCTGGCTCTGAGCATGACGCCTACATCCTGCGGAATAGCAGCATCCCTTATGTGATGGGTCAACTCCAGAGGCACCGGGGACACTGGTTACCACAACCTGTCATGGCTATTGACCCCAGTGAGGAATCCCAGGACAAGGGCAGAGGAACGCTACAAAGAGGCCCATGGGCGGACTAAGAGGGTGATCGAATGCACCTTCAGCCTCCTGAAGGCCAGGTTCAGGTGCCTCCATATGACAGGTGGTTCCCCATTCTACTCACCAAGGAAGGTGTGCCAGATCATCATCGCCTGCTGTATGCTTCACAATTTTGCTTTGCGACGCCAGGTGCCTTTTCTGCAGGAGGATGGTCCAGATGACGGTATTGTGGCAGCTGTGGAGCCTGTGGACAGTGATGAGGAGGAAGCAGAGGAAGAAGACATTGACAACAGGGACTCAGTCATACAGCAATATTTACAATGACACAGGTGAGAACACTTTCTTGACTACTACAAGTACTTTCACACTTCTACCTCTATCCTGTCTGTCAATTTCAACCAGTATTTAGTAACTGAGTTGTACATTTCCATTACAGTTTCACAGGTGTGGTTACCAACGTGTGTCATCTGCTTGCATCCTTCATGGGCTTGTGATGTGTGACATAGGTATGTTGACTTTACTATTGAGAACGGATTTTGTCACTGTCATAACTAATACACATTTTCTAAATCACAGACTGACTCCAGATTGTTTTGTGGTTCCAGGGTGTTTATTGAAGTGCTAATTATTGGAGGGGGTGGTAAAATGGTGAGGGGTGATGGTGGAGGAATGTCCATGGCAGAGTCCAGTCTATTAGTCTCACAGGTGCACTGCCCATATGGGCATAGGAAGTGGAGCTGGGGCAGTTCCAATATGGATGGGGTTACAAAGTGGAACAGTGGGATGACAATCAGGGTGGTCTCATTTCTTGGCGGGGTCTTACCATCGTGCTCTGTCCTGTTCCTGGATCTCAGGGACAGCTTGCGGGGTGGTTCTCCGTCTGCAGGGGGTGGGGTGCTGGTGTGGTGGTCCTGTGACGGGGCGTCCTGTCCACTAGCGCCGGCGGAGGTGGTGGGCAGTTCATCGTCCATGCTAGTGTCCTGGGCCCCTTGGAGTGCCACGGTGTCCCTCATGGTGTTCTGTATGTCCTTCAGCACCCCTACGATGGTGCCCAGGGCTGAGCTGATGGTTCTGAGTTCCTCCCTGAAGCCCAAATACTGTTCCTGCTGCAGGCGCTGGGTCTCCTGAAACTCGGCCAGGACCGTAGCCATCATCTCCTGGGAGTGGTGGTATGCTCCCATGATGGAGGAGAGGGCCTCGTGGAGAGTGGGTTCCCTTGGCCTGTTCGCCCCCTGACGCACAACAGCCCTCCCAGTTCCCCTGTGTTCCTGGGCCTCCGTCCCCTGGACAGTGTGCCCACTACCACTGTGCCCAGGTCCCTGTTGTTGTTGGGGTGGTGGGTTATCCTGGGTTCCCTGTAGTGGTGGACACACAGCTGATTGACGTGTCCTGGGTACGGAGGTATGGGTCCGCTGGGTGGGTGCTGTGCTGGTGTTTCCAGAGGGTGGAAGGTCTGTGTTGGGCTGTGCCTGTGCAAGGGGAACCGACTGTCCCGAGGCCCACGATGGTCCGGGCTGGTCATCTGGATCCAGTTGGCCAGAGCTGCTGTCATCACTGTGGGCCTCTTCTGTGGGTGGGATAGAGATGTCTGGACCCTCCTGTCTGGTGACGTTAGGTAGTGGTCCTGCAGGGGTGTAAAAGTATGATTATTGC
This sequence comes from Pleurodeles waltl, assembly GCF_031143425.1. Lineage (NCBI taxonomy): Eukaryota > Metazoa > Chordata > Amphibia > Caudata > Salamandridae > Pleurodeles > Pleurodeles waltl. Next base: position 443,343,678 of record NC_090438.1, on the reverse strand, counting down.
ATGAGTGTGTGTCATGGTGTGCAATGGGTGGGTGAGCGTGTACCCCAATGCTAGCATTCCTGTGTGGGGGCTTGTGTGATGATGGTTGGGGGGGTGCTATGGGTATGTGCAGTGGGCATGCTTTAGTGAGGGGTGTCCATGCTTTGTTGTGTCATGCAGGGCTTGGTGTTGGGATGGGTGGTTTGTGTTATTAGTACATTAGTGAGGAGTTGGAGTGATAGGGGAGGGGGTGAGGGTGGGGGTGTGTGATAGCATGCAGGTAGGGTGGGGGATATGATAGTTAAGATTTGGCTTACCAGTGTCCATTCCTCCACCTACTCCTCCGAGGCCCTCAGGATGCATAATGGTCAAGACCTGCTCCTCCCAGGTTGTTAGTTGTGGGGGAGGAGGTGGGGTTCCGCCGGCAGTCCGCTGTACCGCGATGTTGTGCCTGGAGACCACGGAACTCACCTTCCCCCGTAGGACGTTCCACCTCTTTCTGATGTCGTCCCGATTTCTTGGGTGCTGGCCCACTGTGTTGACCCTGTCGACTATTCTTCGCCATAGCTCCATCTTCCTAGCTATGGAGGTGTGCTGCACCTGTGATCCAAATAGCTGTGGCTCTACCCGTACGATTTCCTCCACCATGACCCTGAGCTCCTCCTCCGAGAACCTGGGGTGTCTTTGCTGTGCCATGGGGTGGTGTAGGTGATGTGTGGGGTGGTGTATGTGGTGATGAGTGGGGTGATGTGTAGTGGTGTGTGGTGTTTTGTGCATGGATTTTGTGTGGGTGATGGTGTTGTGTGCCTCTGTGTGGTGGGGTTGTCTATTCTGTGCTCTCTCTCTGGCCTTCGTCAATCAGTTTTGGTTGTAGGGGTTTTTGGGTGATGTGGGTGTGTGTTATATTGTGTTGGGTGTGTGGGAGTGGTGTTTGTATGTGTATCAGGTGTGTGTAATTCGAATTGTCCAATGTGGCGGTGTTTTGGAGATGTGTGTGTATTTTGAGCTCGGCGGTGTGTACCGCCAATGGAATACCGCGGTTGAAAGACCGCCGCGTGGATTCGTGGGTCGTGATAGCATGGGCGTGTTTCTGTTGGCGTGACGGTGGAGGTTTTGTTTTCGCCAGTTTATCACTGACCTTTGGTGTGGCGGACTTGTGTGGGTGTCTGAATTTTGGCGGATTCCGAGATGTGGGTCATAATAGCTGTGGCGGATTTCCGCTGCCGCGGCAGTGTATTGGCGGTCTTCTGCACGGCGGGAAGCGGCTTTTACCGCCAATGTTGTAATGACCCCCAGTATGTCTTGTTGTGACAGTGGGTTGGAGAGTGTCTGTGTTGGTATGCAAGTGGGTGTGAGAGTGTCTCTGATGTTATGATAGTGGATGTGAGAGTTTCAGTCTGGATGTGGATGTGAGAGTGTCTCTCTAGGTGTGGTAGTGAGTGTGACAGTGTCTCTCTTAGCGTGAGAGTGGATGTGAAAGGGTATGTCTTCCTGTGAGAGTGGCTGTGAGAGCGTCTCTGTTGGTGTGACAGTGTCTCTCTGTCTGTGACAGTGAGTGTGAGAGTGTCTCTCTGGGTGTGATAGTGGATGTGAGAGGGTATGTATTGTGGTGAGAGTGGGTGTGAGAATGTCTCTGTTGATGTGCATGTGGATGTGAGAGTGTCTGTCTGGATGTGAGAGTGGGGTGAGAGTGTCTGTCTTGGTGTGAGAGAGGGTGTGAGAGTGTCTGTGTGAGAGTGAGTGTGAAAGTGTCTCTCTAGGTGTGAGAGTGGGTGTGAGAGTGCCTTAATGGATCTCTGAGTGTGTGTGCTAAGATATATATATTTTTTATGCTTTCCGTGATCAGCGGATCCATCTGCAGGGCTCAGCATGGCCCCAGTGTGAATCGGCGGGTGGATCTGCTGATCTTAGAAAATGTCAAAAATACTTTTACATAATCACTCTGGGGTCATGGGACTCCTACCCTGGCCCCTTCATGTGAATTGCAGCACTCATTTCAGCCCGAGGAGCATTCCTAAGGAAGCAAAATAGCAGGTGCATACCTCCACAGATAGAAAGTGGAGGGAGGCTGCACTGAATGTAAAAGGGTCAGGATAGAGCTTTTCGGACACCAGAGGGATCATGTGAATAAATAATTGCAAGGTAACTATAACTCGCACCTTTGCCATGCACAGCAAATTACTTGACATATTATGTAATTGATGAGATCTTGTATGGCATCTTTGATATCACTGCAACGTTTGCAAAAACATTATTGAAAAGAAAACTGTGTTAGACAAGGACACAAGTTGTAGTTACCTTAGGGCACGAGTTAGAGTTACTTGAAAGAACTCTAAATGGAGCTGCTGAATTTATATGGTTCTCTACTAGTAAAGTCAGAACCTAACTATAACGACCCTGTAACTTTTGTTTTTTTCAGTCAATATATATATATATATATATATATAAGGTTATTTTGATATGTTTGTCCTCACCAACGTGTTTCGGTTGTTGTCTTGATCATGTAGAGGCATAGAAACTGACATGACAATTACATGCACATGGCCAGTGCCAGTGACAAATGACCACAATTGAAATGAATTGCACTAAACCTCAGAGAGAGACAGACATTTTAACAATGCAGTGATGTCCGTGAATATGTACACAAAAGGCAGTAATACATTGCGAAATTTCAATAAAATGGCACATGATGTTATATATGCATTGGCCAATGCCAAACAGTATATTAAGGCCCTCATTATGACACTGGTGGTGAGTGTTAAAGTGGCGGTAATACTGCCAACAGGCTTGCGGTAAATACCGCCATATTATGACCATGGTGGTGATAACTCGCATAGACAGCCAATGTACCACACCAACCGCCACGGCAGAAACAACAGTCACTATGGCGCCCACCTTATTATGATACACAAAACACCACTTTTTCTGGGGAGGTACCAATGCTAACAAAAGCCTGGCGGAAAAAGAAGTCAGAAGTGAAAAGACTCACCATTGGAGACACAGGAAAGAACCACACTGCTATGGAATCCAAACTGCAAGTCTTCCCGATGACCTTCTACTTCATTCTCCACCTAGAACACCAATGCCGACAAAGACGGTGACTACAGCCACCTAGCACACAAGGGAGGGTGGGTGGAAAACAAGAGTGACACACACACGCACAACACACACCCAACACACCATACACACAACCAGCTGCACATGTAAACCAATGGCACACGACACACAGCATAACCTGGAGTAATGACAATGTATTAGCATAGCAAAATCCACCAGATGAACCAAATATACCTAAATGTCCATAAAGGGCAAATGCCCAGTCCAAAGTCATTAAAGCACACAAGGCCGCAGGGCACAGTCCAAGGCCCAACCTGTTTCCTGACGGAGAGAACACTGCAGGGGCATCATTTTGCAAGTGAGAAGGTACTTCAGTTGGATGGGGAGGGGCACCTCATCTGAATACGGGAGCGTCCCCACTAGTTCTGGGGGGGGCAACATGCCCATTGCTTTGTCCTGGGGAGTGGAAGGCCACAGTCTCTCAAGTGGGTGATTTGCCCACTGGTTCTGAAGGGGACAACATGCCCATTGCTTTCTCCTGGGGAGTGCAAGGCCACAGCCTGTCAGGTGGATGACTTGCCCACTGGTTCTGGAGGGGGCAACATGTCCATTGCTTTGTTCTGGTGAGTGCAAGGCCACAGCTTCTCAAGTGGGTGACTCGCCCCACTAGTTCTGGAGGGGGCAACATGCCCATTGGTTTGTCCTGGGGTGTGCAAGGCCACAGTCTCTCAGGTGGGTGACTTGCCCACTGGTTCTGGATGGGGCCAAATCGCACAGCAGCCCCTGGAGTGTGGCCTACATGGCATCCACTGGCGGTGACAGCTGCACTATGGTGGTGGTTGGAGGAGCCTCCTGGGCAGCCCCTCCATTGTCCGATGGCTGCACTGTGGTGGTGGTTGGAGGAGCCTCCTGGGCAGCCCCTGCCCTGTCCGATGGCTGCATTGTGGTGGTGGTTGGAGGAGCCTCCTGGGCAGCCTCTTCACTGTCTGTTGGCTGCATTGTGGTGGTGGTTGGAGGAACCTCCTGGGCAGCCCCTGCACTGTCCAATGGCTGCATTGTGGTGGTGGTTGGAGGAGCCTCTTGGGCAGCCCTGCACCCCCTGATGGCTGCACTTCCACAGCTGGCTTCGGGGGCCCTGTGACAGCTGGTGGTGGAGTCGGTATAGCCTGACAGCTTCCGCTGGCATAGAGTGCCTCGCCTCCTTCTGTCTGTGGGTTGTGGATCCCTTACCCTTCCTGGCAGGGGTGGATGGGCTCTTCCCCTGTCTGCCTGGTGGTGCAGGCTCCTTCCCTTTCTTCACAGCTGGTGCAGACCCCTTCCCCTTCTTCCCAGGTGTTGCAGGCCCCTTCACACTCTTTCCTGGTGGTGCAGGTCCCTCCATCTTATTCCCTGGTGGTGCTGGCTCCTTCCCCTTCTGTGTTGTAGGTCTGGTATCCTACCCACCATGAGAAAGTACTGCTACCACTGTCCCCGTTGACTGCTTGGCTGAGGTGCTAGGCTGTGTCCTTGGTACCCTGCCCATACATGCAAGATGGGAGGAGGGGTAGGGAAGAGGTCAATTTGAGAAAGGAAAAGCTTTTTAGGGACTTGGGGTGGTAGGAGGGAGGGGTAATGGGAGTGGAGGATGAGGAATTGGTTGTTGGAGGTGTATGCCTGCTGAACTTGTGGGCAGGTGTATGGGCTGTATGCTGATGTGAGGTGGGTGGCTGTTGGGTGTGTTAATGCTTGCGTTTGTGTCCTTTGGAGGGGGGGAAGACACGGTGGGAGAGGACACAGGGGAAACGTGCATGGTTGTTGTGGAGGTGTCTGCCAGTGAGGTTTGTGTTCTGCTTGGTGTGGTGAAGCTGATTGTTAGAAATGGGGTCTTTGGATGGCAGTCAGGTCACCCCCTGTCTAAGCAAGGACCCTCACTCTTGTCAGAGTAAGTCACACACAATCCAAATTATCCTGTGCCCACCCTCTGGTAGCTTGGCACTGAGCAGTCAGGCTTAACTTAGAAGGCAATGTGTAAAGTATTTGTGCAATAACTCATACAATACCACCATATAGCACCACTAAAATACACCACACAGTGTTTAGAAAAATAAATAATATTTATCTGGATAAATGCAGGTCAAAATGATTAAAGATGCAATAGGTAAATGTTGAGATATCATTGAAAAGTGATATAAAGGATCTCATTACAACCCTGACGGTCAGTGTTAAAGCGGCGGTAATACCGCAAACAGGCCGGTGAAAAAAAAAAATGGGATTACGACCACAGCGGAAACCGCCAACATAGACAGCCACATTAACACTCCGAGCGCCACTGCGGTACAAACAAACAGCGTGGCAGGAAACAGCCAACAGACAGGCAGAAATCAATGTACCGCCCACCCTATCACAAGATGCCAATTCGCCACCTTTTCCGAGGTGGAACCAACGCGATCAAAAACACGGCAGAAGCAGTACACAGAAGGGGAAATCAATCATCTCTCCACACCCCATGAGGAACCAGGAAGCCATGGAGCCAGAACTACAGATCCTGACACACACACGCAGCGGTGTCAGTCGCAGCGGTGCTTGCGGCGGGCTCTGTGGCAGCGGTGCTTGCGGCGGGCTATGTGGCAGCGGTGCTGGCGGCGGGCTCTGTGGGAGCGATGCTGGCCATGGGCTCTGTAAGAGTAGTGCTGGCGGCTGGCTCTGTTGCGGCGGTGCTGGCGGCGGGCTCCGTGGCGGTGGTGCTGGCGGCCGGCTCTGTGGCAGCGGTGCTGGCGGCGGGCTTAGTGACTTCAGTTCTGGTGGTGGGCTCAATGACAGCGGTGCAGGTGGTGGGCTCTGTGGCGGTGCAGATAGCAGTGCAGGTGGCGCTCTTTTCCGCCGTACAGGTTGGCGTCGACGTGGACAGAAGGTGTGACACTGGTCCCTCAGTCGGTGCCACCATGCCCTCTCCTGACCTGCCCTTCAGTTTCTGGCTCTTCTCCACCTTGGATGGTGGAGCAGCTGTCTTGCCGCTATCCCCTTTAGTTTTCCCTGAGCCCTTGGTGGCAGGTGTTTTCTGCTTCTCCCTCTGGGATGTGGGCATCCTTTTAAGTTTTGCAGGTGGCGGAATGTCCTTGCCCTCCGAGGCACACTGGCAGCCCTGATGGTTGGCACACTCCAATAGCCCTCAGTTTCTGGCACCACTGTGTCTGGTGATGTGGTGGCTGAGGTGCTGGGTTGGGACCTGAAAGCCTGGCCCTAGGGGACAGGCGGGGGTGGTGTGGGGAAGAGGTCAGTATTAGCCAGGAAAAGTTTTTTAGACACACTGGGACAGGTAGATGGAAGGGGTCTGGGAGTGGAGAAAGAGGTAGTGGTTGTAGGAGGTGTACGTCTGCTGAATTTGGGTGAAGGTGCATGGGCTGGAGGTTGTTGTGAGGTGGATGGCTGTTGGGTGGGTGTGTGCCTGCGTTTGTGTACTTTGGGAGGAGGGCTCACAGACACACTGGTAGAGGACACAGGAGATGTGTGAGTGGTAGTGGGGGTGGTGAGTGCACGTGAGCGGTGTGTGGTGATGGGCGTGCTGGTGATGGAGGTAGCGGCTGAAGATGTAGTGCATGCAGGTGTGAGTGGAGACGAGACAGGGAGGGAGACATGGAGGAGGGGGACACAGTGGAGGCAGTGGATGTTGGGATGTCTGCATGGGTATGATGCTTGTGTGAGCGCCTGTGGGATATGTGGTGCTTATCTTTGCCTAAGCCACTTTTATGTGTTGAGGTGTGTGCATGCTGGTCTGATGGTGTGCTTGGGATAGGCTGAGGTACAGGGGATTGGGTCTGGGTGGAGGAAGTTGGAGGGGGGAGGCTGGACACAGGGACAATGGCTGCATCAGTGCTGAGGCCAGAGCCTGAAAAGCTCTCTGTTGGGCTGCCTGGCCAGAATGAATGCCCTCCAGGTATGCATTTGTTTGTTGCAAATGCTTCCCAACACCCTCGATGGCATTCAGAATGGTAGACTGCCCAACAGTGAGGGATCTCAGGAGGTCAATAGACTCCTCACTGACGGCAGCAGGGCTCACTGGGGCAGGGCCTGAGGTGCCTGGGGCGAAGGAGATGCCCACCCTCCTGGGTGAGCGGGCACGGGACACACTCTGAGGGGCTGCTGGGAGGGCGGTGCTGGTAGGGGGGTGGCGGCTGCACCTGTGAATGCGGGGGTACAGAGGGGCCCGCCACCGCAAGGGAGCTCCCATCAGAGGTGGAGTCGCTGTCGCTGCTGTCACCTCCTGTCCCCGCCGTGGAGCTCCCCTCACCCTCCGTCCCACTGGTGGCTTCAGACTCCGTTTCGCACTCCAGGGCCAAGTGGGATGCAGCTACATCCTGATCCGGTGCCACTGCTCCTCCGCCTGATGATGCTATTGCACAAAAGAACAGGGAGACCACAAAAAGTGGGGGGAAAAACAGAAGAAAGAGATGTTCAGTGCCTGCAATACCACTATCGTTGGCGGACACTACAGTCACAGCAGACCTCTGCACTACGCCATGCACCAACAGTTCCTAGATTATTCACAGGGCCATGGGGTACAAGGCCTATGCCTGATTGCTGCACACATGGAAGTCAAAGGACCTGACTAGGTGTAGATGGCTCTTACCACTGGTGGGGTTGGGGTGCCATATAGCCTGCCTCACAAGGGACCTTGCCTACCAACTTCGCCCTGGCCTAGGGGAACCCACTGCCCACCTCCCCCACCCAGACACCTCGTAATGTGCGCAGAGTCAGATAAATGTTACCCTACTCACCCCCTTGCGGCTGCTGTGATGCCCTCAAGCACCCATCCAACTCCAGATACGCCACCGCCAGGATCCGGAACATTAGGGGGGTCATGGTGCGATGGGCACCCCTCCCACGTTGGGAGGCCATCCCCAGCTTGGCCTCCACTGTCTTCTTGCTCCAGCAGTGAATGTCCTTCCATCTTTTCTGGCAGTGGGTGCTCAGTCTGTGGTGGACCCCCAGGGTCCGGACTTCCTTGGCGATAGCACGCCAAATATCCTTTTTCTGGTGGGTGCTGACCTAGAGGAATAGTACAGGGGAAAAGGTAAATCTTTCACCGTCCAGACCGTCATAGTCATTGGCCCACGTTCCCACCCTTGCCCTGATGCACAGACACTCACCGTCTGCTCATGCAGGGCTCAGTCCCCCCCCATGTATCTTCCATCCACACCACTCCAAACAGGCATTGCCCATGCAGCATGCTCACAATGTACACCCCTGTTTGTCTGGAGGACCGTAGAGTAGCGTGTACTGTGGGAGGACCCCATCCACTAACTTCTCCAACTCCTCCGAAGTGAAGGCATGGGCCCTTTCCCCAGACACATGAGCCATCGTTGCTTCCATACTGAGGTCACAGCAGCACTTGCAGTGTAGGTCCTCTCCTGTTGAAGGTCAGTTATCAAGTGAGTGAACACACAGAAAATGACGGTCCAATACGCAGCGGTGTGTACCGTCACCGCCGGCATACATCGTCATTGGCTCCCCGGACCCATAGGGTCCAATGTTAACCAAGGCAGGATTGCGCCGCGTTTCTTCGACCACCTACCACGACTGTGTAGAACGCTAGTGCAGTTCCCTCATATCCCCTTGTCCTACCTTACAGGTCAGGCAGCTGCCATTTCAGGGGGCCACATGGCAATAACAATAACTGCATCACACCTATGTAGGCCTTGCATACACACAGTAACAGGCACATTGCGGATTAATAAATGTGTGCTAATTACATTTTGTGATACCTCAGTGTTGGCTTGCTGTTCTCGTCCATAGGGCACGTCCGCTGGGGCAGGTGATGAAATGGCGGCATCCTCCGGTGTACAGACCACTTTTAGACCTGTCGACAATGGAAGAGAGACACGTATTAGTCACCTACAGACTTGATCGTGCAACAATCCATGAACTGTGTGCCCATTTGGAGCCAGACCTGATGTCAGCTATCCGCCATCCCACAGGGATCCCCCCCTCTAGTGCAGGTTCTGTCAGTACTCCATTTCCTGGCAAGTGGGTCTTTACAAACAACAGTGGCCACTGCATCAGGGATGTCCCAGCCAATGTTCTCTAACGTGTTGTCCAGAGTGTTGTCTGCCCTGCTGAAACACATGCGCAGCTACATCGTTTTCCCTCAGGTGGAGGAATTGCCTACAGTGAAAGGTGACTTTTATGCGCTGGGACATATCCCCAACATCATAGGTGCCATTGATGGGACACATGTGGCCTTGGTACCCCCACGCAGGAGTGAACAGGTGTACAGAAACAGGAAGAGCTACCATTCAATGAATGTGCAGATGGTGTATTTGGCCGACCAGTACATCTCCTATGTCAATGTGAAAAGTTTCCTGGCTCAGTGAATGACGCTTACATTCTGAGGAATAACAGCATTCCTTATGTGATGGGGCAACTCCAGAGGCACAGTGTGTGGCTAATAGGTGAGGACAAGGACCCTATATCCTGTGAATGGTAGTCTGGGTCTGAGGTTGTCCCTACGGGTTAGTGTGTGTCTAACAGTTGTCCCTCGACATTTGCAGGTGACTCTGGGTACCCCAACCTGTCATGGCTACTGACCCCAGTGAAAAATCCCAGGACAAGGGCAGAGGAACACTACAATGAGGCACATGGGTGAACTAGGAGGGTTATAGAAAGAACCTTCGGCCTCCTGAAGGCCAGGTTCCGGTGCCTCCATATGACAGGTGGTTCCCTCTACTACTCACCAAAGAAGGTGTGCCAGATCATCGTGGCCTGCTGTATGCTGCACAACCTGTCTTTGGCTTTGGTGGGCTGTTCATCATCCAGGCTAGTGTCAGGGGCCCCTTGTTGTGCCATAGTGTCCCTCCTGGTGTTGACAAGGTCCTGCAGCACCCCTACAATGGTGACCAGGGTGGTGTTGATAGACTTCAGTTCCTCCCTGATCCCCAGATATTGTTCCTCCTGCAGCTGCTGGGTCTCTTGAAAGTTGGCCAGTACCGTTGCCATAGTCTCCTGGGAAATATGGTAGGCTACCATGATGTTGGAGAGGGCCTCGTGGAGAGTGGGCCTGTCCTCCCCCTGTCGCACAGCAGTCCTCCCAGTTCCCCTGTTTTCCTGTGCCTCTGTCCCCTGAACTGTGTGCCCACTGCCACTGCCCCCAGGTCCCTGATTTTCTTGGGGTGGTGGGTTTGCCTGGGTTCCCTGTAGTGGTGGACACACTGCTGCTTGACGTATCCTGGGGACAGAGGGATGGGCCCACTGGGGGGGTGCTATGGTGGTGTTTCCTGAGGGGGGAGGCTCTGTGGTGGCTTGTGCCAGTGTCATGGGAACCGACTGTCCCGAGGTCCCAGATAGGCCGGGCTGGTGATCTTGATCCAGTTGTACAGAGCTGCTGTCATCACTGTGGGCCTCTTCTGTGAGGGGAGTGGACATGTCTGGAACCTCCTGTCTGGGGACGTTGGGTAGGGGTCCTGCAGGGGTGTAAAGGCATGATTATTGCATCTGTGTGTGCCATTGTGTGCAATGGGTGAGTGACCCTGTACTCCAGTGCTTGCATTCTTGTCTAGGTCCTTGTGTGATATTTGGTTTGGGGTATATGTAGTGGATACCTGTAGTGTGTATCTGTGTGGGTATCTTTAGTGGACATGCTTTGGTGATGGGTGTCCATGCTTTGGTGTTGCATGCAGGGCTTGGTGTTGTGATGGGTGGTTTGTGATAGTGGGACATATGTGAGGTGTTGGAGTGAAGTGGGTGAGGTTAGGGTGGGGGTATGTGATGGCATGCAGGTAGGGTGGGGGATATAATAGTTAAGAGATGACTTACCAGAGTCCATTCCTCCTGCTACTCCTGTGAGGCCTTCAGGATGCAGTATTGCCAAGACTTGCTCCTCCCATGTTGTTAGTTATGGGGGAGGAGGTGGGGGTCCACCGTCAGTCCTCTGTACTGCAATCTGGTGTCTTGAGACCACGGAACGCACCTTCTCCCGTAGGTCGTTCCACCTCTTCATGATGTAATCCCATGTTCTTAGATGCTGTCCCACTGTGTTGACCGTGTCGACAATTCTGCGCCATAGCTCCATTTTCCTAGCAATGGAGGTGTGCTGCATCTGTGATTCGAATAGCTGTGGCTCTACCCGGAGGATTTCCTCCACCATGACCCTGAGCTCCTCCTCAGAGAACCTGGGGTGTTGTTGAGGTGCCATGATGTGGTGTGGGTGATGTGTGGGGTGGTGTCTGTTGTGATGTGTGAGGGGATGTGTTTATGTGTGTTGTCTAAGGGTGTGTGGATATTGTGTGAGTGATGATGTTGTGTGTCTGTGGATGCTAGTGTTGTTTCTGGTGGTGTCTCTCTCTGCCCTTCTTTAGCAATAAGGGTTTGTGGGTGATGTGGGTGTGTGTTTTATATTGGATTAGGTGTGTGGGAGTGGTGTGTGTATGTGTATCAGGTGTGTGTATTTCTAATTGTCCAATGTGGTTGTGTTTTGTAAATGTGTGTGTATTTTGAGCGCTGCGGTGTGTACCGCCAATGGAATGCCGCGGTTGAAAGACCGCCGCATGGATTCGTGGGCCGTGATAGTGTGGGCGTATTCCTGTTGGCATGACGGTATCGGTTTTGTTATCGGCAGTTTATCACTGACCTTTGGTGTGGCGGACTTGTGTGGGTGTCTGGATTTTGGCGGATTCCGAGCTGTAGGTCGTAATAGCTGTAGCAGAATTCCGCCACCGCAGCGGTGTGTTGGCGGTCTTCTGCACGGCGGTAAGCGGGATTTACCGCCAATGTTGTAATGAGGGCCAAAGTCTCTTTCAAGTACAAAGCACCGGGTTTGCGTGAAAAATCTCTGCAGAGAACGCAGAGGAGGAGAAGCATGGAAACGATGAGGTGTGTGTTGATTTCTTGGGCCGCACACAGCGATGCGTCATTTAGTTTTCAAGCAGGGACAGCTGTGCGTCAATTTCCGGCACTCAGTCATGGATCCTCTTCGGGTTGCGGGGTTTTCAGATGCCGCAGGGACCGTGCTTGGATTTCCTGTGCTGGCAGGACGAAGTGAAAAGAGCTCCGTTAATCCGGTGGGCGTTGCATCAAATCTTCTACCCCAGGGCAGGTGCTGCATCAATTTCTCTCTAGAAATTGAGCTGCATTGTTCCAGCTCGGCTGTGCGTCGATTCGGTGGGCCGTACGTCAAATTTACGGTCGCTACGCTGGTGCTGTGCTGATCTTCTTGTTGTTGAAATTTTCACTGTGGTGCCGGTTGTGCATCATTTCTGGCAGGCTGTGCATCGAATTTTGCCACACAAGTTGTCCTTCTTGAAGAGATGAAGTCTTTTTGGTCCTGAGACTTCAGCAAACAGGAGGCAAGTTCTATCCAAGCCCTTTGAGAAAACTTCTTCACCACAGCCAGAGAGCAGCAAGGCAGCAGGGCAACAGCAAGGCAGCAGTCCTTCACAGAAAGCAGACAGGTGAGTCATGGGCAGCCAGGCAGTTCTTCTTGGCAGGGTGCAGGTTCTGTTTCAAGTTTCTTCTCCAGGAAGTGTCTGAGTTGGTAGTATCTGTCATTCCACTGGGATTCCCCTCTCTTGTGCAAGTTCTAGCAGTGCTCCATTTCCTGGCAACTGGTTCTTTCCAAGTGACAGTGGGCTTGGCAGCAGCAATGTCACATCCAATGTTCTCAGTCGTGCTGGCAATAGTCTTGTCTGCCCTGGTAAAACACAAGTGCAGCTACATTTCTTTCCCCCAGGTGGGAGAATTGGCCACATTGATGTCCGTATTCTATGCAACGGGACATATCCCCAATACTATTGGTGCGATAGACGGAACATATATTGCGTTTCCCCCCGCCAGAATGAACAGGTGTACAGGAATCGTAAACGTTTCCAATCCATGAATGTGCAGACGGTGTGCCTAGCGGACAAGTACATCTCCCATGTCAATGCTAAATATCATGGGTAGGTGCATGATGCCATTGTCCTGAGGAATAGCAGCATCCCAAATGTGATGGCCCAACTACAAAGGCACAGGATGTGTCTTATAGGTGAGCCTTGGTCCTCACCTGGTGTATGTTAGTGTACGCCTCTGATGTTAACATAATAGGATAGTGTGTGGCTAAATGTTTTCCCTCAATACCTGCAGGTGACTCTGGCTACCCAAACCTATCGTGGCTGCTAACACCTGTGAGGAATGCCAGGACAAGCACTGAAGAATGTTATAATGAGCCACATGGGCGAACCAGAAGGATCATTGAGAGGACCTTCGGCCTCCTGAAGGCCAGGTTGAGGTGCCTCCATCTGACAGATGGATTCTTGTGCTACTCAACTGAGAAGGTCTGTCAGGTAGTAGTGGCATGCTGCATTTTGCACAACCTGGCCCTCAGACACCATGTCCCTTTTCTGTAGGAGGAGGAGACTGGTTGGTGACGGTGTGTTTGGTAATGTGTTGGGGTGTTTGATGTGGAGTGCGTGAGGGGTGTATGAGTGTAAGTGGTGTGTGTGTCTGGTTGTCTCTGTGCTCTTCTTCTCAGTCTCCTGGTGGCAATTGGTGTTCGCAAAGGGTTGAGGGTAATGTGGGTGTGTGTTTCATAGTGCTGTGGGTGTGTTTGTTGCGTGTGTTTAGGTGTCAGGTGTGTATATTTGGTGTTGGCCAATGTTGTATTCTTTTGTATGTGTGTGTCCATTTTGTGCGCGGCGGTATGAACCGCCAATGGTTTACCACCGTTGAATGTCCACCGTGGTGATTCATGGGTCATAATGTGGTGGGCATTGTTTTGTTGGCGTAACGGTAATGGTTTTCGGCCTGCCAATTTATCACTGACCTTTGGTCTTAAGGATTTGTGTATGTGGCTGTATTCTGTCATATTGGTGTGTGTGTCATATTATGGTGAACGGATATCCGTCACTGCGGCGGTATGTTGGCTGCCGCCAATGTGGCAGTAAGCTGGATTTACCGCCAATGTCATAATGAGGTCCTAAATGTTGAATGCCAGAACAGTGTGACATGCTGCAGAGTTACACTTATGAATAATCTGATAATACATAAAATACATCAGACAAATGATAAAGTGGGGATTACAAAAGTGGAAGAACGATTCTATCATTAAATTAATTTATTTCACACGTTATGACTATTTATGATTGCATACCTGTCTTGTCATACCTGAACCATGGTCACCTCCCCTTGGCTTTTTTGAATGCATGTAGGGGGCTGTGTGCCCCCCCCCCACAGGTCCGGGGACTGCCACCTCCCTGGGGTCTTAATGTAATGAGATGCAGTGGGTTACACGCCTCCCCATGGCCCCAGAGACAGCCAACCCCCAATGGCCTTAATGTAATGTAATGCTGGGGGTCCATGCAGTCCCCTCACAGCCGCAGGTGCCTCCACCTCACCGGGGCTTCAATAAAGGAATGGGGGGGTGTTTTGGACCCCTCAGCCCAGGGACCACCACCTCCCTGGGACTAGATTTTGTTGTAGGGGGTCCAGGTAGCCCCCCTCAAGGAGCCATTTATGGCTCTTGGTACCCCCCACACCCCCCAGGGCCAGCTACTGCTATCTCCCGGGGTGTCTACTCCTGGGACATAGCTGTTTGCTTTTGCGTGTTGGGAACTTTGACACCTCCCAGCAAACAAAAGCAAACAATGTCCTCTTTCTGACAGTGGAAGCTGTCAAACAGCTCCTGCTGGCAGAATGTGGAGTTTTCATCTGTTTCTCTGTATACACAACTTTGTGCAGTGAAACAGATGAAAACATTACTCCCATAATCAGGGAGCTGCTATTTAAAGCAGCTCCCTGCTTGTGGGGCTGATGCCGGCTACCACATGATGTGGGGAGCCGGCTAGGACCAATGACTTTTAAACATTCCTAATGATGGAACATTCATGTTTCTTTCCAACCACATGTGTGGGTTGACTGTCATAGGTATGTCTAGAAGCATCACAGTAAGGAGGTGCCTATGGTCTAAAGGTTAAAGTAACAGACCCTCACAATGAAAGTTGAGGGCTCTACTCCAGGTGTGCCGATAGCTGTTTTCCTTCTTATGTTTCTTTTAAACTTCAAAAGTTTAAGGTTCATACTGAAAGGTGATTGCACTCTTTTTAATTAACAAATACATTTTGCTTTTCAATCTATCCAGAAATATCTCATTCTAAGTATATCATCCATCAAAGTCTAAAAACTTTTGATCTCTTTCACTCTATTTCAATCTCTTTCTCCCACTTACACAGCCACCCAGACCCTAACGCACCCACCCACAGACCCACTCAGACCCTTATGCACCCACTCACAGTCCCAGTCAGATCCTCACAGATCCACTCACAGACCTACTCAGACTCTCACACACCCACTCACAGACCCACTGAAACCCTCATATACCCACTCACAGACCCACTAAGACACTGACGCACCCACTCACGCCTAGACAAACACTATCACAGTCACTCTCATACCCAGATACACCCTGTCACACCTGTTCTCACACCTGTCCAGGCCCTGCAGCCAACTGCCTCCATGCATGGTTGAAGGCTATGCACGCTGGCGATTGTATTCACATATGGTAATGAATTGTACTGCTAATTACCAAACAAATTACGGCACTCATGACTCTTTGATAATATCAATGTAATAAATGCAGTTAAAATGTTGACAAAAAAACTACATGGCGGGGGTACGAGTTATAGTTACTTTAGGGCATGAGTTATGGTTTCTTGAGATAACTCTAACTATAATAGGTGCATTTTTATGGCTTTGTGTGTTTAAAATGTGAGCCTGACTATAATCTCCCTGTAACTGTTGTTTTTTTAAGTGGATTTCTTTGATTTTTAATTCTACTATAATATCCCTATAGCCTTTAACCGCTTCTGTGCCTTGGACGAGGTGACCTCGTCCAAGGCTACAGTTCCCCTGTGCCTTGGACGAGGTGACCTCGTCCAAGGCACAGGGGAACTTGGGGGAGCGCTAGCACGCCCCCCCGTGCACCCCCCTCCCCCCCAAGGCAGGGATGGAAGGGGAAGACCTTCCCCTTCCACCCCAGACCCCCCCACCCCCGTGACGTCAGCACGCGAGCCTCGCGCTGATTAGTCACAGGGGCCTCCCCAATTGCGCTGGAAGCAGAGCTTCCAGCACGATTGAAAGAGAAATGCTAAGCATTTCTCTTTCAATCACGTGGGGGAGGCCCGGAGGGGCTTCAAAGGGAAGGAAATGTATTTCCTTCCCTTTGAAGTCTCTCCCAGGGTTTCAAAAGCCGGATTGCTTGCAATCCGGCTTTTGAAACCCCACTAGACACCAGGGATTTTTTTTTTTTTTTTGGGAAATTGGAATAAGGGAGCTACCCCTTGGGCAAGGGTTGCTCCCAGGGGGGGCATTTTTTCGGGAAGGCCTTTTCTGCCCCCCCCGGGGGCAGAAACCTCTAGGCACCAGGGATCATTTTTTTATTTTTTTAATGTTTTTTTTTTTTTTTAGGTGGGGAGCGACCCTTTAGGCAAGGGTCGCTCCCCTTGGGGGAAAATTATATTTAGGCCATTTCTGCCCCCCTGGGGGGCAGAAACCACTAGACACCAGGGAGATTTTTCTTTGCATGAATTTCACGCAAGGGGAGCGACCCCTTAGGCAAGGGTCGCTCCCTGGAGGGGCAAATATATTTTAGGCCATTTCTGCCCCCCCGGGGGCAGATCGGGCTATTATTAGGCCGATCTGCCCCCGGGGGGGGCAGAAACCTCTAGGCGCCAGGGCTATTTTTTTTTTGTTTGTTTTTTTAGAGATGGGGAGCGACCCATCAGGCAAGGGTCGCTGCCCTGGGGGGCAAATTGTATTTAGACCATTTCTGCCCCCTTTGGGGCAGATTGGGCGATTTTAGGTCAATCTCGGCTAATTTCATCTGCCCTGAAATTTGTGGCTCCTCTCAGATTCCAGAACTTTCTGTCACCGAAATGAGAGGAAAAAGTGTTTTTTTGGCCAAATTTTGATGTTTGCAAAGGATTCTGGGTAAAATAACCTGGTCAGAGCCCTGCAAGTCACCCCATCTTGGATTCCCCTAGGTATCTAGTTTTCAGAAATGCACAGGTTTGGTAGGTTTCCCTAGGTGCCAGGTGAGCTAGAGGCCAAAATCTACAGGTAGGCACTTCGCAAAAATCACCTCTATTTTCTTTCAAAAAATTGGATGTGTCCACGTTGCGCTTTGGGGCGTTTCCTGTCGCGGGCGCTAGGCCTACCCACACAAGTGAGGTATCATTTTTATCGGGAGACTTGGGGGAACGCTGGGTGGAAGGAAATTTGTGGCTCCTCTCAGATTCCAGAACTTTCTGTCACCGAAATGAGAGGAAAAAGTGTTTTTTGAGCCAAATTTTGATGTTTGCAAAGGATTCTGGGTAACATAACCTGGTCAGAGCCCCGCAAGTCAACCCCATCTTGGATTCCCCTAGGTCTCTAGTTTTCAGAAATGCACAGGTTTGGTAGGTTTCCCTAGGTGCCGGCTGAGCTAGAGGCCAAAATCTACAGGTAGGCACTTCGCAAAAATCACCTCTATTTTCTTTAAAAAAATTGGATGTGTCCACGTTGCGCTTTGGGGCGTTTCCTGTCACAGGCGCTAGGCCTACCCACACAAGTGAGGTATCATTTTTATCGGGAGACTTGGGGGAACGCTGGGTGAAAGGAAATTTGTGGCTCCTCTCAGATTCCAGAACTTTCTGCCACAGAAATGTGAGGAACATGTGTTTTTTTAGCCAAATTTTGAGGTTTGCAAAGGATTCTGGGTAACAGAACCTGGACCGAGCCCCACAAGTCACCCCATCTTGGATTCCCCTAGGTCTCTAGTTTTCGGAAATGCACAGGTTTGGTAGGTTTCCCTAGGTGCCGGCTGAGCTAGAGGCCAAAATCTACAGGTAGGCACTTTGCAAAAATCACCTCTACAGTATTTTCTTTCAAAAAATTGGATGTGTCCACGTTGCGCTTTGGGGCGTTTCCTGTCGTGGGCGCTTGGCCTACCCACACAAGTAAAGTATCATTTTTATCGGGAGACTTGGGGGAGCGCTGGGTGGAAGGAAATTTGGGGCTCCTCTCAGATTCCAGAACTTTCTGCCACAGAAATGTGAGGAACATGTGTTTTTTTAGCCAGATTTTGAGGTTTGCAAAGGATTCTGGGTAACAGAACCTGGTCCGAGCCCCACAAGTCACCCCATCTTGGATTCCCCTAGGTCTCTAGTTTTCAGAAATGCACAGGTTTGGTAGGTTTCCCTACGTGCCGGCTGAGCTAGAGGCCAAAATCTACAGGAAGGCACTTCGCAAAAAACACCTTTGTTTTCTTTCAAAAAATTGGATGTATCCACGTTGCGCTTTGGGGCGTTTCCTGTCGCGGGCGCTAGGCCTACCCACACAAGTGAGGTATCATTTTTATCGGGAGACTTGGGGGAACATAGATTAGCAAAACAAGTGTTATTGCCCCTTGTCTTTCTCTACATTTTTTCCTTCCAAATACAGGAGAGTGTGTAAAAAAGACATCTATTTGAGAAATGCCCTGTAATTCACATGCTAGTATGGTCACCCCGGAATTCAGAGATGTGCAAATAAACACTGCTCCTCAACACCTTATCTTGTGCCCTTTTTAGAAATACAAAGGTTTTCTTGATAGGAATTTTTTACTCTTTATATTTCAGCAAATGAACTGCTGTATACCCGGTATAGAATGAAAACGCACTGCAGGGTGCAGCTCATTTATTGGCTCTGGGTTCCTCTGGTTCTTGATGAACCTACAAGCCTTATATATCCCCGCAACCAGAGGAGTCCGGCAGACGTAACGGTATATTGCTTTTGATAATCTGACATTGCAGGGAAAAGTTACAGAGTAAAACGTAGAGAAAAATTGATGTTTTTTTCACCTCAATTTCAATATTTTTCTTTTTCAGTTGTTATTTTCTGTAGGAAACCCTTGTAGGATCTACACAAATGACCCCTTGCTGAATTCAGAATGTTGTATACTTTTCAGAAATGTTTAGGTGTCTGGGATCCAGCATTGGTTTCATGCCCATTTCTGTCACAGACGGGAAGGAGACTGAAAGCACAAAAAATTGCAAAAATGGGGTATGTCCCAGTAAAATGCCAAAATTGTGTTGAAAAATTGGGTTTTCTGATTCAAGTCTGCCTGTTCCTGAAAGTTTAGCTTCGCAAACCCTTTGTTGATGCCATTTTCAGGGGAAAAACCACAAGCCTTCTTCTGCAGCCACTTTTTTCAATTCTTTTGAAAAAAACGAAATTTTCACTGTATTTTGGCTAATTTCTTGGCCTCCTTCAGGGGAACCCACAAAGTCTGGGTACCTCTAGAATCCCTAGGATGTTGGAAAAAAAGAACGCAAATTTGGCTTGGTTAGCTTATGTGGACAAAAAGTTATGAGGGCCTAAGCGCAAACTGCCCCAAATAGGCAAAAAAAGGCCTGGCACAGGAGGGGGAAAAGGCCTGGCAGCGAAGGGGTTAAGTTTTTCAGTGAACACATACAGAATATATATATATATATATATATATATATATATATATATATATATATATATATATATATGTATGTATATATATATATATATATACATATATATGTATAATTTAAAAGGCAAAAAATAATGCTTTGAGTATTATTTAATGCGGGTTGTTATAATAAGCCTCTGCCTCTATTATATTCTATGGAAGTGAGTTGCAGTATCTGTGAGGAGCCATGTGTAGTGTTATATTTACTCCAAGGGTGAACTGCAGTACCCTTGCTACTATTTTCAGAGTTTTTGGCTATAGTAATCTTAGAAGTGTAGTGTGTGACTAGAAATGGGCTAGTGCGGGCTGGATGGGTGTTGGTATTCAAATGCCCCTTCTTTATTCCCTTCTTACCGCTCCCAAAAAAACACCACTTTATGAGCAAGCATTCCTGATTATCCAAACTCTTCCAATACTCCCTCCTACGTTTACTACCAAAACATAGGCATACGTGGGCAGATATCATTGTACATCTGGCAGATATCTCTGAAGAGAAAAGACAGGAGTGGTAGAGGTCTAGGTTTCTGAAATACATTTGCTTTAAAAGTAATACTTTTGTATTTCTAAACATACTACAAAGTGCAGTGTGTGATTCAGACTAATTATTCTCAACATGCATCGGTCCGTATTGTTCGAAATTAGATTTCTGGTTGGCAGAGGTATACATCCTGTTCAAGCAGGAAACACAATCCTAGTCAGAGAAAGTCTCCATACACCCTAAATTAACTTGTGCTCCTCCCCAGTCGCTTGGCACAGAGCATTCAGGATTAGCTTAAGAGGCAATGTGATAAGTATTTGTGCAACATGCAAACAGTAAAACAGTATAAACTCCACACAAAAAGATACCACACTTTTTTAGACAAATGGAGCTTAGTTGAATGAACAAAACAATAACAATTCAATAAGTAAAAGTTGAGATATGATTTGCTTGAGGAATAAACTTAATTGTTTTGCTTAAAAACATAAAGTGCCAACAGGGGCTATCTGCATGTGCTAGACTATGTCAAATTTGAAAAGTCAGACCAACTGTGATGGAGCAAGGGTCGGATATAGGGACCAGCCTTGGCCTGCTGAAACAGTACCTTGGTTTGGAGCGGTGTTGACATCAAGAACAAGATGCGAGGAGCAAAGTAGGTAATTTGTTGGTGTTGATCCCAAAGATGTAGGCACTACTTTGGTTCTGAGCTGCGCAAAGTAGGGGATACATCGGGAATGGAGCTGATGCTTCGCAGAGTCAGCAAAGTGCAGTTCCCGATCCTCACAGCAGCAGTGATGCAACAGAGTCTTCAGCAATAGTATCCTCAATCCTCGCAGCAATGCATCAGCATTGATGGAGATGCGCCGGTTCTGGGCGACACAACACCAATGATGTGTGGAATTTGGGCTAGAGAAGCACTTCATACTCATTTCCAAGGGCCCAGGACTGGATTGGCACCAGACAGGAAATGACTCTGAGATGGCAAAGTCCAGGTGCTTTAGGTGATGAGTTGGAGTAAGACTTTTGTCTCCCTGAGACTTCAGAAGTGGAGGCAAGCCAGCAAGTCCCTTGGAGTCACTCCGGTTCGGGGTTGAAGTGTTGTGGGCCCAGTCCCTCTCACCCATGTAAGGAGGGCAGGTTAGCAGATCAAAAAAAGCAGGTTTTCCAGAGCAGCAATTCAGCAGAGTAGCACTCCTTTTAGCAGCACAGCAGTCCTTTTTCCTGACAGAGTATCCACAGGTCCAGAGTACTGAGTTGGTAGAGATAGAAGTCCAGTTTTTATGCCCAGTGGTGCCTTTGAAGTGGGGTAGATTTCAAAGAGGGGCTTTGAAGCACAATTCAATTGCATGTTTTATTTATGTTTTGGAACTCAACCGAGAACCCCATAACATTTTTTTTTTTTTAAATAGTTCTATAAAACAGCATCATTACAACATTGACACACCATGCATTGCATTTTCAAAAACACATATACAGATAAAATTCCACAATGTGCTTAATATTACTTTTTACAAATTTGCATTTCTAGAATACAGTACTTTAAAAGAAACTGCAAAAAGCAGAATAGTGAAAATGTACAAAATTACATTATTAAAACAAATCATGTGCAAAAGCTCTTGAAGAATGCAAGGTCATTACACTGCACTTTACACACTTTTAACATGCAGGTAAAATGCTATGGAGACAATTAGCTGGAAGAACATACATAGATCTATCCATTCAACTGATGTTAAAATACAGATGTAAACACACACATTCACTTGTAACATACCAATGCTCATTTGACCTACAATTGAAAACACACGTCTCTACAAATTCAAAGGAGGACAAAAAAAGTGATTGCAGAATTCCTAAAAAGGAATTAAAACACATTTAAAACATTTAAAAAATATAAACATGTTTGCTCACATACATTTAGAAAGAGTGGCAAACAAACACAGTCTAATCTCAGCAGTCAAAGTTATGTAATCTTTCAAAAAGCTTGTTATCAAAAAGCAATGACAAGCTGAGTTCAAATATGGACAGACAAAAATCATGTGATTCAAGTTTTGGACTTGGGTAAGGCAGAATTCACAATACCTCTCATACAAAGGATTACCTTTCCATGCTCCTGTGGTAACAGGTAATGGTCAAAGGTTTAACGCACCTCCATGTTGAAGATTCCATAAGATGTAAGTTTGGGGTTGTTTGCAAATACTACTATTATGATTTCATTTGTTGCAGACTGACTTCAGAGTGAGATGTCCCTATTCCTACTCACTGTGAATAGTAATTTTTTATCAAGATTTTTAACAAAGATTTTGGGAAGGAGAGACACCCAGTCTGAGCAGTTTCAAACATTTCCAATGCTTTTAAGTAGGTAGAGTAAATGCCCTTTTTTCTTTCATAATTTGAAAAAATTCAAATTTGAATGCATCTCGAATAGAGACCATTCTGCCAACCAGTATACTTTTCCCCCACCTCAGAGCCGCAGCCAATAGAAGTACAAATGTAGAAGTTAATCCATGTTGCAACCAAAGAGATGGAGGCGAAGCCATAGAATTCAAGTTGCAAATTTGACACCATATACGTCGCTCTGTTTTCACACAAAAAAAGTCCAAAGCCGGACGATCAACATTTAAGCTGTTGCTAGAAAAAAATTCTATCAAGGCTAAAATTCCACAGTTTCTGTTACAGAATTCCTTAAAGTCCAAATAAAATGTTTCCTCAATCTGACCTCCTTCATTCATAAAAACAATGACTTTGCTTTTAGTATTATTTATCTTTAGAAAGTGCTCCTCTGTATATTTTGCCAGAGCACAAAGACAACCTTGAAGATGTATTGGGGTTAATTCCATCAGGATAACATCACCCTTGGAGAGCTCTTCTCAGCACAGCCAGAGATCAGCATAAAGAAGACAACCAACACATATTGGACCATATTTAGGAGGGTCTTCTTTTACTGAACCAACTCTATTAGGCAAAACATGAGTATAAAGAGAAAAAAGAAGAAGTGCAAGAAGGCACCCCTGCTATAAGCCATTTACATCACCACTCTCCTAGGCAAACCTTACTTCCCCCCCAACAAAACAGAAGGCCAGGTAGAAGAGTGCAGAGCAATGAGTAACATCAAAAGATGAACAGGTATCCCTAACTTAGATCATTTTCTCGACAGTGTCTCCTGGTTTACCCTACTGAATGCTGTGGAGAAATAAATAAAGGCAGAATACAAAGGCATGCCCCTACTCCTTAGATACTTTTCTATTCATGTTTGGAGGGCCATACTGTTGTCAATGAGTACCACAGTGCCTGCCTGTTCAGCTGGAATAAAGTTTTGCCAAATGCCCAATCTTGACTTTTGGCAAAAATGTTGTGTTGGAAAAGGACTTTCTTAAGGGTTACCCACAAACTTTTTGCCTTCTTCCTTCTCTTTTTCTGACCTAATTTTTGCTGGCTTTAGGACTCTGTGCACTTTACTACTGCTAATCAGTGCTAAAGTGCATATGCTCTCTCCTTAAAACATGGTGACATTTGGCTCATACACAATTGGCTTATTTAATTTACGTGTAAGTCCCTAGTCAAGTGCACCACATGTGCCCAGGGCCTGTAAATTAAATGCTACTAGTGGGCTGCAGCACTGGTTGTGCCACCCACATAAGTAGCCCCCTAACCATGTCTCAGGCCGGCCACTGCAGGTCCTGTGTGTGCAGTTTCACTGCCACTTCAACTTTGCATTTAAAAGTATTTGCCAAGCCCTAAACTCCCTTTTTTCTACATATAAGTCAACCCTAAGGTAGGCCTTAGGTAGCCCATAGGCCACGGTGCTATGTAGGTAAAAGGCAGGACATGAACATGTGTGTTTCATATGTCCCAGTAGTGTAAAACTCCTAAATTTGTTTTACACTGCTGTGAGGCCTGCTCCTTTCATAGGATAGCATATGGGCTACCCTCATATACTGTTCAAGTGGTAGATTCTGATCTGCAAGGAGTAACCGGGTCATATTTAGTATGACCAGAACCAGAATGGTAATAGAAAATTCTGCTTATTGGTAAAGTTGGATTTAATATTGCTATTCTAGAAATGCCCCTTTTAGAAAGTGAGCATTTCTCCACACTTAAATGCTTCTGTGCCTTACAATCCACGTCTGGATAGGTTAGTTGACAGCACCCGTGTGCATTTCACTCAGACAACCCCAAACACAGAATGCTCAGTCACACTTGCACACATCTGCATACTGAATGGGTCTTCCTGGGCTGGGAGGATGGAGGGCCTGACACTTACATGTCAAAGGACAGTGGCATGCCCTCACACAATGGACTTCCAAACCCCCTACTGGGACCCTGGCAGACAGGATGGAAATGAAAGGGGACCTTGTGCACTTCTAAGCCGCTTTTTGAAGTCTCCCCCACTTCAAAGGCACATTTGGGCATTTAAGTAGGGTCTCTGACTCTACCAACTCAGACACTTCTGAGGTAGACAATTCTTCTTCATCACACACTTCCTGGAGAAGAAACCCTGAACCAGAACCTGCAACCTGCCAAGAAGAACTGCCTGGCTGCCCAAATGACTCACCTGGACTGCTTTTCTGAGAAGGATTGCTGCCTTGGTGTTGTCCTGCTGCATTGCTGCTCTCTAGCTATGCTGAGAAGTGCTCTCCAAGGGCTTAGATAGAGCTTGCCTCCTGTTCCCTGAAGTCTCAGGATCTAAAAGACTTCATTCCGGTAAAAGAACTCCTTGTGCGGTGACAACTGACACACAGCCTGAAGGAAACGATGCACACCCTGCATTGCGGTGAGAAAATCACTGCACGCAGAACCGGAACGACGCAGCCCGACATCGCAAGGAGAAAATTGACAAAGCGCCAACGTTGTGATCAGAAATTCGGCGCACGTCCATTGGATCAACGCAAAGCTGACCCGGAACGAAGCAGCCCGACTTCCTGAGAGGAATCGAAGCAGCGCCTGCCATGCAGCAGAAAATTCCAAGTATCGCCCACCAGATGCCTTCGCCCTGCATGTCCAGGATTTTGACAAATCGTCCCCGTGGCGTCCAAAAACCCCACAACCCGAAAAGGATCCCAGTCTATGTTCCTGAAATCGACGCAATGCCTGCCCTGCGTGAAAACCTAATGACGCATCATCTGTGTGCACCAGAAAAATCGATGCACAACCTCCCTGTTTTCCAAGCATCTCCTCCTCTGCGGCCCCTTGCAGAGAATTTGAATGCAAACCAGGTACTTTGTACTTGCAAGAGACACTTGTTGCTTTTTAAAAGACTAAAGACAATTTATATCATTTTTACAGTGATATTTCAATGTATACTTATGGAATCTTGATTGTTTTGACCTGCATCTTCTCAGATAAATAATATATATTTTTCTAAACACTGTGTGGTGTATTTTTGTGGTGTTCTACTGTGTGATTGCATAACTTATTGCACAAATACTTTACACATTGCCTTCTAAGTTAAGCCTGACTGCTCAGTGCCAAGCTACCAGAGGGTGGGCACAGGATAATTTGGATTGTGTGTGACTTACTCTAACTAGAGTGAGGGTCCTTGCTTGGACAGGTGGTAACCTGAGTGCAAACCAAAGACCCCATTTCTAACAATTTGCTTGTTATAACAAGAAGGGAAATTTGTCTATAACTGTCAGGAGAGGTCCTAGGACCTTTTTTGTATACGAGTAATATGATACTTCCCTTTCAAGAGGAAGGAATATCGCCAGACAGATAACAGTGCTCAAATATCCTATTTGATAAGAACAATTGGAAGTTTGTCTGCTCCCAAAGCACCTGAGGTTTGTGCACCTTCAAAAAATCCTCAATCCCCTTACGAGAAGGTGGACCGAATGACCCATGTCACCTACTTTGATGCTTAGATAGCACTGAACACAGCCCCTTGAATTATTAGCATTTGGATGGGAAATAAACTGCATCCACGGGTCATCCAAAATTGGAATTGTCTGGGCTGTAACTTTCTAGTCATAATATTTAGCCAAGAAACCCAGTATTTATGAGTGTTACATGAAGTGGCTGCTTTCATCAAACTGATCCATTTCTTGCCCTCCTCCTTTTTACGTTCCACCGCCTTTAATCTCATTCTCTTCTGCTTATGACAGTTGATTTCTCTCTGTTTAGAAGGCAAAAAAAATTACATTGTTCCGTAATAAAAAAAATGTATTTCTTGATTTACCTTTTCCTCAGCCCGGGAGACCTTGAGGGCAGTTTACATCTATTATCACTTTCTTTAATCCCCAAGGTTTAAAAAACAGCCAACTGCTTCTCAAACCATGGAAGTGGATCATCTGGTCCAAGGAGCTTGTGCTGTCCCAAGACCAAAATTATGCGAATTAATTTTTATTAAAATTAACTGTGTCCTTCCCAAAATGTCAGTCATCAAGGCTACAAACTCTATAACGTACACAGACAGAATGCACTGATCACTTAAATCGGTCCGTAGAACCTTCAACGGAGTACAAGCATTGAACATTTTGTAGGACACCCCCATATAGTCAATTAGGACTGTCCACGTGATGGATTAAAATGCGTGAGAGGCTGTGGAATCCTCAGGGCATCTGCCATTCAGAAACACAGAAATACTTTCTAAAAAACAAATTCCCTTCCTGTCCTGTTCTAGTTTTCTTCTGTAAAACCGCATTGGGAGTACACTAGGCCTCATCCAATTCAAGGTTACATTAAAAAAAGTCATACAAGCTGAATTAGACACCTTGGCCTTGAAGTCCCCTACAGTAATTATCAAGGAACATTCCTCCAAATCAGTAATACTGTGAACAAAAGAAAACATACGATTAACTAAAGAATCCTTTGTCTCACCTGAAGGGATATAAACATTTACAAGGACGAATGGTGACGCCAACCACACTCATTGAGCATTGCTAGCTTTTGACAAAGGCATAAATTAGAGGGATGTACAAATACATTTGGGTTCCACTTGAAAATATTTTGTAGTAAAATTGTGATTCCTCCACTGTTTTGACCTTTGACGGAGAGCACTGCCACACAGGAATAGTCAAAAACATTCTCACCTTAAAACTCAGTGTCAACCCATGTTTCCTGAAGACAGATAAATAATGGCATAAGACGCGCTACAAAGCACAGTTTTAAGTTGGATTGACCTAAACCAGCCATGTTCCAGGAAGCTAATTTACCCCGTGGGTTACCTCCTCAATACCGGAAGCTGTGCATTGTTTCTACCCCCATTCATTGCACCAGATACCCAACCCTATTTAGATGACTCATCTCCCTTCTTGGGCACCCAATCACCCTGACTTTGTTTTAAACTGAACAGCAAGGAGAATCCAGGGTGGTTTGAATGTGCAGTCTCCACCATGTTTTCTTACCGGCAATGTCCTAACTTCATAAGTTGGACTACCATCACCCATTTTCCCCATATTTCTGTGAGTCTCTGGGAATCGACAAAATTCCTTCTTTCCAGGGTTCCCATTCTTCACCTAATTAAAAAGGTACCCATTTGTTTGGCTGTGCTTACAACATGATCTTTGCCCCCCCTTAGGGATGTGTTTAACTGCAATATTTGGCCCCGGATTCAGCTGGCTCCCACAGTAACCTATTAAACCTAGAGATTTCTGAAAACTAGATACTGCGAGTTCAGTGATCTGTCATTTGTGAACTCCACTCAGTTTTCTTTTCCAGAATTCCCTGCAAACCTCAAAATCTGCCTAAAATTACACATTTTCAATCACATTACAGTTTTTATCAACATAAATTTCAGAACAAAGAATAGCAAAATATTTGTTATAATCTATTTAATATCTCTCTATTTGTGCCCCCCAAAAGAAAGACAGTGTGCAAAAAATGAAACTTGCTTCAAAATGCCCACTTAAACACATGATAGTATAGATATCGCCCAATTCAGAGTTGCACAAATAATCAAAACCCCTAAACTCAGAATCTTAGGCACATTTAGAAAATGCATGGGCTACCTTCATGCCCATTTTTCATTCACTAGCTTGTACCATGAGAATTGATGCATTTTAGATAGACAATAAAACAAAACTAACAGGCACATAGGGGCAGGCTTATACAACTGTCACACAGCCCAGCACAGCACCCAAAACTGCTGCAGTGCATGAGAGGGAGAGAGCATGACAGTTCCTTAATTACAAAGTTATGGCGTGCCTCAAGTCTTCCCTAGCACTGGCCCATTTTCAAGCTGCCTAGTCACACACAAACACACCTTTACACCATAGTGCACAGATGTCTGTGGGAAGTCTGATATAGGTTTTCAAGCTGAAGGGTACTCTTCCTTTACTTTTCCATCTTTGGTTTTGTGCTGTACAGTGGAGCACACAGGCAAAGTCAGAGAAGTTTGGGAAAATTAAAAGATTTCTTCTTTTTACCACCAGACTCAAAGAGGTGTTTTTTTGGCACAAAGCTCTGTCTACAAATATTAGTATATGGGGCCATATAGCAAAAACGATGGTTGGTTGAAATTATCATTCATGGCACACGCCCTTCAACCAAAATAATGCCTAGCAATATTTTCCAATATTTCCCGCTTTGCATAACGTTTATGATGCAAACCCTACCCAAAATGTTAGTAAATATGCCTTTAAATATCACTGCAACCTGATTTGTCTAACACATGTAACAGAACATCACTTTTGTAAAACTTGGTATCTGGGCAAAAAAATAATAAATGAAAATGATGTCACCCATTGCTGTTTTTCCTTTCATTTTACCAATTCGTTTCTTCAGGAAAGCCATGAACGATCCACATAGATGGCTCTTTGCTGGCTACAGAGTCTACAACATGCCTATCACATTATCAAACACAGGCGGCCAAAGAGGATTAGTGATTAGCAGCTACAAGTATACCAAATACGGAGGTCCCCGCACCAAACTCTGAAACTCTTAGAGAAAGATTGGGCAATATTGAGAATAGCAACTCAGTGTAAACCTAATTTACTCATTGAAAGACAAGTCAATCACTCTCCACAAATACCACCAAGGTGACCCAATCCATCAGCACATTCCAAGTCATAATGGCCCTCTGAGAATAAGCTTTGCATCCCAGAACCATTACGCGCTTACAACAGCCCTTTTAAGGGCAGAAGGTCGAAAGTCATCTCCAAAAAGAGGAACAAGGGAAAGTGACTTGAATGACATACAAAATGAATTGTAAAGGGCTACAGTTTGGTGAACAGAAAAAGCTCTTGGCTCAACATGGTCCACACCTTGACATTTGGACATTAGAAGTGGGACACTTAAAATCAATCTCCAGATTTGAAAAAAGGACCTGGTTCCAGAATGCGACCGTGTATTCGATGTCTCATTTTTAATTATCTTATTGGAATCCATGTGTATCCTTGCACATTTGTTCACTTAAGCGCAGCGAAGCACAACTTGTGTTAAATATGTTAAATGATGACATTTATTAGGCACACGTTCTTTTCTGTTGCTTAGATAAAATTGATGATATGAAATCATATTTGTAGAATGTGAAGTTTATCGCTGGGAACAGTAGATTCAGGAATATCATGCTTCATAATGTTGCAAAATTGAGGGGGACAGACACCCTTTTCTGTACACATCCCTTGCTCAATTTATCAAATTTATTTTTCAGGAGTGTATAGCTTTCTGGCATCAACCATAGATTTCACACTCGTTTTCATCACAGGCTGCAAACAGATATGAACTATAAAAAATAATAAAGAAAAATGCAA
Organism: Pleurodeles waltl; assembly: GCF_031143425.1. Taxonomy (NCBI): domain Eukaryota; kingdom Metazoa; phylum Chordata; class Amphibia; order Caudata; family Salamandridae; genus Pleurodeles; species Pleurodeles waltl. The sequence continues at coordinate 443,314,019 of NC_090438.1, read as the reverse complement.
AAGCTCTGGTAAACAATTGTTTATTTTACAACTGTAGTTGTTCCTGAAACCTCGGAAGATGGTGACCTTCGTCACAACAAAGCTTCCATTGATGCCATTTATACATATGATTTCTTGCACAACACTTTGGGCCAGATGTACCAAGCCTTTTGCGCCTCGCATACTGCGAAAAACGCATTTTGCGAGGCGCAAAAGGTCAAACGCGATGCACAACCACAAATTGCGAGTCGGTAGCGACTCTCAATTTGAGGCTGTGACTCGCAAATAGGAAGGGGTTTTCCCTTCCTATTTGCGACCGCATCGCCATGCAGAGTTGCTTTGGGACCACGAATGCGGTCGCAAACCAACTCGCAGTTACCATCCACTTGAAGTGGATGGTAACCCATTCGCAAAAGGGAAGGGGTCTCCATGGGACCCCTTCCCCTTTGTGAATGTCAATAAAAATATTTTTTCAGAGTAGGCAGTGGTCCTATTGACCACTGCCTACTCTGAAAAAACCGAAACCAAATGGTTTCGGTATTTTTTCTTTTTGCAGCTCGTTTTCCTTTAAGGAAAACGGGCTGCAAACAGAAAAAAAAACTGCTTTATTCAAAAAGCAGTCACGGACATGGTGGTCTGCTTTCTCCAGCAGGCCACCATCCCTGTGAGTGCCTAGACTCGCTATGGGGTCGCAAACTGTGACCCACCTCATAAATATTCATGAGGTGGGTCTTTGCGACCCCATAGCGAGTCGCAGAAGGTGTCTGAGACACCTTTCTGCATACCAGTTTGCGAGTTGCAATTTGCGAGTCAGAATGACTCGCAATTTGCAAGTCACAAATTATTTTGTACCTACATCTGGCCCTAAGAATCTATCTTCTAGTTCTGCTTCTAGTGGGAACTTGTAAGAATAAGAAGTTTTTGATCTTCTATTTGGTAAGATGCATTTCAAGTTTAAACTCTAAAAGAGACTCAATGTTTTACATTTAATAACATCTAAATATGCACTTTATTTGCCGTATCTACCTATAGGTTTGGGCCCATATTTATACTTTTTGACGCAAACCAGCGCTGGTTTGCATCAAAATGTTTACAGCCGGCTAACGCCATTCCTACGCACTTATTTAAGGAATGATGTAGGGGAAAAAGTGGGGTTGTGCATCAAAAAATGGTGCAAGTCAGGTTTGAGGCAAAAATCATGCCTCAAACCGGACTTGCGCCATTTTTTGACGCACAACCCCCATTGAAATGATGCCTGTCTTAGTAAAGACAGGAGTCATGCCCCCTTGCCCAATGGCCATGCCCAGGGGACTTAAGTCCCCTGGGCATGGTCATTGGGCACAGTGGCATGTAGGGGGGCCCAAATTAGGCCCCCCTATGCCACTTAAAAAAAAAAAAAATACTTACCTCAACATACCTGTACTTACCTGGGATGGGCCCCCCCATCCATGGGTGTCCTCCAGGGGTGGGCGAGGGTGGCAGGGGGTGTCCCTGGGGGCAGGGAAGGGCACCTCTGGACTACTTCCATGGTCAGAGACCATGGAAGTGAGCCCACAGTTCCCTTAACGCCTGCCCTGACCCAGGAGTTGAAAAGCGCTGCACATCAGGCAGTTTTTTAAGGCCTGCCTCCTCCTGTGCGTCAAAATGACGCGGGAGTATAAATAAGGCACACATGCCTTAAAGTCATTTTTTGGGCGGGAACGCCTACCTTGCATGTCATTAATGCAAGGCAGTTTCCCGCATCCAAAGAATGACGCACACGGAGGAATTTTGACATCAGCGGGCTCGGGCGTCAAAGTTTAAATATGGTGCACGGTTTGCGCCGATTGTGCTTCAAAATCTTTGATGAACACTTGGCGCAAACGGAGTATAAATATGCCCCTTGGATCCTTAAACCCTTCTTCTCCCTATGCTTCTATCACACGCAGCATTTCCTGACATTTCCTGGCAGTACCATCTTGGAGGAAGCAGAGTTTGGCAGTCTAGAAGCTGTATAGAAGTTATATACGCAATAAAATGGCCACAGAGACGCAGGCACACTAAATTGTTATTGAGTATGTCTGTGATAAGCATTATACTTCAAAGGCACTAATTTCACATATAATGCTGCTGCAGGTGGTTACTGGGGGGAGACATTTCTCACCTTTTAAGTTAGATATTGTGTTTCTCATTGCTTTAGATTGTATTCCTTCCCAGGTTGCATTTTTGCCTTACTTACCATTAATTTTGTACCTCTGGGCTCTTTTTCTCCCTGCACTTCTAGCCTGCTCGCTAACTCTAAGTAATTCCACCTTGCAGGGAAGCTAAGGTTGGTTGTCTCTACACTGTTTGGGCATGTGACAACCACCCCACCTCTACAAAACTGCTAAATCAAAGATATGCTCAAGGCAAACCCACCCGAGCCTTTTGAGGCCCAATCACTTCACAAGACTCCACTCAGCACCCATTTTTCTATGCAACAAGACTGCTGGGGGCACTGCTAAGGATAACAATTGTTATTCTCATCAATAGCTGTGTGTGCTATGATATAACCTTAATTAATGACTTAGATTTAATAACATTTTAAAAGGCTACAATTATAAATGTTAATGAAGACTTCTGTTTTTTAACACAGACAACCATGGTGGGGTTGAATTATTTAAACTGGACAATCAAACCACACTTAAATGTAATGCTTTGCTTAGAAAGGTACACTCCACCCTTGCTCATTGAGCCACAATTCATTCGGATTTTGAACATTTTAATTTTCTCATTTTATTTATAACAGAGACTTTCTGACAACTCATTGTAATCAACTTGTAGATAAACTGATTTTTAAAGGTAATACATTTATCCAAGCAAACTAAGAAGATACGTATGGGGCAGATTGGCCATTATTTTTCAAAACATGCTACAGATTAGACAAATGAAGTCCTTAGCCATGTAACAATGTGACAATGTTGCTGTGGAACTGATACTCAATCACACTTCGATCACAGTAATTTTAATAGATCTGCCTCCCCAGACAACATCGGGCATTTTGGATCAATTAAGTAATGACTTGAGCTCTCTTTGCCTTCATTACTATGATAATGTCCTTTCATTACAGAATTTAAACTTATGCTTGAAAGTCTGATAGGTCAAGCCGTGAATTTAAAAAAAAACTGCAATCTTTTTAAATGAACCCTTTATATCATCTTTGTACACATCAACCTGTGCGCCAGTTTAATTTCATTCTTTCATCCCTGAAAAAAATAACAGTTGAAAAGCCATTCCAATGGTCTTGAAAAGTAATTTGGTATTTCATTTAAACCTTTTCATTAATGCTTGTGTCAACGAAGTATTTCTTCAAAAACTGTCATCATACATCCTCAGTGGAGATTTCTTTCACCTCAGATCATTGATCAAAACATTACGTTAAAATCTGATAGTGAACCAGACTGGGTTTCTGAATCTAATTCCTGTATTTTACTGGGCACATTCTCCAAGGCTATGTAGAAGGTTTTAATTAAAACCTTAACGTTTCAAACAAATACCTATTGCTTGAAATAGAAAGACACTCCTTGCCAAACCTAAATTAGAATTGTGCCAACTTGAGCACAAATGGCTTAAATATTTAATAAACTGAATTAAAACATAAATATTCTAAGAAGGCCAAGGCTTATTGTGCAACATTTTGAGAAACAAAAAAACAGTTTTTCTACACTCACCTATTGAGATCACCCAATTTATCAAAATCATACAGCAAATGCAATGACTACTTTATTTTCTCCGGAACTTTGTCTCAGAGAAAATTAGAGTCATCAGGAAATATATTGAATCTGAAATAATTTCCATACCTGGAGTCTTCTTCTTTAAATAATTATTTGGCTCATTTCCGAGTTACAGTTGAAGAAAGTTATTCTAAGTAGTCTTCCCTCTGGTCCACTACTTGAGAATGTTCACAAAGACTTGTATAGGGCCACAATCTGGCAAGCATATAATTGTTAAACTGTTACTCAAAAAGCCCTAACCGAATCCCTCAGACCACAATAATTGTCAACCCATTGTGTTACTTGTCTATCTACTCCAAGATACTGAATAAACTAATCTTTCTCCAGTTGTCAAACTTTGTAGAGTTTAGTAACATTTGTGACACATTCCATGCAGGAGTACCAAACTAGTGGTAATGTCCATCCAGAAAGATCTAGGTACAGTCATGGATGCTGAGGGTCCAGGATCTTTGGTGCTCCTGGATCTCTCTACAGCCTTTGACACCATTAACCATAGTATTCTGGTCACAAGATTTAAAGAAGATGGTATCAATGGTACCATATTGACATAAAATGTCAAGTTTTTGACAAACTGCAAAAAATAAAAAAAACAGTTGAGGTCCCTCCCTTCTTTCCTAACTTTAAAATCAGGGGCCATGGAGGGGTCAATTCATCGCCATCACCACAGCTTATTTTTGGTCCTTCATCTGGTGCAAGCTTGCAATCAGTATTCCTCTTGTCTGCCAGTTTGTTAGCCTCTGGTTGGTGGATGTTCAGCCAACAACATAAAACTATACCCAAGTAAAATTAAGTTAAGTTAATTAACTAAAACATGTCTTGTCAAAGAAATACACACCAGCAGGGGAAATCCTCTAACTGGAATGGCACTGAGAAGCAGGACACAAAAAAGGTGTGACATGTGAACACCAGAGTTCAGAATCAGGATAAAAGCATGGCAGCCTAAGCAGTCTGGTGTGTCAAAAAAATGAGTGCTCACCATACTGCATTGGCAACTTGAAGGGGAAAAACAATCTGCTATAAAAATAAAGAAGTAAAAATTACAAAAGGTGTACAATTACCAAAGGAATAATAGGAACATAACACAGCAGACGTGTCATGTTTCTGATGGTGTAACCCCATCCGCCAAACTCTAAATCAAGCCCTAAATCATTACAACCAAGAGAATCACTTGAAAAACAAAGAAACAATTTAAAGAGTAAATCCAGCTATCCCATTAAAGTATGCTTAGAATCTAAGGATGTAAAAACCAAAGCTACAATAACAAGGTTGTAAATCAAACATATCGACTAAGTTATGCAATCAAAGGGGAGGCTAAGCATATGCCACAGCAACACCCATTGCATTTTGATGCTGCCTGAGATTTATGAGTAATCGTAAACCTGAGGCAGCGCCAAAATCTAACGCCACTCTAGAAGTAGCGTTAGCAAGGTGTAAGGAGGAAGAATACTTTTATTCCTCCTCATTTTTTGCTTTTTCTATGTGTGCTGCATTCTGCAGCATGTATAGAAGGAGCAAAATGCCAGACATGATTGTTTATGTGCAGGAAGGTGTCTCTTCCTGCACATAAACAATCATTTCAAAATTACGCTTTGGCACTTCCGTGTGTGCTGCATCCTGCAACACACACAGAAGTGCCAAATCGCCATTAGTGATTGTTTATGTGCAGGAAGGGACACCTTCCCACAAATAAACAATCCCACCCCTCAATGCAGACATCCTTGCATGAAGGTGCAAGGATGCCTGAGTTGGCTCTGGCAGCTACATTTAGCGCCAGCGCAGGGAACAACACAGAGGTGCACCATATTCAAACAAATATGGCACATCTCTGCGCTGTGAAAATGGTGGAGCGTGACGCTGCCAAATTTGGCGCAGCCTCATCATCTGTAATTTTCCTCTAAATATAGGCCTTAGTGCCTGTAGCCATCCTTGTCCCTGGGTCACATGACTTTGTGTAGCTTACAGGCGGGCTTTGTATATTCATCATAGATAGCCACACACAATGGAGAGCTTAGGTGTATCTGGATAGGACATCACTGGCTAGATAGGAGGTCAGAACTGCTGGACACAGCCCACCTTACACTTAAATAGGTTGTGTCCAGCCTCAAAACAAAGGGCTGGATGACCCCTGTACTTAGTCAGGAGCCAGGAAACGGAGGGCAAGATGCTTGGGAACTTCAAAGGGAAAACTGTAGAAGCTTCTCCCTCAAACGTAGAACTGGGTGTAAATATTGGACCTCAGACACCAATTCTTTAGTACACATCTGTAGATACTCTGCCAGGAGGAATCACTACTGTGCTGCAAGAAGGATTAGCACTGTGCTTGACAACTGCCCTGCTGGACTACTGCTTTACTGTAGCCTTGCTGTACTGACTTGCTGCTCACTGCCCTCTTGCCTGGGCGAGAAGAACTGAATCTGCATATGTTGAACTCAGGACCCAAAAATAACTAGAGCCTTAGGGACAGAATGCTTCAACAACTTTGAACCCAACACCTTGACTCTGCCATCTGTGAGTTCTATTCTGTTAAGGGGTGCCACCCCAGTCCTGGGCCCATGAAAGTGTTCTGCCAGCCCTTAGAGAAAAAAGCTTTCACAAAAAAAGCTGAAAACTCCTTTGCATTAAAATTGTCTTGATAGAGCCTGACAAAAACTTGAGATATGCTAATCGGGTCCTCATTTTCATCCTCAGTTTCAAACAGCCCTCATACAGTGACCTAGCTTTCACTGTGGAACATCAAAGTTTTGGAATTCCATGTCTCTTTGTTTGTGATCAGAAACCTGTCTGCCTTTTTTAAAAAATGACTGAAAATGTGGCTTTCAAATCAGTAAATATAATTAGTTGTCCTTATGTTTTGACAGAGGTGTGTTATTGCAATAGCTCCAAGAAGTCCCTGTGTGTATATGCTCTAAAAATGTACCTACGATTACAAAACACCTATTGTAATCTCCATTATGCTCTTTTTTTCTTATTTGTAGCATTCATTAAGATTAAGACACACTATATACACGAAGTCTCCTACAAAGTCTTTAGCTTCAGTTTTTCAAACCTATTTCCTGCTCAGGTGGTACCCTCTCTCAGGCTACTCCATTTCTGGAAGGCCTATAATAAGAGTGGACCTAGTACGGCACATCCTTTAACATAAGTTGCCCGTGGAACTCTTTCAGATCCCAACATGAATGTCACTGGAAATTTATTGTCAGTTCAAGGCACACTATGTACATAAGACCTCTTCGACATGTATTAGTTGCTTGCACTGACCCCTCCCATGCTCATGGCAGATATTGTCTAATGGCAGAAGGTTACTGCAGGAGGAGAGCAGAAATGTACCGGCTGCCTCCCATACAGAAGAAACCGACAGAAGCGGCTTCATTGGTTTTGCATGACTTGGGCAGGTTCCCAATATTAGCCCGTCTTACTGTTGCACAGCACAATTCAACAGCAATTGTTTACAGAACAACACTGAAATGGATTTTCTCCTACCTTTTGTGTCTTCATTGTTGGTGTCCGGAGGGTTGAGTAAGTGATAACCACACTCAGTTTCTAATATATATGCTGGACAAATGAATTTCAAGTATGGAGAGGAGAATACTAACATACAATGCATGTGGGCAATAAGAAGAGTAGGAATATTGAGCACCAAATGGGTTAAGTTACATTCTCGTGTCAGGTGTCCATATTCATACAGTGTTGAATTCAAGTTGTGTCAACAATACCTTGCATCTTCACAATTCAACTGAGGAAGAAAGTAACTAGGACATAAGTGGAGTTCTGAAGCCTGAAGCAGTGCCTCTATTCCTCTTGCTCTTTTTTCCAATCCTTTGTGTTATTTTAGTCGCCAGGGCTTCAGCTTACTTAGGGATTGGAGGGATACAGGTACACTGAGAATCAGTCATCTTCTGTGCGATTCCTAAATCTTGCTTCTGCTAACACTGCCTTGTGAAGATTATGAGGAAGTGAAAGAGTTTGTAGTGGAAATTGCAACATGTGATCTACACCATGACCCATCTCTCTTATCTTTATTATCCCAATCATTATGAGTGAAGGTCTATCCTAGACATTAACTGCAGTTGCCTCAAACTGTTCAAGACCATTTAAGCAGCATGAATGAAAGTGTTGTTCTCACCTGTCCAAAGAGAAAAAGTTATGGGAAAACAATAACTCACCCCACTGACAGGCCAGACAAAGCCAGAAGATTACCTTTCTCAGAAAAGAGGAAAATACTATATTGATGATTGGCATGCCCAAACCACTAGCAAAGAATGATAAACAAAAAATCTGGCTATGTTTGAAAAATTGGGATGATACCCAGAAAGTGTGACAAAAAAGGAATACACCTTGAAGTGCATCTCAGCTTCTTGCAGAGGATAATCAACACGAGTCAGGAAGGGGCTAATTCAAGAATGTGAGTTAGTGAAACAAAGAACCTCAAAACATTCAGTGATTAAATAAAAGGCCCTGGACTGTCTAAGCACATAGATTGCCAAACCAGAAATCCCTTGGAAAAATGCCAGAAGAAAATGTAGAATCTTAAATCCAGTGGCCAGTCCCCCAGGCCATCTGAATACAGAGGCATTGGCATGTCAGAACCTCAGAGAAATTCAACAAATAACATTGAGGAACCCAGAATGACAATTGAGTAGACACTCCTAGTCTAACACATTAGGAGAAGGAAGAAGTACTCAGGATCAGACTAGATATTTAGGCAGGACAACAGATGCCACAACCTGGTCTGCATTTGAAACCTGTGCCACTGCCTATGCCAGAGGACCATCAACTCTACACCGAAGTGACTAATCGTACCTGGGAGTGGATATACCTGAGAGGATTCTCAAAATTTAACTCTATGGGATCACAAAAGGTACAGAAAGAGGCACACAAGCAGTTAGTACATGCGGAACACTGACTCCATAGATAGAAAAGTGCCCCAAGTTGGAAAGAACACATACCATTGGGCACCCAACAGAATGATGTAAGCACCTGACCTTATAATGAGGACAGAATATCATGGTTTACCTGGAAATAGAAAGTAATCTTCACATTGTATACTGTACTTTCCTGCAATCATTTCAGGTTTATTTTTCCAAAATTGAACATTTGTGACGTTTCTCCCCTGAGGAGAACTGTGGCATTCGAACAGTGGGATATTCATTTCTTTCTCAACTGATTACACCATGAGAATGAGCATAATAGCTGTTGCTTGAACAAAAAAACTACAAGAACACACAAGGCTGTGGAACCTTATTACTGTTGTAGAAGTTGTTAATCATATTCATACTTACATTCCTTTTATGAAAGGGGCCTAGATTTGAAGAGTAATGGTGGGCCAAATAGAGAAAATAGTGAGTGATACCAATTGGAATACTGATAGACCTGATATCCTTGGTGTGGTAATTCTCCCAAACTTTTTGCCTTCAGCCCTTCTTTTTGCTGAATTAAGTTTTATTGCTTGAGGACACAGTGCACTCCCCTACTGCTAATCAATGCTAAAGTACTTGTGCTCTTTTCTTCAAACATGCTAAAATTGTACTACAGCTAATTGGCACATTTAATTTACTTGTAAGTCCTTAGTCAATGGTACTGCCAGTACCAAGGGCCTGTAAATTGAATACTGCTAGTGGACAGCAGCACTCTTTGTGCCACCCACTGATGTAGCACTGTAACACATCTCTCAGGCCTATCATGGCAGCCTGTGTGTGCACTTTTAAACTGCCATTTCGACCTGGCAAAATAAACCTTTTGACGTGGCTTATCCTCCCTTTTTACTACTTATCAGTCACCCCTAAGGTAGGTCCTGAAGGGCCAAAAAGCAGGGCGTGTTGTATTTTAAAATGTAGGGCGTGTATTTATGTTGTGCATGCCCTGGCAGGGAATAATTTCCAAAGTCATTTTTCACTGTTATCCCTTTGACTGACACTTTGTTACCTTGTTGCATTTAATAAGTGTTAACGTCAGATAGAGATATGCTGATTAAACTCAAATATATTCTAATTTAACATCTTCTTTGATGGTAAAGACACATTTTAAAGCACAATTCTGAAATGCCACTTTTAGAAAGTTGCCATATGTTTGTTTCAACCAATTTTGCCTTTCTGCCTGTGTCCTAAATCACATGACTAGGAATAGCTTTACTTTTGTTTGTGGATTGCTTCCAGACAGAGAGACAAAGGGGACCTAGATGTAGACAGGATGGGACATCCTAACAGAGTGACTGGGGAGGAGCTGTGCCCAGCCTCACTTACACTTCAAAGGGCCTTGCCTACAGCACACAAAAAGTAACTGGACATCTGGCCTGCTCTACCTGTGGTCACCCCAGACAGTTTGGAGACTTGACCAGGGAAGGGGAAGAGCTTTCAAGTACCAGTTGTGGAGGTAGAACAGGGAGTCCCCCAACACAAAGACTGGCACCAGGTCTAAATATTAGACCTCCAGAGCCATTCATCAAAACATTTCTGGACCTGTAGAAGATTCAGAAGAAGGAGTGCCCTGCTGCCAAAGGACTGTTCTGCTGTTTGAAGGACTGCCTTGCTCTCTAAAGAAGGACAATTGTCCCTGCTTACCTTGCTCCCAGGCTAATCAGTGTGACTCATTGGGCCAGTTGACTAACCTCCTGTATGAGCTACAGGAACAAAACAAGATTCAGGGGCCTCCCTTCAACTCCCCAACTGATCAGCTGGACCTACCTGGACCCTCCTGTGCCCTGATGCAGGTCTCCGCTGGGTTGAGTCGTAATCCCCAAGAGGTGCTCCCAAGGACCTGGACCCTTGGTTGGAGTGTACTCCTCAAGAAGAAAATGTGAAAATCCTAAAGTTAGGACTCTTTGTGACTATGACTATGAAGGGGCCTGATTGCATCAGAATTGTGCTGTCTACTTTTCTCCTCCTTGTTACCTCTCCCAAAGTGAACAAAAATCTTCACACTAGATTTGAGAAAGCAACTTTGCAGAAGGACTAACCTGGTGCTTGTATGTGACCGCCCACTCTCCGTAGGCCTGACATTTTTACTTACCCCTACTCTAGCACAACATGATGACCGCAAGTGGCGATGTTTACTTTTAGGTGCTATCTTCACCAAAAACATTAAAATTGCATATCTTCGGGTTCTACTGATTATATTTTTTTTTGTTTTGATATGAATTTATTTGATAAATGTACTTTATTTTTCTAATTTAGTTTGGTATTTTTCTTGTGTGTTTTTTTCAAAATATAACTATTTGTGTGCTGCATAAATACTTTAGACATTGCCCCCAAACCTGACTGCTTTGTGCCAAGCTACGAAAGGGTTAAGCATGTGCTAATTTAGTTAATGTTTTGGTTCATTTTGACAAGGTTTGTGGAAATTGCTTGAGTGGAGCTCCCACCTCTTTCAATCAATAATGCGATTTCTTACAGATACAAATTGTTACGAAGTTGATATTCAGAATGAGTTTTAGGAGAGGCAAGGTGAAGCTTAAGAGTCCACAGCAATGTCAGAATAAGGGTGTTTTTAGAGTCTTACAGATTTTCCTTTTTGTAAGTTTCAATGAAGAGTATTACAAAACCTGATGCCTTAAAAGGAGATTTTAATCCCTTTATCAGTTAAGAAGGTGGGTGGACATCAGGCTTGGAGTAGGTGGTATATGTAGGGTATGAACATATGAGCTGAAATATCAAGTCTGTATATATTTTCTTGATCTCTGTTTTGCATCTAGGGATTTTTAGACTTAAAATTGATTTGCACCGGTGTGAGTGACTTATGCAAGAGGTATAAGGATTGTAGTTTTAATGGAAAATGCGTATCCTAATAAATGTCAGTTATTATTGTTTGCCACCGTGGCATCACTAGAAGTGATGCAACTGTGGCGCAAATGCTTCATAAATATAGTTCCTAGTTCTAACACTTCTCATACCTCTAAGCTGAAATCCACTTCCTTGGCTGAGAGAGTTTATGTTTCTGGCTCAGAATGCAATCAACAATCTTAATGCCAAGGAAGGATAGGGTAGTATTTACTGCAAACTGCTTAGCAGAGATTTGTCACCTAGAAGTGGATATGAAAATCTGACACAACAAAGGACAGCCTCAGCACTATCTCTACCAACCTGGGGATGCTAATAAGGGTTTCTCCTATTCATTCCCAGGACCCTGCCTAGACAACCCGACTGAAATCAATGGGGAAGAAACTTAGGGCCTCATTCACAAAGATTTAGTGTAGGACAGCGATTCAAATCTTTTTGCTGTGCTGCCCTACACCAAATTGAAAGGGAAGAAATGCACCATACTTACAAGATATGTTGCATTCTAGTACTTTCCGCAGTGTTGCTGCACAATTAGGTGCCTAGCGCCTACGCAATCACCCTTTGCCACGGTGCAACGGTGTCTGCATTGTTAATAGGATTATTTTTGTGCAGGAAGAGACACCGTCCTGCACAAAAACAATCCATGGAGGTGTTTTCTTCGTTCTATGAATGGTAAGAGGAAAAATTAGGAGAAATTAAAACATTTATCCTAGTTGCACCTGCTCTGGGGAGGTGTAAGGTTTTGGTGCTGCCCCAGGTTTATTTAAATGATTTTGTAAACACTTACCGCAGTACCTATGGAACACCTTCTTGAGGCAGAGTAAGGCAACACAGCTTTGCACTGCCTTGCCTTACTCCATATCTATGGCACCATGCAAATCGAGGCAGGGTGGCTTTGAATCACCTCATAGATGTGATTGAGAGGCCTGCATCCCCAGAGCATCTAAAAAAGTAATGCTCCAGTGGTCAGGTCTCTTGTAAATAACACCCTCAGTTTGGACCCTATCAGGTGGGAGGACTCATCAAAATAGGGGCATGTACAAGGGTTTGCTAACAGTCCTCTCTGGTGGCAGAAATTTTCTACCACAGTAAAACCGGGGCTGGATGAATTTATAGTAAGAGAAAGAGAAAGTGTTGCAAAAGCAGGTTTGGGAACTCTATGAAAAATAATGAAGGTTGAGTGGCAGAATGTCTTCATACATTGGCTAATGTACAGGATAGATCTCAATCACCACTCACATCAGAATAATGTTGGATTTGGGCAAACACCAGCTGAAGAAGAAGGAGCTGCTGGAAGAAGGCTCCTTCAAGTCTCAAAAAATCCTGATTCTTACTGGTACACAGACACTGAAACGTTCTCCAATGGTCAAGTGATTTACCTCTTGTTTACCTGGTTCAAGGATACAAAAAGCAAAAATACTCAAGACTTCAAGAGAGCCCAGATGAATCAAAGAGAAATCGACACTTCAGTAGACCTGGCTAGAGAAAGAACAAGTGCCCTAAAGCCTGTCTTGAGGAGCTAGCAGCTGTTGGTTGTGCCAGAAAGGACATTACTTGCAGTTTGCGAAAAGTCAAACTTAGTCACTCCTTCCATCTCCGGTGGCAGTCAAGTAAGTGAAACCTGTCTTTTCTTCATGATCTCCCCCAGTTTTTTTCACATATTTTTGGAGGCTTTTAGACTGCACACATGAAAATTCTGCCCAGTGTATGTGGTCTGATCCCTAAAAAATTGAGAAATTGGTTTCTTCCTCAGTGGAATATTTAACATTTCTATAAGGCCATAGTATTTGGTGAGGAAATACACATATGGCATAAAAGGATAACTGTCAACTGTGGACTGCAACACTTGTTGTGCCATCCACTAGTGTGGGAAAAGAAAGCATGCCTACCCTGTGTAGCCTGACAGCTGCAGTGTAAAACCTGCAGTATGAACTGTTAAAATAAACATTTGTGACAGTTCGAGAACTCCTTTTATATATAAGTAAGTCACCCCATGGAAGCCTTGCACCCTACAAGGTAGATACATGATATTTAAAAGTGGGACACATAGAAAATTAAAGTTACCTCATCCCCACTACAGTGATAAGGCCCAAAAATCTATTCTCACTGTGGCAGCCTATTCATTCTATGTAGAAAAACAGAGCACAGATTAAAATACTAATACTGCATCTCAGGAACTGAAGCAGTCAGAAAAATAGTTAAACAACTCATTAAAAATCAAATTTAACTGTGATGTCGTGTTTTTAAAAAATATTAAGAAAAGGTAATTTTTAAAGCGTCATCTTTTCTGAGTTCCTGAAGGCTAACTTACATTAACTCTGTAGCAACTGTCAGCCTGTGCTTAGCCTGGGATGACTCCTGTGAACTCCACAGAATATTCAGAGTAGGGGTGCAGGGCATCCTGTGACTCCGCGCTGTCAAATCCTGCATGACAGGTCTGTTGAGCCACATGTAACACTTGGGGGCTACTTGAAAGAGTGAGAATAGGATTCCAAGACAATTATTGTGTTTCCCCTGCCTGTTTGGTGAAGGACTCTGCTTGTCTCATACTGGACTTCTCGCTGCTTCAAATGGCATTTTAGTGTTAAATGTAGGAGGACATCCTATCACACACCCAGCCCTCAAAGCACATATTTAGTGAGGCTAGGAGTCACCCTACCTACTAGCATGTGGCAGGCATTAATGGTGCACCTACAGACATCCTCTTCAATGGTGCACCTACAGGCATCCTCTTCAGAATACTTTCTGTAAGAGGACTGAACCGGCTGGCTTTGACATGAGAGTTGCACTGAACGACTGGACCTGCCCCCACATGTTAACCAGGACAAAGAACTGGACTCCAAGGCTGACCTATATTTGAACAGGGACACAACCTGGAGTGCCAAGCTGACCAGTAACAACTTGACATGGATTTGACCTTGTGGTGGCCTCTGCGAAAGTGAGTCCTGGCTCTGAGTACTGCCCCTGAAATCCAGGAAGCCTTATTAGTGACACAGAGGAGCTGCTCCAGAAACCCCGAAAAGTTAGGATGTAAAGGACCAAGGGCCAAATGTCCAAAGCCATTTAGCATTTCTTAACGCTCCAAATAGCTTTTTCGGGCATTAAGAAATGCTAAATGGGCTTTTGAGATCTACAGAGCCCTTTAGGGAATCACAAAATGTGATTTCTACCCAGTAGAAATAGTATTTTACAATCGCAAATAGGGATCTCCTATTTGTGATGTCCAAAGCACATGCACAAAGCATTTCCTAAATGAGAATTGGGCATTTAGAAAGTGCAATTACCATAGACTCCAAGTTGACGGTAGCCATGTGAATATTTTTTAAAAAGCACCCAAAGATGATTTTTTTACAGTTCGGTAGAGCCCACACATCCCCCTAGGGTATATGTGAGTTCCTCATGAGCACCACTCTTTTTGGGGTGCATCATGGGGGGGGGCTATTGGCCATAGTCATTGTTAGAAATGGGGTCTTTGGTTGGCAGTCAGGTTACCCCCTGTCCAAGCAAGGACCCTCACTTTAGCCAGGGTTAAAGAGACTCACCCTCAGCTAACACCTGCTTACCCCCTTGGTAGTTTGACATGAGCAGTAGGTGTAACTTCAGAGTGCTAGGTGCAAAGTATTTGTACCAACACACACAGTAACTTAATGAAAACACTACAAAATTACACAACACAGGTTTAGAAAAATAGAAAATATTTATCTAAACAAAACAAGACCAAAATGACAACAATCTACAATACACAAGTCAAGTTATCAATTAAAAAGCAAAACGAGTCTTTATGTAGTTTAAAACACACACTAACACTATTAGCGTGAAAATGTACCTTGGGTGCGTCAAAAATAACCCTCGCTCATGAGCGTCAATTTCACTCATGAGCAAGACTTTGCGTCGTTTCTCCTTTCGTCGGGTCGGTGCATTGTTTCTTCTTGTTGCAGGAGAGCGATGCGTCGATCCGGTCAGCACTCTCGGATCCGTGCAGGCCTTGCATTGTTTTTACACACCGAGTGGTGTTTGAGTCGGAAGTCCAGCTGCACGATGATACAAAAACAACGCAGCACGGGTTGCGATCTCAGCAGCCTCTGTCAGTGATGCTGCGCGTTGTTTCTCCAGCTCCGTGCGCTGATTCTCCTGTTGCGTTGCAGGCAAGCGTCCATTTTCAACCGCAAATCCGGTGGAGCGTCGTTATTTCAGCCGCAGATCGGAGTTGCGTCAATCTTTTCCCCGCATGGCGTTCTGTGCATGTATTTCTTCCTCTTAGGCTGCCAGCTTCTCCTTTCAGGGTCCCAGGAACTGGATGGGCACCACAGGGCAGAGTCGGAGTCTCTCCAGAGACTCCAGATGCTGGCAGAGAGAAGTCTTTGCTGTCCCTGAGACTTCAAACATCAGGAGGCAAGCTCTAAATCAAGCCCTTGGAGATCTTCAAAAGATGGAAGGCACACAAAGTCCAGTCTTTGCCCACTTACTCTGGCAGAAGCAGCAACTGCAGGATAGCTCCACGAAGCACAGTCACAGGCAGGGCAGCTCTTCTTCTTCAGCTCTTCAGCTCTTCTCCAGGCTGAGGTTACTCTTGGTTTCCAGAAGTATTCTAAAGTCTGTGGTTTTGGGTGCCCTACTTATACCCAATTTCTCCTTTGAAGTAGGCCTACTTCAAAGTAAAGTCTCTTTCAAATGTGAAATCCTGCCTCCCAGGCCAGGTCCCAGACACTCACCAGGGGGTTGGAAACTGCATTGTGTGAGGGCAGGCACGGCCCCTTCAGGTGTATGTGACCACTCCTCCTCTCCCTCCTAGCACAGATGGCTCATCGGGATTTGCAGGCTACACCCCAGCTCCCTTTGTGTCACTGTCTAGTGTGAGGTGCAACCAGCCCAACTGTCAAACTGACTGTAGGAAGTTGGCTCTGTATGTGCTATTTCAAAGTAAGGAATAGCATGCACAGAGTCCAAGGGTTCCCCTTAGAGGTAAAATAGTGGTAAAAATAGATAATACTAATGCTCTATTTTGTGGTAGTGTGGTCGAGCAGTAGGCTTATCCAAGGAGTAGTGTTAAGCACTTGTTGTACATACACATAGACAATAAATGAGGTACACACACTCAGAGACAAATCCAGCCAATAGGTTTTGTTATAGAAAAATATCTTTTCTTAGTTTATTTTAAGAACCACAGGTTCAAATTTAACATGTAATATCTTGTTTGAAAGGTATTGCAGGTAAGTACATTAGGAACTTTGAATCATTTCAATTGCATGTATACTTTTCAAGTTATTGACAAATAGCTACTTTAAAAGTGGACACAGTGCAATTTTCACAGTTCCTGGGGGAGGTAAGTTTTTGTTAGTTTTACCAGGTAAGTAAGACACTTACAGGGTTCAGTTCTTGGTCCAAGGTAGCCCACCGTTGGGGGTTCAGAGCAATCCCAAAGTCACCACACCAGCAGCTCAGGGCCGGTCAGGTGCAGAGTTCAAAGTGGTGCCCAAAACGCATAGGCTAGAATGGAGAGAAGGGGGTGCCCCGGTTCCGGTCTGCTTGCAGGTAAGTACCCGCGTCTTCGGAGGGCAGACCAGGGGGGTTTTGTAGGGCACCGGGGGGGACACAAGCCCACACAGAAATTTCACCCTCAGCAGCGCGGGGGCGGCCGGGTGCAGTGTAGAAACAAGCGTCGGGTTTGCAATGTTAGTCTATGAGAGATCAACGGATCTCTTCAGCGCTGCAGGCAGGCAAGGGGGGGCTTCCTCGGGGAAACCTCCACTTGGGCAAGGGAGAGGGACTCCTGGGGGTCACTTCTCCAGTGAAAGTCCGGTCCTTCAGGTCCTGGGGGCTGCGGGTGCAGGGTCTTTTCCAGGCGTCGGGACTTAGGTTTCAGAGAGTCGCGGTCAGGGGAAGCCTCGGGATTCCCTCTGCAGGCGGCGCTGTGGGGGCTCAGGGGGGACAGGTTTTGGTACTCACAGTCGTAGAGTAGTCCGGGGGTCCTCCCTGAGGTGTTGGTTCTCCACCAGCCGAGTCGGGGTCGCCGGGTGCAGTGTTGCAAGTCTCACGCTTCTTGCGGGGAGTTGCAGGGTTCTTTAAAGCTGCTTCTTGAAACAAAGTTGCAGTCTTTTTGGAGCAGGTCCGCTGTCCTCGGGAGTTTCTTGTCTTTTTCGAAGCAGGGCAGTCCTCAGAGGATTCAGAGGTCGCTGGTCCCTTGGAAGGCGTCGCTGGAGCAGAGTTCTTTGGAAGGCAGGAGACAGGCCGGTGAGTTTCTGGAGCCAAGGCAGTTGTTGTCTTCTGGTCTTCCTCTGCAGGGGTTTTCAGCTGGGCAGTCCTTCTTCTTGTTGTTGCAGGAATCTAATTTTCTAGGGTTCAGGGTAGCCCTTAAATACTAAATTTAAGGGCGTGTTTAGGTCTGGGGGGTTAGTAGCCAATGGCTACTAGCCCTGAGGGTGGGTACACCCTCTTTGTGCCTCCTCCCAAGGGGAGGGGGTCACAATCCTAACCCTATTGGGGGAATCCTCCATCTGCAAGATGGAGGATTTCTAAAAGTTAGAGTCACCTCAGCTCAGGACACCTTAGGGGCTGTCCTGACTGGCCAGTGACTCCTCCTTGTTGCTTTCTTTGTTCCCTCCAGCCTTGCCGCCAAAAGTGGGGGCCGTGGCCGGAGGGGGCGGGCAACTCCACTAAGCTGGAGTGCCCTGCTGGGCTGTGACAAAGGGGTGAGCCTTTGAGGCTTACCGCCAGGTGTCACAGCTCCTGCCTGGGGGAGGTGTTAGCATCTCCACCCAGTGCAGACTTTGTTACTGGCCTCAGAGTGACAAAGGCACTCTCCCCATGGGGCCAGCAACATGCCTCTGGTGTGGCAGGCTGCTGGAACTAGTCAGCCTACACAGACAGTCGGTTAGGTTTCAGGGGGCACCTCTAAGGTGCCCTCTGTGGTGTATTTTACAATAAAATGTACACTGGCATCAGTGTGCATTTATTGTGCTGAGAAGTTTGATACCAAACTTCCCAGTTTTCAGTGTAGCCATTATGGTGCTGTGGAGTTTGTGTTTGACAGACGCCCAGACCATATACTCTTATGGCTACCCTGCACTTACAATGTCTAAGGTTTTGTTTAGACACTGTAGGGGTACCATGCTCATGCACTGGTACCCTCACCTATGGTATAGTGCACCCTGCCTTAGGGCTGTAAGGCCTGCTAGAGGGGTGACTGACCTATACTTGCATAGGCAGTGAGAGGCTGGCATGGCACCCTGAGGGGAGTGCCATGTCGACTTACTCGTTTTGTCCCCACTAGCACACACAAGCTGGCAAGCAGTGTGTCTGTGCTGAGTGAGAGGTCTCCAGGGTGGCATAAGACATGCTGCAGCCCTTAGAGACCTTCCTTGGCATCAGGGCCCTTGGTACTAGAAGTACCAGTTACAAGGGACTTATCTGGATGCCAGGGTCTGCCAATTGTGGATACAAAAGTACAGGTTAGGGAAAGAACACTGGTGCTGGGGCCTGGTTAGCAGGCCTCAGCACACTTTCAATTGTAAACATAGCATGAGCAAAGGCAAAAAGTCAGGGGGCAACCATGCCAAGGAGGCATTTCCTTACACAACCCCCCCCCAAACGAAAGAGGATGAGACTAACCTTTCCCATGAGAGTCTTCATTTTCTAAGTGGAAGAACCTGGAAAGGCCATCTGCATTGGCATGGGCAGTCCCAGGTCTGTGTTCCACTATAAAGTCCATTCCCTGTAGGGAGATGGACCACCTCAACAGTTTAGGATTTTCACCTTTCATTTGCATCAGCCATTTGAGAGGTCTGTGGTCAGTTTGAACTAGGAAGTGAGTCCCAAAGAGGTATGGTCTCAGCTTCTTCAGGGACCAAACCACAGCAAAGGCCTCCCTCTCAATGGCACTCCAACGCTGCTCCCTGGGGAGTAACCTCCTGCTAATGAAAGCAACAGGCTGGTCAAGGCCATCATCATTTGTTTGGGACAAAACTGCCCCTATCCCATGTTCAGAGGCATCTGTCTGCACAATGAACTGCTTAGAATAATCTGGAGCTTTTAGAACTGGTGCTGAGCACATTGCTTGTTTCAGGGTGTCAAAGGCCTGTTGGCATTCCACAGTCCAGTTCACTTTCTTGGGCATTTTCATGGAGGTGAGTTCAGTGAGGGCTGTCACAATGGATCCATATCCCTTCACAAACCTCCTGTAATACCCAGTCAAGCCAAGGAATGCCCTGACTTGAGTCTGGGTTTTTGGAGCTACCCAGTCCAGAATAGTCTTGATCTTGGGTTGGAGTGGCTGAACTTGGCCTCCACCTACAAGGTGGCCCAAGTAAACCACAGTTCCCTGCCCTATCTGGCATTTGGATGCCTTGATAGAGAGGCCTGCAGATTGCAGAGCCTTCAAAACCTTCTTCAGGTGGACCAGGTGATCCTGCCAGGTGGAGCTAAAGACAGCAATATCATCAAGATAAGCTGTGCTAAAGGACTCCAAGCCAGCAAGGACTTGATTCACCAACCTTTGGAAGGTGGCAGGGGCATTCTTTAAACCAAAGGGCATAACAGTAAACTGGTAATGCCCATCAGGTGTGGAGAATGCTATTTTCTCTTTTGCTCCAGGTGCCATTTTTATTTGCCAGTACCCTGCTGTCAAGTCAAAGGTACTTAAGAATTTGGCAGCCCCTAACTTATCTATGAGCTCATCAGCTCTAGGGATTGGATGAGCATCTGTCTTGGTGACAGAATTGAGCCCTCTGTAGTCCACACAAAACCTCATCTCTTTCTTTCCATCTTTGGTGTGAGGTTTGGGGACTAAGGCTGTCAGAGCGCTCAATTACTCCCAATTCCAGCATCTTGTGGACTTCCACCTTAATGCTTTCCTTAACATGGTCAGACTGTCTAAAGATTTTGTTTTTGACAGGCATGCTGTCTCCTGTGTCCACATCATGGGTACACAGGTGTGTCTGACCAGGGGTTAAGGAGAAGAGTTCAGGAAACTGTTGTAGGACTCTCCTACAATCAGCTTGCTGTTGGCCAGAGAGGGTGTCTGAGTAGATCACTCCATCTACTGAGCCATCTTTTGGGTCTGATGACAGAAGATCAGGGAGAGGTTCACTCTCTGCCTCCTGATCCTCATCTGTTACCATCAACAGATTCACATCAGCCCTGTCATGGAAGAGCTTAAGGCGGTTCACATGGATCACCCTCTTGGGGCTCCTGCTTGTGCCCAGGTCCACCAGGTAGGTGACCTGACTCTTCCTTTCTAGCACTGGGTAAGGGCCACTCCATTTGTCCTGGAGCGCCCTGGGAGCCACAGGCTCCAGAACCCAGACTTTCTGCCCTGGTTGGAACTCAACCAGTGGAGCCTTTTGGTCATACCAAAACTTCTGGAGCTGTTGGCTGGCCTCAAGGTTTTTGGTTGCCTTTTCCATGTACTCTGCCATTCTAGAGCGAAGGCCAAGTACATAGTCCACTATGGCCCTCATTACGACCCTGGCGGTATAGAACCGCCAGGGCCGCGGGACGCGGTGGCACCGCCGACAGGCCGGCGGTGCCCCGCGGGGCATTCTGACCGCGGCGGCTTAGCCGCGGTCAGTAAAGGGAAACCGGCGGTCTCCCGCCGGTTTCCCGCTGCCCCCAGGAATCCTCCAAGCCGGCGCAGCTTGCTGCGCCGGCTTGGGGATTCCGACTCCCCCTCCCGCCATCCAGTTCCTGGCGGTTCTCCCGCCGGGAACCGGATGGCGGGAGGGGGAGTCTCGGGGCCCCTGGGGGCCCCTGCAGTGCCCATGCCAATGGCATGGGCACTGCAGGGGCCCCCGTAAGAGGGCCCCTACAAGTATTTCACTGTCTGCTTGGCAGACAGTGAAATACGCGACGGGTGCAAATGCACCCGTCGCACCTTCCCACTCCGCCGGCTCGATTACGAGCCGGCATCCTCGTGGGAAGGTCGTTTTCCCCTGGGCTGGCGGGCGGCCTTTTGGCGGCCGCCCGCCAGCCCAGGGGAAAACTTGAAATACCCGCTGCGGTCTTTTGACCGCGGCGCGGTATTTTGGATGGCGGAATTCTGGCGGGCGGCCTCCGCCGCCCGCCAGAATCAGAATGAGGGCCTATGTCTTGTTTAGGCTCATGAAGAGGTCTCTCCCAGCCTTCTTTAACAAGAGCAAGTGGTCCCCTTACAGGGTGGCCAAACAGAAGTTCAAAGGGCGAGAATCCTACTCCCTTCTGTGGCACCTCTCTGTAAGCAAAAAGCAGACATGGCAAGAGGACATCCCATCTCCTTTTGAGTATTTCTGGGAGCCCCATGATCATGCCTTTTAATGTCTTGTTGAATCTCTCAACTAAGCCATTAGTTTGTGGATGGTATGGTGTAGTGAATTTGTAAGTCACTCCACACTCATTCCACATGTGCTTTAGGTATGCTGACATGAAGTTGGTACCTCTGTCAGACACCACCTCCTTAGGGAAACCCACTCTGGTAAAGATACCAATGAGGGCCTTGGCTACTGCAGGGGCAGTAGTCGACCTAAGGGGAATAGCTTCAGGATACCTAGTAGCATGATCCACTACTACTAGGATGTACATATTTCCTGAGGCTGTGGGAGGTTCCAGTGGACCAACTATGTCCACACCCACTCTTTCAAAGGGGACCCCCACCACTGGAAGTGGAATGAGGGGGGCCTTTGGGTGCCCACCTGTCTTACCACTGGATTGACAGGTGGGGCAGGAGAGGCAAAACTCCTTAACCTTCTGGGACATATTGGGCCAGTAGAAGTGGTTGACTAACCTCTCCCACGTCTTGGTTTGTCCCAAATGCCCAGCAAGGGGAATATCATGGGCTAAGGTCAGAATAAACTCTCTGAACGACTGAGGCACTACCACTCTCCTAGTGGCACCAGGTTTGGGGTCTCTGGCCTCAGTGTACAGGAGTCCATCTTCCCAATAGACCCTATGTGTTCCATTTTTCTTGCCCTTGGACTCTTCAGCAGCTTGCTGCCTAAGGCCTTCAAGAGAGGGACAGGTTTCTTGTCCCTTACACAGCTCCTCCCTTGAGGGTCCCCCTGGGCCTAAGAGCTCAACCTGATAAGGTTCAAGCTCCAAAGGCTCAGTTCCCTCAGAGGGCAGAACTTCTTCCTGAGAAGAGAGGTTCCCTTTTTCTGACTGTGTTGCAGTTGGTTTCCCAACTGACTTTCCTTTTCTCTTGGTAGGCTGGGCCATTTTTCCAGACTCCAGCTCTACTTTTTCACCCTGTGCCTTGCATTGTGCTCTTGTTTTCACACACACCAGTTCAGGGATACCCAGCATGGCTGCATGGGTTTTTAGTTCTACCTCAGCCCATGCTGAGGACTCCAGGTCATTTCCAAGCAGACAGTCTACTGGGATGTTTGAGGAGACCACCACCTGTTTCAGGCCATTGACCCCTCCCCATTCTAAAGTTACCATTGCCATGGGATGTGCTTTAGTTTGATTGTCAGCATTGGTGACTGTATAAGTTTTTCCAGTCAGGTATTGGCCAGGGGAAACCAGTTTCTCTGTCACCATGGTGACACTGGCACCTGTATCCCTCAGGCCCTCTACACTTGTCCCATTAATAAAGAGCTGCTGCCTGTATTTTTGCATGTTAGGGGGCCAGGCAGCTAGTGTGGCTAAATCCACCCCACCCTCAGAGACTAGAGTAGCTTCAGTGTGGACCCTGATTTGCTCTGGGCACACTGTTGATCCCACTTGGAGACTAGCCATTCCAGTGTTACCTGGATTGGAGTTTGGAGTGGAACTTTTCTTGGGACAGGCCTTGTCTCCAGTTTGGTGTCCAGACTGACTACAGTTTCGACACCAGGCCTTTTTGGGATCAAAGTTTTTACCCTTGTACCCAGGATTGTTTTGTGAAGAGGCTCTGGGCCCACCCTCCTGTGCAGGTTTTTGGGGGCCTTTAGAAGACTCTTGACTATTTTTATTTTTGGCTGTCTCACCACCTTTCCCCTGGGGAGGTTTTGTGACCCCTTTCTTTTGGTCACCCCCTGTGGAAGTTTTGGACACCCTAGTCTTGACCCAATGGTCCGCCTTCTTTCCCAATTCTTGGGGAGAAATTGGTCCTAGGTCTACCAGATGCTGATGCAGTTTATCATTGAAACAATTACTTAACAGGTGTTCTTTCACAAATAAATTGTACAGCCCATCATAATTACTTACACCACTGCCTTGAATCCAACCATCTAGTGTTTTTACTGAGTAGTCTACAAAGTCAACCCAGGTCTGGCTCGAGGATTTTTGAGCCCCCCTGAATCTAATCCTATACTCCTCAGTGGAGAATCCAAAGCCCTCAATCAGGGTACCCTTCATGAGGTCATAAGATTCTGCATCTTGTCCAGAGAGTGTGAGGAGTCTATCCCTACACTTTCCTGTGAACATTTCCCAAAGGAGAGCACCCCAGTGAGATCTGTTCACTTTTCTGGTTACACAAGCCCTCTCAAAAGCTGTGAACCATTTGGTGATGTCATCACCATCTTCATATTTAGTTACAATCCCTTTAGGGATTTTCAACATGTCAGGAGAATCTCTGACCCTATTTATGTTGCTGCCACCATTGATGGGTCCTAGGCCCATCTCTTGTCTTTCCCTCTCTATGGCTAGGATCTGTCTTTCCAAAGCCAATCTTTTGGCCATCCTGGCTAACTGGATGTCCTCTTCACTGGAGTTATCCTCAGTGATTTCAGAGGTGTTGGTCTCTCCTGTGAGGGAACCAGCATCTCTGAATATTATTTTTGGAGTCAGGGTTTGAGAGACCCTGTTCTCCCTAGATAGGACTGGTAGGGGGGAATTTTCCTCCAAGTCACTATCCTCTTCCTCTGAGTTGCCACCCTCAGAGGGGTTGGCCTTTTCAAACTCTGCCAAAAGCTCCTGGAGCTGTATTTTGGTAGGTTTGGGGCCCATTGTTATTTTCTTTATTTTACAGAGTGACCTTAGCTCCCTCATCTTAAGATGGAGGTAAGGTGTGGTGTCGAGTTCCACCACAGTCACATCTGTGCTAGACATTTTGCTTCTAAGGGGAACCCTTGGACTCTGTGCATGCTATTCCTTACTTTGAAATAGCACATACAGAGCCAACTTCCTACATTGTAGGGCACCGGGGGGGACACAAGCCCACACAGAAATTTCACCCTCAGCAGCGCGGGGGCGGCCGGGTGCAGTGTAGAAACAAGCGTCGGGTTTGCAATGTTAGTCTATGAGAGATCAACGGATCTCTTCAGCGCTGCAGGCAGGCAAGGGGGGGCTTCCTCGGGGAAACCTCCACTTGGGCAAGGGAGAGGGACTCCTGGGGGTCACTTCTCCAGTGAAAGTCCGGTCCTTCAGGTCCTGGGGGCTGCGGGTGCAGGGTCTTTTCCAGGCGTCGGGACTTAGGTTTCAGAGAGTCGCAGTCAGGGGAAGCCTCGGGATTCCCTCTGCAGGCGGCGCTGTGGGGGCTCAGGGGGGACAGGTTTTGGTACTCACAGTCGTAGAGTAGTCCGGGGGTCCTCCCTGAGGTGTTGGTTCTCCACCAGCCGAGTCGGGGTCGCCGGGTGCAGTGTTGCAAGTCTCACGCTTCTTGCGGGGAGTTGCAGGGTTCTTTAAAGCTGCTTCTTGAAACAAAGTTGCAGTCTTTTTGGAGCAGGTCCGCTGTCCTCGGGAGTTTCTTGTCTTTTTCGAAGCAGGGCAGTCCTCAGAGGATTCAGAGGTCGCTGGTCCCTTGGAAGGCGTCGCTGGAGCAGAGTTCTTTGGAAGGCAGGAGACAGGCCGGTGAGTTTCTGGAGCCAAGGCAGTTGTTGTCTTCTGGTCTTCCTCTGCAGGTGTTTTCAGCTGGGCAGTCCTTCTTCTTGTTGTTGCAGGAATCTAATTTTCTAGGGTTCAGGGTAGCCCTTAAATACTAAATTTAAGGGCGTGTTTAGGTCTGGGGGATTAGTAGCCAATGGCTACTAGCCCTGAGGGTGGGTACACCCTCTTTGTGCCTCCTCCCAAGGGGAGGGGGTCACAATCCTAACCCTATTGGGGGAATCCTCCATCTGCAAGATGGAGGATTTCTAAAAGTTAGAGTCACCTCAGCTCAGGACACCTTAGGGGCTGTCCTGACTGGCCAGTGACTCCTCCTTGTTGCTTTCTTTGTTCCCTCCAGCCTTGCCGCCAAAAGTGGGGGCCGTGGCCGGAGGGGGCGGGCAACTCCACTAAGCTGGAGTGCCCTGCTGGGCTGTGACAAAGGGGTGAGCCTTTGAGGCTCACCGCCAGGTGTCACAGCTCCTGCCTGGGGGAGGTGTTAGCATCTCCACCCAGTGCAGGCTTTGTTACTGGCCTCAGAGTGACAAAGGCACTCTCCCCATGGGGCCAGCAACATGTCTCTGGTGTGGCAGGCTGCTGGAACTAGTCAGCCTACACAGACAGTTGGTTAGGTTTCAGGGGGCACCTCTAAGGTGCCCTCTGTGGTGTATTTTACAATAAAATGTACACTGGCATCAGTGTGCATTTATTGTGCTGAGAAGTTTGATACCAAACTTCCCAGTTTTCAGTGTAGCCATTATGGTGCTGTGGAGTTCGTGTTTGACAGACGCCCAGACCATATACTCTTATGGCTACCCTGCACTTACAATGTCTAAGGTTTTGTTTAGACACTGTAGGGGTACCATGCTCATGCACTGGTACCCTCACCTATGGTATAGTGCACACTGCCTTAGGGCTGTAAGGCCTGCTAGAGGGGTGACTGACCTATACTTGCATAGGCAGTGAGAGGCTGGCATGGCACCCTGAGGGGAGTGCCATGTCGACTTACTCGTTTTGTCCCCACTAGCACACACAAGCTGGCAAGCAGTGTGTCTGTGCTGAGTGAGAGGTCTCCAGGGTGGCATAAGACATGCTGCAGCCCTTAGAGACCTTCCTTGGCATCAGGGCCCTTGGTACTAGAAGTACCAGTTACAAGGGACTTATCTGGATGCCAGGGTCTGCCAATTGTGGATACAAAAGTACAGGTTAGGGAAAGAACACTGGTGCTGGGGCCTGGTTAGCAGGCCTCAGCACACTTTCAATTGTAAACATAGCATCAGCAAAGGCAAAAAGTCAGGGGGAAACCATGCCAAGGAGGCATTTCCTTACACTGACCCAGACAGGGAATCCACAAACAGGCAAAGTCACAGAAGTGGTTCAAGCAAGAAAATACTCACTTTCTAAAAGTGGCATTTTCAAACACACAATCTTAAAATCAACTTTACTAAAATATGTATTTTTAAATTGTGAGCTCAGAGACCCCAAACTCCAGATGTCCATCCGCTCCCAAAGGGAATCTACACTTTAATCAGATTTAAAGGTATCCCCCATGTTTACCTATGAGAGGGCAGGCCTTGCAACAGTGAAACATGAATTTAGCAATATTTCACTGTCAGGACATATAAAGCACATTACTATGGGGGTTATTCTAACTTTGGAGGAGTGTTAATCCGTCCCAAAAGTGACGGTAAAGTGACGGATATACCACCAGCCATATTACGAGTTCCATAGGATATAATGGACTCGTAATACGGCTGGTGGTAAATCCGTCACTTTTCCGTCACTTTTGGGACGGATTAACACCTCCTCCAAAGTTAGAATAACCCCCTATATGCCCTACCTTAACCATACATGCACCCTGCCCTTGGGGTTACCTCGGGCCTACCTTAGGGGTGTCTGACATGTAAGAAAAGGGAAGGTTTAGGCCTGGCAAGTGGGTCCACTTGCCAAGTTGAATTTACAGTTAACAACTGGACACACAGACACTGCATGGCAGGTCTGAGACATGATTACAGAGCTACTTATGTGGGTGGCGGCACAACTAGTGCTGAAGGCCCACTAGTAGCATTTGATTTACAGGCCCTGGCACCTCTAGTGCACCTTACTAGGGACTTACTAGTAAATCAAATATGCCAATCATGGGTAAGCCAATTACATACACATTTTGTAAAGTAGCACTTTCACTTTAGCACTGGTTAGCAGTGGTAAAGTGCCCAGGGTAACAAAAACAGCAAAATCAGATTCCAGCATACATCAACAACCTTGGAAACAGAGGCAAAAAGTTAAGGGAGACCACGCCAAGGGTGAAAAGTCTAACAATCATCCTTGGTTTTGCATTTCCCAAATAGAAAATTGCTACTTGGGAAATGCAAAACTGGCCCATTGGAACAAATGCAGTGGGATTTCCTAATGGAAATTTCCCAATTGTGATTTCTACTCTGTAGGAACCGCTAATGGGAAATCGGTAAATTCATACATATTTTTTGCATTTTGCCTTCCTTAAACAGCAATTTCGATGGAGTCCCTATTTAGGAAATGCAAAATTGCATTTTGATACATCTGGCCCCAACGGCCTAATTTAGAGTTTGGCAGAGGGGTTACTCTGTCACAAACGTGATGGATATCCTATTCTCCGTATGACACGTTTCATAGGCTGTAATGGAATTGTCATACCGTGGACAGGATATCCGTCACATTTGTGAGGGAGTAACCCCCTCCACCAATCTCTAATTCAGACTCTAAGCAACAAGATAAAATCTGGATAAAGTTGGTTAATGTATCTGACCCACATTCCATTGCGGTCAGTTTGAAATTGCATTTAGGTCTCGGTCTATCGCAATCACAGACTAACATTGGTGCTTAGCATGTTTTTGATGCTATTTCTACTAAAAACTTTAAAAAATCATATCTCTGGTTCCCCTTCTTGGATTTTTGACAATGGGATGTCATTTCGTTAAGTACTTTTCATACTAAGTTTCTAGTTCAATTTAAGATTTTTATTGTTTGATCTACAAAAACACTTTACACGTGGCCCTGGGTTAAGCCTCTACCTCTCTAATTTGTGCCATAGATACCTGCAGGTTAAGCTTGCATTAGTTTAGTGACTCTCATAGGGGATTCACCCTGATAGGGTTGTAATTATTCCTTGAAGTAGGCAACCAACCACACAAAATATTAATCCAATTTCTTACAGTTGGTTTGGAGCTTTTTTTCAGTGCTGAAAACTTTGCAGGAACTCGCTATAAAGGTATTAAGCACAGAGCCCAGCAAGATTTTCAGCTTCCAGGCTTGCCCAATTGGACATTTTTGGTTTCCAAAAATGACTAAATGCCTGATTTGGTGGATGGGGTTACTCTGTCACAAACGTAATAGATATCCCGTCTGTTGTATCGCTATCCCATTATATTCTATGGGAATCGTAATACGGCACTCTGATCAGGCCTAAGTCTAAAAGTGAAACCTTGGACAGGGGAAAGGCAGCAAATCCATGTAACTGCTAAAACACCCTTTTCACTCTCTGAGTTTTTTTTTTAACCAAAACCAACAGCTTCAGTGGGCGCTCGATGATGACATATCCAACTTTAAAAGGTCATCTCTAGCTGCAGCCTTTGACCTTGACCTGCGGGAAAAATTTGACTTTTATATCAGAAGCTAACGGCCTTAATTTGGTGGATGGAGTGCAGACCAGCAGGATGCCAGACGACATTATGTCTACCATCCTGATGGACTAACGTCCACCACATTTAGAGATCACCACCAGCACAGCAGTGATCTTTGTACTTTGATAGTAACTGCCATCATAGCAGTTTCTATCAATGGTCAACATGTTTAGTTGGCAGTCACATTCAGTTTTGATTGCCACTCACTAAACTTTACCAAAGTTTTTTGTTTTTCAGTTGCAAACCGAAAGATGTGAGTTTGTTATTCACAAACAAATAACTAATGACCTCCACATCCAGGGAGTTATTTCCCCTAGGTGTGCAGATCATCAGTTCTTCTTTTCTCTCCCTCATTACCAGGTTTTTCCAGGAGGTGACAGACAGCAAAGTAAATATATCACATCACCCATTCTAAATAGAGGGGCTGTATAAAACTCTTCCTCTGATTGCCGCCACTGTGTGGGATGTCAAAAGAAGCTTGCAGTTGGTAGAGTCTTTGACCGACAACTAGAGGCCTTACGACTCTTAAATTAGGCAGGTAAAGCGTTGGTTTGGTGAACAAGGGCCTCGGTTACTTTTGTAAATCTACCCATAAGATTTAAGGTTAATACTTAGATTCACTTGGTGTATCAGACTTCTGCTCCATCACAGTCAGCCTAAAAATGTATATCTCCAGTTACCCTTATATTACTTTATTGATATTTTTTCTATTATTTTTTTTACAATAATTTGAGAACTGTTTGTGCGGTGTTCTTTTTTTAAAATTGTTTGCACTGTTTGAACCTAACAGGAAATTATCTGTGGATTTCCGATTTTGTCTCAAAGCTGCTAGGAGTTCAGCAGAGTTTGTCTCAGTTTGTTTTTCAGACCTTACTAGATTGTTTTATTAGGTTGATAGGGATCCCTCCTCCCATATTAATAACCCAATTTCCGAAGGTGTTTTTATTTTGTAGATCTGTTGGTCTACAAACAATGTACATCAGAAGGGTCACCACATTTAGGGTTGTCTTTACGATGAATATGTTTCCTGTTTGTGATCACCATAAAACAGAGGATGGCCATGATAAACTAACATGAATCATTGCACACTGTAGAATAAATCTCCCCGCTCCATGTTAGGGCCATTCATATTTTGATTTAATGCTGTTTTTTAGCATAAATGTTTGATTAGTGTACAGATGGGTTGCTGTCCTCCACCAAGGAAGTGTAGACCATGTCATCTGCTACCCTGGCAGGCTAGCGGGTCGTTGCTGGGTATAATTGTCCCTATGGGCCTACTGCAAACAGTTTGCTTATTTTCTCCATGAGATGTTTGCATTTTGTGTGTAAATACACTGGATTGTGAAACAGTATCAAACTTGTAATTTCATTTTTTCCTGGACTGCCCCACGCATGCTTTAAACTTAACAACAGTCTTAGAAATATTACCGGAATCATCTCAGTATAAAAAATCGCGCACTGCATGTTCAAAAGGGGATATTCGGTTGTGAAGATGAGGGCCTCATTCAATATTCACAATAGTGGAATCAACACCACGAATCATTGGGGCCCCCAAACTTTCAAATTGTAGTTCACCTATCCCATTCATGCCGATGGAATTTCAGCCAGCGGGGAAATTAGCTGAGATCTGTCCACCAAAAGGCAAGCATCAGAAAAACTCCCTCCACATCAAGGTGCGCGTTGGTGTTTTGTATAAAATAAGAATACAAAGCCACAATAACACGGCAGTCCGTCCAACTTAGTTTTCTGAGGTAAATTCTTCCACCATGTTGACAGTAGCACTTTTGTCAGGAGTGAGCCATAAATGCAGCATTTCTTTATACACACTGATGGCAGTCTGCTGTACGTGGGCAGATACAGAGCGCCCACTACCCATCAGCCCCAGTAGCCCACCCACTGGGGTCTACATACACTTCTGAGCTCGTGGTTTGAATCTGGAAGCTAAAATTAGTTCCTGCAGAGGAGTGTGCACTGGATCTGGAATTTTGTCTTGTTCAAAGATTCTCATTACTGTTTTCCTCTGATCTTTGTCAGAAAGTCCAGTCTGCTCAAATGTTTTAGGGGAAAACACCTAAGAAGATGCAGGGGCATATTTATACTCCGTTTGCGCCGGAATTGCGTCGTTTTTTTTAACGCAATTTCGACGCAAAACTAACTCCATATTTATACTTTGGCGTTAGACGCGTCTAGCGCCAAAGTCCATGGAGTTAGCGTCATTTTTTAGCGTGGACACCTACTTTGCGTTAATGAGATGCAAGGTAGGCGTTCACGTCTAAAAAATCGACTCCGAGGCATGTGCGTCGGATTTATACTCCCGGGCAAAAATCACGCCCGGGAGTGGGCAGGTAAAAAAAAATGACGTACGGACGCTTTTGCGCCGTTTTTTAGCGCCTGCAAAAGGCAGGCGTTAAGGGACCTGTGGGCTCTGAAGGAGCCCAGAGGTGCCCTCCCATGCCCCCAGGGACACCCCCTGTCACCCTTGCCCACCCCAGGAGGACACCCAAGGCTGGAGGGACCCATCCCAGGGACATTAAGGTAAGTTCAGGTAAGTATTTTTTTTATTTTTTTTTGTGGCATAGGGGGGTCTGATTTGTGCCCCCCTACATGCCACTATGCCCAATGACCATGCCCAGGGGACAGAAGTCCCCTGGGAATGGCCATTGGGCAAGGGGGCATGACTCCTGTCTTTGCTAAGACAGGAGTCATTTCTATGGGGGTTGGGAGTGAAAAAAAAATGGCGCAAATCGGGTTGAGGCGCAAAAATTGCCTCAACCTGACTTGCCCCATTTCTTGACGCCCAAGCTCTATTTTCCCCTACGCCGGCGCTGCCTGGTGTATGTCGTTTTTTTTAACGCACACCAGACGGCGCCTGCGTCTAACGCCGGCTAACGTCATTCAATAAATACGGCGCCCGCATGGCGCTTCAGAATGTCGTTAGCCGTCGCTAATTTTTTTGACGCAAAACTGCGTTAGCGCAGTTTTGCGTCAAAAAGTATAAATATGGGCCGCAGTACTTTAAATACCGTTTCCTAATGCTATGCCTAATTACCAGTTGGAAATATTGCACAAACCCCAGCAATGAATATCTCCCATTGATTTAATAGCATTTCATATGTGGTGTGAATATAACTCCCCCTTTAATGACACTTCAAGCCAGGGCCTTAATCTATATTAAAAGTGGGAAGAGGGCACTACCCTCTCAATTACTGATGATTTTCACTTTATCAGGCACCATCTGTAATAAGGAGCAATCGCTAGGCATTGGACTGCAAAACCGCTCCTTCAAGAATTCACAGTAAAAGCACAGAAAAAGCACCTGCTTGAAGGAATATGAACTGTGACAACAGGGCTACGGAATTTTCTTTACTCATTACAAATAAATAGTTAAAGGCACTCAAGGTGTGCATCTCACTTTAGAGAAACATTCTACATAACAACAATGCAGAGACTTTGGAACATATACTAAGTGTGAAATTGTCCAGAGCCAATAAGATTTGTGCGGACTGGCTGTTGATATGCGAGGATGTCCTACTTGCTGCAATTTGTTTCTCGTGCCAAATATTACTGCTGCAGTGAACGCTGAACGAAAAAGCAAAAAAAGTTTGGCGAGCTTGCAACAATCAAAACATACGAAAATGTGAATACACGTTGTTTGTATCTATTTTTGTGCGTCTGTTGATCTCAAATTATAGCATGAAGTCTAAAGGTAGTTATCGAAAGTAGCACAATCCCTCCACTGGTTAGCTACTTTTGCGCGCTTTAACCCAAATCTAGGGGCATATTTATACTCCGTTTGCGCCAAATTTGCGCCGTTTTTTTCGACGCAAATTCGACGCAAAACTAACTCCATATTTATACTTTGGCGTTAGACGTGTCTAGCGCCAAAGTTCATGGAGTTAGCATCATTTTTTTGCATGAACACCTTCCTTGCGTTAATGATATGCAAGGTAGGCGTTCCCGTCTTAAAAAATGACTCCGATGCATATGCGTCGTATTTATACTCCCGGGCAAAAATGACGCCCGGGAGTGGGCGGGTCTAAAAAACCCGCATTTGCGCCGGATTTTAGCGCCTGGGTCAGGGCAGGCGTTAAGGGACCTGTGGCCTCAGAATGAGCCCAGAGGTGCCCTCCCCTGCCCCCAGGGACACCCCCTGCCACCCTTGCCCACCCCAGGAGGACGCCTAAGGATGGAGGGACCCATCCCAGGGACATTAAGGTAAGTCCAGGTAAGTATTTTTTTTTTGTGGCATAGGGGGGCCTGATTTGTGCCCCCCTACATGCCACTATGCCCAATGACCATGCCCAGGGGACAGAAGTCCCCTGGGCATGGCCATTGGGCAAGGGGGCATGACTCCTGTCATGGATGGGCGTCGTGAAAAATGGCGCAAATCGGGTTGTGGCGATTTTTTTGCCTCATTCTGACTTGCACCATTTGTGGACGCCCATACGCCATTTTCCCCCTACGCCGGCGCTGCCTGGTGTACGTCGTTTAACGCACACCAGACAGCGCCGGCGGCTAACGCCAGCTAACGTCATTGAATAAATACGGCACCCGCATGGTGCTTCAGAATGGCGTTAGCCGGCGCAAATTTTTTTGGCGCAAAACTGCGTTAGCGCAGTTTTGCGTCAAAAAGTATAAATATGGCCCCCAATACCTACCAAGGCATTAAAAGCCCATGATTGATGCGTTGGGGCAACTCCTGAGCTAAAAAGACAGGTCTTTGTGCAGGGATCGTAATTTGAAGTAGAGCAGTGAATATAGCAATCCACAATTTTCCTTTGACAGATGTTACCAGGCAAAAGCTAGTGAAATAGACACCAAGGAGACACAAACATGGATAATGTTGGGCCTCGTACATAAATTATGTTTGCAAACCTCATTCATCTCAAAGAACAGCCTTTGTCATGGCAAAATAATACTTTGTATGTATAAGATCCCCTTTATTAGTTGGAAAAGTCTTTCTTATTTGTAGAATTGGTTTGTGGTCCATTAATGACCACAAATAATAGAAGGCATAAAGGGGGCATCTCCTTCTTATATGGGAGTCACTATGGAATGCATCCATACTTTGCAGCTGCAATCACGATCACAGACCATTGACAAAATACCAGCACTTTACAGAGGGTGATATCTGGGTCACAAAAGAGGAAGCTTAAGTATAACATTGGAGACCTTTCAATGTCTCAGGCAAGTGAGG
The DNA here is from genome assembly GCF_031143425.1 of Pleurodeles waltl. Taxonomy (NCBI): domain Eukaryota; kingdom Metazoa; phylum Chordata; class Amphibia; order Caudata; family Salamandridae; genus Pleurodeles; species Pleurodeles waltl. The sequence goes on along the minus strand of NC_090438.1, from coordinate 443,279,908 downwards.
CTTATATTTGGCTTATCACAAGATCGGTGGACAACCCAGTTACCCCTTGGGAGCCAGTGTATCAGTAATCTAAAAGGTGAATTGCTAGCAACGGGGTCATTTGCGATATTATTTGTGTATACATTAACTGGTTGTTACATGGGCTTAATCAAAATACATACGAAACCGATAAATCACTGTGGGCCTTCATGAAAGCCTGTTAACATTCATGGTCCTAAGGATGTTCATATGTACTTGTGACATTAGAAACTGAAACTTCCACGCTGTGCCACTTCTCTCATGTTAATGATTGAAGCCCTGTATTGATGGGTTTACACGAATTACTTAATCTAGTTATCTAGACAGTGGACTTTACATACATTCATCTATGATGTTTTTATGGATTCCTGACTGAACAAAACATGATTAATGTATGATTGTTTTTCGATTCTTGATACACCCAACAATATAAGTATTTCGGTTGAATTTCCTTGTGTACACCTGTTTTCTCTTTCCTTTCTTCACAGACTGATTTGATTTATCAATTTCTTATGCATTTTTATTAATTCCATTTGACAACCAGTTAATTTATGTACAAAGAATTTTCAAAATGATGAACCCTTGCTATCAATTTGCCTTTTATATTTGGATTAGTCATACTACTAAGTCATGGTTTAATTAGGCAGGCAACAAAGTGTGACCCCTTGTGAATGGGTGTGAATGCTTGAACGGTGGCCTGCAGAGGATAGCAGACATCTTTCTTTCAATTTGCTTTCACAAACATTACTTTTTGATCCATTTAAAGAACAGGTGCTGCAATATAAAAACTTCATGGATAGCAGGTGGTAGTCCCCTGGACTACCAGCTGCTTTCCTCAAGCTGCCTGACAAGATAAGAAAAAACTTGGTATGATTGATACGCTGATTCACAGAAGTTCTCACTCAGAGTGTTATTCAGTTCCTATGAATAAAGTAGGACTGTGTATTTGGTCAATGATCAACATAAATGTCAGGGAATAGGTACTTTGTCCATATATACCATAGGGAAATGTTAACACGATTCCTAGCTAGCTCACAGTGCTCCGTCTGAACCCCTAGACACAGCAGCATACCACATAGGTTCTGCAAACTCGAACAAGACTACTCAGAATTATGAGGAAATTTTGGAAACAGCTTTACCCTTTTTTGTCACTTAGAGCACCAAGATTAGACACAAAAAAATATGAATATGTATTTTAGAGCATTTATTGTAACAGTCTTATTCTTACATAAAAAAACATGAGCTGTGATTATTAGGCAAAGAAGACAGCATGGTAACTAGAATTGCAAAGATGTTGAAAAAGATAAACAGTTCAATCATGGTACTGTGATTGTATTGGTACATTCCTACCTGTAACTACCTACACTGCTTTTGAGAATGGTGGGAGCACCCTCTGCCAGATCTATTGGGAAAACCCGAACCCTCATACCTGGTTGAAATCTATGGGACACCAGAAAGCTTGTCTTGTGTAGTGCAGGCCATTGGTCCTGTGAAGGGTAGAAGTTGGATTCAGGATCACATCAGATTCAGACAAGCTTCATCTCGGATACTGCATCCCACATTCCAGGATAAGCCCAGCAAAAGTGCTCCTTTAACGCACATGGTGCAAAGTTAGTTTTTATAATGCAAGTACCGTCCATATCACACTGTGTCAGAGGTGCAAGCTTGATGCTGTGATATGTCTACAAAAGTGAAGCTGTCTCCATGGACAAACAGAATGTTTAGGTATCATGTTCCGTGTGTTCAGCCTTGGGCAGAGTGTACATAGTAGATAGCATCAGGGATTACTAGAAACAAGCAACATGTACAAGGATTTCACAGTACATTATCAAATAAACAAAAATCCATGTCTAAGGTTACAGACAGAAAGAAATGCTGAGTTGAAAATATGCATTTAAAAATGGAGGGTCTGAGTAGGCCCTATTGTGTTTTACTATACCCCTCTTGGCCATGAGAGACAAGCATAAGCTAAAATAATGATATAAAAGTAGGCTAAAACTGATTTAAATACATTAAACATGTCAAATGTAAAATAGCATGTCAATATTTAAAGCAAACGAAAGCCATATTTCTCAATAATAAGGCTGTTCAAAAAAGCCAATACAACTAATAAAAGCAATTTACTGAAAAAATCTTAACGCTTCCCAAGATATTTCCATGTCTAAAGACAATGAAATCCAGGAAGGAATCTTCAGCTTTAGACAACAGATCCACTGATGCCTGATTGGCAAGTTCCAAAGAAGAGAAATGGACAGATAGCCTATTCAGCCGATGCTGAAAGCAAGATATCCAACTGTGTATCCACATAGGTAGAGCCAGATCCAGTAGTTATGGAGCCTAAGCGCACATATCAATCAGAAAGGAAGGCTCATAATATTCATTCAGCAAAAAAGACATCCTCATAAGACAACATTGAAGGTGGGTCCTCAACAAACTCACATCTAGGTTAATGTGCACAGGTTGAACCAATTGTGTCACTAGACACTGGTCCAGTGCAAACTCAAGGGGGCACATCAGTCAGTGGAACACAGGCTGTACACATTTTAAACAAACTGGTTGAAACAGCAGAGACCAATTCAAATTCATTTCCTGGAGCAGAAACAATCCAAAGCACTATGAGGGTCATTCTGACTCTGGCGGGCGGCGGATGCCGCCTGCCTGGTGGGAACCGCCAAATGGCCGCTCCGCGGTCAGAAGACCGTGGAGGCCATTCTGACTTTCCCACTGGGCCGGCGGGCGCCCGCCAAGGGAGCGCCCGCCAGCCCAGCGGGAAAGGCCCTGAAACACAGAGGCCGGCTCCGAATGGAGCCGGCGGTGTTGCAGGGGTGCGACGGGTACAGTTGCACCCGTCGCGATTTTCACTGTCTGCAATGCAGACAGTGAAAATCTCCCTGAGGCCCTGATAGGGGGCCCCTGCACTGCCCATGCCAGTGGCATGGGCAGTGGAGGGGCCCCCAGGGGCCCCACGACACCCATTCCCACCAATCTCCATGGAGGTTCTGCCCAAGCAGGGGAAATCCGGTGGGAAACCACTGGATTCCCTTTTCTGACCGCGGCTTTAACGCCGCCGTCAGAATGGGCAATGAAGCACCGCCAGCCGGTGCTTCCGTTGCCCCCGGCCCTGGCGGTCTTGTACCGCCAGGGTCGGAATGAGGCCCAATATCATGCTTTCACAACAAAGTAGGATATGTGGTAGAGTCATCACAACTCGGCCTTGTGATGATAGAATATCCATTACGGAGCAGAAAAAAACAAAACTAAGCAAACAATGATTAGGAAAAGTACAATTCAGAGTCCCTCCAAAAACCAGGAAACCAAAGAATGCAGAAAGAATGGGATCACTCGAAAGACAGTCTGGAATATGCTCACAAATCCAGACCCAGTCACTTTAAAAAAGTGTACTAGACCAGCAAAATGTGAGGCATTAAATATATGGTGAATAAGTTCACTAAAATGCTGGGGCAAGGTTATTCGTAGCAGAGATTGTACTTCATCAGAAGACCTTGCAACTTTAAGATCCAAGGTCCCTCTAGCAGATGTTCAAGGGATGTCCTTCTGAAACAATAAGGCTTTCAACCGGCTCAGCTTACTGAAATTTAGGGATGGAAGGCCAAATCGTATTCCCCCTTACTAAATGCATGTGCTGAAATAGCACATTGCTACAGAGGGTTACAACTTTGGAGACTGTCACTACGTATAGGACACCTACTTTCATCTCACATTCAGAACCAGATAACTCCCATCCGATAGCAATCAGAACACTGGGTCAATCAAGGACACTGGTGCATCTTTCAGATAACATGCTAAATTCTCCATTGATGCATTGCATGTGCCATGCAACATGACCTCTTTACAAAGTAATGAGTGGCCAAACAAAGTTTCACACTTATTTACACTAAGGAAGACATCAGATTCCCCAAGCACACACTTGTAATTGGTAGGCAGACCCCAGGTCTTATGGTCAAAACTAGCCCCCATTGCTTTATATCTTCCTACTTTATTGTGTTTCAAATAGGCTGTGAACTGAAATGTAGGGTTTGGTAATGAGATAGACCCATGAATTAGCCACACAGCAGATGTTATTATAGCTACTGAAAAGGGTAACTCCTCTAAAAGCTTAATTTTAAGTGTGTTGTAAGTTTCATCTTTTAGTGCCACCATCTTCTGTATGCATGTTGAATTAAATGGCTGAGATAGCTCTGCTGTGTTCAGGTATTTCCATGGTATGTGTTTAATATTAAAACCTGTAATGTTCAATTCAGTTGCATAATCAATCTATGCTGGTTCTGTCCATGCTGTAATACAGACATGTCATTTTGTAAGATACTGAATGCAGATGACATCATATTATTCAAAGAATAAATTTGAGCTGACAGAGTAGTGATACCGTTGTCCACAACAACTAAAGTCTTCTTAAATGTTCCTTGTCAATCTGTCTTAATCGTTAAGAAGCGTCTTGCTTTTCCAAATTTCATGGTATGTGCAATACAAGAAACATTTCTGAAGAGGTGTTCTAGAACCTAACAAGACATATTGTTAATCTATGTCATCAGATAGGTGTACTTCACTGGATCTAATGTGGAATAGTGAAAGCTTTGTTAGCACAATTTCCTCACACTGTAGGTGGTCACTACCCCTGGATGTTGTGACTGCTTGTTTTAAAACCCAAAGTGGTGTTTAGAAAACTGCATGACAACCATTAGTGTCAACCGGCCTCACTAATTACCCATCTGGACCTGAAAGTGCAGAATTATATGTACCGTTCTGTATCATGTCAAGCAATATTCTGTATAGTTCACAAAATGTTGTCAATTGTCAAAATGTGCAATAGTGGGAATGGTAGGCGTGTTCATGTCTTTAATTTAAGGCAGTCCCATGCATGTTGTTTGTTACACATTTTTTTTCACGAAAATCATTTGTCGTGATATTAAGCAGAATCTAAATGAAGCATTTATACCATGTACTTGCCAATTACGTTTTCCCAAAACTGACTTCAAATCAATATTATTTTTCCAGTATTCAGAACTCTATAGTGTTAATTCAGATATAAATTAATCTGAATAAATCAATTTAGTTTGTGTAAGCATGTTTTCTCTTTGCCTGTGAAAGGTTAAGTTTATAATAAAGGAAGCCAGGTCCAGGCGGCTGTGTTCTGACAAATATGCACATTTTGTCATTTATGTTTTAGAACTGTCTACTGGAAGTGTCGGCCAATGTTCCCATTGTATCTAGATAAGAACTACATGAGGAGAACTAGCCCTGTGTAACTAATGGTGAGCTTAATGATGATAATAAAACATTTAACCATAATCAGCAGGATTCAGATACAAATCTTCAGTTTCAAATTACAGAATAGCTTTCCAGTCCTGACAGCATACTTCTACCATTGTCACATCCCATTCATCAGGGACAATACAGTTTCCCATTGATTTATTTAGAGACATATGGTGTTTGAAGAGTTCCTGTGGGACTAAAAAAATCAAATGGACATTATCCCACACAGTTCTATTTGACATGGGCAAAGCAGAAATGTTTACAAGGGACAGGTCTCTTTGCACCCTAGGTGAAGAAGAATGATGCTTCAACACCTTGACTACCAGTTCAGGAACAGTGTGTTATTGGAGGTAATGTCCATGTAAAACCAAAAACAATACAGTAAAGAACCCAATCTAAATAAAGAGAAAAATCAGTGAGATGGCAATCTAAATGTAGGAAAGAATCAGGTAAGTCTTCTTTAGTAAAGCAAGAAAGCTGCATACGCCATGCACAGACCTTTGTGAAGAATATTGATAAAGTAAACAGGTGTAGTTTGTGCAAAAACAGGGATCTCACATGGTGAAGGGAAACTGGTAGTCACTTCCAGGGGTGGTTGATAATACATAATTTAATTGTTGGAAAAAGCAGTTGAAGACTGAAAAACACACTTGTTGAGCGTGTCCTGTAGTAGCTGTAGTAACATGAATGAAAGGAAATTCAACATCTCTATTTTGCCCATTAGGGAGAAGTATTACTTCTTTTGCTTTATTCTTGTAGAAGGATATCATACAAAGTAGTGAAAGGAGAATACTCATGAGTCCTCGTGGCCTACAGTGTAGGACTGTCCACGTGGTGTAACTTCATCTAGTATATTGAGATAAAATGATTACTTTTACTACCAGCAAGAGGGGGCAAAGTCACAGTTCTTGTACCTCAAATGCCCAGGACTGGTACTGCTGCTTGGTATGATGGTCCAAATTCTTTCTTGTTGACAATCCTCACATGGACTAGATCCCGAAACTTTTGAATCCAAACCATAGGTGTTCTACTTCACTCCATTGATGCAGAACATTTGGTAGTTTGATTTGAGCTCTCGTCATGGAAGTCTTGTAGTTCCTGTAAGACAGTAAGGCAGTAAAATGTTAATTTATGTCAAAAGCTGTGTCTGCAGTCACTGTGCCAGGGTTATCAATATCTGTAATGTACATCTGAATGCAGAAAGGACCTCATATGTGGCCTGGTCTCCCAAAGGCCGACTGGACAGATTATTTAAAGCACTCCAGACTCCAAGTGATGGAGCCAACCACAACCTGAACCTAATGGTCTAGCTGTTAAGGACTACTTTGAGGCACAGTTCTTCCTTTCTACTGTTGCACATTTCCCTCAGGGTGATAGGGAAAGGAGTAATGCATGGCAACACACAGGGTTCCCATGAAATCCCTGAACATCTTAGAGGCAAATGCAGGACCTTGGTCTGAGTGGAATGCTGCTACTTCATATGTCACCACAAAAGCTTTAAATTCTTTAATAACAGTTTGAGAGTCAGCTGATCACTGGGCCCACGTCTGTATGATCCAAGAGCATGATTAGTAGTATGTATTTGAAATGTATGTATGCATGTATGTATGTATGATTTCCCCATCAGAATTTAAAGGCCCACAATGGTCTAAATACACAAACTGGGCTGGTTTATTGGAGAATAGGAGGAGTGTCTGTTGTGGAAGTGCAGTGGTGAAAATATTAATTTGTTGGCAAATGTCACAGCAAAGAATATATTTTCTAGTCTGTTTGTTCAGACCATACCACCAGTAGTGTTTCTGAAGTTTAAAAAACCTGTTGTTGCCACACCAGCATGTGCAGGCACCAAGCCCTCATGTGCAACTATTATTAGCTCTAGCCTGAGGTCCTGGTTTTGTATCATCGTATCAACCACCACGGGAATGTGGACAAAATGAATGTTTTGGGCACTCAATAGATAAGTGTATTTTGCTGAATATTTTTTAGGTGAAGGTGTGTTACTGCATTAAGCAGTGACTGCAGTCATGATGCCATCATCCACCCTTGTATGAGAATGAGTAATAATAGCTACTGCAGTAGTATGAACTGCAGTTTTTGCAGCTTCATCAGCCTATGAATTCCCTGCAACATGTATTCTAACATGTTTGTGATTCAATGTATTAATTACATAAGCCTGCAGAAAACAATCCTTGAGATTTGCTACTATTCCCCAAAGCAATTTATGCCTTATAGTATTCCCCTTGGAGTCTCTGAATCCATTCAGGTGCTTATAAGGCAAATTTCCATTATAAGACTGGACACAGTAATACACATCACAAACTATCAGTGTGGGGCATTCAGGATCCGTATTTTCTAGTGCCAAAATCAAGCATTTTCATTCAGCCAATTGGCCTGTGCAGTCCCCTAATATTGTTATTGGCTGGAATTCACTTTCAGAACACTTACCTTGGATGGGATTTACAACAATAACGCGTTTCCTCTGAGCCAATGGTATTTCCTTTGTGATAGCCATCTGTTAGACCTGGCATCCGTGATGTGGGTTCCCCTGTATTTTTGCCTCAAATAAATTTCTTTTAGACTGTGTGTTGGACTTATTTTGTTCTGGTTTTTGGTACTATGGGCACTTTACCACTGAAGACCAGTGCTAGAGCGCCAGTGCTCCCTCTGTAAATTATGATTATGATTGGTTATCCCTAATTGGCATATTTCATTTACTAGTAAATCCCAAGTAAAGTGCACTAGAGGTGCCCAGGGCCTTTGAATCAAATGCTATTAGTTGGCCTGCAGCACCTTTTGTACCACTCACATGAGTAGCCACACAAACATATCCCACACCTGACACTGCAGTGTCTGTGTGTGCAGTCTTGCACAGCCAATTCGACCTGGTAAGTGTACCCTTTCCCTTTTACTACATGTATGTCACCCCTAAGGTAGGCTCCATGGGCAGGGTGCAGTGTATTTAAGAGATAGGACGTGTACTGGTATGTTTTACAGGTCTTGATAGAGAAATACTGCCAAATTCGGTTTTCACTATGGCAAGGCCGGTATCTCCCATAGGTTAACATGAGGATTACCTTTAAATACCTTTTAAGTGCAGTTTCTCATCTGGAACAAATAGAGAATTGAGATATGGCGTCTAAAGTCTCTGAACTCAAAATTTAAAAATACATATTTTGGTAAAGTTGGTTTTTAGATTGTCTGTTTGAAAATAACACTTTTAGAAGGTGGGCATTTTCTTGCTTGAACCATTCTGTACCTCTGCCTGCCTGTGGAATTCACATCTGGGTCAGACTGACAGTTGGCCTGTTTGTGAACTCCCTCTAGACAGTGACACAAGGGAAGCCGAGGAGTGTTCTGCATATCCTGATGGATCGTCATGGACTAGAGGGGTAGGGAAGAGCTGACTCCTGCATCAGAAAGGGCTGTGCCTGTCCTCACACAAAGCAGCCTCCGCCCCATGGAGTGTGTCTGAAGCCAGTCCTGGGCAAGGCAAGATCTTGTGAACAACAGAGACATTCTTTTGAAGTTTTACTACTTCAAAGGCGGAAATGAGTATAAGTAGTGGAACCAAAACCCCAGCCCTTTAAAACACTTCTGGATCAAGAGGAACCTGTGCCAAGGAGAAGAGCTGAAGAGCTGAAAGAAGAGTACTGCCTCTTTGCTGTGTGTGCTTTGCTAGGTTGGGCTTCTGTTACTGCTTCTGCCTTTAAGATGACATAGACTGGACTCTGCTGTGTATCCTGTTTGTGAAGTTTCTCCAAGGGCTTGGACTGAGCTTGCCTCATGTTAGGAGCTCTCGCGGACATAAAGGACTTCACCTACCAGCCTCTGGTTTAATTTGGTAAGGACCCAAACTCTCCAGGTGGTGCCTATTCCAATTTCTGGGCTCGTGGGAGTGAAAAGTGGCTTAAAAACAAGAAGAAACAGGTGCACTGATGCCAGACGCCTCCAGGACCTATGCCGCTGGCTGACTCTGCCATGCCATCTGCACCTGAAGCTATGGTCCCTGCTGGAGTGTGACGACTGCAACTGACATCACAGGCCCGATGCCGCTGAAGCCATGATGAAATCCGTTACTCTGCAAGTTCCGAATACCATGTCACCGAAGTTTGTGACACCTGACTCTGCTGCAATGCTGGTAGCCCCGTGGCATGACCCCAACCCGAGAGGTCACCCATCATGTCTTGACCTGCCGTATCATCAGGATCTGATGCCTCACCCCATCACAGCATTACCTCCCCTGCTCTGCAATAGGGAACCAACGCCACACTGGATCCAGTGACGCCCCACCTCCCCCACTCCATGCACCGGCTTGTTTCCTCATTACCATAGTTACTGTACCCGGGGGGTCCATGCTACTTCAAGACCGGCGCCGCCCTCTTCGCAAGTGGTGTCAGATTGGTTGGAATGACTCAGTCAATGACGCTGTGATAGCCTAAGTTGGATCTATTGCGTTTTTAAGTTCTATATTGAAGCTTAATCTTTGAAAAATGTATGTCTTTGCTTCTGTATGTTGGAAGTTTGTCTTTCTGGTCTTGGTTCATGCAGATAAATATTGGCTATTTTTCTAAACTGATGTGAGTGCTTTTGTAGTGTTTTCACTGTGTTCCTGTGTGTGTTTGTACAAATACTTTACACATTGGTTCTGAGATAAGCCTGACTGCTTGTTACAAGCTACCTGACTAAAGTGAGAGTCCCTACTTGGACAGGGTATAAACTGACGGCCAACTAGAGACTACGGGGCATATTTATACTCTGTTTGCGCCGGAATTGCGTCTTTTTTTTTTACGCAATTCCGACGCAAAACTAACTCCATATTTATACTTTGGCGTTAGACGCGTCTAGCGCCACAGTCCATGGAGTTTGCGTCATTTTTTAGCGTGGACACCTACTTTGCGTTAATGAGATGCAAGGTAGGTGTTCCCGTCTAAAAAAGTGACTCTGAGGCATGTGCGCCATATTTACACTCCCGGGCAAAATTCACGCCTGGGAGTGGGCGGGTCAAAAAAAATGACGTCCAGCCGCTTTTGCGCCGTTTTTTAGCGCCTGGACAAGGCAAGTGTTAAGGGACCTGTGGGCTCGGAAGGAGCCCAGAGGTGCCCTCCCATGCCCCCAGGGACACCCCCTGCCACCCTTGCCCACCCCAGGAGGACACCCAAGGATGGGGGGACCCATCCCAGGGACATTAGGTAAGTTCAGGTAAGTATATTTTTTTTTTTGTGGCATAGGGGGGCCTGATTTGTGCCCCCCTACATGCCACTATGCCCAATGACCATGCCCAGGGGACAGAAGTCCCCTGGGCATGGCCATTGGGCAAGGGGGCATGACTCCTGTCTTTGCTAAGACAGGAGTCATTTTATTGGGGGTTGGGAGTCGAAAAAAATGGCGCAAATCGGGTTGAGGCGAAACATTTGCCTCAGCCTGACTTGCCCCATTTTTTGGCGCCCAAGCTCCATATTCCCGTACGCCGGCGCTGCCTGGTGTACGTAATTTTTTTTCACGCACACCAGGCAGCGCCGGCGGCTAACGCCGGCTAACGTAATTGAATAAATACGGCGCCCGCATGGCGCTTCAGAATGGCGTTAGCCGGCGCTAAATTTTTGGACGCAAAACTGCGTTAGCGCAGTTTTGCGTCAAAAATTATAAATATGGCCCTACGTTTCTAACACTGTCTGAACTGCAGTCAATATTTTTTCAGGGGATGCAAAATCCATTTTAGTATTTGAGTATAAATGTGTTGTATATGCAAAAAGCACATAAATGTAGCACGTTGAACCTGCAATTGAATTTATCACTAAATGTGTTGTTTTAACATGAGTTTGTAAGTGTCTGGATGCTAGCATGTCAGTCTGTAATGATCTGAGTATTTGTGTGTGTTCCGATGTACAATGAGTCCTGATAGTCTAGTATGTATGTTCTACCAAAATGTAAGAAGTCTAACAGTGATTTTGGTTTCTTTATGGTGTTTGGTGTTTGTAAGAGAGCACACTTCTCTAGGAAGTGCGAGGCAAGGCTTCTGCTTCATTGGATAGTTCATACCGTAGATACAGAACACTAATGAAAGCAATTGTTAATTTTTGAAAATTGAATTTGTAGCCATATTCAGAAAACCTGAACACTATGTGATCTACTCGAGCTAAGTGTCTGTTTGAGTCATTGTCCATCACATAGATGTCAACAACATAGGACAATGCTTCTGAGTCAATTGCATGTAAAATTGATAATACTCAAGCAGTGACTATGTTGTTCATTAGAACCAGACTGTGTGATTCTTGAATTGCAAATGTGTGTGTTGATGGTTTAAATATCTATAGTCTATGTGATAGGAATGATCGGGCTTCATGAATAGAAAAAGAGGATTAATCGTTCGAGACACACAGGGTTCTATTTCATTCTGGTATTCAAGGTGTGAGAGAATTTCCCCCACAGGAGCCTTTGCTTCATGTTTAATAGGGTATTGTGGTTACACTTGTGGACTTGAGCGTGTGGGAACCCTTATCCCACCCTACATAATTGTGACATAATGCAGGGGCTTGTGCAAGAGTCCAGCCTTAGGCATACCCCTTTTTGACTGTTTGACTGCTTCAGGAAGAAGAACTGAGAAGGACGGTCGTATAACATCATCTTCTTTTGGGACACAACCTCAAGTGGCCAATCTACTTCTGCCAAGAGAATATCATAACAGTGTGTTTACTTTTACCTGAAAGTCACTTTAATAGTGTGCGTAAGTCACTCTCAATTTGAATGTCCAAATCATATAATCTGTTGAGAGGGCTCACTGGCTGATCAGTGTTTCAAGTTGTATAAATGTACTAATTGCTCTTAAAACCAGAACCTCTTAAAGATTCCGGTGAACTATTGTGACCTCTGCTGAGCTGTCTAGCAGTGTCAATGCTATGGCTTGTTCAGAAAGAGTGTCCTCAGTATGTGTGTCATATTTAGTAGAAATACCTGACATTTTCTTCTTTTTGAATCAGGGCTTTTGTTGTGGAAGTTTCTCTTGATTTTCTATTTTGATGTCAGATGAGCATTATGAGTCACATTTTGTTTTCACATACTCTTCATGCCTTCTCTTGGACCGTCCTCCTCTATCAGAGTGTTTGCCTTATGAGTCCTGAAAGGAAAAAGAAGGATGAGTATCAGTACAATGATACCAATCATGCTGTTTTATTGGATCACGGTATTGCAAGTTGAAATGTTTCTCAGTGGGCTCAGATTGCGGAGATCCACCCAGTGTTTTTGTTCTATATCTCTTTTTTGCTTGTTTGTCCCAGCATTTTTTGGAGGCTTCAGATCCCTTCTGTGAACCTTCTTGATCAGATTTGCTTTTAAGATGTGGCTTATTCAACATGGCTCCCAAATTATCTGGCCTATAGATGTATAGCTTTTCACAATTTTGTTTGGCAACTTGCATCCCTGATCCTGTATAGGAACTTGAGAAAATTGTTCGCCAGCACTGCTGCCTCCCCTTTAATATTACTTAATATAATTGAGGAAACTATCACACTTAACAATGCAATTCTTACCTTCTGAATTTACGCCATGGCGTTGCAGAGACAATAGAGACCAACCTCAACACCACTCTACATGTTCTTCGAGGACTAAGGATTACATCCCTGGTATTGTAAATGGAACTCAGTTAGGAGGGTCTTCTGGTTGCCTTCCCTGGTGTTGTCTTTCCTGCTGTCAGCTTTAAAAGAAAGGAGCTGATTTACTATGGTGCTCAGATGTGATGTTAGCACATCCCCACCTATTCAACCCCAAGGCGTCCTGAGATCAACCGTAAAGATTGTCACTAGAAGATTCTGATGGGTCCATCTGTATTCTTTTTGGTGGGGAAGGTTTTTCTAATGCATAGGTCTAAAAAAAAAACACATGCGACAGTTGCTACCAAGTAGGCCTGGGTGGAACTACGCAAAGTAGCAAAAAAAATCACTGCGCTACATGCAGTTCTGTGGGCATATGGAGTTCCCCGTTGGACCCATTTGCATTGCGTTTTACATCAAAAGCAACACAAAGTACGTTCTTGGATTCAAAATCACGCTTGAGCGGCACCACGCCTGGGCTCGGTCATATTGTTTTTCACTCTGTTTGTGGTGTTGGGCCTGTTTTTCATCACTTATCCTCCACCCTTCTAATTATTCTACCCTTAATTTTTATTTATTGTATTACTGTTTCTTTTTGTGGTCAACGGTTTTTATGATTTTTTTCATTTCTTTCCTGCTTTTTGTGACTTTTTGTGTTTTTGTTTATTTTTATCTTATTTATTTCCTTACTTCTCCTCCTATTTCTTTTCCTTCTACACCCCACCAGCAAGCACCATGGCAGAGCAGGGCGGGGCTGGTAAACAGGAGAGGAGCAGTGCTAGGCCCTGCCGGACAGCCAGCAGCAGCCGCCAACCTTGTTGGAGGCGGCACGGCTGAGGGGTGAAGCCTCGGCCCATCTTTAGTGAGGAGGAGGTGGCAGCGCTGTTTTTTTTTTTTTATGTGCAGCGCCACATTCCCTTTATGCTGGCAGCAAGCCTGGAAGGGGTTACCCCCTGGGGAGTGCCAGCTGCGTTGGGCCAGAGTGTGCTGCTGTGTCTAATGCACCAACCAGGACCTCCGCACCACCCAGTAGCTGACGCATTGCTTGGACATCATCAACTGCGATCAGGACCTGCTAAACCTGATAGGCATTGAGATTCTGGTCTCGGTGAGTATTAATTATATTATTTGTTGTGTTTGTGTTCTACAATACAAAATTTCTTTCTGAATAGCATGCCGCTCAAGCTTAGAGGTAAATTACATTTAGTTTACATTAGGAATATTATGGGATCCAGTTTGAGCTAGGCAGGTGCTTGGCATGATTATTTAAGAAGCTATTGCAATGCATAGTCCTCTGGTCACTACAGTGTATTAGTGATATCAGTAAGTTAGTATTCTCTATGACTTTATTTAGCTTGTACAATCCCAAACAATTTCACAGTGATATGTAGTGCTAGTATTCATCTAAGCATTGAAAATGAGAATAGACGCAAATATAATTCATTGCAAAGCATTAGTTCCAAATGTAGGTTTTGTTTGGGCAATTTGGAAAAGGGATTTTAGGAGAATAACCAACTCAACGATAGTCGTTCATACTAGTACCATTGGAGATCTGATTTAGATAAGTACAATGTTTACCTGTTACAATAGTTTTGTGAATATTAACTGAACCATTAATCCATTTTTATTATCTTCTTTATGTTTTACTTCAGCACCCAAGGGCAAGAAGATGGAGAACCACAGAGGTGGGTCCAAAAGGAGTTGGGAGGCACCGATCACCAGCGCCAATGCCTCAGGCTCTGCTCATCCCAACAAGTCCTATTGTTTATTAACATTAATATTTCCCTAACTTTTACATCTACCCACTATTATAGTAATTTTAATTTTTTTTTAATTTTTTTATACTGTCTCCTTTTTTCAATTCCCCTATCCATTTTTTTGTTTTAATTTCTGTTATCCCTGCATTATTTTTCTTTCTGTCTTTCATTGACAATTTTTATATCACTTCATTGTGCTTTAATGATTCCAAGCCATCATCATCATAGGCTATAGCTTTGCCCTCCATTACTCAAAGTTTTTGGTTGGCTTGATTACATGGCTTTTCTAACATTGTGAACCAACAAAATGCCCACAGTGATATTTTTGATAGAAGATACTGCAGTGCTAACTGAACTGTAATGATGTACTGTTGTTCCATTTATTTGAATGAAAAAATTAAGGTGAGGTGTACTTATGGCCACTTCTATCTGCAACTTAGCAAAACCACACATAGGCCCTCATTACGAGTCTGGGGACCCCATGCACAGCCCAGTCACAAATTCCACTCCTGAATTACAGGCAGTGGAATGCATGCCAGGTGCTGCTGCACCCGCTGCACCGCCACATTGCCAACAGCCAGCTTCAATGTGAAGGCCCTGTCCTCCGCAGAGCCGGTGGGTGGAAATACTGCTTCCCCCCCGCCGGCCCTCTGGTGACCATATAATAGGGCTGGCAGTGTTTTGCCCGCACTGGTGGGCAGGTGGCGGGACAAGTTTGTCAGGCGGCAGAGGCCGCTAACAAAACTCGTAATGAGGGCCATAATGTATGCTAAGAATGTTGGCTTGATGGGAACGAGAAAGAACAGCATGATAAAAGACAGGATGGGTGAAATGAGCTAAAGGAAAGGATGTGTGGGTGGGTGAAAGGATGTTTGGGTGAATATTGGGTAAATGTGTGGATGTGTGGATAGTGGATTCTAAATGGATGGATAATGGATTGTGAATTTTGGTTAAAGACTGGCTTAGAAAAAGTAAAGCTTAAATCATGGAAGCTATGGGTGAATAATATAATGGGGAGGATGAAAGAATCATTGAATAAATGCTTGGAAGAATATACAAGGGAGCTACTCAGTAAATGGGCATGCTGCTCCCCTACTTCCCTTACTTTAGGTTTTAAGGTCTTCAAAGCTATGGATCAAACTGAGGGGTATTTAAATTTGTGTTTTATCCCATAACTCAGTGTATTTGTTAAAGAGGAAGATACACATCCCACCCATCATCATCATTCATCCACCCCCTCAATGTCCATGGCATTGCACCATACCTGACAAAAGAAGTGCAGTATGGCTCAATTTGTTCCTGCATTATTGGCTGTGCAATGCACTTCTGCTACAATTAATGCAACATTTACAAAGTTTTCAGTACATTGCAAGCCAAACACACAAGGTTTGTTGTTTTCCCTTCTGCCTCTCAGTCACCTCTTAATACTTCACTTCCCATCCTAGTGCGCCAAACAAATTGAAAAATCCATTCTTGGCATGTGCCACATTTTTATGGCTATGTGAAGTGTTTCCAAAATACATTTCATGATTTCCCATAACAGATTCATTTTACGCCTGTTCAGATTTTTCCCTTTAACCTTTCATCTACAAAGTGGCTGTATAAGCCAAAGCTTAGGCATATGATGAATCGATGAATCGATAACCATTGACATCCCTCTATTCTATAGCAAAACCTCTTCCTACCTAATCCCTCTGCACTACTCTGCAGTAGAGTAGGTCCAGTTTTCCTTCCTTACTGCCCAGAATATTAATTTGCTAGAATGAAATTGTAGTGGTGGGCAAGGCCAGTGAGTAAAGGGGGACTGGTAAGTAAGTGCCATTTTGATTTTAAGTTTGGCATAAGGGATACTCTGTGGTGAAGGTGCCAAATACAATCTACATAGCCCGTTTCTTTTGCTGTAGTATGGTGCATTGTTTTTCCCACTTACGTCACATAGGATAAATAACATATCTGCATTTTATATATGACGTGTCATGTATCTTATTTATTCATCTGCCTCTTTAGAGTCAGGGCGGAAACTAAGTGAAAGGAATTTGGAGAAGAGCAGGTCCTTTGGAACTGAAGATAGATTCTTGTCAACTACAGCTGCCCAGCTGCAGACAGTAGCAAAGTACTCAAAGCACTGGCTAGCACACCTCCATTATTTTGGCACAGCAATTTGTACTCCCTAGTGCATAATGCCTTACTCACAAATAAGAGGTAATTCATTTTTACTTTTACACTGAGTCTATGTTTAGTTACTCAAAAAGCCTATACAAGAAAATAAATGAAATTACTGTTTAATCTGGTGATATTCTGCCTCAATTTCTTTTCTACCAGACAGTCAGTTTTTTTTTTTTTTTTTTTTTTTAAGTGAGGCATGTGTGAATAAACAAATAAAATTGGCCCGAGACTCTCCTAATCATAATCCCATCAAATTCCAATGTCCCTGGGACACCAGCAATGTAGCGTTACTGTGACATCCATTACCTACTTTTGAAGAAGTGTTTGTTCAGAGCATTGTGTTGGACCTGGCTTTTTGACAGGGTCATCCCCAAACTTTTTGCCTCCTTCCTCCTATTTTTTCTGACCTGTTGTTGTTGGCTTTTGAACTCTGGGCACTTTACCACTGCTAACCAGTGCTAACGTGCATATTGTCTCTGTGTAAATTGTACTGTTGATTGGTTTATCCATGATTGGCTATTTGATTTACTTGTAAGACCCTAGTAGAGTGCACTATATGTGCCTAGGGCCTGTAGATTAAATGCTACTAGTGGGCCTGCAGCACTGGTTGTGCCACCACTTAAGTAGCCCCTTAACCTTGTCTCAGGCCTGCCAATGCAAGGCCTGTGTGTGCAGTTCCACTGCCACTTCGACTTGGCATTTAAAAGTACTTGCCAAGCCTAAAATGTCCATATTTCTACATATAAGTCACCCCTAATGTATTCCCTAGGTAACCCCTGGAGCAGGGTGCTGTGTGGGTAAAAGGCAGGGCATATACCTGTGTAGTTTATATGTCCTGGTAGTGTAAAACCCCTAAATTCATTTTTGCACTACTGTGAGGCCTGCTCCCTTCATAGGCTAACATTGGGGCTGCCCTCATACATTGTTGAAGTGGTAGCTGCTGATCTGAAAGGAGTAGGAATGCCATATTTAGTATGGCCAGAATAGTAATACAAAATCCTGCTGACTGGTGAAGTTGGATTTAATATTACTATTTTAGAAATGCCACTTTTAGAAAGTGAGCATTTCTCTGCACTTAAATCTTTCTGTGCCTTTCAATCCACGTCTGGCTAGGTTTAGTTGACAGCTCCTTGTGCATTCACTCAGACACACCCCAAACACAGGGTACTCAGCCTCACTTGCATATATCTGCATTTTGAATGGGTCTTCCTGGGCTGGGAGGGTGGAGGGCCTGCCCTCACACAAAGGACTGCCACATCCCCTACTGGGACCCTGGCAGACAGGATTGAACTGAAAGGGGACCTGGTGCCTTTTTTAGCCACTCTTTGAAGTCACCCCCACTTCAAAGGCACAATTTAGTATAAAACAGGGCCTCTGGCCTACCTCATCAGACACTTGCTGGAGAAGAAACCTGAACCAGAACCTGCATCCTGCCAAGAAGAACTGCCTGGCTGCCTAAAGGACTCACCTGTCTGCTTTCTACAAAGGATGATGCCTTGCTGTTGGCCTGCTGCTTTGCTGAACTCTTGTCTGGCTGTAAAAGTGCTCTCCAAGGGCTTGGATAGAGCGTGCCTCCTGTTCCCTGAAGTCTCAGGACCAAAAAGTCTTCTCTTTTTCATTTGGACTCTTCGTGCGCTGAATATTTCGACGCACAGCTTGTTCCGCGGTGAAAAATTCACTGCATGCTGATCCAGAAAGACGCTGTTCGACGAGACGCCTGTGGTGCGACCGGTACTTCGACGCACGGCCTTGCATGGACAACACCGCCTGACTTCCAGAGGGGAAATCGATGCGACGCCTGCCGTGAGAAAGAAATTTCTTGCACAGTCTCCCTGAATGACGCGCAGCCGGATAACAAGCCGAGGAATCGACACACAGACCCTGGGACATCTGGTAATCCTGCGACCCATAGAAGGAGAGGCTCTGCGTGCCAGAAAACGACGCACATCTTCCCCGAGTGAAAAATAACAATGCAAGTCCGTGTGTGAAGGGGCGAAACAGACGCACACACCATTTTTCCTCCCGTAGAACGACGCATGTCTCCCCGCGTGAAAAATAACGACGCAAGTTCGTGTGTGAAGGGGCGTAACCGACACACACACCATTTTTCCACGCATCTCCTCTTCTGCGGCCCTCTGCAGAGATTTTCCACTCCAACCCAGGTACTTTGTGCTTGAAAGAGACTTTGGGGGTCATTCCTACATTGGCGGGCGGCGGGTGCCGCCCGCCAAGCGGGAACAGCCACTTGGCCGCTCCGCGGTCAAAAAACCACGGAGGCTATTCAGACTTTCCCGCTGGGCCGGCGGGCGCCCGCCAAGGGAGCGCCCGCCGGCCCAGCGGGAAAGGCCCTGCAACATTGAAGCCGACTCCGAATAGAGCCGGCGGTGTTGCAGGGGTGCGACGGGTGCAGTTGCACCCGTCGCGATTTTCACTGTCTGCTATGCAGACAGTGAAAATCATGCTGGGGCCCTGTTAGGGTGCCCCTGCACTGCCCATGCCAGTGGCATGGGCAGTGCAGGGGCTCCATGACACCCGTTCCCGCCATCCTGTTCCTGGCGGTGAAAACCGCCAGAAACAGGCTGGCGGGAAGGGGGTCGGAATCCCCAGGGCGGCGCTGCTTGCAGCGCCGCCATGGAGGATTCTCCCAGCTGGGGGTAATCCGGCGGGAAACCGCCGGACCCGGCTGGGCGACCGCGGCTTTTCAGCCACGGTCGGAATGCCATATGAAGCACCGCCAGCCTGTTGGCGGTGCTTCCGGCGACCTCCACCCTGGCGGTCATAGACCGCCAGGGTTGGAATGAGGGCCTTTGTTTACTTCTTAAAGACTTAAGACACTTCATATCACTTTTTAGTGATATCTTTACAAATTCGTGTTGCATCTTTGATTGTTTTGACCTGCAAATACCCAGATACATATTATATATTTTTCTAAACACTGTGTGGTGTATTTTTGTGGTGCTATATTATGTTATTGTATGATTTATTGCACAAATGCTTTACACATTGCCTTCTAAGTTAAGCCTGACTGCTCGTGCCAAGCTACCAGAGGGTGGGCACAGGATAATTTGGATTGTGTGTGACTAACCCTGACTAGAGTGAGGGTTCTTGCTTGGACAGAGGGTAATCTGACTGCCAACCAAAAACCCAATTTCGAACACATTGTTTACTGTAGCTGTCTCTGTTGTTCCTGGTGTAGAGTTTCCCGGAGACGCTGGCGAATTGCCAGTGCTACCGCTTCCCCTTTAATATCACTGAGTATTATTGAGGATACGACGTCAAAGTTATGCATCAATTTCATACCCAAATCCAGGGCTGGTGCAGCCCCATGCTCATTTTGTATTTGTTTTAACACTTCTGGTAAATTGGCAAGTGTCAGGGTACCATGTGTGGTAGTATATATGGCAGCGAAGACTGTACCCCATGTGGCACAGACATTCACCGAGGTGATCATCCCAAAAGGCAAGCACATAGTGAGCAGTCTATGTTTTTCCTGTGGTCCCATATGGGGAAACACAGCTTCCAGCTGATTAGTTTTCTGGGCAATCCAGAAAGGTATTTTTCCCATTCCGCAGGCACTTTACCCATAATAGTATGTATTGTTTGTGGATTAATCCCAGTAGCCAATTGATAACCACCAGTTACTGGCAGTGCTGGACGCGCTGGTGTTGTGTTCAATGTTTGCATTACGAACTGAACTAATCGTCTATATAATGTCACTAATTCATTATATAAATCTCGCAGATCTGCTATTGGCGTATTTTGCATGCCTGAGTGAGGTGTGTATGTGGCAAACATAGGCCATGTTGGTCCGTCATTACTTAATGGACCTAACCTCACTCTTTGTAGTACATGTGGTAGGGCGCCTTCGAACCAGTTCTGATGCTCTTTGTATGTGAGCGATATTTCATGATACTGGTATGCTCGGTACCGTTGAGGTACGCTCACAATTTTATATGTGTGGAACCTATTTGTTCGTTGGTCAACCTCAGGAAAGGTGACCCAACAGTAAAATGTTTCTGTTTGGTATGCTTCATTAGCTTCTATTGTAAGAGTAACATCCCCACCCTCATCTGTAAGGCCATGCATTAATAAATGTTGTGTAAGTGTTTGTCTAGCATTTTCAGGAATGTCAATGGCGTTAGCCATATTTGTTTAGGAAAACAGAACACCAAAAATGGGGAGTAAAGTCCTTTTATGAGTTCGAGCTCGAACAACCTACAGCTTAATCAGGTGTTACCTTTTCAGCTGAGGAGGATTTTTGGACTCTTGCTCTGGGCAAGACTGCTGGTTTAAGGATGACAGCATTTTGTTCCTAGGCCACTATGCCTATCCTACAACAAATCGCAACTGTTGTCCCAACCTTACCGGCTCACTAGCAGCACCTCACCAGAAACACAATGGTAAAAGGTGAATTGTGGCAGCCTTTATGCATGGACTCGAGAATAAGACATCTCAGGGAGTGTTGTGGTTAAACGAAGATTACCCCTTTCTCACAGATATATCATGTCTCATACAAACACAAGCAATGACAAAGATGCAGTAAAGTTTCAATAGTTTTTATTTAACATAACTGCAATTTCCGAGAAGTTGCATGGGCTGCACTGATTAGCATAATGAATAATGCAAGAAGCAGAATTGTGAAGACGAGAGTCATTATTACAAAGACCCCCACCATCTTGCAATGCATAGAAAAGACATACAAGATGAAATATGCCCTAATACCCTAATGTGAAAGGCCTAACCTCCTACCTAAAGGAGAGCGGGGTTTGCAAAACCTAACCTGCCAATGCCATATCCATGAGAGGAGCCCCCGACCCTCGTTACCTTGGAATGAGGTCTCTATCTCAGACTCCGCAGGGACACGAAGACTGGGTCAGCGTCAAGACGACTGCAGCATCGATATCAGCGATGGTGGTGATGCCCTCTGGTCGGAATCCCTCTGATTATCTGTCTAAAGTGCGATTTATTTACACAGATCCACAAGGACCCCTGACATAGGTGTGTTCCCAAACAATAGATAACAGACATGCTTGGGGTGGCAATTAATATAAACAATCCCTCAAAAGTATAGAGAGGGAAAATCCCTAAGTGTTAACACGTACTGTTTGTTTGTCTTTGTTGCCTGATCTTGACACCTTAGCACGGTGACACTGATAATGTAACCCATAACAAGTGGCCTAACAATAAACAAGGCAGCCATCTTAGAAGAAATAAATAATTAAATGTGCTAAGACAGAGCAAGCTAAGTAGGTTAAAAGTCACTAGGTGACGGGGGCACGAGTCAGCAAGCCAAAGGCTAAGCTAACTCCTGTTATCCTATTAAAACAAAGTAGGATTCACTAAAACCTGCTTCTAATACTACTGCCTACCACCCCCTTAAGATGCCACCTTGGGAAAAACCCTCCAGTAAAAAGACTCCCTAGCTTCATCTATTCAGGAAAGAGAAGAATTATGGCATGAAGTTAACTTATTTAGTTAGTAATTAACTGCTACTGAAGAAGATGTCTGTCTGTGCCTATCTAGGATTTTGTAGGCAAAATAGGCAATGACAATCATACCCTAGTGGTGAATATAGTTTGAGAGGGCAGCAGGGCAAATGTCTAAGTAAATGACATATGCTTTTTTAGCAGATTTTGAAAACAGGCTACAGTTAAATGCAGCAGTGCAAACTAAAACACCAAAATTGACATTTGAGGCATAAATCAAGTAAAGTCATACAGGCAATCCAGGACTGTCCCTCTGATAAAGCTCCAGGCCCTGATGGGATCCCATCACAGAACTCTGGGAACTATTGCTTACTAAAGGTTTTAGATCTGCTATGGTAGGCCCCTAAGTAGACACTTGTAGAGAGGCAATTATTGTACCCATTTTTCGGAAGGGTGATAGGGCTGACCCACAATGTTATCGCCCAATCTCCCTCTTAGACAGCTCAGTGAAGATATTAGGCTGAGTGATTCTAAATAAGCTAGAAAATCGGACATTTGAGACTAACTGTCAAAGGTGCAGTATGGGTTTCGCTCAGGATTGGCTACAGTTGAACAAACTCTTAACTTCACCCTGATAGTCCAGAAATACACAAAGGCCAAAAAAGGCTGTGTACATTTAGGGGGTCATTCTGACCCCGGCCAGCGGCGGAAGCCGCCGGCCTGGCTGGAACCGCCAGAATACCGCTGTGCGGTCAAAAGACTGCCGCGGGTATTCTGGGTTTCCCGCTGGGCTGGCGGGCGACCGCCAGAAGGCCGCCCGCCAGCCCAGCGGGAAACACCCTTCCATGAGGACGCCGGCTCTGAATGGAGCCGGCGGAGTGGAAGGGGTACGACGGGTGCAGTTGCACCCGTCGCGATTTTCAGTGTCTGCATGGCAGACACTGAAAATCTTTGTGGGGCCCTGTTACGGGGGCCCCACAACACCCCATACCGCCATTCTGTTCCTGCCGGCCAAAACCGCCAGGAACAGGATGGCGGTATGGGGGTCGGAATCCCCATGGCGGCGCAGCAAGCTGCGCCGCCATGGAGGATTCCCCAGGGCAGCGGGAAACCGGTGGTACACCGCCGGTTTTCCGTTTCTGACCGCAGCTGTACCGCCGCGGTCAGAATGCCCATGGGAGCACCGCCAGCCTGTTGGCGGTGCTCCCGCGTTCGTTGGCCCTGGCGGATTTTACCGCCAGGGTCAGAATGACCCCCTTAGCCTTTATGGATCTGTCCTGCGCCTTTGACACAGTCGACAGAGTGAAATTGTGGACTGTCATGCTAAATATGGGGGTGTACAAAGATATAATCGTCCTACTGAGCAGGCTTCATGCTTGCACCAAGTCCGTTTCTCCCAGGAGGGAGATTTAAGGGATAGATTTACCTCTCTGAAAGGAGTAAGACACGGATATGTGTTGGCCTCTTTTCTTTTCCTCCTCTATATAAATGGGCTGGAATTTTTTTTATGTGAAATGGGAAAGGACTTGCCACTTATTAACAATTCCCCTATCCCCATTCTCCTTTACAAGAATGACGCTGTACTCATTCAAAGGACAGCAAATGGTATTCAAATTTTATTAAATGCTTTTAATACGTTTATGGGAAACCTCAATCTTAAAACTAACAGAACTAAGTTTATTTGTCATGAAGAGTGGCTCAAAATTAGCTAAAAGCAAAAGATTCGCACTTGAAGGTGTAGAAATAGTTAAGGTTTTAAATTTTATTTATTTGGGGATCCTTATTGACGTAGATTTTAACTGGAAATTTATACTAAGTGTTTGTGTAATGCAATTTCAAAAAGCCGTTTATGCTCTTTTTAAATTCTCTAAAAAGCTGGGGCATAAACCAGTCAAAAAGATGCTGACCATTTTTAAAAGTAAATGCTCTTCTATTGCAACATTTGGAGCAGGAGTTTGGGGTTATGCGGACTGCTTAAATCTTCAGGTAGTTGAGAACAAGTTTCTAAGAAGATTATTAGCAGTCCCACAATCTACTTCCATAATGTTTTGCCAGAAAGAACTAGGCTTGAGGGACATATCTGATTATATAAAACTCCAACCAATATTGCTTTGATTAAAAATTTGGACAAATCCTGAAGCCCATTTGTCCAGATTGGTGATTCAGGACTGTCTTTCATTATTACGATTCATGGGCAGACCTTGGCTCAGATATTTACATTCTACTTTATCCCGTCTTGAGGCAGGAGAATTTTTCCTTACCCCGAACTCTTTAGCAGGTCGGGATAATAATAGATTTAAGAAGATGTATTGGCATTAAAAACTTGACCCAAGATCAAATATGGCCATAGATAGGGCTCAGCAGAGGTTGTTGCCACAACAACTACACACTATGGTGGTCATTCCAACCTAGGCGGGCGGCGGTTGCCGCCCGCCCGTCGGAATCCGCCTGAATCCCGCCCCGCGGTCAATTGACCGCGAGGGGTATTCTGACTTTCCCGCTGGGCCGGCGGGCGATCTGATTCAGATCGCCCGCCGGCCCAGCGGGGAAAGCGCCTTCCACAAGGAAGCCGGCTCGGAATCGAGCCGGCGGAGTGGAAGGCGTGCGACGGGTGCAGCAGCACCCGTCGCGCTTTTCAGTGTCTGCATCGCAGACACTGAAAAGCCTAGTTGGGCCCTGTTAGGGGGCCCCTCGACCCCCCCTACCGCCATCCTGTTCATGGCGGCTTTCCCGCCATGAACAGGATGGCGGTAGGGGGGGTCAGAATCCCCTCGGCGGCGCAGCGAGCTGCGCCGCCTTGGAGGATTCTAAGGGTCAGTGGAAAACCGGCGGGAGACCGCCGGTTTTCCCGTTCTGACCGCGGCCAAAGCGCCGCGGTCAGAATGACCAAGGGAGCACCGCCGGCCTGTCGGCGGTGCTCCCGCCCCCGTTGGCCCTGGCGGTAGGGAACCGCCAGGGTCAGAATGAGGGCCTATGTTATATTTGGATATCATTACCTCCGAACGACATAGAGTTTTTACTTACTAGGCTTCACTTGAACACGCTACACTGCCTATTGGCATTTCCCACCCGTGGTACTTGGTTTAAGAAACTTCCTCTATGCCCCTGTGATGGCAAAACACCCCAAAGCACATTGCACTTTGTTCTTTTTTTGTACTTTTTATATGGCACCTAGCAGATTTTTACGTCCAATTTTTTGATCCAAGGTTATTAGATTCTGCTATCTTGCTTTTACTTATTTATATAACTTGGGAAATGAAGAAATGATCCCCTTTTTATTTTTAACAAATTCAAAAGCCCACCCTTTCTACCCATAACACGCCCACCCCTCCAAACAAATAGACTTGTCCCATAAAAGTCAGGATGAAGTCCAAAGTGAAGCCCAGTCCTAACTCCCTCCCCAACCGCTCCACCCACAACTCCCTCCCCCCAAAACAAAAAAAAAGGCTTAGAAGAAGGTATTGTCCACACAGGCCTGGAGCTGGTCCAGACTCTGCTCTGTGCTCCATAGCCAGTCTAAGCAGGAGGAGGTGGCAGCAGTGGCATTCAGGGACCCTGAGAGCTGGCAGTAGCACTAGCATTGTAGTGGCCAGGAGGCTGGTGCCGGTACTCTGCTGGGATGAGTCCTGGGTCCAAGGCAGCTATTTCAGCCTCTTCCTCCTCCAGGACCACCAGCCGCAGGTATTCGGCCTGGATGTTCAACATCCTCTACTGCCGCAGATAGGCCGCTATCTGCTGCCTGGTTGGTGGTCGTCCAGCAGGAGTAGCTATATTGGGAAAGGCAAAAATAAAAAAGACAAACTGTAAACAATGTGTTAGAAATGGGGTTTTTGGTTAGTATGGACGGGTTAGTTTGGGAGCCAAAAGAAATTGGAGTTACAAAGTCCCACCCATGAGGAGGGTACAAAGCAGGTACAAGAGGGCTCTAAGAAGCGCTGGGACAAACAAAAAGATTTCAAAGAAAGAAGAAATAAGAGAGCTGATTCTCCACACCCGGAGAACTCCAAAAGAAGTTATAATCTAAGAAATAGTGAGAACATTAAAACTCCAGACATATATACTGATTCATGTCCCTCTCGTTCCTTTCAGGACGCACCGGATAGACGTAGCGAGAGAGGGGGCCGTCAAGATTGATGTCCTGAATACATGAAAGAAAAGAAAGACTCCCCACAGTCTACCATTAAAAAATAAGAAAAGACTCCTCTCAAAAGCCACAGTTTAAAAAGAAGAAGGTGGCAGCACTGACAGCTAAAAATGGCAGTATACTTGAGAACACTGTTGAGGAACAAGACTTGGGCAGTGACTCTGTTAGACAGTGCGGCAGAGGTCACGATATGTCGCCAGAGTCTGAAAGATCATATGGATGCGACAGCAACTAGCGATTACATCGCAGTTGAAACAGCGGATGGCCGCGTTCTCCCCCCTATAGGGTTTATGATTTAAAAATTCAGATAGAGGGAGACGTGGAGCGCATTATTAGTGTGATATTTTGGGATGAACTTACTAGTGATATCCTATTGGCCAAAAGAGACTGGCCACTTGAACACGTCCGCAAGCTCCCACATGGAGAAGATGTCATTTTGCCTTCTTTCTCCGATCTTGTTCCGGAAGCAGACAAAGAAGCCTATGCTTCTGAATGGGCTTTAGCGCAGGCACCTGTGTTATATCGCAATCATGTAGGTTGGGACAAGGAGTCTGCTTGTCATGTTATTCCTGTTAGGTCTTCACCCCAACCGCAGCCACAATATCCTCTTAAACATGAAGCAAAAGCTCCGGTGAGGGAGATCCTCGCCCAACTTGAGTACCAGGGAGTGATTGAGCCCCGTACATCTGCAATGAATAATCCACTATTCCCCGTTGCAAAACCGGACCATTCATACGGAATAGTTATTGATTATAGGCACTTACATAGTCATACACGCACATATGATATAAAAAATTCACACTACACAGCACTAATAAACAATATAGTGCGTAAAAAATATAAAACAACATTAGACATTTCTAATGGATTCTTCTGCCAGAATTTAGCACATGAAAGTCGGGACCTGAGTGTATTCTCATTTGGCTCTCAGAAACGCTTTTGTCATTTACCTCAAGGCTATAAAAATAGCCCGGGCTATTTTCAGCCCGTGGAACATCAATATTACATGATATTGATTCCAAGGCGTTATCCTATGTGGATGACATATATCTCACAGACGACATCCTTGACATTCATCTTGCGAGGGTCGATCGGATCATTTTGGGATTTGCAGAACTCGGTTACAAATTCTATTTTAAGAAAAGCAAGATAGCCTTTCTTAGTGTATTATTCCTGGGATATGAGCTATCAAACGAGGGAAAGAGCCTGGCACCGCACTTTCCACAAAAGTGTGCTCAACTGCACCCTCCTAACACGCTCAAGAAACTCCAGTCATTAATAGGTTTCTTTAATTTTGGCAGAACATACATTCCAGATTATGCACAGCAGATCAAGCCACTTTATGACTTGGTTCAGCCCAATTTTTCTAGCAGACACTGGACAATTGAACACACGCATCCTTAGGGAAATGCAACAGGACATGCTAGAAGCTAAACACTTGCACACACGTGACAATAAAACAAATTTGGTCATCAGAATAATTGCTGGTGCCATTGGATTTACTTATGTCACCTTTAATGAGGATGACACGGTACCCATAGCATATAAATCACGTTGATACTCCAATGCTGAATGGCGTTTTGCACCTATAGAAAAGATTCAGATTGCAGATCAGATGGTCGTCATAAAAGAGAGGCCACTTGCCCAGGGGAAACGTATTATTGTTGTTTCCCCGGTGCTGGCCTTAGAGGCTGTCACCAAAGCAAGCGTTCCTAACGCTAAAGCATTACATCCATGTTGGATTCAATGGGCAACGTCTCTGACCGCCACTGATGTAGGTTACATTTGTGATCCAAAACTTCAGACACAAGAGTTTCTCCAGTATGAACAAGAGTACCCCGCTCCTCTAAATATCTTGCCACTAGACAACTACCATACTGTCACATACACTGATAGTTCAGCACAACCAGCTGTAGGTACTAAACATCAATACTCGGCAGCTTGCGCAGCCGTGAGCAGAGTGATGGAAGATGGAGTTTTCCACCCTCACAATACCTGCACGCAAACCTTAGGGGACTGCACAGCCCAGTTGACTGAGCTTAAAGTTCTTATTCTAGTGCTCGAACATACTGAGCCAGGATGCCAGACCTTAATAGTCTGTGATTCTTATTACTGCGTCCAGTCATACAATGACTATCTCAATCATTGGATACTAAACGGGTTTAGAGATACTAAAGGGAACACCATTAAACACAAAATACTGTGGGGGAGGGTGGCTGATCATAAGGATAAGCTGCTGTGTGTCCACGTAGTCCATATATTGGGACAACAAGGTGTAGGAGTACACGTTACCGGTAATACATTGGCTGATGAAGCGGCCAACGCAGCAGTAGCTACGGCTTCTGTGGCTGCAGTGACTCGTTCTCAGATGAGATTGGATAATGAAATATTGGTTGCCGTTAAAGCTTCGGCTGCAGGCAAGCACGTTCCGAAAGGATACCCTACAATCTATACTTACCATATCAGTGCGCAGAATGTTGCTTACACAACAATTCCTGGGGTTGGAGATTGAGTAATTCACAATGAAGACCAGAGATTAGATCTAATTAAAGGAGCGCATGAGGGTGTAGCTTCTGCACATGCTGGTATACAGGCCACGATAACACTTCTACAGAAACGCTTCTGGTGGCCTGGTCTATGCAGACGAACAAAGCAGTATGTCCTTTGCTGTGACATTTTCCAGAAGATCAAGGGTTCTAATATCAAACGACCACCGCAGACATCCCTCGTAGTGTCCAACAGGCCACTACAGTGTGTGTACCTGGACCATTGTGGTCCCTTACAGCCTGATGGTGCATACAAATACATTTTAGTCGCTGTAGATTCTTGTTCTAGATTCCTGTGGGTATGGCCACAGCGCTCGGCTGACACCCGGACTGTTATAAAAGACTTGCTGATCTTTATCGGTAGATATGCGGTTGCACCATTCCATTCAGACCAGGGCCATGCATTTGCCTCTAAGGCATTCAGGGACGCCATGGGGACAGTGGGTGTTGAACTCCATTACTCCTCACCATACCATCCCGAGGAAAATTCGGTCGTGGAGAGGCAGAATCGTGATCTAAAGCAGTCCTTAACAGCTTGAGTATTAGGTTCAGGCCGCGGTTGGTTACATCAC
Organism: Pleurodeles waltl; assembly: GCF_031143425.1. Lineage (NCBI taxonomy): Eukaryota > Metazoa > Chordata > Amphibia > Caudata > Salamandridae > Pleurodeles > Pleurodeles waltl. The sequence continues at coordinate 443,250,419 of NC_090438.1, read as the reverse complement.
CTATATGGGGTCCAGAGAGCACTGAATAATCTGCCAAGACGGTCCTTGGAGGGACGCACTCCATATGAGGTTCTCTTTGGGTTACCTATGTATGTCCCAGATCTTGATGCCCCTGGTATGTTGGCAGCAGAAACACCATTTGACATAAATGAACATCTCACTGTTTTACAGGAGCTTCAGCAATTTCCTGATGATAAATCATCTGCAAGTGCTGCCACTTTAGGAATAAGGGATTAAGCGAAAACTTCGACTGGCTGGATTCTTAAAGTTGGGGATCTGGTTTGTGAGAAGATCGCAGTGAAGAAGGATTTCGGTCCATCATACAGAGCACCTGTACCAGTCTTGGGAATTCAAGGCACCAGGACTGTCATCTTACCACCACTGTCTGGTTCTAAAACGAATAGATTCATCTACATTGATGACATCAAACTACACCATGCGGCCGATCCTTCACAGTAGACCAAAAGGGCCCTTGGGTGGTTCCCGATCACCTCTCACTACCCAACAGGGAATACATCTACATAGTAGGATGAACATCACAACTAAAGACTATGCAACAATGTCAACTGCTGTTCCAGACACCTCCTTGACCATGGGGAGGGCAGAAAATGAACTCTTGTTGGTTCCAGTCACTACTTCGGTGACCACCTAGGTTAAAGATCTAGCTGTTTTTTACACAAACACATCACAGACTAATGACACTGTCTACCAAGAGCCCCCACGTGAAGTGGACCAAAGTATGGATGGTGCACAGGCTCCCGTGTTTGCAGAGACTGCCTCTGGCTACTTCATTGACATTGATGATTTTTCTTCAGACTCGTCCACTACTGTGATTGACAATGTTTCAAAAAGTAGTAAGCTGTATCAATGGCTTAAAAAGAACTATTTGAAATACCCATGGAACTATTTATGGTTCTGTTTGACATTTTTTGCATTATTCTCATGGAATGGTTTTTTGACTGTTTTCTTTTTGCTTATAAATGGTCACTATATTCCTGATGGCTCCTCTGTGGAGCCTGTTGACGAAGGTTTAACTCCACATCATTCTTCACATAAGGTCCGAAGAGACTTGTCCCCTGTAAAAGTTACAGCAATACCGATTTCTGATGGGATTGTGTGGGACAAAGTTCCATTCAACATATACGGGCCTACTGAAATTATTCAAATACCATACATGTTACAAATTTCAATGACTGATGTAATTATACCTGATGTTATCTCTGATGATTGGGATGTCCAAACAGTTGATTCCATGCTAACTGAAATGAAGGACTATTCCGCTTTTGAAAGTGATGATGCATATGAACATACAATGAATTATGGGGAAATTATATGCTACAACTATTGGGGACATTACTACCTACACCAGGCCAGTATTAAACTACACACAGTGGGAACACTGTTTTACACCACCGGTGGGGAGCCCGAAGTACTATAATGATAAATGTACATACTTTTCTCGGCATGACACAAGAAAAGCAGAGTCATATTATTGTAAAATACCTCTGGCACAAATTAGGAAAATTTTGCTAACTGATACAAAACTGATTTATTCAGATCCCTTTGTTTCCCGGCTCGCAGTTGAAGGTTACGAATATTGGAAGAGCACTATTGATTTGAAAAGTGTATGGGGAATGCAAGATTGGCAGATTCAGGGTAGGGGGGCTTTATTCCGAGCATGCCTGATTCCTGTACAAATGATTTTCTTAAATGACACAATTCAGCAGACATCCTGTCTGGGGTTAGAAAAAATTAAAGATTTGAACACGCCCAGTGTCCCCACCCCAGCGAGGTTTAAAGATTGGCAATACTTCCTCAATATCACAGAGGACAAGCTTGATGCAGTGGTTAAGGCTGGTACTTATAATTCTTCACTTTCCAGTCCCGGCGGGTGGTTAATCTGGCCCACTGACACTAATGAGTGTCAGGCGCGTTTTTTGAACTCTTGAGGGGGTTTCTCAATTAACAGACCAGACCCTCGCTTTGTATCAGGTCAACATACAGGTATAGTTATGACATACAGTGTGGGTAAGCTGTGCCAGCAATGGGTACAGACCAATACGTTAGCCGCAGTTAAGAAACACCTGAACACTCTGAAGATGTAGACTTGAAAGATTTTCTGCTGGATCCTAGGAAACAGCGCTCGAAAAGGTTTTTATATGCTATGTACA